>NC_133092.1:3670521-4282275 GCF_019914945.1 Typha latifolia | reverse complement strand
TAAAAAATAATAATAATAAATTGGCCACTTCCTGTTCAACTACCTATTGTAGTTTTGGGGTCATTGTTTAATCTACTGCCACAAGCTGCTATTAGATTATGGGCATAACTTATTAATAGCTATGGCCTACTTATCTGATCATGACTTGGATACCTCTGGAATTGTCCATTAAGATGCTAAATCTTGCACAGTTTCATGTGCTAGTATCTTATCAAATGGCCTGACATCTGCTTTCTTTCCTCCTTTTAAGTCTGCAACCATTGAGAAAGAAATTCATATAATTAACATAAGCAACCCAAAACCCAACCACTCAACCCATAATGCATTTGATCATATACCCAATGCCAAGCTATGGTCAACCTCAGAATTTTGATTGTTAAAGCAGTCAGTGTTAGCTCCACTCTCAGCTTGGAAAGGTCAAACTCTTTTTTTTCTTTTCTTTTCTTTCTTTCTTGGCCCAGATGGCATTAGAATGCTAGGAAGTTTCAGCCTAACCCCACTAACAACAGCAAAGAAGTGGGCAATTCTGGGAAGTACTGTGGTGGAATGCCTAACAGATATTGTTATTCTTTAAAAGCTTCATTGAATTGTAGCACCACCTAACAATATCAAAGACAAACAGTTTGGTCATTTATTCTCATGGAAATAGGAGGCCTTTTATGGTAGAGGATAAGGTAGCCTTTTATTTTTTGGGTCATCCTCCTAAAATATGAGCTTTATCACATCAATATTTGTATAAATTCTAACACATTTGCTATCCCAAAGAATTGAAATGGGTTTTATGGTATTAATGGTTTATCACTGAGATACCACTTTGATAGTACTATATTAATAAGATAATATTTTTTAAAGCTAAACTATTATCATAATCTTAAATTTTGAGAATGTAACATAAGGCTTGCATGTATAGTTTAGACCTATTATAGTTTCTTTTTGTTATTAAACTCAGCATCTTTACAAAGAGAACTTTTTTTTGTTAGAAATTTCATTGTGTTATGGATTTTTTTTATGGTTTACAATTATTGTTTTTTTAACAAAAAAAAAGTCCCTACCTTTTAAAAAGTTATCTAATTAACATCACTGTTATAACACCCTTATGTTGGGTATCACATGTTAACTAACTTAAGTAACCTACTTCTCAAATATCAACATTATCTTTGTATAACAATTTGTGACAGCAATACTTTAAAATTGAATAGAATTGGAATAAGAATTATATAATTGTGAGAGTAGAACAATTTCATATGAGCTTTTATGGGCATTGATTATGACTGTAAATTAGAAACCCTAAAATATCACTTTGAATAAGATCAAATATTTCTCTCTAGATTCTTATGAAGATAGGAGGCCTTTTTTTGTGCAAATTTTTCATTAACAAAAAAAATTATACATGGTAACAGGTAGTAGTAAAGTAATGGTGAAGCAAGTTCTGAGGAGGTGCAGCTTCCTATGTACTCCACATGCAATTTCTATGGAGATATGAGGCAGATCACAGGTTGGGTTTATATATTCTTTCTCTTTGTTGACATAATTATATAATTTGTTGTCCCTTTGTCACCACAGAACTATGATGAGTTTTAAATTTATATCATAATGGGACTAAACATATCATGTTAGTTGACATTTCTTTTCTCATTTATGGCCACATGAGAGTTCAATAGTGAAGTGGGTTCTAGTCTTCTAGACATGGATGTAAGATCCTTAAATTTAAAAAATTAAATTGACAACAACATCTTGTGCTCCAGAATTTATTTTACTGTCTTAGTCTACCCACTAAATTTATTATCGAAGAATATTTTGACTAACTCAACTATCGTGTTATAAGTCAATAGTAAAACCGTTGAACTATTCAGTGCTTTATATAAAATAAAAAAAATCATTAAATTGTTCAGTAATTTTACTATTCATAAAAATATTTTATTTCTTTTCATATAGTATACTAAGAATTTTATCTGTTACATATTGAATTATCTATATGTGAACTACTTAACTGTTTAGTGTTTTATAAATAGTAAAAGTGTAAAATTGTTTAGTATTTTATGAATAGAATCGTGGGACTGTTCAACACTTTATTTTCTATATAAATTGTTAAATAGTTCAACGATTTTACTATTTACTTATAACACGGCAGTTGAGCTAAACAAAACATACTCCGTTTGCTAGTAAGATTTGTATGGATGAATCATTCTAATAAATAATAATTTAGGCATATCCATTTTAATCAAAAACTCAAAAATTGTTAGCATGAACTTGATGCTAATTAGAGGAGGAATAGTTCTCCACAAACCAATTTGGTTCTTCCTAACTTATCCATAAATTAATATTAAAAGAAGAAGCGTTCAATATTATATTGACATACATAAATGACTGTCTTTCTTTAATTCATAAGAGATTCAAATCTGCTATCATCCTATGCACATCTTAAGCTAATAAATTAGAGTTCTCATTAATCATTATATTTTTATTTAGATTAAGATTTAAGATTATAGATATTATCTAGGACGGAAGGTCGTGAGCTGGCGGGCTTTTGGGGCAGCCCTAAATTGAGCCATTGCACGCAAGCTTTTAGCCCAAAAGCCTAGTACAGACTACCAAGCCACGATAATCGGCATCCTTCTCGCTTGGAACAGAGGAAGTCTCGAGGAGGGGGGAGAGAGATGTCGAAGACGCTTGTGCAGCCCGTCGGTCAGAAGCGGCTGACCAACGTGGCCGTCGTCCGCCTCAAGAAGCATGGAATCCGATTCGAGATCGCCTGCTACAAGAACAAAGTCCTCTCTTGGCGCTCCGGAGTGTACGCCTCCTCCTTCCTTAAACCCTAGCTCAATCCTTAGCGTTGAGTTATTTGCTCTGTGATGCTCAAAATCGTAACTTTTATTAGTACTTAGCATGATGTTGATTAGCCCATGAAGTGATTATTTGCTGTTGAGCGAGTTTTCGAATGCGTTTTGTGTTTTTTTTTCAGAATCGTAAGAATTGAATCAAATTTTGATTTTGTTAAAGAAGGTTTGTCGAGAATCTAGATGGGGATGTTTTCAATTCCATTGATATGGAATAGAGCACACTTACGTTTAAAAATGTTCTTTTGGTATGAAGTTAAGTCATTTTGTAACTATCTGTTAAGTATCAGCTCTGATTTGCTTCTCTCCCTGGATTTGGAAATGTTTCTTAACTCGTGGTGCCATTCTTTTAACATTCTTGAAGAGAGAAAGATTTGGATGAAGTCTTGCAGTCGCAGACAGTTTATACAAATGTTTCTAAAGGAATCCTTGCCAAATCAAAGGATTTGATGGCAGCCTTTAAGACTGACGATCAAGCAAAGATATGCTTGGAGGTGAGCTAATTTCATTTATATCTTTTCTGTTTCTTCTTCTTCTTCTTCTTCTTCTTCTTCTTCTTCTTCTTCTTCTTCTTTTTTTTTCGGGATGTAGCAAGCAAAGATGTTTAGCTCAAGCTAGAATTTTTTAGGTTCTCTCAAGCCTCAAACTAGTTTTCTAATATGGCCAAACAATTTACTGGGTTATTGATTCAAAACTTGGTATGGTTTGTTTATTTGTAGTTGCCACTCAGCTGGGATTCTGTTTCAAGTCACCTTGGTTTGTTCATCTTTGACATGCAGGAGCACTTTCTTGCTTTATGCTTCATGTTATGTTGCTTGTATAAGGTTAACTGTGTGATCATCAAACTTACAGGGAGATAAGACTAGATATGCCATGCCAACAAGAAAATCATATTGATAACTTCAGTAGAGATCATTATATGATTAATTACCCCTCTGGGGGATGTTTCAGTTGTTTACTTTAAAACAATGAAGTATCTAACTATCTATATTTTCTCTACATTTAATTAGCCCTAGCATGGATAGATTAAAGCAAAAAAGAAAGCTGCTTATCTATTCTATTGAATTCTTTCTTGTGGGCCTAGAGTGAACTTACGATTATCTAGTTATTTATGTAAATTAACAATAACATATTGATGTTATAATCTAATCTTTTTCTATTTGTTATGTTGAATGGAAATTAAGATTGGTAATAAATAAATATTCTATTTGATCTTCTTTCCATTGATTTCTCTCTGATTCATTTTTGAATGGATCAATACTTTTCCATGTTTCTAAATCTGTTTAAGATCGTTCTTTTACCTTTGGCCATTAACTAAATGTGTAAGTAAAAGAAAGATATTTTCCCATGAATTGTTAGTAAATGACTTGCTGCTACTAGATTTTGGAGAAAGGAGAGCTTCAAGTTGCTGGGAAGGAGAGAGAATCTCAATTAACCAGTCAATTTCGGGATATTGCAACTATCGTGATGCAGAAGACTATTAATCCAGAAACTCAACGCCCTTATACAATTAGTATGATTGAGCGACTTATGCGTGAAATACATTTTGCTGTGGATCCTCATACCAGTTCAAAGAAGCAGGTACTTTGCTCTTCCAAAATACTGTGCATACTAATACTTGAATTTTTCTTTTGAAATCCAATTCTTAAATGGCATCTTAACTCTTTGTCTCACTTAATTTGGTAATAATTCCACTTAATCACTTGAAAGTTGAAACAATTTCAAGACATTCATGAAGAGTGCAAGTTGGCAGAAGCGTCCTGCATTGGGACACCCTTTCATGCGGAGTGCAAGTGTAGCCACTTTTGTGTAGCACAGATATTTAGGAAATGCAAATATTCCTTCAATAACTCCCATGTTAAATTTCTATATAGTATTTGGAAGACAACTTTGCAGACATTTTTTGGCCTTTATTAGATTACAGCATCTGTCCTCTATCTAGTTGTTTGGTCATCCATTGCAGTGCTTAGAGTTGCAACAATAGGAACAGGGCACATACAATAAATATTTCTTATATTCTGACAGATGGAATTGTATAGTAGATTACATTTGGAACAAGGTGTAGTAATTGTTTATATGGATATTTTCCTTTTCCCTTTTCAGGCACTAGAAGTTATACGTGAGTTGCAAAAGCACTTCCCAATAAGGCGATCACCCATGAGATTGCGGCTTGTTATACCGGAGAAGAACCTTTCTGCTCTCATGGAGAAACTCAATGGTTGGAATGTTAGCATAACATCAAAGGATGAATCTGGAAATCAGCCCTCTGTTGTAAGACTGGAAAATGTTTTATTTGAAAGTGCATGTCATAATAAGGGCAATACATTCTTTTATGATTGCTAAAGAACACACAATGAATTGTCCAAGATAAATGATTTAATTCCAGACTTACACAATGAGTTAGTCCTTTTGATTATATAGAGCATTCACTAAGTTTCTTTTACTTATATAAATCCACTAATGAGAAAATCCCACAGAAATCTAAGGCCAAGTTGTTCGAGAAAGCTCTATTTTTATGGTTATTGTTCCTAAGAAGATCTCATCAAGTTATCAATTCCTTGCTTATTAGATGGATAAGAATTCACCTGTCATCTTTATGTTATTTGTTCATTTTGTTTGTGTTTTATCAATGTGTCTTTTGTAAACGAACTTTCTAACTTCTTGATTGCAGGTCTGTGAGATTGAACCAGGACTTTTCCGTGATTGTGATGCCTTGGTAAGGAACTTGCAAGGGAGGTTGGAGATACTTGGTGTGTCAGTACACGTAGAGGGAGATGCTCATGTTGACCAGTATGAAGATACAGAAGACTTCCCATCAAAGTCCACGAATGACTCTGATCCCGTCATCCAACTAAGTGAGAGAATACAGAAACAGAATATTTCTACTGAAAACAAAGTTGGTGAAGAGAAGATTAAGCAGAGCAGATGTAACACATGTGATGCAGTTGTGGGAGATGCTAAACAGTACAGAGAACACTTCAAAACTGAGTGGCACAAGCACAATCTGAAGCGGAAGACAATGGAGCTTCCTCCACTGAGCGCAGAAGAGTGCTTAACTGACATTGAAGTGTGTGATATGAAGACAGATCTAAAGGAATATTCATTTTAAGGTGAATAAGAATTTATTTGTGCTAATAGAAGTTGTCTGGCAGTTTGCACAACATACATATACTTACGTCCATCACTATAACTAAAGAGAATAAAAAAAAATTAAGATCACGGTTAACCCTACTTGATGTTGTTGATGGATATATAGTTTTCTTTTGAGTTAAGGGGATAGGACAAAATGATGAGAGCTTTCCATTGGCTTCCAGGGAAAAGACTCCCGATTTACCAACAGGCAGGCAAAGCAATTGCCTTCTATGATTCTATCATTTAGCTCAGATTTCTCTGCCTTCATCAATCAAAGAGTGTTTGATATGCCACTGGAGCCACTTTCTGAATCAGACAATGGTCCCCATTTAGTTGACTATAATTAGCTTAATGTAGAACTGTTGTTTTTGTGCAGCTCCCCCCACTCCCGTCCTTTTTCTTTCTTTTCCTATTTACGTTTATGTTAGCTAATTTTGTTTATATCAACTTCTCTTTTGAGTAAGATAAAATGTTCTCCAATTTACTTAGGCACATTTATTATGCTACTTTTGGTCTTTCAATTTTCTCTGATAACCCTGTGAACAGCTTCTCTATACTTTTAGATCTCCAATGCTTCAACTGTGTGATGGAATGGAGACTGCCCAAATTTTGTATAAAGAGACCTAGATATTATCCTTTTTATTGTCTTGATATTTAAGGGACCTAATTTCTTACTTCCAACTAAACAATTATTGTCTATTGTCACAAATTCATGTAGCTCTATCCAATTTTTGTTTTGTGCTTATTATTCCATCGTTTCTGATGAAAAACTTATGCCTTATGTTGCAGGTGGTATCTCAACATGAGCAGAGACGCAGCAACCATTACTTTTGGAGGTATATGCTCACGAGATGAGTATTAGATAGAACAGCATGTAAGAGGTTTTGTTACAGATGGTTCCTTTTAAACAATTTATAACTTATAGTGGTGGCTTTAGCCAACTCTTTTGTCCCAGTAAAAATACAATTTTACATAGCAAAATTTCTTCTTTCAAAGTTGTCCATACGTGATGCTAAAAGTGAAAATTTTGAGCACATTGTTTTTTATGACTTGATGGAATGTTTTCCAGCTCCAGGGACTTGTGTGTTGTACTATTTTTCTCAGAATTTGTTTGCCAATCATAATCGATATTTTTCCTAATGGAGTGGCTCTAAAGCATATGCATAAAATTAATGAGAGCAGATATGGAACTTTCCCTTGCATCATTAGGTGGTATTTGTGGCACTAATTGTAACTGGTCTACATTCTGGCAAATAAGCCGTGGGGAAGTATTTTATTATGCAACATAGATTCAATTGATCAATTGCAACTCAAGTTTTTTAACCCTTGGTTGTGCATTAATCTCATATAAGAGATTGTGCTTCCGAATAGCTTGTTCATATGTGATCTTTGCTGGTCGACATTTGTTCTCTTTTAAGAGGGATTATAACAGGAGCTTCAGAATCCACCTGGAGGTGAAACTGGAAACGAGCAATAATTTTGGTATGTGAGTCTTGCATCTATAAGCGAACTTCTCTGAGAAGGGATAACAATTTGCAAGAGAGTAGGATATCAAAATAATGAATGGCTCTGGCTCGGGCCAAATTGAATTGAGCTGAGCTTGAGTAGAAGTCGACTTGTTCGGGCTTCACCTCAATAAGCTAAAATTTATGCTGTATATATGTTTAGGCTGAGCTCAAACTCAGGTTTGAATTTAGCTAAGCTCATTTAAGGCTTAAATAAGTGAGCTCACTATATTTGTTATTTATCACTTAACCCCTTATAGTTCTAAATTATATACAACTGCCTAACAAATGTTAATTTTAATAAAAGATAACAAAATACCTTTTTTGTTTTGTATTAACTAAATAGAAAATTATTTTTTGTGAAAATATCTGTTATCTTATGCTTCTTTCGCCTCAATCTTTATCATAAGCAATAAAACTACAAGAGAGGTAAGTGATACAAATTAAATCCAACAAGGCACATTAGAATTTGGCATACGAGGGGATAAAATATATTTTCCCCCTTTTTCTGTAAATAGAAACTAATGCATCGGAATTGCATTGAAGACAAAAATTGAGGAAACCCTGTTATTGTTTTGAGCTCCAATTGCTCCAGGTAGGCAACGTAGGAAAGGAACTGCAGAAGATGTGAAACAGTGAAAGCATCTGAGCTGACATTACAATGAATTGGTACAACCATATCCTGGAGAAAGATCAGTATGCAAATGATAGGCAATTCATAGCTAACAGTGTACTTCACCATGCCGAAAAGTGCTTACTGATGCAGTAGCTACTTGATGAACATAAAAAAAATGCTTCTGGCCTGTAATAACCCAGACTTCCGATTCGTATGCCCTTGGCCATCTCTGTCAAAACCAGTTTCTCTTGAACCAACACCAATGCCCTCTTTACAACCAAAGGCATAAGATTTTGTTCTCATTTTGAGGAATTTCAATTCAAATGTAAATTCTTGTCTCAGACATGAGATTGAGTAGTGATGCCTGTGCATCTCAGTAATCAGTCTGAATTGATAAATTTCTATATACAGTGTTTCCTATAAATTCTCAATGACATATAAACACTCAAAATCATCTGGAATACTGAAAAATCTACCATCGTGACAAACTGAAGTTAGCAGCCTTGATGATATTATGCTGAAAAGTCTCATGATCTCATGATCAGAGAAAAGATTAAGAGAGATTATCTCATTGTAAACTATAGCAACAGCTCAATCTACTATAATTGGATCCAGAGCCCATCTTAACCCGTTTAGAGACTTCCTTAAGTTCAACTAATGATGGTAGAGGTCGAGGAACAGGCACGTTCATTGATCTGTACAGCTTCCTTAAGCTTGCATTGAGACCTTTTGATGATCCGACATATGACATATCCTTCTCAGAATCTTCTTGTTCTGTACTAAGCTCGGAAACACTGCAACTCCTAGAGCATTTTATCAATGATGTGTCACTTCTAACTGCACCCCCTTCCAATTTATCAACATTCAACTCAGCCATACCTTTCCCAGATAGCAATGATGCTTGAACTGCAGCTGCCTCATCCAGTGACAATGATTTCTGCACTCCATCTGCCATGTTGTCCTCCTGTGAGGGCGCTGATTGCTCTACATCTGAATTGTGCTGAGTGGAGGGTGCTGCTGCTTCCTCGTTGGCAACATAATACTTTGTTTTTTCTTCTTTCAGTATGTCATAATCTTGGAGTCCAAGTCTCGCTCTTCCAAATAATGTAATTGGTAATTCACTGGATGGTGGAGATAAATCAAGTTTCAGTTCAAGAGGATCCACAAGCAACTCAGTCTGCAGCTCGTTGTGATCAGAAGTGGACACTCCAACAGCAGAAATAGAAAGATCAACATTCATCTTAGCCTCTGAGGTTGCCACCAAAGCTGGTGCCAATGCAAATTTTCTGAGAGGCACTTTGAATAATTTCAACAATGGATCATCAGGGGCTAAACGGGGTTTAAAACAATGTTTCTTGACATAAGACAGCTCCCTAGCTAGGCAAGGAGGAGTAGTGGAAATAACCCACTTGGGCTGGAGAAGTTGCAATGCACACTCCAACTCAGCTCGGGAAGAATGCATGGAGAAACAGACATGCCAAACTCCAAACTCATCTTTTTCAGCTTCTTCTAGACTTAGTTTCTGCTGTTGAGTCATCCCTAATCTAGCATTGCTTGCATACCACTGTGTAGAAGGACGAAGAAATAATGGTTCTGGCTGAAGATTCACTCGAGCCTCTGCACGTTCTTGACTTGCTCTTTCACAAAGCCTGGGGAAACCTACTACCTGAGAAAAAATAACTATACAACTAAAATTGCAAAGGAATATTATGGAGCTGTATCATTTCCTTGTGCAAGAGCATAAAAAAAGAAATGCAAAATATATGATAGTCTGTAGTTGTATATGTATTTATACATGTTACTCCACCATTCCTGCACTCACCAATTCAGACTAATTCTTTTTGGTCCTGTTTCATGTGTACCAGAAGGCAATAAAATAATAAACCACTAATTTGATGTTTGAAAATCAAGGTCAGAAAGGCCTAGAAAAGGCTTCCTTAAATACCTACCATCTGTAGAACACAACTCAGTAGAGAAGTTAGGTAGAAAGACTGAGCAATGGTACCAGACCAACTAGCATTTATATTTTGATCAACAAGGCTATATATTATTTGAGCATCTTAAAGCAATGTTATGGACCTACAATCCTTGATGTTGAGTAGCATAAATGTTTATCAATGCATAAAAGGTCAACATGCAAATACAAAAGAATTCAGATTTATACAATAATATATAGTGGAGAAAAAACAACTGCATCGCAAATTTTAAGCTTGTGAGATTGGTCATTCTAAATTAGCATCAGAGCTATCTATTGGCCTGAAAGTTGTTCTGCTAATCATGCAATAAAAGACCAACCACCATCTTGTTATAGTGTATTACCTATAAGCATGATTCGGTGCATTGAGTGTGACACCACCATGCTACCCTCAATGAAGTGGGAATGGAAAGTTAAGTCATGCATGCCATAAACATTTCAAGAAATACGATTACAAATTACAAAACGAACTCAAGAGTTTTCCTGGAAAGTGCATACTAAAAAAATCTCAATGCACGTTTAATTTTGTTTTGGAAGAAAATTTTGCATCTTTGGAATTTGAACCCAGCGTATCAGTAGTCAGCTAAAATTATAAAACAAAATCTTCTATCCAACTTGAAAGAAATTAAGAAACCATCGAAGTGATTGCATATCTTTTAAGCACCTTGCTAAGGGCAGAGTAGAAAGATTATGTATATCACCAATGTCACCAATCAGCAAAAAGTATGCTCACATAGGAACACTTGATAAATCAAATAGTAGAAAATAAGTACATGTTGTGAGTGTTGCCAGCTCTTAGAGTGAAACTGCATTCCAGTTTATCAGTTTTAATGGAGTCCATACCTGAAAGCGACAAGACGAATCATGTGAAAGGATTTCTGGAGCTGCATGTGAAAGGGCCTGAAAGCATTCTGAATTGATTGTCTTGTCAACAAATATTTTGGACCCAAATGTTTGGGATACTTGGACAAGTATCTCTTCCTGGCCAAGAAGATCACATGCAAGATAAACAACAGGCGCATGGGGATGCTTCCATATGCAACTTATCACCTGAAATCATTGACTCACAGGTTTAATTGGTGCTGCTGCCAAGTATACATTATGTTAAAAAGAGCAAGAGCATATGTTAAGTAATAGAAAACCTGCTGGATAGAGGATTGCTTGCTTGGAAATTTAAGTGAGCATCTACCAAATGTGCAATCTAGAAAAAGGTAATCAAGGTGACACACAGTTTCTCTCCCTTTCTTGGCTATGTACTTCAAAGGCAAATTTTGCAGGCAATCAGGTGTGAGTCGAGAATCCCCAGTATGCAGTAGATTTCCAAACTCACCTTCAAACAAGAACATGGCAGCCCCTGAAAGATGAAATCATGGCATATGAGGCATCAATTTCTTAACTCGTTGCTATACCCAAAAATGTTAAATGTTGATATAATGAACAACAGAAACAAAGAGACAATTTGCATAATTGGTATAGTCACTGCAAACAGAGCATCTAAATCTGTGTGCATTTTAAAAGGAGAAGCAAAAAATCAACTGAAGCAGTGGCTTCCTTGACAATGAGTGACCTTGTCGAAAGTCCATAAAGGCCACGGTGATATGCCTGAGTAAAGAGAAAAGCTTCATGAGAAGGTTAGGTCCATTGAGGAATCATCTGAGTTCTTCAATCAAATAATTCTCAGCCAATTTAGTCATTTCCTTGAGAGTTAATTTAAAAACTAAACGTAACAAATCTATGGAAGAAAAGTAAGGAACCCCCATTTAAAGAAGAAGTTCTGCCTGTTTCGCATATCACCTACGTATTTTTGAAAGAAATTTCCATATCAGCAAAGAGAATGAAAATGAGATCAATGAATATGAAACGTTACTCGTTCTATCACTGGCTGACAAAGTGTGTTGGTATAGTATTGGAATAGGCTCTACCAAAAAAAAAGAACTTCATTCAAGTTGTACATTGATCATTCGGAACCATGTCAGTATTATAAGCAGGCCAATAGTCACGCTGAGAGAAAACGTCAGGAACCATACCAGATTGCTCAATGTACAAAGACAACATGGTCAGTCACAAGTGGCCAACTGAATTAACAAGGTCAACTCAAAAAGTTTATATGTCCAACCAAACGTCGTTTATTATCAAGCATCAATGTACACAGTATACAGAAACTTTCATCGATATAGCACAGACCCTTATGTGCCAAATTCTAGGGAAAATTTCTTAAAAACTTCAAAATGAAAGGAGAAAATCTAGTAGATAGCTAGCTCAACAACACTAATAGAAAAATGATAAACAAGGACCGAGAAAGTCGAAGACACATGGTAGCCAATTGTGACTATGCTCTTCATAAGCATAATCCCAACCAAAGAAGCCCAACGTCCATCCAACTATCACTATACAATTAAATAACTTTAAAAAAAAATAAGGGCACAAGATTTTGAATTCACAGAAATTAAACATATCTTTAAATCTTCAAAAAATCAAAATTTGGTACCTGGGCAGTGATTTGCATTGTATGCTGTGACAGAAAAAGCCCCTTCCGGATCATCGATGAACACCGACTCACCGACCTCGAGCTCCACAAATAAGGACTCATCAAGCTGCAAAAAAGACACCCAAAGATCCAATTTTGGATGTGAACACGAAATGAGTCCTCTAAAAGGAGTAAAATTCCCATAAAAGCGACCCAAAACGCCAAAGACAATAAAAATCTTGAGTAAAAGAAGAACCTGAGGAAAATAGTGAAGGGCGAGGGTCTTGGTGAGTCCGGTGGCGTAGATGGGGTAAGAGCCGTGGGTGGCGATTCCAGCGAGGTGATCCTTGTGAGCGTGGGTGAGGAAATGGTATCGCTTCCGATTGGAAGCGGGAGTCCACGTGTCCACCGAGAAAGGAAGGCCTTTGGGCATCTCTATCGGCATCTTATCCTTATTCTTCTTCTCCTAATTCTCTGCTTGGTCTGCGCCAATTCCCCGATTTTATTCACCAATCTGGTTTATATTTCGCGCGATCATGCTTCTCCTCCTTCCTAGAGAAGGAAGAACAAGTCCTCAATTGGAGGGATCCGAATTCCAATTTGCCAGATTTCCCTCTCTTTGGTTGTCGAATAATTTGTACGGAAGGCTAACGGATCTGTCCATTATCCAATAATCCAAACCCGATAATATATTTTATTATTTTTGATAAAAATATGGTATATCCTGGGTATAAGAGAAAAAGCTCTTTTACACAAAAACACTCTTTCTGATGAAGTCCTAAGTAGTCCATTAGAGCTCTGGACTTATTGGATGCTTCTGATGATGGGAAGCTTCCATGGACAAGGAGGGGGAAGAGGGTAGGAATGAGAGGTTCTTGGTCTTGAGCTCTGGACTTATTGGATGCTACCATCTTGGAGAATTATAAGACAAAAGAGGAAGAGAGCCGGCGGTCGCAAAAGTTGACATGATGCCGTAACTCGGCTTTTAAACATGTTTGGATATAGTTTAACCGTGTTCGGGTTATAAATAGATTAATATCGTCTAACACAATTATTAAATGAGTTGTGTTCGTATTTATTGCCTCAATTCGTTAACTCGTTTACGACCCACCAACTTATTTATGACACGATAACTTATTTATAATCTGACTAACTTATTTATGACACGAAAAAAATCTGTTTATAACATGAATAAACTCATTTATAACTCGAATAAATCCCTTTATAATCAAAATACATCATAAAAAACTAAATATTTTATGCCACCCAATGACCCCTTTATGATTTGTGCAACTCATTTATATCTAGATTCATATACGAGTAAAAAAACTAAAATACGAATACAAATATGGGTCGAATATCCATTTACCTGCATTTTTTTAAAAATATTTTATAGTTTTTAATTTGTTTATTTTAAATGGTTTATATTAATATTGTTACTAATAATGTGTTCTATATTATTTATAGAGATTGATTTGCTAAATCAATATGTATTTGACATGCAATTTTTTTAAACTCTTAATATTTTGTGTTAATTATCTCCGTGAAAGTCATAATTTGTGTCTAAATTAAATCCATATTTATTTAAGATTTGATCCTCTATTTAAAAATTATCTAAATCATATTCAAAAATTCTCTGTATTCATTTAGTTAGAATATAATTTTAAATTTTATTATCCATCTAATATCCGTTCCGAACCAAAATTTGGATCAAAATATTGGTTAAGCACTATCTTCCGTACTGTTTTCACCCTAGGTGTTTGTAGTTTTAATTTTGTAATGGCAGTATTATAAGAATATTATAAAAATAAAATGAAAGGATAACAAAAGGAGAGAAAGAAAATAGTATTTTACTAAGAAAACGTCGTTTCGTTAGATATACGTGCTTGATATCGACTGATTTGGCCTGTTTCGATGCATATGTATAAGATTCATAATCAAAGTTTTTGACGAAATTAGTCACATCTCAAACTATTTTTTTTTGATCGAACTAAATCATCACAAACTTAATAGCAAAAGGAAAGGAGGAGATTATTTCACTAACTATCGGTAAGATTAATATTCTACTCATTAGGTGGTCTAGTTCAGAAGAGAGAGAGCACAATCCCACGTAATGTTGGCCGAAGGATTGATTACATCTTTATCCCTGACGACGATAGATAACATCTTCACCTGTAAATAATTCTTTTAGGTACTACAGTATATTATCTAAGGAACGGGAACAAATCATTTCCACTTCAGATCATAAAAGCAATTCAAGGGCATATCTGCGATGCAATACATGAAAAGCCCACAAAAACGAAGAGAAATAAGATAGTTTCCTTTGTCCTAATCATGTATTATCAACAGACAAACGGCAAATTCTAATTGATGTCTAACTAGTGAATTTATGTGCTCAAGTACTGTTACAAGCAATAACATTAGAAAAGAGGGGAGAGGAGTAGACTCACCACACTTTACATTTGCAATCGCAATCCCGATGTCTTGTATCTTGGAACGTGCGGTGTCTAGAAAATTTGGCCGGAGGAGACATCTCTTCAAGCTCCTCCGAGTAAAGCTAACTAAGAAGAAGGACCACCATTGGTTGTATAAAGAGCACCAACAACTGCCACAACTACTTATCTATCCCCCTCCCCCCCCAACTCTTCTTCTATAAAAATGGAACAGTAAATTAAGATGGCTTGCATAGAAACTTGGAAATCCCTGAGCTATTGGGATAACAGAATGGATGAACTGAAGCTAAACTTCGTCATTGATTCTGAGAATTTAGCAGAGAGCAAAGAGATTCCTGTAAAGTTTAGAGAACTTTGAGCAAGAAACAGATGGCGACTTTCTTTCTTTTATCAAGTTAAATTTGTTGCAGAGAGTTGTTCTTTTTTTAATTGCTAGGGTGAGGTTTTCCAGTCAAACTGAAGACTATTGAAGCTGTTAACTGTTCCAAGCCCGCCTAACAGCTTGTTTCCCATATCCTGTTGTTGCTGATGATTCATGGCAGTTGGATCCTGTGTGATGTTATTCATTCCAACCCTCCCATTCATGGCCATAACATTATTTGACATTGCTGCAATCATCCCACTGACTGCGCCAGATGTGCCCATTCCACCAATACTTCCATACCCCATCCCACCTATGCTGGCATTGTTTTCTATCCCATTTCCAACCAAGCAGTTCCCTCCATTCATAGCTGGTGTCACTCCATTAATGCCCTTCATGTCATTTCGCATGGCTCCGACACCATTTAGCTGAGAGGTCATCATCATCTCTTGTAAAATTTGCTGAACAGAACTTGGCGATTCAGTTGGGTCAGCTTGATGAGATTGTGTTGCCGATTGTTGCAATGCAGACATATTTGCAGGTGAATTGGCAGAGCTCAAGTGGGCAGCATTATGAGATGTTGGAATCATATTGTTGTTCGATGTGGATGGGGTGGGAGACGGGAAAGGTGAAGATACATTGGGTTGGGATGGGGGTATTGAATTGGAAGAGCTGGCTGAAGGTATTTGCACTGTGTTCCCACCACCATAAGGGCTGTTTGCATTACTCATCTGATTCTCTTGCCTGGCATTCATTGAGTTTTGGTGGAGAAGACCAGCAATGGTAGTTGTGCTGCATGTGGATGGCAAATTGTTAAGGGAATTACTTGCGGTCACTGCGCCATTGTTTGCAGAAGAAATCTGAACAGCAGTTGCTTGAGCAGAGTTCTGATCATTATATGTTGTACTTTGGCTGATTGTTTGTTGATCCTCAGGCAGTCTGACTTGTTGAGGATACAGTGCAGAAGAAGCAGAAGTTCTCCGCGGAAAGTTGATCAGGCTATCTGAACGAAGATTAAGTGCAAGTTTGTGTGATAATTTTGCAGTAGACAATCAAATAATAGCAATACAACTCAAGTTTACATTAAAAAAAAAAACTTCAAAGAAACTCCATCAAATCTAACAATTGTAGATTCCGGCAAAATGAAAAAAGTGTCACATCATTGCTTAAATCTACATGGGCACACACTCATCTCCAGACAACCAAAAACCTTTTTAATGGCATGCAGGCCCCACAAAATCCATAGACCGCATGCTAGAGAGTATTTGTTCTGTAAAGGCAAAAGATGTTTCTATATAGTAAGTACTAAGATAGTAAGATATGTCAGTTTATATATCAAGTGCTCCTAGAGATATTTAATTATCTGTGCCCTAAGCCCAGTTGCATGAACCAGACCTAATTCACCACTTACACGTTTATGAAAGCAAATCCAAGTAAAAGCACCTGTGGTTTTCTGCATTAACCACATTTATTTGAAATTGTTCAGAACAGGTTTGAGTGATAATAAAAGTAATGAAGCACATGAATTTGTAATAAATGTAGGCTGAGGAATTGAGGATGGCACAACTAACTGAATAAACAATATAGAGCTTCCCATATACAAAAGGAAACTAGAGGAGGGGGAAAGGAAAGGCTTACCCATAGGTCCTTTCCCTGTTTCTCTGCTGTAATCAATCAGATCCTTCATACTGTTTACCACCTCCGATATCTGCATTATTGAATCAATTAACCAAAGGTGGAGTGATAGTTCTTGATAAGTCAGTTGCACAAAATATATTGTTTTGTGAAAAGTCAACATCTAGAGAACTCAAGATGTAATGTAAAGATGATACTTAAACAAAATACAGGAAGCCTGCCAGTAAGAAGGTTGTAGTTGAACTGTGTTATGGCTTTATGGGCATACAACCAAGTATCTATCGGTCAATAGTAACAGAAAATCTATTGTATTCAGCCAAGGCACTAGATTGACGGATATCCAAAAAGAGTAACTCTATACTTACTTACAGACTAGTTACAAACAGTTTATGAACTTTGGTTGCATGGCAGTATCTCAGGTGTTCCTGGTTTACCTTTCCATGCCAAAACAGTTCGTTTGTAAAATGTCCATTACTTATCAGCAAGTTGTTTTCCATCACAAAAAAAAAGATTATTTACTTTGGACTACTATATGACAAGATTGTCTACCTGAGTACTCACCACACGATGTTACCACATCTTTAATAGAAATTATAAGCAGAAACCTGTACTATCCAGCCAAGATACAAGATATTAAGAGAAACATATTGGCATAAATTGTACCTAGACTTCCGCAACTAAGCAACATTTAAACTTATAGCTAGCAACAAACAAAAGGCAGACCTCTGGCCAGCAGATCCTTCTAAATTTATGCCTTTGCCGTCTTCCTAGATTTTGCTTCTACCCATCCCAATATTTGCAGGTTCCCAAATATGAAGGTGGAGCCAGCAAAAAGGAAAAAGGTAAAGAAAATGTGGGGCATGTTTCCCCGGTATGTTAAGGGGAATCCAGATTCTACTAGATCTCGAGACTCATAATCGGGCAGTTGTCACTGTGAATCAAAGCACATCAGCATGCTGATATTTGTCAAAAGGCAATTAGAGATTTTATAGAAGGCCTACACACCATCTGCTTCATCCCACAAGGGCATCCTTGCTGCTGTGAATGTCCAAAGACCTTATTGTCAGCTTTGCAAGACCCATCCTCACAACCTTTCATTGCTTGGGTGGCGCGAATGTCCCCCTTCTCTCCAACATCACCGGAGACCTCACCATCCTTCCATGCCTCATGGAGGTTCTGCTTTTCCTCTTCAACAATACATTTTCACAATCCAGTGGTTTGCCAAATGATTGAAATTGACATTGATTTGCTTGCAAAATGTCAGCTCACATCCTACTTCATCAGGTAAAATTTCCATAAATAGGTGACAACAATCATATCCCTAGTCTCAGTTAGACAGATAAGGATCACCACACACCCCAAGGAGTAAAAATAGAGCCTTTATGAATCTCTTTATCTGCCTCCAAGCATTCTTTCCATTCTAGCATGACAAGATAGATAGGAAAAACAAAAGATAACACATCAAGCCATTGGAGAAAGAAGATCAAACCCAACTAGATTGTGGGGGACAAAGGAAGCGTGGTATCCACTACAAATAAGAGGAGAGGAGGGGGGAAGAGAAGAGGGAGAAGGGGAAAAGGAATAAATGTGGAATCCTCCACAAATAATCTTATTTCTCAAAATTTCATATTTTTTTCTTTCTTTCCAGAATTCTCATCACCTCCATATATAAAGATGAGAAGATTACATGAATCACAAATTGATCTTATTCGGATCTTTCCTAGTCCAATATATAACTAAACTACAACCTTTTAACTTAGAAATCAATCAAATCCTAACAAAACTTACCTCAAAACAAACTAACAAGCAAATCTCCTAGATTTTTAGGAGTTAAATCAAATTTGACACTCTAAAATCAAATCTACTTTTTAAATAAAATACATCCGAAAATTTAAAAAAAAATCAAAATCTAATTCCCGTCTTTTATTTAGAAAAGAGCAGGTGCACACGAGCATGTAACATGATAATTTGTCACAATTAAAATTGTGAATAATTTATGACCTCAAGCTTGCAAGAAAGTAGGTAAGGATACTTGATACTTAATTACTAAATCATAGAGAACCCTGCAGAAGTTCCACACCTTCTGTCTGAACTCATAGCAGACACTTCTATGACACCAATATCCACAATCCATGTAAACAAGATTATTGAATGAAAGACTTGTCACAACATAGAAGCTCCAGGATATAGACCAAATTATTGAGGTAGGAATATCTAAAGATTGCCCACATAAAGCTTCACTACACTAGCCTCTTATATGTATTATTCCAAACAATAACAATCTTGAAGAAACTAGTCTAATTTAATAAATACTACTAAACCATTCAGGAAAATGAAGTTACCGTCTTCACAATGAACAAGCATACTCCTACAATATTACCTAAGCTAAACAGAAAATCAGTTATAAACTTATAATGGTGGCACGGGCAACATGATTTTCATTTACTCATTGCATTCTCATCCCAAACTTCAGATTTAATTTCGTTTCATTTTGAAGTGATTGGAAATTTTTTATTGAAAGTGAGATTCAGGTGTATGGTGTCCATGCGCAAGTGTAAATTAAATTAGAATCTCACTGCATCTAAAAGAAGTCATTTCTATGGATGTTATTCGCATGAATACCAAAGAAAACATGGTTACCACAAAACATCAATTTTTTTTATCTCAATAGTTATTTCAAACCAAATGTGTTAGCTTGTGTTTCATTCTCCAATGAGCTTGACATTTGCACAAGAAAATGAGGATGTGTTTTGGGCCTTTTGGTCTTTTAGGGCAACATAAACAGGATATGAACTACCTGATAGATATTGTAAGCCTCAGATAAAGCATTTATCGTGTCAAATTGAACAATATTCTCTGCCCTACATCTTTTATTCGAAATCATAGAACTTTAGATAGACCTCAAAAGGTCCAAATCACAAGTCATTTGTATTCCTTCACTTGGCACATCTTTTTTCAAGGAAAGGACATGTTGTGTAAATGTGTTATAGAACATTTTCCAAACAAAATTTGTTAACAGAACTCGAAATATATGCCTTGATTATAAAAATGACAACACGCTGAGGAAAAACTAAGGCACTAACCTAAACAAGAAAAAAAAACGTACAAGAAGGTTACAATTGTAAAATAACAAATTTTATAAAGAATCTAGTTCACAGGAAAAAGCCATCAACATGCGACAAGTAGAGAATAGTAAGAGATCAAACTACCTGAAGGCAACGAACATATCTCTTCGTATATCCTAAGTCATTTACAAGTGGAACCTCCAGAGCCTTGGCCAACTGACGAGCAGATGCCACAAATCTGTAGAACCAACCAAGAAAAATACCATTACATTCTTTTGTTTCAGGAAAAGATACAGTAGCAAGCTTACTCAATTATCATGATAAGAAGATAAGATATTATAAGAAAAAATGCCATCGAATATGCAAGAGATACACTCGCAGAAGAAAACATTTATATCCAAGACTTCCCCTTTAAAGGATAATCGAATATTTCCATTAAAGCATGGCAAAATGGCACATAAAAAGAAATTGTAATACACATCAATTTGAAAGAAGATAACTAGATTTTCTCAAAACTTTTTCCTTGGTAATCTGGTTGTGCCCCCAATGTAAGTTCCTAACTGAAGTAGAACAAACTGTGGAAATCACCTGCCCATGGCACCCACAAACTCCAGAAAAGATAGATCAGGCACAAAAAATAAAAAAATAAAAAAAGACTAAACAGATATGGTAGCACTTCTAGCTGAGCAATCAGGAAATGCATTTCTAAGAAGGCATCATAAACTTTTTGAGAATCGTAAGTCATTTATGTTTAACTGTGTGATATAAGTATCCAGAGCAGCATGTGATGTAATAATAAATAGAAGGCTGGTAGATCCATCATGAAGCTCAGCTAAGTTCCCACTTGGCCACTTTGACTTCTAACTAGTCAAAACTAGAAAAGCTTTACATCGAATGACTTACGAGTCTAATACAATGTTTTTATTGTTAAAAATGCACCTGCTCTTCATAAGAATAGCTTTTCGACTCTTCTTTATTGCATCAAAAACAAAGACGGCTCAAAGCCTAAAAGGATGTGTGCAAGTTGGCTCATAATTAGAGTACTCATTATGAAGCAAACTTACGAATCACAATTATTTTGTAAACCCTGAACAAATACACTGGTAGATGCATTTTGAGAAGCATTCTGATATTTCTGCACCGCAGCCCCAAGCTGACTTAACTGCATTGGTGAAACATGAAATAGCAAACCAGAAGTTACAGAGAGATTCTTGTGGGCCAAACCAGAGTAGGGAAGGAAGTATAACCAATTCCCTGACCTGAGGTATTAACAATCTTCGAGGGATAAGTTCCTCATGATGTCTAGCACAGAACTCCCAAGAGCAAATCTAGGAGCAGAAAACATGTTAGAAGTTACTTAGAATGGAAGAAGATTGCCATCCACTGTACAGAAGAAATTTCTGCAGTAACATTTGTACCTTTAAATCAGGGGAGAAAACAATCCGTAGCTGACCTTCACGTACCACGCGTAATTGCTCAAAGACACTCTCTTGAATTGCTTTAGCATAATCCAGGACTATCTGACCCGATGCATTCTGGTACTCCCGGGGCATATCAACATACAGAAGTTCCTCCAAAGTACCACTAGCATACTTAATTTGGAATAGTCTTGGCAAAACCTCAACAGTTGTTTCTGTTTTTACAAACAACAGCAACAAACTAACATAAAAGAAGGACCATATAAAAGAGAATACTCATCAGTAAGATGAAGACTAAATGACCAAAAGTAAACCAATTCATGATTAACAAGAATACAAAATAATAATTCAGCTGTATGCATCTCAAGAACCAGGGCACTGAAAGTATTCTCGAAAAATAACCGCATACCAAAACCCCGGCCAGGCTTCCGGTTGCAAATTTCACAGTGCCACACATCCTGAAACATAGTACTCTCATTGATTAGATCATCCTGAAATGATCTACATTGATGAGCTAAAACTTTTTGACTGCTTGGACACAAGACAGACTTCGAATACACGAGCCAGACATACCTGTGGGAAAACACCAGTAGTCTGGCGTCCACTTCCGTAGAATGAAACACACCACCTCTTCTTGGCATTTGGAGCAAAGTACTCTGCAACAAATTTCCTCCAGAACTCTATATTATTGTCCTACATGAGGTAAAGAGTTGTAAGAAAAAAAAGAGGAGAAAATAATGATCTGATTCAGAAGAGTCCACTATTTCATCAAGAACGTAAGAACTTACTTCTGGTCTGTGCTGCTGATGATACATATAATGGGTCAAACGTCGAGCGCACATTCCGGGCTCATATAAGGTGGATTTTACTTGAGGTCTAACAGGAAGACTTGGCTGAAGCTGTTGTTGCAACTGGTTACGTTGCTGAGGCAGGGTCTTCAGAATCTGCTGTTGCTGATGCTGTTGTTGCTGCTGCCGCTGTTGCAGCTGCAACATCCTCTGCTGCTGCAAGAGGCTGAGCTGTGCAGCAGCAGCTTGTGATGATTGCCTTGACATTTGCAGTAAGTGCTGCTGATGCTGTTGTTGCTGCTGATGATGCTGTTGTTGCTGTTGCTGCAGAAACAATGATGAATCTGAATGTTCCAATTTAACTGGACCCAGGGTCCTCATTGACTGCATATGTTGCTGCTCCATTTTGACAGCACCCATCCCCCGCAAGGACTGCAACTGCTGCCCATTCTGATCGGAAGGTCCCATTTGTGGCTCCAACTTAACAGGACCCATGGTGCCTACATTGCCCAAACCGCCCCGAAGCTGTGTTTGTTGTCGGTTCTGCTGCATCGTCAACTGCTGCTGGAAGTTCTGCATACCTTCAATTTGTTGAGACTGTTGCTGATCAGCAGCAATCTGGTTATTAGAAGAGTTCTGGAATTGCTGGCCCTGATCCATGCCAGACGAAGAAGTGAACAAGAGTGACTCGGGATCAACCTGACCCAGCATATCAACAGAACCTACAGAAACACCTCGCTGCTGAAGACTAGCTGAAGAAGGATTAGAGATTCCACTGCAGGACACAGGCCCTCCATTCCCCAAGGAGTGGTTATGAAGTGAAGATACGTTTGAGATGTTACCCAGTAAACTCATGTTGTTATTGTTAAATTGAGTGCGAGGTGAGACGATGGAAGAGAATGGTTGCTGAGAAGGGATAGAACCAGGCTGTCCACCACCTAACATGCCGGAGTTCGCTCTCAGGTGAGATGGAGGAACAGGTTGAGCTCCGCCGACTGGAGTCGAAGGGCCGGATGGTACCATATTTCTCAAAGTCACGGAGATTATGTTTGTGTACTAAGAAAGAGAAAATTTTGTTACATGGATTCTAAGATTTAGCAAGACCAAACGCAAACAAGCATGGAAGTCTCTATTGGGGCCACTGGGAGCGGGAGCAAAGATATTTTGCATTTAAACCTATAAACAAAAGACGAATAAGTATGAGATACAGAATCCAAGCCAAAGGTTCTAGTCTGCAACATCCTATGGATTCCACTCGCCTTGTAGAAGAAACCCTCTTTCCAGTTCTAAAAAAGGACGTGTATCCGGATCTCCAATAAGTCTCAAAACTCAATCTTTTCCTGCACCTTTCTTTTTCTCTTTCCACAACCAACGATAAAGAAGGAATCAGATGGCCCAAACCAAACAAAATGTTAAAAGAATAGAAGGAAAAGGGGGATTCAAGTTGCGATCTTTTCCCCAGAAATGGAAACCAAACGATCACAGCACCATAAGGAGAGTTCAAAATGTGATCTTTTTCCCTCTCGAACCCCCAAAATATAGCGCCCTTTCCTCTTGGCAAGCCGAAACCTGAAGAAAAACAGAGAAATCCGAACCGAATCAAGCGATCCAGGGCTCCATCAGTTGCGATTCATCAACGCTAAAAAAACATAAAAGCCGGGAAACGACCAAAGAAGGAAAAAAAAAATCCAAAATCCAAAAAATCGACGTCTAATTCGAAGGATCGAACTCACTTACTTGGTTCTAAAATCCTCTCACAAGAGAGCTCCTTCCGAAGAAAATTCGTTGACTTCTACTTGGATTCTAGGGTTAAGGATTCTTCCCAAGCTAAGCAAAGATCTGAATTCCTCTCGCCGACGGTGTAATCTTCTTCCTTCGATTTTTTTTTTTTTTTTCCTTTATTTTTTTAGTTGATTATTCCTGACTCGTCTCGCTTCCTTTTCTCCCGTAGGATTGAAAGAGAGAGAGAGAGACGAGTCCTTGCGGACATCAAAGTTTTCTTAGATTTGATTAAGCTCTTGATATTTTAACTCCCTTCCTTTTAGGACGTTTTTGTACTTCATTGCTAATGCTAACCTTCTATTCCAGGTTACAACTTCGTCGTGAGGCCACTTTTGCACATTCCACCCTGACGTTTGCATTCCATTCAACCCCGAATGTACTTGGGGGGCCTGAGGATTTTTGCAGAATGACACATCCCTTATGAAGTAATTATAAATTACTCTCTTCCAATGGACACCATCTATGCTGTTTAAATGTTTAATATTAATTGTCACTAGATTTCTTAGTTAGTAGTAAATATATATGTTAGTAAAAGAACTGGCAATAGAGATAATTATCATAGCAAAAATATGATAAGCTAGAGAAAAACAAACGGTCAATAAATTATGCTCATTAAAATTTTAGTACTGAAGGAACCGCATCTAAGATTACTACTCCTTATAATCTAATAAAACAGTCTTATTAAATTTACTCGCTGTTAACGTAGAGAAGTTCCTTAATAAAATAAAATAAAAACAAAGCTACGTTAAAATGAGGTCAACGAGATACTATTGAGTTCATAATTAATATTAGAAGAATAGTCTACTTACATGTTCCTTTTACCATTCTCACGTATCCAGCCACTGGGTTACTGGTTCGTGCCGGTAACAATAAGACCATGATATCTACGGAGTGAAGATATCACTCCTCGCCTTCCCTTTCTCAAACGATTCAAATCTTCTCATCTGATCCTTCCATGCCACAGCATCATCATCATCATTGATGATCCCAAACGGGTCCATGAACCATCCATCATACCATAAAGTGGACCCCACCCACCACGGGAAGCGGGGTCCATGGAATTATTCCAACTTGACGAATTACCCCTGCGGTTTGCGGTAACCACGGAATCCCCCCTGGGGAACCTATCGTGAGGATTCTCGCGGTGGGCCTATGATTTCTCTCACCCCCTTACGCATACGTGACTCGAACTATCATTTAGCTTTTTCTTCGCTAGGTCGTTTAAGCCCACACAGGACGGTGTTTGTACCGTAGATTTTAGAGAGCTCCATGAGCTCGTGGAGCCACGTGTCGACCGGCTACTGCGTTGAGTTATGGTCCAAGGTTTGTTTTGTGAGTCCACCTACGTGGACCCTTTGCTATGAGCTCCTTAGAATGTACTCCAAAAGATGCATAGCATTGGAAGGTATTTTGGTCTCCTTCAATTCTAAAATAGGTATTCTTATTCATTCTATAAATTACTATCATTATGCTCACTTTTATTTTAAAATAAAAGTATAATAATTATTTTTGTTGTGATATAAAATAAATAAATAAAGTGTTTTACTTTTTATACGATAAATAATTTTTTATTTAATCAGTGTAATATAAGATATAATTTTAATTAATAGTATTTATATTTTAAAATATTTCTTATTATAATATTTAATTATTATTCTGGATTAAGATATTGTACTCTAGAATTACAAAAATTTATTCTTGAAGTGAACTTGAGATTTTGTAGTATTTTAGGCTTTTTGAGAAAATATAAAGAGGTCAAAAGAGTATCTTATAATTAGTATAATCATTATGGTTTATAATGCAAGGTGACGCTCAATGAGATTGTCTAATTAGTGTAATCACCATAGTATTCCACATTATAGAGAAAATTAATTTTCTCAAAACATCTATTTGGGTACACTAGACAAAAAAATATATATTAAAAAACAAAGCTCCTTTTTATCTCCTTTGAGTTCTTCTCTAGTTGAGATGGATTCGGGTCAACTAAAAAACAACATAATACACGGCACATTTATTAAATAAATTAAAATATTACATAGGAACATAATTATTTATTAAACAGCTTAAATAATTAAATTTAAATAATTATTCAGGATGAATTTAAATGAGTTAAGATAATAAATATGAATATGAACCGTGGAACAATCAGATTAAGTGAGTTAATCCATTTATGACCTAAGCTGGATTATAGTAAACCTAAAACCATTTAAAAGTTAAATTGTCACATATATTGGATGCGGATCCAAGAAAGATAATCCGAATCCGATCCAATAAATTTGGCAGCCAATTGAATGGGGAACTCGGGATCCGGATCAAATAACAAGAGGCCCATTAGCACTCATACCGGATTCGGGGTGGATTAGTAGAATAGCGTCAGTGCGAGGGGTAATTTCGACATTTTAGCGATTGCCTTCCCATAGAGGGAGGCTAGAAGAAAAGCCCTAGCCATAGGTGGCCCTTTCATGGTCCCCACGTGGCCCCACCCCCCAACCCCCTCCTATCCATGCCCATGAGTCTCCCATGCCATGCATGCACCCATGTATGGCATGACCCATGTGTTGTTATTTTATAAGATGGAGAAGAGGAAAGGGGAAGCATCCGTCGGTCCCCACTGCTGAGAGGGAACAACGTCAACCATCGTCACCGCATGCCGTAACGGCCGTCAATGCGTCAACTAACGGTCGCCGTGTTGTCCTCCGTTGCCGTGGCTGTGTTTAATTGGCTTACACCTGTATTAATAAAAAGAAAATTCATTAGTGTCCCACGTGGAGGTCTATGTTTGACCTTCTCTAGACGGCGTCACATCAAACGGCTGAAACAATAATCGCTATAATAATTAGGGTCCCTCAAAAGTTGTCATATGAAAGTTTCCTCGCCGTTAATATTAACAGTACCGCTAAATTATTAATATTGCTGTTTTATTATCTCTGTCTTCACGTATACTATTCCAGTTATCTCTATCACTTGGGAAAAGTTAGTTGAGGGAATCCTTCCATTATTCCCTGCCGTAAGATTTTATTTTAAGATTTTTATAAATTATACCTTATATTTTATCTATTTTATAATTTACACATTATTTTTTAGTTTTTATAACCCAACTCATTTTTTTCTCATCTCATTTAACACTCTCATGTTATTTTAGTACCAAATTACTAAAATACTCCTAATAGTCTCTCTTATTCTTTATATTCTTTTACCATTTTTTCAACATATCTCCGATCTCAGGGGCAAGTTAGGTATTTATAAATTATTTTGTATATTATAATAGAAGAAAAAAAATTTAGTATTGCTCAGAATTTTAAATGAGAATTATAAGAAAAAATGAGGGGTCGAATTATAAATCACAAAATAAATAAAATGTAAGGTGTAGTTTATAAGAATTCTTTTTATTTTAAAGAAAGTCCATAGATGATGAATTCATTAAACTTTCAATAAAATGTTACTACTTGATACATTAAAATGAAGGGGATATAGGGTATTCATTCCATAAAGGCATCACACTCAGCTAAATATAGAATGAGCTACAATAAAGTAAAGTATCAAACAAATAATAATATATAATCGCTTACATAAATATAAAAGCAGAGGAGGTATGGTGATGGCACTAGAAGGAAGCCTCATTTTAGCCATCTTTGACATAACCACAGATAAATGCAATAAAAGATGGTGTGAAAGAACACAAGAGTAAGAGGGTCGTTGTCCAATGGCCCCATCAAGATCATAGTAGGTCCAACAACACCAACTTACATCACGTTGTAACACATCAATAGAACTAAGAAAAGAAACCCAAAACAAAAATCCATGGTTGCAAGGAGTGCACTACAGCATTAGCAAAAACGTGATCCACAATGGCCTCCCAGTCATCTTCATCATCTATTATACCTTGTATGGAGTGATGGAAATCGAAGTCTCTTCTTGAGTTGAAGTCATCACCTTCAACGACTCGTCAAGATCTACTAAATTCATGGGATGTTGGGAATAAATTACTAGATTGCTAAAATGCAAGAAAGTAAGCAAAAATAGAGCACCCACAGAATTTAGGTGGTTCACCTAAATTAAGCTACGTCCACGAGCTGCTGTAAATCTTTCACAAAGGAAAAATTATAAGTGTTTACAAACACTCTTGTCTCACAAACTCACAGAACCCAATTTTCACCCTTGAAAATTTCTCTCAGTTTTCTCTCAGTTTTCTCTCCTTCTAGCTTATTATTGCTAAAAGATTTTAATTGAGAGATTATATAGAGACTAAGATAAGGAGTCTATTTATAGGGCCACAACAAGACTTCCTAAATTTTAGCAATTTCAGTTGCAAACTTTGATATGCTCTCCTCAAATCTTGGTTGTTTATTTGACCAAGCGTGTTTTTCTTCACATGGGATGCATGGAGGTCGACGAGGTTAGTGAGTGTGGCGGTGAGGTGGTAAGAAGCGGTCTAGGATTTTAAGCTTGTCGATAATAGATTCAATAGGATTTTAAGCTTGTCGATAATAGATTCAATGAGAGAGATGGGTCAATCCCTAGAACCAGCTTCCTACTGGGGATAAAGTTGACAACCTCAAAGGAGCAACGACGAGGAGTGAGAAAAAAAAGGAGGAGGAGAAGAGAGAGAGAGAGAGAGAGAGAGAGAGAGGAGAAGAAGCCTGCCAAAACCCTCCCCTCTTTGGCTAGGATAGGGAGAAGAGGAGATAACAGACAAGGAAGAAAATTCTCTTCTAGAGGAAAGAAAGAGGCACCCAAAAATCTAGCAGAATTAGAGCTGGCATAACAAATTGAAAGAGGGAGTGAATATGAATGCTTCCCTTTATTCGTGAAAGAATAGTATTTGATTTAGGAGGCTGTTCGTGAGTAAAAAAAAATTAAAAGGGAGCACGCTGCAAAGATCTCAACCTTTGTTTTTGTATAATTTTTTCCATCTACAACTGGTTTTTCCTTTACATACAAGCCCTGATACTAAAAAGTAAAAATCAGCATGGTTATAATGTTTAATTACTCCTCTTTTTTTAATGATTTAGTTCAATTTATAGGCTAGCCATATAAACCCAAATTTTGAGTTGAAATCAATGAAAGTTGACCTGGTTCATATGCTCAGCTTGTTGACACCCAAATACCCAATTCAAACAAGTAGAAATATTCATCGTTGTCAGCCTTCCTCGTCGTCTCCCTCGTACTTAAGTCTTCATTCTTATCTCTTTCCCTCCCTCTTTTCTCTTATTTTCTCGACGTTGCCTCAGGCTTCTCTCCCCTCCTCCCTATGCAACGCTCCTCGACTGCTCATCGATAAGTTGGCCTAACCATTCTCAGTGAGGTGCGAGGAGCACTCCCCTCGGATCTCCCCTCTTATTTTTGCTGCTACTCCGACGAGGTGACTCGGAGCCAGGGTGGAGTCAATGCTCCTTCCCTCAGTGTTTCCCTTAATTGATAGCACTAAAGGACTAGCAGTAAAATCTTTTTGGCTACTTCGTTTTGTAGCCTCCCTCTCCTCTGCCGGTAAGACGTCGTCGGAGGTGATTTTGGTGGCCGTCATCTTATTTTGTTTGTGCTCTCTTTATTTTCCACAAGGGCCAAAGACGCTACATTGTGATGAAGCTATTGTTAGCAATTTATTTAGATGTCGTACGTCCTCTACGCTTGATGCTTGTTTTCTTATTGTGTCTGGTAATATGGTTGTTTCAATCTATCTTCCCTTTTTATCTGTGTATAAGTTTATAGATCTTATTAGAATTAACAAATTTATATGCCAACAAAGAATTAGAAGTATTTAATAATGACAAATCTTCATTGGTCCTTACTATTCATCCCATAGATTGCAACGAACCAGAGATAATGGAAGCGAATCATTCCAAGTTCCATCTACAATGGGGGGCTTGTTGTCTACTGCAAAGATGTACAAACACAAATATAGTACAAAATTGGGCAATATAAAGATTCGATCTCTATAGAGAGGGTGTAAAGGTATTATTGCCAGACTAATGGGCACCAGAAGTAGTAAAGATAGAACGATTCAATTCACAGATGGCAGTTTGAATAATTAAATGAAAAAAAATAGCTGCCAAACTTCTTTTTTTTTTTTTTTTTTTTTTTTTTTTTCATTTTGAGCAAGCCGGTACATTTATGTGCAGAAAATGATGGATCAACAACTACTAAAACATTCACTACAACACTAATTAGCAGACTTATCTACTATTACATGACAACAAATCGTGGATTAGAAGATGGAATAGACCTAGTTACGCACCTCTATGGATCTCACAAATGACCTACGCCACCATACTTGGAAAGCTCTGCTGAGATTTGGACACTCAGTGCCACTCCCTGCAAAGCAGCGGAACCATTCTTCAAACAAGCTTTGCTGCTGCTTGAGTGGAAGGGTAAGAAGAGCTTGACCCATGCTTTCCTCCAGCATCCTCACATCTAACCCTTTTGAGCATCTCTGTAACCAGCCAAAGTCCATCAGCATAGGTGCAAACCAGCCATGAAAGATGCCACTTCGCACATCGCTGCGGCACTGCAGCTTTCCCTTCCCTAGTGCGATGAATACAGTGGCTGAGATCCGACTGAGCTCGTACCTCACCATTGGTGAGGCTTGTTCATGCATCCTCATCAGATCTTCTTGGTCTGCCCACAGACCCACGAAATCTTCTGCCATTTGATTGTTTATGAGAATTTCTAAGAGCCAATTGAGGTTCTCAACTTGCTTAGAGACCCGTTCAATCAAAGGCTTACGCTCTCTCGTCATAGTTTCGTGATCTATTGGGACAGAATCTGAAGCTTCTTCGAAGAGCTCTACCAGCGAGTTCAAACAGGAATGGCAAATGCTATATAAGCTCTCCTTGTTGAGCCCAGCGGGGTCTTTCTGATAGACTGAACTTTTGCATAAGAGGCCATTGACTAAAGATTGCATTTCCTTCCTTGCATTACTACTAGTCCCATTCGTTACAGATTGTATGAGCTGCACTGATAGATCACCTGAGCTGCGCCAACCTCGTGGACACAATCTAGCTAGAACATCTTGGGATATTGTTTCCTCAAATGTGGATCGAGCAAACAAGTTCTTCAGTTTCTCTTCTTCATTCTCACTCCAGGGCACAGCCTCAATATATCTTAGACATGATGTGACCCCTCTTTCAAACATGATGCTAGAAGATACCTGGAAATAATAACTTAAATGTAAGTCGCACTTGACAGAGAAAAGCAAACAACATGGTGAATTTATACAACTAAGATATCAAGAGAACCTAACAACAGTACTCTAAACCTAGACGTGAGGACACATGAAACTTAAAGAACCTCCAAGGCATGTATACTTACACCTCCTGATCTACAAACACGAGTGCTCCCATGCCCAAACAAGAGAACTCAGTACTCACATGCCCCATGCAAATAAAAATGTTGTGCAAGATGGACTGGCAATATAGATCTCTTGTTTTTGGACATGCTACAATTGATCCCCAGTGAACATGATAAGTTGGGAATTACACAATATACTTGCTAGCTGAAGATAACAGGCAGAAAGAGTAAAGTAGATTGGTGTGTTGGCCTAGCTAACTAACATTTTCAGGTAGATGGACTTTAAACTAAAAAAAAATGCAAGACAGCTATAGAGTATAGATACATAGATGAGTCCAAAAGATCAGCCAGCCTTCATGACCAGTCATGAAGAGACTTTCTTCATGAATATGGAAATAGGAATTTTTTTATATGAGAGCGCTTGCAAGGATGAATGCGCAAGAGATTTACAAGTAAGAAAAATCAATATAAAGTATAAACAAAAATGAAAAGTTAAATTGCTAGGTTTTGTCAATAAACTTGCCATTCTCATGAAAAATAACCAACCCTAATAGCATGACTAAACCGTATGAATACAGTTCTCTGAATGACGATCGGCCATTTATTGAGCATTTATAGCGTCAGACATACACTTTTCTAGGTGATGATGATCTTCCAATTCTTTATTCACATGGTCCACACAGATATCATATCACTACATACACATAAGATCCTTTAAACTAAGTAGCAGATATAGATTTTCCACTCTTGTCCAGTCACTTACATGGCATTAGATCCCATGTCTAGCTTCTAGAACTGGAAGAGGTTCAAAGAGAACCATGATCCATCATTCTAAGAAAGCAGGTACTGCATATAAGCATGCCTAGTCAAGCTTAATCACATAAAACCACATTATCACACTATACTCGCACAAGCTTAGGCTTCATTACCCAGTTAAGTTCTAAGTTATGGTTTTGCAATTTTAGCTTGACAGTATCTTATTGGCTAACTAATCATATCACATTTCCACTATTTCATGAGAGCTTGCAAAATCTTTTAGTCATATTTCCACCACTATTTATATCTAAGTAATCCTGCATCTGTCCATTACCACTCCCAGTCTGTGTCTCAAAATTTCAACAATTGATACAGCATTCATAAATAGTTGATCTAAAGAAAAACGACTGCAAATCATTTCTAGAGATGTCAAAAACCACCCGCACCTCTAGTATGTCGATAGCCCGGGAGACTCCCACCTTCATGAGCCACCTCATCGGATCCTTCTCGTACATCAGTTCGATGGTCGCCCTGAAAACTTCCATATCCTCAACCCCACCAACCTCAATTCCCCTACAGTCCTCCATGGCATCCGAGATCTTCCGACTTGAATCCAAAACCATTGCCGCAAAAAATGAGCTGCTCCGGCTCAGCACCTTTGAGTCCAGTTCCATCACCAGACATCTCCCATCCGTTCCCTTCACGCTAAGCCTCAAATCCAAAGATTTCTCCCTCGATCCACCACAATCCCTCCTCTCCACCATCGGAGGAGCCAACGATCTCTCCTTTGGTGCCGGATCTGGTAACTCCGGCTCCGACTCGGCAGTGGCCGTCACCACCGACACCGAATCCGCTATCTCCGGCAACGGATCGAGCGGCGCGTCGGAGTCGATAGGCGATACCCTACCGGGGGAATAGATCCGGCGAGGATCGATGATCCCAAGGCCGAGCTTGCTGCTCGGGGAAGGAGAGTTGTAGAAGGAGCCGACGTAGGGGGGTTTCGGCGGCAGCTTGGCGGGGTTGATGTTGTGGTGCACGGAGCTCCGGCAATCAGGGCTTTGTGGAGCTGCGGCGAAGGAGCAGCACCAGGCGCGCGGCCGCAGGCCGGGGCTGCGCCTGCGTGGGGCGGAGGCGGATCTCCGCCCACCCAAATCCGCCATTGGAGAGATCGTTTACTGTTAGCAGCAGGAGTAGAGTTAGGGATAGGGCTAGGGTTTTAAAGTTGCCATGGAGAGAGAGAGAGACAGAGAGAGGCGTCTTATGAAGGTTTGGTAGGGAAAAGCATTGGATTCCTTCCTCTCTGCCGCCGTTATAAACGAGACGGTGGGGATGGCGAAGGAGACAGGGGATCGGATGCAGCAGGAAGAGGACGGCTTGTAATAAGGATGGGAGCAAAGGTCGACACGTGGAGTTCTTTAGTTGTGTTTAGTGAGCATTGCGTATACTTTACCGGAGAGTCGGATTCCGTACAGCTGACGGCAGTAGTGCCCGACGTTTGATAGGCTGCAAGGAAGGATTGTAGGATGATGTGGAGCTCAGCGATTGGATACTATAGGAAGATTATGGATGTGATTTTTTTCCCTGATTATTTTGTTGGTATTTACTGTAACTTTATTAGCGCATTATATGTATATCATTTGAAATTATTCCGGTTCTCTATTATGAGGATGATTGATTTAGTTATCTAATATATATATCTAAAAGAATTAATCTTTTGTCCGCTTATGATTAAGCTAGACTAGGAGTGAAAATGGATCGGATACGTACTACATAGTACTCAAATCATATCCGAATTTATATTTTCAATTCGGATACGAATATTAAACGGATAGTAAAATCTGAAATCATATCCTAACTAAACGAATACGAATAATTTCTAAATACTGATTTAACCTTAAATTGATATGTATCGAATTATAAACGGATTATAACTTGTATTTTAGACACAATTAACACAAAAGTGATTGCAAATAGAATATTTTCAAAAGTGCTGATAAAATGATATTTTGATTAGATAATCTAAAACATACTTATACCTCTCTAATTACTTACGATTATTTTCAGGAAATCATTGTCAACCATGCCGAATTACTTACGATTTTTAGAGACACCCACAAAAGAATGGTTGTTTGTATGGAACTCCTCCAGGTTCTATTCTACTTTAGAAATACACATACCACATTAGAAAAATAAACCAAACAATGAAACAAAACAAGAAATTAATCTCAAGTCAGAAGTAAAATCTAACAAAAATAGAGCTAACTACCCTTGATCAAAATAATGATCCCATCGTTAATGAAGCTGAAACAAGTCCATACCATGGCTTGGCTAAGACCCAATACATCCCACTTCTCAGGAGCAACAGATGCCATCATCTTCTCCTCTTCCTCATTGTGCTCTTCCTCCCCCTCACTTGGTGACGGTGAGCTCGAGGAGGAGGATCGAAGGAGGCGGAGCTTGGTGATGGCGAGCTCGATGAGGGAGGACCAGAGGAGGCGCAGCTTGGTGAAGGCGAGCTCGAGGAGGGAGGACCAGAGGAGGTGAAGCTTGGTGACAGCGAGCTCAAGGAGGGAGGAGTAGAGGAGGTGAAGCTTGGTGGCAACGAGCTCGAGGAGAGAGGACCGTAGCAGGCGGAGCTTAATGATGCCACAACAAAGTGGTGATGGCGGCGGAGAGTTTGAAGAGGTGGTGGCGACAAAAACGGTGATCGATGATGGCAAGGAGAGATTTTAGAGAGTTAGGGGTGGAGGCAACTACCAATTGGGAGAGATGGAGAGAGCAGGGTTAGGGTGGTTTAGAGGGTTGGGTATTTATACAAAGCGGTTAAATGAATATCAGTTATCCAAATTCAAATTAGATAACATTAACTATATTCGTATCTGTATTCAAATCTGAATTTTTCTTAAACATACTATCTGTATTTCAATCCGGATCTGAATCGGATAGAAATTTTTTATTTGTATTCGATCAGATCTAGCTCGAGTAGCAAGTCGGGTCGAAATTAATCTGACCCATTTTCACCCTTAGCTATGACTCATAATTTATGAGTCATATTAAAAATAAATGCTTCAACTGGCACATGAGTTTAAGACACTCAGTCCTACTAAATATCAATGCTACTAGGATTCGAATTTGAAAACTCTTACATAATATGAGCCCATTTAACTAATTAACCATTATTATTAACTATATTTATATAGCATAACTATGTAGAAGGAGAATGTTCCACACCAAAGAAATTGTGTTGTTGTTTTACTTGGAATAGTGACTAAGATTGAATATAAATGCACTATGCCATTTTATTTTAATTTTTATGATCAATTATATATATATATATATAATTTTGTTTCTTGCTACTTTTAAGTCTTCATCAACTTTGGGGCTAAAACTATGGCATATTATTTTTATAGGAATATTCTCGGGAGGTTCTTTATTATACTCAACCTTGATATACCATTGGAGCTAAATTAATTATCTAAATGCTAAGCTTCAAGGACAGTCTTGTCATTATTGAACATGCTAAATCTCACACTTGAAATTAACGAAGAGAATTATATAGCAATCACTTAGGTTAAAACCAATTTAGTTAGTACCTGATGTAATTTCTTGGCTATTCTACATGTTTGCCACTTAGGTCTAAATAATTCTATCAAGATGTCTCCTATTGGGTGGAAGGAAAAGAGAAAAAAAAGGTCATATGATATTGTTGACTTTTTCTATCCCACTTGGGCCCTTTTCATTTGTCTTGTTGGATAAAAATAACATAAGAGGATAAAGAAAAGAAGTTTTACAGCCAAAAAGGGCATCAAAAAGAGTCCTAAATCAAAATATAACCAATAGAGACAAACTTCATGTGTAAGCATAGATAGTTGCTTTAAAACAACACAAGAAATACAACCAAAACAAAAAAGAGAGGAAGAAGACAACAATAGAGAGAGAGAAAGATGAAGTAAGCAACAATGGAAACAGCCTTCATAAATTAATTTGGCTACACTTGGTTGTCTTTTTGGTGGTGGACTTGGTTGTTTATCTTCTCCATACTCTTAGTATTGTTGTTGTTGTTGTTGTTGTTGTTGTTGTTGTTAACTTTGCTGGATTTGGCATCACTCATCATCTCCATGGAGTTCTCTCCTTTGGTGGCTTCACCTCCTTTGTTCTTCCTATAAATGGCATACAGGATTAACTGCATGGCACCCAGCAAACTCCCACATCCATTAGGCACCTGCAAATAGTAATGCTTGATCATATATATACAAGTAATTGTCTATGTATACAAGATCTTTTATGTACTTCCTCAATATTTCTAGTAAGGGAAGAAAAAAATTATTTCATCACCCTATAGTTTGGCTTAAAGTGTCATTAACTTTCTTCTATATTACTTAACCTTCTGGCTAGCTCTTAAGAACTCCCAAAAAAAATAAAAAATTGTAGGTAAAAGCAAAATATTGAAGAAAATTTTCGATACCGCAACGAAAGGATCGCGACCGAGTAATCCATAGATGAACCAAGAAGTCCCACATAAGAACACAAACAATGAGAGGAAGAAGGGCATGAACTCTACGCTTTTGGTTTTGATCACCAATCTCTGCATATAAATCAGTAGTAATTAGTGTTTAGATATCTTACAAATGAAGATTAGTTAAAAATTGCAAAAGAGAAAAGGAATATAAGTGAAGCCAATAAAAAAAAACACAAGGTATAAGAGAGAGTACCATGATGGAGAGAGGAGAAGCATACATGCAGATGGAGAAGATAGCAGCAGCAAAGCCACAGAAGATCTTGCGAGACTGGCCATGGAGGGCGAGCAGGGAGACGAGGGCGACCGTCGCAAAGACGGCGGAGACAAGGCCGAGAAGGCCTGCCATTCTTGCCCTCAGCTTATTACGTGCAAATATAAGAAATATCAATACATACACTGCCTCGATCGCCGCACCGGCGCCGTTGATCGTCGACACTAGCAGGTTATTTGGTGAGATGAATGGCAATCCATACCTTCACAAGAGATGGGAGGCAGAATCATATGCTAAAGTTACAGCTTAATTATCAAAAAGTATTCAGTTTATGCTACTTGAATTTAGAAGCCATTACTGGTAATGTCCAACCTCATTAAAATCTATCCCAAAAAAAAAAAAACTTTAATCAATGATAAATAACTGAAAAATTGATGCCTATGCACTTAGCTCATCAATGCATGAATGCATAGTTAGTGGGCTTTGATTGTATAGGTCCATGGGATTTGAATAATTAATTATGTGAAAGCACTAATAATACCAAATGGCTCAATTATTGAGTTCCATGTAGCCACTAGAATTCTTAGCCTTTGAATGATTGGGATAACTTTATGATTGCCTAGCTCTCCTATTAATTAACAAATTGTAAAAATATTCTTTTTTTTCTTTTTAAATCCTAACAAGAAACAAACCAAAAGGCCCAAATAATTAAAAAAAATTATCAAAAATTAAATCCTAACATCTATTAAAAATCAAACTCATAACTTCTGTCATAAGACTAATAGGATGCGACAGTAATGTTAACATATCAAACAATATTGAGATGAGTGCAATTGATTAATTTTCATCACTATCATAATTATCAAAATTTTCTATAATAGAGCTAACTAGAAAGTTTTGTGAATGTAGCCATTTTTTGAACCCCTCTTCCAAGCTAGCATAAGCCATCTAAAGCTATATAGGATAATAACAATGCAACTTAGATAAGGGGGAAAAGAAGGCATCAAGAAGCAGTATATTTAAAGGATATAAACAAACTAATTAATACATCAAAGAGTAGCATAACTGCATCTGTATCCATTTCTTTTCTTCCAAGTGTAAATACAAATAATAAAAGGGACATAGAAATCTTTATTTAGATATATTCTTCAACCCATATTGGTAACAAGATATTAAAAAATATGGATATTAGAAGAGGAGGGAGGGAGTTCATTACCAAGCTGAGAGGAGGCAATTGAGCAAGGTCATATTATATGGAACCCCTGAGAAATCCTCTGTTGATTTGTGTGTTATGATCCTCCGAAATGTGAGACTGTAAAATTAAAAAAAAAATATGTGCATGTTATAAAGCTACCTAAATTTCATAATTACCTCTTTAAAAATGCAAATAGAGATGCAAAGTATTACTAGAAAATTGCCATCTTTTTGCTCATGAATAATTAAGTAAGAAAGTTGAGAGATACTTACATGGGAGACAAGAAAAGAAACAGAGCAGTTGCATTTCCTGCAACAAGTTAGATAATAATACTTCTCAACACCCATCTCTCAGATCATATGCTTAAAAATATAACACAGAAACATAAAAAAGAGCTAAAATGACACCAAACCCACCGAAAATTCCAAACAAGAAATGTAGGACGTCCATCACTCCCTTCTCCTCTGCCTTTTGCCCTTGTGAGAGCGAACTAAGAGAAGAAGAGGTGTTGATATCTATCTTAATGTGTATAATTCTCTTTCTCTCTCTTTCTATCTATCTATATATATATGTACAGAGAGAGAGAGAGAGAGAGAGAAAGAGAGGAAATTAACTTTAGAAGTGGTATTTAATTCGTTCTTATCTTGTTATGCCCAAGGTAAATATATGAGGGAGAAGTGATGAGTTCCTCACAGTTTTCTGTTTGAAGCTTTCCTTGTCCATTTTCGCGTCATCTTAATTGCTAAATGCACTCGTATCCGCATGATACGTGGAACGGCATAAAGCCCGTTCACATATAGAATATGAAATCTTTATTTTGATATAAGTATTTTTTTTCTTAATATTGATGCAGTAAGTAAATAATGGTTTAAAGATCTATTAGTATAGTAATACGTAATTCTCTTCTTCTTTACCTTTAAAATAACTTTATTACTTTGTGATCTTATTTTATCAAAAGAAGAAGAAGAAAAAAAAACCTTTGGGATATTTTGTTTGAAAAATCCTCTATTTACAGAGAGATACAAATTCGAATTCACGGGAAAGTCGAAATGGAATGGACAGCCAACCATAGATAGGAGTGTCAAGTCAGATAGTACAACGATTTCATGTGACTTTGTCTATATTTTATATTTTGGGGAGTAACTTTTATCCGAGTAAAAGATAAAGTTACAGCAGCTCATGAACTTGGCTATATTTTGAAGTAATTTCTTCTTTTTTTCTATTTTTTTTGGAAAGGGAAAGATAGTAGGCGAAAAATATCTCATTAATTTTCGGATATTAGACTTCGTTGTCCGACAGATTAATTGTGCGAAATGCGGCAACTATCACTCGGCTCTCTATGCTGATACCGTGGCAATTTGTTTAGATAGAATCAGATTCTCATCTGCTGATCAATATTCGTTCTAGTAAAGCCTCGTGGGCGCTTCACTCTATCACCGGTGATATTTTTACTTTATTATATATTATATATACTTATAAAATTATGCATATTTTTTAGAGAAGCTAATCAAACTGTAGATTAGCTTGACAACCGAGATAGAAATCTAGGACATGGGAATATACATGGGATGAGAGTTTTTTTTTTCTATAAGCTGGTATAGCTTTTGGTCTCCAATATATGGCTAACTTTTATTTTCCTTTTAAAGAAAAGAACTTTCAGATATTACAGCGTGCACTCTAATATAAGGAATCATATCAATATCAATAACACTGAAGAAGAGAGAATTGGAGTTTAAACAATAGAATGGTTAGAAAGGAGTGAAGAAGACGAAGACTAATCAGCTCTTGGCCTAGCTCTATTAGTTGCATTATGTATTGTCTAAGATCACCTAACTAATCTTTAAGCTATTAATTGAAAACCTCAAAAAACTTTAATAAGTTTCCTTACTTTTTATTTTTTTAATTTTTTAATTTTTATTTTGATGTGAAATTATTCTTTAATATTTTGAGGAGCCAGTAATTTGTATTAGCTAACGAACAGTTCAACTATCATATCATAAGTTAAAAATTATTAATTAAAATACTATAAGTATTATTTCATCATAGTCATTTCAACTATATAAATCATTTTTTAAACATAAATTTAGTTAATCATCTTTTAGTGAAAGTGATTTATTATCCTAAAGCCTATACCACTCTTTCCAAGTGCACGATTTGCCTAAAAAATTTACACCCGATGTTGCTGCTTATGTGGCAAAAAATTATATATTAATAGTTTTGAGAGGAATCACAGACTGCTTATAAAAAAAATTAAAAATTAAAAAAAAAAACTCTCAAAATATATTCATGACGACACAAGTAGTGGGCTTCTGTTGCTTTGGCCAAAGAATAATAGATTGAAAGTTGCATTTTATCCATTAATTCTATCCACAAACATCACGTAGCTAGCGTTTGGACTTTGGGATATAATTATGGCTCGATGGAGGTAATTAATTTAATGACACGAACCCATGATCGTCGTACGTGTCTTCAATTGTATCTCAGAAACAAATTAAAGAACTTATTAACATAACATGCCTGGTTAACTTTAATGTAGCATGCCAGATCACCAACCGAGCTCTCCTTGTCACATTCGTTAATCCAATGTGATGCTCAGGCCTCATAATTAATGCCACGTTGCGTATCTTAAGTTGAGACCATATCTACTATATATCTCGCTGTCGATCGTACCTTATGGAACACGCTATGAACAGTGGACCATCAACTGCGATGGATCGACAGTGGGCATTAAAGATACGTACCAAACCTCTTGAGGTCGAGATCTGATGTTGTCGATCCTCACCGAACTACAAGCTTCAATTGATCATTCTGGTAAAATATATGGTTAATTACTATACAATCTAGACTTTAACTATCTTTATTTTATCTTTTTGTGATATTTTAATCACTCGACTAACTAATATCTCTTACTCTCTCTGCGTGTTAATTCTTTTCATGTTCAAATACTTAAGCTCATACAACGAACAATTTTGTTCATCTCTTAAGAATATTGTCAAATTATGTTTTAGTTTATCGAATGCGCTTCGAATTTATGTTTCATATGTTCATGTGAATGCATGTATTAATGGTGAAGATATATAATAATACTGATATTATAGATGAGATAATTCTGATGAAGTGATCGGATTGCGGCGAGACGGTTGTGATCGGGAAAATAAAAGCGACATTAAATCAAAACAATGCATCGATTTCCCTCGTAATTATGTCACATAAATATTTTTCAGAACACTATATAAATTCGCCGTGCTACAAAGGTATCAGTACATAAGAATTAATTGGTCGGCATGGGACGAGATTGCCATGGAAGAGAGGGTTCTAATTCTGACCCTATGTTTTTCTTTTTCCCCTGGGCCTTATAGTTTCTAGTGTTCTGGTTTGACCTCTGATTTAAGCTAGGAAGGTGCGTGGCCTAATATGGGCACAAACTACACCTAACTAGTCCCAACAACAAAAATGCACGTAGGAGGATTAACACACTGTTGGAAGTTGTCACGATCTAAGGTCTAATATCCTTTTTGTCTGTAATCCTTGAGAAGAGGAAAGTGAGAGAATTAATCACATATAGAGTAGTTTAAGTTGGCTCGGGTTTGTTTATTCACATTCCCATCCACATCTACTATGTGATGCATACTTTGACAAGCAGCATATAGGACTAATTTGCAATCCATGCCAAGCAGCATATCCATCACATTCACATCTATCAAGTGATTATTTCATTATTCCATTGTGTTATTACAACTGAAGGTCCAAATAAAATAAAGAGTACAGAGCTACAATGAAGTATGAGCTCTATATTCCAATAAGTTATTACAAATGACGGTCTAAAAGTTGGCTCACACTAAAGGTAAAGATAAAATTACATTTGCCACCAGACAGCCTTCAGTCTCCTTCCAATCCCCCAATCTTATTGAGGAAGGACAAATCAAAGCTGAGACACCGAGAAACGAAAAGGCCTATGCTGAGGACATGTCAAGATAACCATAATCTGGAACAGAGGATAAAGCGCCGGTATTATCTGGCAAAGTAGCAAACCATATCTTAATCTTATAAAGCAGATATCTGCAGATAACCTCAGCCTCAACCAGAATGAATCATCTTAAATAGGATGTTCCAATGTTCCACTTCCACAATAGATGACCAGGAAGTCTGCAGCAGAAGTGCAGTATGAAGTATATACAGATAATAAGTTTTCTATACCAACTTTTTTTGACCGGACAAAAAGCTGTTTGATAACCCTTTGAAATGCATCCCTTAGCTGACCACAGAAAATGAGGATGTGATGGAGGTAAATTGATGAGCTATAGATGAAGGTTGTAGTATCAGTCCTCTGAACACTATAAGGAGGCCCTGGTATCAATACTCAAGAGCAGGACCCCAGGAGGCAGAGATAATTATGCACACCATGAAGGTAGTGATTGCAGCTTTACATCATGAGATAATATTGAAAAGAATCTGATGATGGAATTCAATTTACTCTTTTCTCTCTGATTTCCCTTCTTATTGGAGTTTATTTGTTTGTCCTGCAGCCATCAGTACTAGAATAAGTGATTCCCATAATTAAATCAGAATAGCAGGAGGGACAGTTAAAGTTACCTCCAGGCTAATTCTTGCTCGATATAGTTACATACATCTGAAATTGAGGTTGATTGTTCATCAGAAATGGTGGGTGTTATTAAAAGAGAATTGTTTGTGACTGAAGCAGTAGTGAGAATGCTATCAACATTTAAGTTTTGATTCTCCATCTGAAAGTGGGAAGAGTGCTCAAGTGGATTCTGTGCAAATAAATCATTCGGCATTGCCAATTCATAGGGATAAGTATCTCCAAAAATATCATTCAGCTCGAGATAATCTTTGCTTCTGAGTTCTGATAGCAAAGGATGCATAGCATATTCACTGTCCATGTCAACGGGGTGATAGAAGTTGTCAATGGATTTTGCTCCGGCCTGAGCAGGGAGATTCTCCAATTCATCATATATCCCCTCAGTGTCGACACCAAATATCTCATTATAATTTTTGTGCAGACTACCTCCTGCCTGAGCAGTAAGATCCTCCAATTCAGCATATATCCCCACAGGTTCAACACCAAACATCTCATTATCATTTTTGTGCAGACTGGCAGAATCAGGCATCTGCAGAAACATGCATTAAAAGAGTTATACAATTCATAAATTAAAGATGCATTTGCAACAAACATTGAAGAGGGCCATATGCATCAACCTTGCCATCAGTATTCACTGAACGAATTGGAGAATCATTTAAAAGCGCAAGCAATTGATCTATGAATATCCCGTCAGCCTCAAGAAGATCAGGAGTATCATCACTAATGGGAAGATCAGGAGTAAAGGACATCAGACCAGAACCAGAAACAACAGACTGTTGACAAATGGGTTCCAATGGGGTTTCATCTACTAGTTCTGGAGAATGGCAAGACATAGAAGGCAAAGAAAAGGAAGGTTCAGCAGTAGTGTCATCTTCCCAATCCTCTTCATTAAAAGGGGCACCATATTGTTCCCCTATTTTAGGACCAGATCCACTTTTCCTAAAAATTTTGCAGAGTACATATGCATCCTGCAGCAAGAGAAAACACAAATTAACCTACTCGTTGACAAAAATAACCAAGAAAAAAAGAAAATAAACTCTTCAAGAGGCACCAAAAGCTGCTATAAACAATTACATTGCATGAGCCAAAAAGCTACAAAAACATCATAACACATTGAATGTTATATATTCCATTAAAGGGAAAAAATTCAGTAAGGTCTTCCTTGTTAGGCTTCATTAAGAACTTACAGTTGCAATCATACTCAAGAAACGAGAGGATCTGTAGGTTATGTGAATTGCATTTATAATTAGCGAATGTCGGAGAAAAGGAACTTGATATCTAAAAAATGTTCGGACCTGAATACTTTTTAGTGAAACCTATACAACTACATATGTATATCAAATTTTCAGAATGAGCAGTGCGAGATTATTATGCTTTCTTAGTCATAGTTTGTTTTTGTAGAAGTAAGAACCAAATCATTGCCACAAACAAGCATCTCCTAACATGCTAGATTATGATGTCGTGATGTGTGAATCACTAGTTGAGTTGTTGGAGCTTCAAAAGACCAATAGCAGTCTGTGCAGATGTATGCCAGCTAGCATGTACAAGCAATAGCACAAAAGATGGTTTCTTAAACAAAAGAGTAAAGAATTGGTAGCTCAAGAAAGACCAAGTGATCTTACAATAAAAAGTTACCGTAACATATGATATTCAAGTATCAATGGGTAACTCTAGTTGTCCTCCTGCTAGACAACAATCATCCCTGTTATAAGAAGGCAATTGTGTGGAAAATAACTTGTGCATTCCACAAAACTCTGAAATTTAGCTGTAATTCAGTCGATAGCATAAATAACTACACTACAGATAGAAAGACATTAGCAGATTAAAGATTTTGAACATATATGAGTAGTTATCCTGAACAGCACTGTTTAGAGACCATAAAGAAGATATATCTCCAAATGTATAAAATAATAACGATAATAAGTGTTATTTTTAGAGTTTAAGAGTACCTGGTAATTAACCCTTTGGTGAGGAAAACATAGTAATTCATAATAAAAAGAGTAGGAGATCCAAATAGGAAACAAATAGATTAATATGACTATCGCAGTTACATCCATGGATAAAATTAATCATGACAGTTTCTACACTTAGGCAACAATCATCATGTAAGTTATTAGGCAGAGAGGAACTTCTGATATCCTTTAACCACCGTAGCTAGAGGTGAAACAGCTGTTCTCTGCAAGAGAAAGAATGCTTACCTGAGAGAAACCCACATTTGCCAACTCCTTGTCCTCTGATCTGTACTCGTACATGACCCAATCAGTTCTATCACCTTTTGGAGCCTTGCCTACATGAAATATCAGAGTCTTCTTCATCCCAATGATACGAGAATGATGGTCTATTGGTCTGTCCTTTCCAGTGGTTTTCCAGTAACCAAGGTCAGTGGCACGGTTTGTCCTTGAGCCACTAGCATATTTCATACATCTAGGACAAAAGAAGTACCACTCACGATCTCGACTTTGTAAAGAAGATTTATCTGCACAAATTGAAAAGTTACCATGATAAGAAACAAATAATAGTTAAGACATAAGAAAAGTGCAGTATGGAAAGAACATAAAATGCATTACAGGATCCATGGAGAAGGGATTCGGCAATGATTAAATAATACATCAAGTCCAACTGTACAAGAAGCTTGACTTATGTTTATTTGCGAACAACAACTTAAAAAAAGGGCAGAGCAAATATATGAATTTCGTAACAGGGAAATTGCTACTTCGGTTGAATGACTTCCAGTATAAGGATCAGAGATAAAAAAAAAAGAATAATTCTCTCAATTATAATGAGAAGAATATAAATATTAACAATTTACCTGGAAGATCCCATGGAGCGAATTTGTACAGCTCAATCTCTGTAATGGCATCAACATGTAGTGGCTTTCCCATCAACTTTCTCTTTAAGTAGTACAAAACGAGCTCAACATCAGTTGGATGAAACCGAAAGCCAGGTTGAAGGGAAGTCTTAGCCATCATTGAAAGAGCTGTCTTGTCCATAATACTAAATTGATATCCAAATATGATTAGACCAGCCACAAAGAAAATGTTCGAAGTTATGATTGGAACTATTGCTAATAATTATAAGTTTATAACAACTTCGACTATTATAAATTAAAAAAAGAAAAGATATACTAAAACAATAATAACAAACCCTTTGTTTAATATCAAGTCCAGTGCCGAAACAAGATACGACGAGAAGACCACAACCGACTACGGCATATGAACCAAAAGGCACACCAAATAAACCAACGATAATCCTTTCTGAGATCAAAAGACATTGAGGTGCAAGCACAATCCTGTACGCAACAATTATTAAAATTACAAAAGGTCCAAAACCCGTAATCTCTTTCTCTCTCCTAAAGCCACAAACATTTAGGAAAGACAAAGACTAAGCAATGATTAGAACCAGAAAGACACCACCTGGGGCAAGTCTGTCAGTGGATCATTAGATAGGACATTAACTAAGGATGCAGTAAATAGTTTTTCACATAGGAAGAGCAGATAATATAGAAAAGACAGAGAATAGCCAAGTATTATAGTACTATTTTGCATAGAATCAGTATTGATCAAAATATAACTACTATAGTTAAAGCTGGAATATTAAACTGCTAGGAAAAATGGCAGAAACAAAGAACTAGTCAAAATTAAGTCCACAGCTCCCAGAAACAAAGATGAAAGCGCACTCTAATTCAACAGAATTCCTATTACACCTTAGCTCTAGTTCAGTAAGATTACATCAAGAATTAGTCCCCGCAAAATGGAGACTTTAGCAATACAACTAAAGAACCAATAACAATAATCAATAATAGACTACACCTACACAAGAGGATACCAAAAGCAACTACGGTATCCAATATCAGGACTTAGAAATGAATGCATAAACATCCAAAGATAAATATCCCATGCAATCAAATCTAATGAGAAAGCTAGCAAAACCCTAGATCACAGCAGAGCAATCGATGCTTTGGCCGAACAGATACGGGAAGATTGCATAGGAATCGCAAGGGGATAGAAGAAACCCTAGACAAGATGACGAATTAGGGATTCGAGAGCTTACGCGGAGGAGGCGAGAAGAATTGGGAATTCTTATGACGCGCCGCCCCAGTCGATCAAATGAGGAGGAGAAAGTTTGGGGATTCGAGGGGTTTATATAGGAGGGGAGTGGCGAGTTGGAGAGGCACATCACCAGACCGCGTGCTTATTTTTCCCGCTTCTATGAGAAGCTTCGCTTGCACTCTTTGCATTCTGATTGGCTCCGGAAATTTTTATATTTGGAGTGAGCCAAGTTTACGATTAAAAGCTGACTAACTATCAAATCCTCAAATAAAAATGGATCTTGCGGTTGGTTTTTGACGGAAATATTTAAAGAATATTTCTAACAAATACGTGACAAGATGAACAAATACATAAATGAATTAAATATTGTTCTTTATCGGTGATTTTTTAGAACTATTTTAAGCAATTTATGTGAGCAAAACAGTCTTTTACTAATCTAGGTTTAATTTTAATCGTGATTTAATTGAAGGGATCACGTTCTTAAAACAGTTTAATAATTTATGGTATTTTAAAGAATGTAGCAGTTATAATGATTTTTTTATATATTTACAGTGGGAATTATGTAAAAATTGTAATAAAAATGTAATTTAATACTGGCCATTAATTGTTTTGTCAAAATATTATAAGAAATTTCATTTGAAATGGATAAACTATCAACTTTTATTTTCATCTTAATTTAACTCAAGTGTAGATTAATATTTTTTTTTAGCAGATATAGAGCTCAACTTCTAACGGAGACGAGATGGTTTAATTTGTAGTATAGTCAAAATGCAGGGTGTTATCTATAATATAGTCAACCCGATTCCCATATCTACCTCTGACAGTTACCAAGAAAAATCCTTAAGACAAATAATTTCTCTAAAACGCCAAGTTGACTCTTTTTTTTCTAAAAAGAAAAGAAAAAAAAAGCCTACCCGGCCCAGTTTCATCATGATAATAAACATACACACAGTTCTATCCACCGATAGAACCCACAACACAGAACTATTGCTTAGAATTGATTAATTTGTTAATTGTTGGACTGTAGAATTAAGCAGGAAGCCTTGAGCTCGCCTCTCATAGTAAAAACCATCAGACAAAGAAGCATCAGCTGAGAAGATCATAGCCCCATTGACCTCAAAACCATTATTTTCCAACATCTTCAATGCTGCGAAGAAAGCTTCTCCCTGTATTCCCCTTCCATTCACTTCATAACTGGGTAGCAACTTTGTTGCATTAAACTGTTCTGCTCTCAGCCTGAAATCCTGCAAGTATCTTCTCGGCACCCTCAATTTGTCTGTATAGAACTGGTGATTGATGTAGTCGATCACACTGTTATATCGTTGGTATAGATCAATGTAGTGATCAACAGTCTTGTAGTACGGTGCAACAGTGGCTAAGCTGATCACACTGTGGTTCTTAAGATTGGTGATCAATTCACCAATGCAGAAGGCAAAGGAAGAATCGTTCTTTGGGAAATTCTCATAGTCAATGTCGATGCCGTCAAGATGGTATCGGAGAATGAGCGATCGAAGAGAGGTGAATGCATTGGTGATCCACAAATGAGGCTTGATTGGTTTGTACCATGACAGGACTTTGTCACCAAGGCTCCACCCTGAGAGGCTCACGAGGACTTTCACATTTGGATGGCTGCTCTTGATGGCTTTGACACTATTTGCTGTCAGAGTTGAAGACCAATAAGGAGAGAAGATGCCATTTTGGGGTTTCCCGGATGTGTCTGCATCAATAGCGAAGCACAGAATGAAGTTGAAGTTGATTTGTGGGTCGATTGGAACATCAGAGAATGTAATCGGAGCACCGGTAGCTCCTATGTATTCCATCATCACCTTGCCATCTGCAAAATATAGCTTGTGAGGTATTAAGTTTCAAGAATAGAAATCAATATCATAACCAGTAACTGCAACAGATGAGCTAGGGAATCTTACTGCTCAAATGACAGAATAAAAAAGTGAACTCAATTAGAGAAAAGAAAAAGGACTTGATATTGAGCATGGTTAATTGAGAATTTCCCAAGGATTGACCTAAACTTGCAAGTTTGCAATCATGGAGCTTATAAAATTGGGGAGAAATTCTTTTCTTTTGGAACAGTTCACTGGATACAGCATTGCAATCGGAACCCCCTAGGCTCTGATACAGCTGAGATTGCAAAGCTTTCTTTGTAACTTCTTGCTTGGTACTGGCATCTTGAATCTTTTAATTTTTAACTGGACGGCCTGCCTTTGTTTTATAATCCAACAGTCACGGCCTGCAACTTAATTCATTATCTCAGTTACAATAAACAATATGTAATTGTGAGCATATCTGTTCTGAAGTAAAATACAAATCCGCATAGTAGATAGCCTGCATCCAAGAAAATGCAACATATGGCTTTGATCACATTACCTAATAAGTGTTACCATGAATGAGATACAAATACATGAACAAGCTGGCAGCACACATGAACATATGTATTCATTAAATGATACCTAAGGCCAAACATAAGAACAACACCACCTAGCAGCAAATCAGTTTTATCCATTTCAAAATAATCTAATCATGAATTTTCCATCCTGTACATATCTTTCAAGTAACTGAATCTCTTCTCACTCATAAACCAAATTCATGGTGACAATGTATCATAATACTGCTGGAGCGTTGGCTCTATGTAGCCCAGGCCACTGGATTGATCCCGCTCCGCTGTTGATGATCGATCCATCTAGAAAGGGGAAAATAAGGAAATAGAAAAATTATTTTGGGCGGGGGGAGTGTGGGGAAGAGAAAGTGTTAAAACTGTGCTAGGCTGAACCAGTAGATGATCTCACAACTGAGAAGACCAAGATGTCAATAAGAACATCGAATTTATATAGAGACCGTCTATAGACACTTCTCAATGTTTATTTTTGCCTGAAGCAAAAAAATTTCTTCCAGCTTTACTTTACCTGTCTTGTTTGATGGATTACAGAGATGTAAAGCAGTGACATCATGGAGCCAAATTTGAGCACCAGAATATCTGATGGAACAGAACTGCACTGGCAAATCTAACATGTACATTCCTCATATATCTGACACAAATCTGAGTTCTTCAATTCAAAATTATCTGGCTGCTGACAGCAGTATCAAAAGGTGTCTAGTGTCCTTCCTTGAAAGGTTAACACGCCAAAAGAATGAGTAATCCATAAATTGCTTGCTTAAATACATACATGCACTGAGGACAATGATCTGCCGTGCAAGGTAATTGAGGGAGAAGCTGTCTCGAGCTCACTCTAGAAGCCAGTTTATAACATATATCCTGGTGATTCTTACATGCTAGCAGACTGGAAATGGTAAGTAGGTATTAGATCATTTGACCTCTCTGCTGGCTTAAGAACAGCATTATCCAGTATTCCTATCTATCTGGAGCTTCCAAAGTAGCCCTCCCATCTGTCTGTGGTTCCTTGGTCTCCAAATGAACATAAAGCTTCTCAATTTTGAATATATTATTCTTCTATACCTGGTTTCTACAAATGGTAAGTTCTCTCTTTATCATGCTTGCTGAGGCAATCATCAACCAAAAAGCCTTTGCTTAGAAGGATAAGGCGCAGCACATAGCTTATCTGTCTCATCAGTGATGTTAGCCCATCCAAGGCTTCCAGATCTCTTTCCACTTCACATGCCTAGTAAATCTCACCAGAAAAGCCTTGGCTTAGAAGGAGTTCTCAAATGCGCATAGCCTATCTGTCTCATCAGTGATGTTAACCCATCCAAGGTTTCATAGATCTCCTTTCTCTTCACATGCCTGGTATCCTTCACCAGAAACTCATGGACCTCTCTTCCCACTTGAATTGAGCTACAGCCAGGTATCTTCTCAATTCCCTCCTGACGTATCATCGCACGAGCATTCAAAACACCCTCCCATCTTCCCCCCAGTGCACTAGAATTTGAAACCAGCACTTGATACCCAGAGTTCAGTGGCTCTAGATCAATTATCTTTCTACTAACAAAATCTATCAACTCCTCAGCACCATGTGTTATACAAGAACTCAGTAGAGTTGCCCATATAACAACACTCGGTTCCATTGGCATGTTTTCAATAAATTGAATTGCTTCTTCCAACTTGGCAGCTCGGCCAAGGAGATCCACCATGCACCCATAGTGCTCCATCCTTGGCTTAATGCCATATTGGTCTATCATTTGATTAAAGACACGGCGACCTTCTTGAACAAGACCTCCATGAGTACATGCAGTAAGAACCGCAATAAAGATAACATCATCCGGTTCAATTCCTTCTCTACACATTTCCTCATGCAGAGTCAAAGCTTCTGTGCACTCTCCATTGAAGGCAAAACCCGAGATCATCGTTGTCCATGTAATAATACACTTTCTTGTCATTTGTTGAAAGACAGATTGTGCACTCTTTATGTCCCCACACTTTGCAAACATGTCTATAAGAGCATTTCCTAGTGCAACACTAATATGAACCTTGTTCTTCTCTATATAGGAATGGATCCAATTACCATTTTCAATGCTGCCGGAGTGAGCACAGGCTGAGACGACACTAGTGAGTGTAGCCTCATCTGGCATGAATTTTCCATCAATTAGCATCGCCTGAAACATACACAGTGCCTCATCAAATTTGGAGTTCTGGTTGTACCCTGATATCATAGCATTCCAAGAAACTACATTCTTAACGGGCATCTGATCAAAGACCTTTCTGGCAGACTCTAGGTCACCAATCTTACTGTAAGCTGATATCATGGCTGTCCAGGAAACGACATCTTTTTCCTTCATCTGATCAAACATAGATTTTGCAGCTGTAACATCTCCACACATCAAGTATCCAGAAATCATGGCGTTCGAAGAGATAGTGTTCCTTGTAACCATTCGATCAAAAACTGACTGTGCCAATGCCATGTCTCCAGCCTTCGAAAGACCTGCAATAACTGTGTTCCAGGAGACAACATTTCTCTCCGGCATTGATTCGAATAAAATCATAGCCTGTGCCATGTCTCCACGTGACATATATGCTCTAATTATAGAATTCCATGAAACTATATCTCTTTCAAGCATCTCATCGAACATCTGACGGGCCACCTTCACATCAGCACCACATTGAAAATAGACATTTAAGAGAGCATTCTGAACAAAGACAGTGAACCCAAATCCACATTTTATTATCTGAGCATGGATCTCTTTGCATCCCTCAAGAAACTCCAAGGATTCACAAGCTTTGAGGAGAAAAGTGAAGGTGAAGTTATTTGGCAAGACCCCCAAAGGCCTCATCTCGTTGTAGGTTGAAAATGCTTCATCTTCGCTACCTTTCTCAATCAAACATTTGATCATGGTGTTATAGACAACAGCATTTGGACTCTGAGCATGCTCAAAGATTTTGGTGGCATAGTTCAAAGAATTGAATGCCGAAGAGAGGTCAATGAGCTTGGGTACTAGATAATTGTTTTCTCCGAGACCATTGACAAGAATCTGGAGATGGGTTTGCTTCAATTCCTTCAAAGTTTTGATCTTTCTAAGGATCTGGAGCATTTTCTGCTCCATTTTTACTGGAATTCCCCTTCTCTGTGACTCCTCTCCTCCTTTAAGAATGGCATTTCCGTAGTTTTCCCTATACTTTTGGCCGTGACATCCATCCATTTCACCTCTATTATATCACTTTTTTTTTGTGCATATATACACCTCAATTGATCTTTATCTTAACTTAGGCCCTTTTACCACCTATATAACTCTTTATACATGAGTTTTTAAACAAAATAGACTCATTTTTTAAAAAATTTATTAAAATAGGCTCTTAAATTTATTTATCAAATGGGGTCTAATTTACTGTAGCCATAATAAAAATACTAATCAGTTCAATATTTTTATCGCTAGATAATTTTTTTTTAAACTGCACTAAGTTAAATAAATATATATATAATATTAAATTGATCAGCATTTCAGACCAAAAAAAATGATGAGCTAATCCAGTTCAACTTTTTTGTTAAAGCTACATTAAATTAAACCCTATTTTATAAATATTCCGGTAAAAAGTTTTGGAACTGGATTAGTTTGATCAAAAACTCCTTTATATATGTGATATATCCCACACAGTGAAGTATATCAGTATATGTAAATAAGGATCTTCGCAGGTCTAAACCAATATATATATATATATATCAAATCTTCTACTAAGCCCTCGCATTTGCTCGAAGATGAGAAGATTCTCAATGGATCTTTACAAAAATGCCCTCAATATTTGTCTGAACCAGCAAAATGCCACCAACATAGTGACCTTGAGACAGCTCCATGCTCTATATCTAACCAGTAAAGTCCAAGATCCCTGGCAATGGACACAGCTTATTAGATGTTATCTTTCCCAAGGCTTTCCCAAAGAAGCTCTTCTTGCATACACCCGTCACCTTCCTAATAGAAACCACCAAGCCATTCTACCTTTAATTCTCAAAGCTTGCTCCTCCGTCTCCTTCCTTCCTCTTGGCAAATCCTTGCACGCGGAGTCTACAAAAGTTGGAATCATCCATGAGCTTCTCGTTGGGACTACGTTGGTTTCGATGTACTGCAAACGTGGCAGACTTGATGCTGCTCGCAAGATGTTCGATGAAATGCCGGAGAGGAATGTGGTGACATACAATGCAATGATTGGGGGGTATTCAATGATTGGCGACATGGATTCGGCTTTGCATATGTTTGAACAGATGTCTTTGCGGACTCCCGTCACTTGGGCAACGATGATTAAAGGGTTTGCGGAGAAAGGAGACACAGAGAAGGCGAGGGAGTTTTTCAAGCAGACCCCACATGAGATGAGGACTGTTGTCACATGGACTGTGATTGTCCATGGGTATACAGTAAATGGCGAAATGGATGCCGCAAGGGAATTTTTTGATCGAATGCCGGTTCGCAATTTCTTCGTGTGGTCATCAATGATTACTGGGTATTTTAAAAAGGGCAATGCTGAAGAGGCTCAAGCAATCTTTGATCAAATCCCAGTGCGGAATTTGGTGAATTGGAATGCACTGATAGCTGGGTACTCGCAGATTGGGTGTTGTGAGAAAGCTTTGGAAGCTTTTCGCAGAATGCAGCAGGAAGGGTTTGAACCTGATGAATTCACAATGGCAAGTGTTTTGTCAGCTTGCGCACAGTTGGGTTCACTGGAATATGGTAAACAAATCCACGAATACATAAACAGGAAGAGGATCAAAACTAATCATTTTGTTTTGAATGGGCTGGTTGATATGTACGCAAAGTGTGGGGATTTAGAAAGAGCAAAAAAGATTTTTGATGGAATGAGCAGAAGAAATAGCGAATGTTGGAACTCAATGATCTCAGGCCTTGCCAGCCATGGCCGAACCAAAGAGGCTCTTGACCTTTTTGCTCAGATGGAAAAATCAGAGGAGTGTCCCAATGAGATAACGTTTCTTGCAATACTTGTAGCTTGTACACATGCGGGTTTCATCAAGGAAGGTCTAGAAATCTTCGCTAAGATGGACAAGCATGGATTATTAGCAGGAGTGGAACATTATGGATGTTTAATTGATCTCTTGGGTAGAGCAGGAAGGTTAGTTGAAGCATATGATGTAATCAAGAAGATGCCAGTGAAACCAAATGAAATAATCTGGGGAGCTCTACTTGGAGCCTGCAAAGTGCACTTGGCTACAGAGATGACAGCAAGAGTAATGCATGAGCTAGGTAGCTTGCATATGGGCCTTGGATCTAGTAATGATGCAGAGTATGTGATGCTATCAAACATTTTTGCTGCTTCGGAAAGATGGGAGGAAGCAGAGAGGATGAGGAGGAAGATGGTGGAGAATAGAGTTCAAAAGACTCCTGGTTGCAGCTCAGTTGTGGTAGGAAACATTGAGCACCAATTCTATGCTGGAGCTGTCATATAGTCTTAAAGCACATCAGCCATGAAGAGGCTTGTAATTACGAGTTATTGAAGGTGGAATCGGCGGTTTTCCTCCGAGCTTGAGAATATGAGTCGCTCTCTCCAACAGATGATAAGTTATTCCCTATCGTGCAACTATAACGGTAATCTGTAAAAATAACTTGATGATCATCATGCATGTTTTTCTGTTTGACTGAAAGACATGGACAGTGTTCATTTCTCGCTGAGTAAATATTGAGGAAAAAGATATCCACTAAAATTGTTGAGAGGGCTTCACCCTTGTCCTTCCCTTAAATGGTTTCTTATACAACTCATAAATCGTAAATGAATCTCTTTCTTTCTTGTATATATTATCCTAATAAACTTATTTCTTATTTCTTCATAGTATCTTGTGATTGCTATTTTTGAATAATAAAGGGTTTTCAACAAGAATATTTTAGAATATCTCCATCAGCGATGGTGGTGCCACTATCGACACAAGGCATACCAGTAGCATGCCTCTACATGCCACTGGCACGTATTTATAATATTTTTTAATAAATTAAAAAAAAAATAGATATGTTTTCAAATTTTCAGTATAATAATATTTAGTTTTTGATTTAAATATATATATATATATTAAAACCCACATTATAGTCTTTTGTCTTTAGATTATTTTTGTAAATAACATATTTTATTAAAGATAAAGCAATAGTTAAATATAAATATCATTTAACACATAATATAATTGAATACATTTATTAATACTAATATTAATGATTGAACACTTTATAATATAATTGAATACTTCATAATAAAATTAAACACTTAATTAATATTAATTTATAATAGTTTAATAATTAAAATTAATATCTAGTTGAGTGTAGAATGACGAAGAAAATCAAAAACTTCATTTATCGACACAAGAATAATATGAGAATATTATATTAAATATTGTCGATGTTCTTCAAAACTTATTCACTAATAGTATTGCTTATTGTAACGTCATACATAGTCTTCATATAAATAGAAATTTTATAATTCTCTAATAATATGATATGAATATTGAATATACACTGAAACAATCAGCATCGACACATGCACAAACATAAACACATCATAAGCATATGTAAATTGTGGACATAGAGTATAATAAGAATGTTGTGACTCTAAAGGGTTTGATTGATATGATTATAATGATGATGAGCTCATATCATCTAGTGGGTGCACCTCTCCTAATGTTATGCTACTACCTATAGACTCAAGTTCTTATAAAAATCTACCCCTATAAGAAGGTTTTGTAATAGGAATGTATGTCTCATCTTTATCATTATCGCCACCCGACCGAGTCTCATCATTATCACCATCACCATTACCATCATCATTATAATCTCTAGTCTCATTGTCATCAATTTTATCTAAGTCTTCTAAATGATCAATTGATCAGTTAATTTGATAATAATTAATAAAAATTAAAAATTAAAAAAAAACTCTACATGGCACAATGATTAGCAGCACGGCACGTGTACCGGTTGGCATAGCTCAGCACGGGGCTGTGCCATTGGCACACCTTGTACCAAGTGTCATGCTATTAACACACGAACATCCATGATCTCTATATAGATGTATATGTTTCATAACCCATTGTCTACTTTACATGCATGAAATATGCTATTAGCCTGAGTTAAATACAATATAGAAAGCGAAAATTTATAGAACTTGTATAGAAATTACACCAACATTAATCTACTCTGAAGGAAGTAGAAATGTAGCACAATAAATAATTCCTCTCTCTGTACATAATATAAACCTCCAGAAATGGCCCAATTAAATAGTTCAGCATAACAGCACGAAACAAGCAATGGCATGCACTAAGGCCACACCAAGAAGAAAGGAGACAAATATTTCATGGGGATCAAAGAAGGCCAGGGCGAGAGTGGAATGGGAAGTGAGGCACTACTAAGGCTGCCCCAGTACTCTTCTCCTTTGTGGTACTTCTACTACTGCTGCTGCTCTCCTCTACCACTACATCTTGTTTGAAAGCTGGAACTTGCTCTCTTGGTGGTGAATTAGGTGGGGAAAGCTTATTTTGGCATAGCAAACAAGAAAGCTTAAGACCCATCTCGAACTCTTAATCCTCTTTAGTTAGATGTGAAGCACATAGAGTTGTGCCTCTTATATACTATGCTGGAAGATGGAATTATTTGCTTGGTAGCCAAGTTTCAAAAATTTCCAGTGTTGAAGGAAAAGGATTGGCATTCGTTACGAAGGTAGAACAATTGGAGAAAATTTGGCTGGTCAAAGAAGATTAATTGAAGCACATGTTGTGGTCAACAGCTTCGTGACGAGGTTTTTGACTGAGGAGTTTGCTTGGTGTCCAAGGACTAGGACTCACAAGAAGCCAATAACTCTGGAGAGAGTGAGAGATGAGAGAGACCTTTATACATTGAATTTTGCAAGTAGGCTCAATTGTTCCACAAGTTAATATTAGTGAGGATGATCAGAAAAGTATACAAATGCCATATAGAAATTCTTAAATCGTGAAATAAAAGAAAATATAGTTGCATCTCGTAATAGTTAAACAGGTCAATAATCTAGCAACTCTAAATTTATCTATTAGATACTTAATATTTTTATTATTATCATACTAGATGTCAGTGCATTTATAAAAAACCTGTAACATAAGTTGCCAGGAATGTGAATATTAACACAAGTATGATATTATATAACCTTAGAGAAGCACTCCCAAAAGCTAAAATTTTGCGTTGTGCCCTAAAATGTTTGCAGAATGTAGAAAAACCTTTCTAAATTAAAGGGTAAAAGTACTCATGGAAGTGAGAACTAACTTTATGCTATGCATGTTAGAACTTTAGCTAAGGCAATCATTTGCTCCAAAGTATGAAAAAAAAAACTATAAAGGATAAAGTTGAGGATCTCCATAATGAGTATCCCCACATCCACTACTCAACGAAATAAATACATCTCCTTCACCGTAATCATAGGCCATGATATATGTATATATATTTCATAATTCATATCCATTCTGGCCACCACTAATCTTTGTAGGGGTGATAACCCTCAAGAGTCATGAGTTCCTCCACATACTCAACCCCATGATGGGAGAAAAGATCTCAAAATGATGAAGTGACTCCTGTCTCATATCCTAACATTGGGCTATTGCAAGTTAGAGAAAAGTACAGTGTAAGTTAATTAATTAATTAAGTGAGTAAGTAAGTAATTAATTCCGAAGGTCCTGGCTAATAAGCAATCTAGTGGGAGTAATAATAATAATAATAATAATAATAACTCGATCTAATGGCTTGATTCTGCTTGTGATTGATGGGTCCAAATCCAAAAACCTCCCTCCCTTGGATGCTCCCTTTCATTTTTTGCTTTATTTGATGGTAGGGACCCCAATTCTCATAGGCCCAAGAGTATGTAATAGAGAAGGGTCACAGGCAAGGAGACAAGCATGCCAAAGATTACCCTGCAAAGGTGAGAGGAGTCAATATCATGAAGGAGATGGCTTTAATTGCAAGATGTTGAAGGTCTTGTTTGATATATATAAATGACAAACTTTGTTGTTAGTCTGTGTTTGTTTAATCTTGATGATATATGCTAAGACATTAGATAATCGGAGTACCTAAAAATTTAATTAAGCTATTAGCTAACAGATCGATAATGTATATCATATTTTTAATACGATCTCTCACATGTAGCCTGTAATGTTAGAAAATAGTAAAATAAATTACTCTTGATACTATGTTAGACAACTGCATCACTCAAAAACTTAGGCTATTATTTAATAAACCAGTGATATATCTCACACATACAACTTAAGTTTTTGGCCAATATGATTATCTAACAATATCTTTATATTTTCTTTGTATTTGTCCCTTTTATTTCTTGTTATTTAAGAGCATGTTCTTGAGATCTATATCTTGATATATGCTAGGAGAAATTATATTTTACACTTTATGATTAGGTCCAAATTCACTTCACGCTACGCCCCACCGACACACATACATAATTTCATTTGTAACACTTTATCTTATTATAATCATATTTAAATTAGAATTATTTTTTTTTATCATATTTGACTAATCTATAAGTCGAATTTAAAAATACTCATTAGAGATAAAGATATGACAAAAACATATATATATTCAATATATTTATTATCCAAAATTTAATCCGTATTATTTTTTGATAATTTGGGAAGCTTATATAATTGTCTAAATTTTAGGCTCTAATAAGTATCTACAAATTCAACATATAAATTAGTTAAATATGATAATAAAAAAATTAATTTAAAAATATAATTATAAAAGATTAAAATGTCACAAATAAAATTATAACCACGGAGGGTATACTACTATAAGTTTATAACACAACATACCCGGTGCTAAGTATGTCAGGATGCAGTCCATATTCTCTTGCAAATACAAAGGGTACAATCCCTTGAGGAAGAGCTGCCTGAGAAAATATATAAATAAATAAATAATAAAAATGGGGGGAAAACAGTAAACAATATTGCCTGAAATATTATCAAAATTTTAAAAGGGTATAAGAGTTAAGCCTAGTAATTAAATACCTGTACGATTGCAGTGTGAAGCCGAACCCCTCTCAATCCAACAGCTAGAGATGCAGCTGACATTACTATAGGCCCACATAAGAATCTAATTGTCATACTTATGATTGCCATCTTTGTCCCACATGCAATGATCCTCTGCTGAAGTGCCATGAACAATCCTACAAGCAGGTCAAATCTTTTCTCAACTTTTCCAAAAGTAGATGTTGGCAAATTAATCTTCAGAACCATATGTATGTCATTAGTACGTAATCATATGGCTAAATTAAGCTAATCATCACCTAAACTAAACATGGCCATTCCAAGCCCGGCATCTGAAATGATCTTTATGGAGTTCTTCACCAAGTCCGGCATGCTCACTTCCCATCTAGAGAAGATATTATAACATATTAATCCATGCATAAAACCGTTAGTTAAGAGGCTAAATGCACTCAAAGACCAACCTGAATGCAATCAAAGACCAGAGGAGGCCAAGTATACTGGAGTAGGTATTAGGGTTCCGAGATAGTTTTCGACCAACTACTACCAGTATGAGCTTTAGCATAACAAGAGCGTGAGGCATTTGCTGACTAGGTATTCCATCCTTCTCTTCTTCGTACTCTTCTCCAGAGATAAACTTTATAGTGCTCCTGAAGCTCAGTTCTGTATCATCTGAAATATAATTCAAAGAGAATTTTATATTCTTTCTCTTCTTTTTATATATATATATATATATGTAATAAATTCAGCAACTTATAATCTCTATCATAGAACCAAAAAATATATATATAAATGATGACAAAAATATGTGTCATCTCATTGATCTTGTCCACACATCGTCAGTCTCAGGGAATATTCCCAGATATGAAAAGGAACGACTCTATATTAAATTTGCTATGGCAAAGTGAAAATGAGGAAAAAAAAAGGGGTTAGTTTGCCAGTTCAGAGCTGACACGTACTCACAGTGTACAGCTAGTTGCTGTTTAACCTCACTATTAGATCGGCTCACAGTATCAGATTTTATGAGCAGCAAATGGACAAAAACCGACCAACCAACAAAAATAACAGAACAATACCGTACCCTAGAATATTCGCCATTTTATGTTCTTTTAGTAAGGCATTAAAAAGTTAAATAATAATTATCGGGTGTGAGCAAGAATGAATGGAAAGCGTAGATTAGTTGTTATATATATGTTTATTATTCTTCATCCGGCACTCAAATGGATGTATGTATATAATATTATGGTTTAATTTGATAAAAGAGAATGAAAAGAGAAAAGAACAAAGACGCAAATGTACTTAATTACCTCCGATATCTTTGCCTGCTTGTCCCTCACAATTACTATGATTCCCACTCACCACCTTAACTCCGGCCGCCGCCACCACCGGTGACGACAACTGTCTCACCACCCTCACTCCCCCACCGGCCGGCGACCTCGTCCACCCCGGCGTCCCCACCTCCATTTCATTAAAATTCGACTCCCTCGGCGTCGGCTGCACGGAGTAGGCGTCCGTCGACGAGGCGTAACCCGACAGCCTCGGGCTCGCCCGCGCCGACCGGCATCCGAACCCCACGTCCCCCAGCGCCTGCTCCGTCGGGTACCGTCCCGGCGTGTTCACTGAGTAGATCTCCGCCCCTGATAGGTTCGACAGCCGCGGCGTCAGCCCCATCGACGACGACATCGCCGACTCCGGCGCCGACGACGTTGACCGCCGTATCCGGACTCTGAGCCTCCCGTCCACGTCAACCTCCGACTCAGCGCGGATCGGCACGTCCCGGCCGTCGAGCGAGATGACGTCACCGTCGACCTCAATCTCCGTGATGGCTGCCGCCGCCGCCCCTGGGAACTGGTCTTGGATTAGCAGCGTGGCGGCGCGGTACTCGAAAAGGAAGAGCAACAAAGTGTACCTACGTCAAACAAGAAACTATTAATTAATTCTCTAATTCCCATGCATGCAACTAATTAAAAAAAATTGTATCAATTATTAACTTTATTTTTACGTACCAAATTATGCACTGGAGGACTACAAGCTGCACCATTAGACTCTGCGTGAAGTCGCCGTACATAGCTCGAAGGAGAGGAATCCCCATGACCAGAGTGTTCGGGAGGGTTCCGACGGAGAAGAGGGTGATGAGCCAGTCGAGACGAGTGGCGCGGTCGCGGCGGCTAGGGGGAGCGGAGAAGGAGGCGAGGAGGGAGAGGATAAAGAGGACGCAGAGCTTGGCGGTGGTGTCAGCGACGACGAAGAGGACGTCCATTTGGTAAGGGTTGTTGTGGGCGATGAAGTGGAAGGAGAGGACGGGGACGGCGAAGGCTGCGACGAAGCGGTTGATGCCGGAGCACTGCTCCGGCGTGAAGAGCTTCCAGTACTTCACGGAGGCGTAGGCCAGGAACATGGCGAAGTAGAGGGGAGCCATGGCGCACATCACTGTGTAGAAGTCGTTCGAGGTGATCATCTTGCTTGCTTAATTGGTTCCTTATGGCCACAAGTGATCAAAGATATATACTAGAGAACTAAGGAGGGTAGTTGTTGCTTACATATATATATATATATATATATATATATATATATATATATATATATATGAGAGAGAGAGAGAGAGAGAGAGAGAGAGAGAGAGAGAGAGAGAGAGAGAGAGCTTACAACTTTATAGATGGAAAAGATGTTTATATTGGTATGTTGTAAGAGTTAACGGAGTAATTATATGTGAGCTGTGGCATTGCAGTAGTACACAGTCTGTGTAATTAATTAGTTGGTCTCGAGTTGCTACCAAGTAAAGGGTGTAAATTACAAAATATCGTTCCTTTTGTTCGAACATAACTGGCGACTTGTGCCGTGGAGTCGCTGTGAACTGGCCTGCAGTCGTGGGAAGAAGCAGGCTGGTGTCTCGTTACCGGACGGCACTTCTTCCGGGGATTCCTGTGAATGGTTATCTCATTGGGTATTCAAAGTGTACCCCAAAGCTGCCCCAGTACTAGGATTCAGTATCCTTTCGTTGTTGTTGTTGTTTTATATTCGTACCCTCACGATAAGGCGAGGGAGGGAGGGAGGGATAGTTTTTGGAGGTCGGATAGGATAGGATAGTGGGACAGGATAGTTTTATTCTTGCTGGAAAGCAAACGGCATTTATTCCAAACTTTATCTGCCCCACCGCCTCTTCTTTTTCTGTTGACCGCGACAGTGCGGTCAAACTCGGGAACTGAGCGCGAGAAGTAGCTATCGGCTATCTAAAAGGATGTTTCATGACCTGTTAATTTTTTAAGTTTTTAGAAAAAAAAATTATATTTTACCTCAACTATGATTAAGCTAAAACTTGAAATCTCTCTGAAGATTTTTATTCACTTTACTCTCTTATGGTAATACGAAAAAAACAAATAAAATGTTTTTTTTGTAACAGTCGAATAATATTATTTTGGGGGCAAAAGTTCATTCAAATCTTAAAAATAAAAGAATAAAAAAAAGGACAAAAAAATTATAAGTTTGATAAATTTAATGTAAGATTATCAAATTTGACCCAAATCGATTAAAAGAAAGCTAACTGATGTGAAACCTATACGACCCTTTGGTAAATTGTGTACTATCTAATCATGCCAGAATGTGATAAAGCTGCTAGTATTAAAAGACTTCTCATCTGCAACGTAGTAGATTATAATCCTAAGTCACTGGAATCACGAGGTATTCCAACAAAAGAGTAATAATGCTAGGAGAAAGTATCTTTCAACTGAGGTACTACTTTGTAACAAGTTTCATATGGATAAAAAGGTTATCTGCAAAATAATGATCTAAGGTATATATCTAACATTAAATAGTTAGAGTAATATTTTCTTTAATATATATATATATATATTCTTTTACCGGCAGCTAGTATTGTGTAATTATTATTATTATTATTTTCCTGGAGGAATTGAGGAATAAAAGAAGGATCCGACCAAGCTATGCGACGGTGAAATGACAAGGATGGGCCCCAGGGGGTAATGGCCTGTGTCTGTGCGCGCGCGTGCCCGGATTGCAACGTTTATTCCCCGACAGCATCTGCGATGATCTTGACCGTCCAATGCTCCGGTAACGCATACATCGATGCAACCTACTGTGTCCCGTCACCCTCCCTGCTTCCCGGTCTGCTGCCCCTCCCTTCCCCCAAAGTCCAAACTCTTTCCAGTGGGCTCCCCTCCCCCGTTAGGCCCACTGATCCAATGGGCCGTACAGACTGCGACTTGTCCAACCAACGGTCCAGATCTTTTGCCAAAAATTCATATTGGTTTCCACGTTTTTTCTTTCCATGGGTTTTTCCTGTGTGTACCCTTTAAAAAATGTATTAGATATGTACATATATGCCTCTCAAAACACACAATTTTTACGTGTATATCTTTTATATAGTCTTATTTATTTATTTTTTTATTAATTTTCTCTGGAGTTAAACTAGCTGTTTCAATTTAAACAATTTAGACACAAATCTTTTGAAACCATATTTATTCTAATTTTTATAAATTTCTCAGCCTTAATCTTGAAATATAGGAAAATTATTTATAATGCCTTGATTTATAACGTAATTATAATTTACACACTATATTTTTACTATTTATAAATCGAGTCTTCTGATTTAGAGAATATATGCAGAAAATAATTTGGCTTAGATTTTAACTAACACTGTCAGAATATTCTATTTAATTAAGTTAACTAACTGATCAAATGACGTTGTGTTTTTTGCACTATAGAACTAAATCCCTTGTCGTTAATTTTCCACTGTAGAAACTAATCAGCCTTCAATTTAAATTAACTCATGGCACTAAAATTATTTCTACTCCTTCAGATACCCATCCCCATTATAAAATCTGACCCACAAAACTAATAGCTCCAATAAATTATTCTGGCGAAACAATAACTCCAAGCAATTATAAAAATTACTTAAACTTTAAATTAGACTACAATATATTACACTTACTACAATTATAAGAGGTTTAGTTGACATAATAAGAGGACACTGGAATAACTTTTACTTATCATTGAGGTACATCATAACTACAAATATGTGTACTGTTACTACCTCAATGTGTATACAAAATAGCTAACTGACCAAATTCCGTATGCAATAATTTTTAATTTAATTCAAGCAAAGAGTTGATATACGACATTAATGTGTTTGAAGTTGATATTATTACACCACGCAAACAAATCTCAATGGTCCTCCTTCTACTAGATTAACCATATTATGCTTATGATTATAAAAAAAATTTGTACTCGTCTTCCTCCGAAAGAACAGTGGAACCTTTTGTTGTGATTTTTTTTAGCTACGAAAGTTCATATTTTTTACATTGCTTTCTACCACATGAATAATTTAGCATTCTCCACGTTCTAAAAAGAGAACAATACGAAACTTTGTACCAACTTAGCTAAAATAAAACTAAAAATAATCATATTAGTAAAGTGTCATGTTTTAAAAATAAATCATTATGTCATGTTTCATTTGATTAAAAAGTACGGATAGATTTAGACAACCAAAAAAAAATTTCTGGCCGAAACGAAAATAAGAGAAAAAGAAGGGGGTAAAAGGCATACAAATATTAAAAGATTATTTTTTTAAAGGTATAGTCACATTTTTTTCTTTTCCTTTCACTACTACCTCATACGATATATATAATTAATAATTTTACCCTAGCACTCATTAGCTTATACGGATAAGCAGTGAAGAGAGAAAGTAATAGTTTACCCACAAAGTAAACAAAATTATGGAAAATTACATTTTATGCCTTGTAATTTGGCCTAATTGCCTCTCTTTTTTTTAATTTCAACTTAAGTATCTAATTCTTTATGATTCTAACTAAAGTATAAGAGTTACCCCTATGTATAAAGTAGCAGGTGAATAATATATTTTTCTGGTAGGAGAGTATTTTTGTCGTATAAATATTATCTTTAGATAGGAGAAATTGGTTACCATCAAATATAATAAAAAATAATAATAGTTATATTTTAGATTAGAGAAGTTAAACACTTAAATATAAATTTGTGTAACTGTGCCAAACCACAATGAGATAAAGCTTAATTTTTCCCTACAAATATTCAAGGGTCATGTAATAATAATTATTTTGTAAAATGTTTGTAAGAAAAACTTCGAATTATTGGAAATCACGCGCATCTCACGTGCAAAAGGCCAATCTAGCGGGAAACACCCACAGCACGCAACACACTCCCAATCTTCCCGCCTTCGCACCACCCGCGGTTGGACGATAATCCACTCTGAGCCCCATTTCCGCAACCCTAGAGAGAGAGAGAGAGAGAGAGAGAGAGAGAAAGAGATTCCAAGGGAAAGAAGAAAACCTAGAGATCCACCAGTGGAAGATGAAGGGAGGGACGGTTCAGATCAACTGGCACGACACCCAGCCGGTCCTAACCCTAGATTTCCATCCCCCACTGGAATTCTCGCCACCGGCGGCAGTGATCACGACATCAAGGTACGGATCTCTAAGCCGTCTCGTCCCCTCCCCCCCACCCCTCTTTCGGCCTCTTAAAGATGCGATTTTGATCTGTTATTTTTATTTTGGAACGATGAAATGGGAGGTATGTGGTTTTCATTCATTATGTCGTGCATTTGTTGCTTTAGAATGTTAATATGCTGCAAGTGTGAAAATTTCTAGTGTTGTGGTTGTAATCGGGATGGTAAGCATTAATCATTGCAGGGCAGTTAAACTTAAAATGAGTGGTCTGATATGGAAGTAACTTTCTACTTATTTAGTACTCATTTTGTTGCATGATGATCTATCTTGAATCTTGATTCTTTTTAAGACGGAGTAGAACCATATTTGCAAAATACTGCAGCCTTGTAACAGTTCATGCCTCTCTTTTGAGTTCACCGATTCATGTGGATGAAAAAGAACAATTTATGGCTTAAGTACACTGGATAGTTACTTCAGAGATCTAATAAAGTGAGAAACACGGAGGAAAAGGCGTTTGTGGCTGTCAACCAGCTTGGTTTTGTGCTGACTGCTGATGAGTCACATGTCATTATGTCTACTTTAGTTATACATCACAGTGGATCCTCAGAATCTAGTTGTTCAGGAGCGTTTCTATTCCTTCTTTTGTTTCTGTTTATAGCTAAAGGGCAGCTTTTGAAAGAATAATAGCCACGTGTTCTTTGTTAGGATGTTTTGACAGCATCAGCTATATGATAAACTTACAAACCTGTCTTCTGATAAATTTGTCACAAATCATGCATGCGTGCTCTTGCACATATATGTGTGTGGGCGTGCACGCATCCATACGCGTGTTGATGTATATGCGCACATATGCACACCTGCTTTCTATTCATATGCACATGCCAGATTGAGAAAGGAGAACTGGGATTATATCTTAGTATCATTCATTTAGTTAATGAAAATCTACTTATTCTAGCTAAATTAGGTTAATCAATATTGTCATTTTTCTATCTGTTTTCTTGCAATGAACTAGTGGATTTATGTGATTTTCTTCTGCAGTTGTGGGCTATATTTGCAGATGAATCACAGAAGAAACTTCCGACAGCTTCCTATCAAAAAAGCCTTTCATACCATAGTTCTGCAGTGAATTCTCTCCGGTTCAGTCCGTCTGGTGAGAAAACATCATGTATGATCAGTTTTCTTAAAAAGATGATATTTATGGCTTCTTTGTTTTCTTTAGTACACTACATAATGCCATTGACAAAACATAATATGGACTCAACATTGGAAAATTTTAATCAAATTATAAATCATACATAGAGGTAGGGGTGAAAACGGATTGGATAGTGCTCAACTTATATCTGGGTCTGTATTTTTAGTTCGGATATGGATACATATATCAGACAGATAGTAAAATTTAAAATCTCATTATAACTAAATGGATACAGATAGCTTTTAGATACATATCGGATCTGAAACAGATGCGGATAAAAAATACAGACCGGATACGGATAAGATTTTATACGAATATAGATGTAGATCGGATACGGATCAGATTTTATACGAATACAGATACAGATCGGATACGAATCAGAATTTATACGAAGATAGATATAGATCGGATTCGGATTAGGTTTTTATACGAATATAGATACATATCAAATATGGATCAGATCTTAACCGGATACGAATAAAACTTGAACTAAAAATATATCTTGAATACTTAAACAGTCAGTTATTATCAGTTCACAAATACCTATTGCACCCAAACCCCAAAGGATGCCAAGAACAATTGCACCTTCATTCACATTAACTTCAAGAAATTAAATTAAGACAAATTTCAAATACAAAGTTTAGAGCTTTAACAGCTAGAGCTCCATTCTAGATATAAGTTCACATTAACTTCAACAAATTAAATTAACACAATTTCAAGTACAAAGTTTAGAGCTTTGACAATCTAGAGTTCCATTATACACACAAGTTCATATTAATTGTACTTGTTCACAATCTAGATCTTTAAAACAAAGTCTAAATTAGAACAAGTTCAAATACCCATGGACAGTCTAGAGCTTTAATACAATTTAAATTAGAACAAGTAACATCCATTTAACTTTGATCGAAAGGATGCAGTATTATACAATAATTTTAACTAGTGTATAATGACTCACTACCACATCCATTTAGAACAGTGCCACTATTCTCGCCTTGTCTCATTTTAGAATGCAAACTCCTTGATTTATATATAGAAGGGCGCTATAAAAACTCGAAGCATCTTTCCTTACTCTAATAATCACAAGAGGAGACAGATCTATCACTATCTTAGGAAGAGAGTGACAGAGCATTCAGTGACTCACTTAGAAGTACATTTATATGATGATTTATTCAACATAACCAACGATTGGCATTCCTTAAGAAAATGTCTTACCGTTACAGGAATAACAAATTTGAGGCAAATTCACACTATATTTGGAGAACATATCAATTATAGTATTAGGAAGATAAACAATGGGCATTCCCAACAATACAAGAGCCTCACCAAGATCCTTCTTCTGTACTCCTTCTCATAAATAAATATCATGATCATGCGCAAACGGATGAGCTTTGGGATCCAAAGTTCAATTGCAAATGGAAACCAATTAAATAATTAATCCTTGAGTAGAAATGGTTAAACCATTTAAATAAACGTAATATAAATGGATTAACCACTTAAACAAACATAATATATATTGTGATCTAGGATAGTTTATCACTTTATTCTTTATTAATTGGCAAAGCAGAGGGGGTGGCAACTGCGGGCGACAAGGAAGAGGTCGGGGCTATAAGGGAGGTGTGCCGAGGGATCTAGGATGGTTTATCACTATTCTTAATTAATTGGCAAAGGAGAGGGGATGGCAACCTAGAGGCAACAAGGAAGAGGCTGGAGGCAATAACGAAGGTGTCAGCACAAAGGTTGATGTCGTGCTTCTAGATGTGGTAGCTGGTAGGTGTCAGAGGGGGCAACACGAGAGAGAGAAAAGGGGGGAGGGGGCTCTTGAAGTTGAAGGTGATCTTAAGGAGGAGAGGCAGATGCGATGCTTGGCGGCGACGGAGAGGCGATGGTTGCGGAGGAGATAAAGAGGGTAAGGGCGCGTCACTGTTTTTGGATTTTGACGGTGGCTAGGGCTAGGATGATAGAGACTCGAGGTGAAGACGGTTAATCAGGTAAGGGTATAGAATAGGGGTTAGGTTAAATGGTCATGTTTTAGGCTTTTAGCTGGTAGGGTATATAATATAATATATTATTTATAGATTATGTGGGTGAACGAATATTTGACACTCGTATCCGTATCTAGAAAATCCTACCTGACAATTATCTATATCCATATCTTTGTTTTTTTTCCAAAATTCCTACCCATATCCGGGTTGGGTAGGAATTTTTTATTGAATATGGTTTGAATCGGTTAAGGTAGTGGGTGGGTTGGAGTTAATCTGACCCATTTTAAATTTACATAAAGGGCATATGGTGTTGTATTTGTATCCATGCAGTGTAGCTAGTTGTAGAATCTTTAACAAAGTTTCTTCAATGAATTTGATCCATAATAGCGGTTGTCCAATGTCAATTAAAAAAATTGGAACATAGGAAGTAAAGTAAGAGTAATGTTATTGTCGATGACTCTGTGTGTTTCAGTGCCTAATTCTTCATCTTGTGGAAGTCCATTAAATTGTTAGATGACTTTTGTTTTCTCTTTGGCATGCAAGTGAGACTCTGGTTTTCCACCCGTTGTTGCAAAAGGTCTAGAAAATAATGTCTACTTGTTACTGCAAAGGAAATTATTCAGCATGTGTCAAACCTACATTGGCAAAATGTTAACATTTACCATAACTTTTGTCAGAATGCAGGACGATATCAGAGATATGCTATCTTTAAATTGTTAAACATTCAAGACATGTTCAGGGCCTGTTGAAAAGATTCAGGAGTTAGTGAATTCATTTATGTACTCCAAATAACAAGCTTGCAATATGAGTAACACCAACTCATCATCTACTGCAGTTCTATATAATGCATTTTAGATGCAGGGTCCTTGAATCATAAAGTTGACAGTTCTTTGTAGCCTTTTGCATGATTGGCCTTGCTGCTTCAAATTATTTGATAAAAAACTGATCTTCCATTTAATTTGTAGCATTTTTTTTTGAAGAAAAGGGTATGATTTACCAGGGCCTCTCATGCCAATGCGAGGACTTTGCAACACATCTTGGATCACTACATTAGGTTAACTAACCAAAAAAAAGAAAGAAAGATAGAAAAGGGCAAGGCCAAATTATGTCAACCATTAGCTGTTCCCTTTTTGTTCCCTTCAAACATTGATATTTTGTTGTATAAATTGCCTATTGTTTATCCCATTATTTTAAATGCTTTGATTGAATAGTGTAATGGAGAACATTGGTCTATTGTCAATTCCTTGTAGATTTGCTAAGACAAATGACTTTGCCATCCTACTTTTGCAGGAGAACTGCTTGCATCCGGCGCCGATGGTATGTTTTTTGTGTGGATCCTATCTTCAACCCTTGATGTTTATTAGTTGTTCATCATCAAATGTTGATTGCCTTTAGCAAATAGGACCTTAGATGCTTCATTTTGCATAAGTAAGCTTCATGTAGCACAACCAAAATGGATGTCTATATGCATTTCCATTTTGTAGGAGGTGAATTAGTACTTTGGAAACTACACTCAACAGATGATGGCCAGACTTGGAAAGTCCTCAAGACATTATTGTAGGATCCTCCACACAAAATTTGTCATCAAAATACAGTTTCTTCTCACAATCATATTTATGTAGCTTAGTTTGATTTCCTTTATCAGATTTCATCGGAAAGATGTTCTTGATCTCCAGTGGTCTGCAGATGGTGCATATTTGATCTCTGGTTCTGTTGATAACTCTTGCATAATATGGGATGTTAATAAAGGTATATGATGGCAAATGACATCTATTTGTCAATTCAAATGCTGCAACACTCATGTGTTATTTCGTATGTGATGATGTTTTCAGGTTGCGTCCATCAAATATTAGATGCTCATCTGCATTATGTTCAGGGAGTTGCGTGGGATCCGCTGGGTCAGTATGTTGCTTCACTTAGCTCAGATAGGACATGCAGGGTATATATAAATAAGCCACAAACCAAATCAAAGGGCTTAGAGAAAATTAACTTTGTTTGTCAACAAATGCTAACAAAGTCTGATCCTCAAAAGTTTGATGATTCAAAGGTCTGGATGGTATGTTATCAGTTGCAATGTTAGATACTATGTTCGGAGCATAACATTTCCTCCATTTTCAGCCTACACCACCTAAGACTCATCTGTTTCACGATGAGACTTTGCCATCCTTCTTTCGGAGATTATCATGGTCACCAGATGGATCATTCTTGCTAGTGCCATCAGGTATATGCTTATAGTAGTATCAATAGAAATATTATTTCAAGCTTGATGGTATTATATTCATATTCTTTCTGGTATGTTAAAAGGTCTAGCTTTTCTAATGTGTGCATCATCAATTGACTTTCTTTCAATGTTCTGAAAATTTTCTGGATAGTAAATTTAGAATGTCTGTCTGTCAAAATATAGTTTGAGATAGTCTCAATGTTTGTGATCATGAGTTCTAAGCAAGTGTTCAGCCCAAGTATCCAATCGCTCTCCTATAATGATTCTTGAGGCCAGGCTTCATCTGGTAGCTTTAATCTGATTCCTCAATTCACTTATTTTGTATCAACTCCCTAAATTCCCCAGTATCTTGTACTTCATTTATTCTGCACAACCACTGTTAGCTTGCTTGAGAACCTGTCTTTAGCATGTACTTATTTTCTATTTCGCGAGTTAAAATACTTTGTCTCTCAGATATTTCATGTTATTTCTTGGCTTATAGGTTAAATCACTGTTGGTAATGTTAATTTGTAGTCTCCTCTGTATACTTGCTGGTATTGTCCTTTCCGAAATGCTTTGATATAATTCCTTTTAAGAACTTACAATGGAGGCATTCTTAGATGGGTAGACACAAGCAAGGGCAACATCTTTAAAATTTTGTACTCTTTCATCTTCCAATTTTGCATGTTCTGAAGGAAAACAGTGAGTGCTACTTTTCACTTTTTCAGGTATATGCAAACATTTATCTGGGCCTGAAGTGTTTAACACTGCTTATATAATCTCAAGAAAAGATCTATCAAGGTAAAACATCCAATATCTTTTCTATGATCAGCTTCATCTTAGATTTACTGATTTAGTGAACAATTGAACATATCTGGATGTCTTGCTTTTCGATTTGTATTCTATCTTACTCCTTTTGAATGAAACGAAAAAGTTCTAAGAGGGCCTTGATTGATTGAGCATTCAGTTGTATACATATGTCACATGCTATCTCAAAGCCGATATTATCTGGTTTCTTCAATTTCAATTTTGGTAGACATTGAAGTGTTGGCTTTTATAGCACAAATTACTTGACCGTATTTTACTCTGGGTGTCCCGCTGCATCTTTTAGGAACTTGCTGAAATCCAAAACAAAATATAAACGGTTTCTAGCTACAAAAATTTGGGATACTTTTCTTAAATACGGGGTTTTTATTATGTAGGCCTGCCATACAACTTCCAGCTAACAAACCTATAGTGGCTGTACGATTCTGTCCTGTTCTTTTTTGTCTACGTGGTTCGAAGTCAGGTGACTTTGTATCTCTAGTTTATTCTTTTCTCTGTAACAACTGTTTCTCATTCTGCAACCTGAACTCTGTATATAACGATGGCAGCTGGCTTGTTTAAACTTCCTTATAGAGTCATTTTTGCTGTGGCCACTTTGGACTCTCTCTACATCTATGATACTGAGAGTATGCCACCAATAGCAATATTTGCTGGACTCCATTATGCAGCTATTACTGATATTTCATGGTGAGTATCCAAATCTCTAGGATTCTTTGATTTCCACCACCTCAACCATCACACACACGCGCACACACACACACAGAGAGTAAGTGCTTCATACTCACTACTGTTCGTGCTAGGTCTCCTGATGCTAAGCACCTTGCATTGTCCTCACGAGATGGGTACTGTACTGTTCTTGAGTTTGAGAATGATGAATTAGGGCAACTTTATTCCCTCTCAGGTATTGATTTTGTGTAACGATCTATTACCTTTTGCTCTTTTTTTATTATTGAAATGTGGCCTATTAATGATCTAGTTGTTACAGCCCTATTTTAAGTGAATTCTAGTCATTTTGCTTCTCTTTCAATTTGCCATGTTTCCACTTATATGATTCCTTTTAAATTTGTGTAGAAACAAAGAAACCGGTAGTAGGAAATGCACATTCAGCACATTTGAATCCAGAAACTGTAACTATGGAAATTGATGATCAAGACGCAGGCAAACTTGAACGGAAAGCTAATTCAAAGCACATCGAAGGTGAAGGTACGCAGAAATTATCAGCTTCGACCAAGAACTCTGATGTAAAGAAAACTACAAAAAAGAGAATAACACCTGTTGCCATCAACTAAGAACTAGGAGGAGAGGATGCTATAGTTGGATAGAAGCTTTTGCTTTCCCTTCTTAAGTTTTTTAGGGCTAATTGTACTTGTCTCAATCCATAGCCATGTCAAAAGTTAGCGAAATTAAGATGAACAAAGAGCAATTCGCTTCTTGCTGCATCTATCTGTATAGGGACCTTTCTTACCCTTATCTGATCTCTTAGACAAAAGATCAATGAAACATTAGGAATGTTAATTATGTCCTTGGACAAATAAACTTGCCAAGAGCCAGAGGCATGGATACTTATAATGGAAGTTGTTGAATACTTTATGTGCATTTGCCAATTGCCATTCCCTTTGTTCATAATCATATTTTACGATTCCAGTTTTCATATGTATTGCAGTTTTTTTCCACCGCCAGACAATAACTATTTAGGAACAGAAACACAATAAGCAAACATTTATATAGAGAAGAGAGAATGAAGTGGACCTCGATTTAAGAGTTAAAAAGATTAGTTTGAACAAGTCCAAGATTAAACTCCAACAAAGAAAAAAGCCCAAACAAAACAGAGAACACCCCACCACTAACTAGTAACTGGTAACTACACCACCACCTCCCTATCAAACACCCAGCTAAACCTCACCCTCTTCTCCTCCGCCTTGTTCGCCCTCTCCTCCGCCCTCTCCGTCACCTTCCTCATCCTGCCGGCCAACCCACAGACGAAATCCCTCGCCCTCCTCCCCTCCCCGCTGAGCCCGCTCTCCAAGCTCTCCAGCTTCCACCTCTTCACCAAGAACTCCACGATGTCCGCGTAGTCCTGCGCGGTGTACACCCCCAGCCGCTGGGCCACGGACGCGAAGTGGTCGAAGAGGCGCGGGTCGTGCCCGTCGTGCATGAGGTGGGCCGGCATGGTGATGCGCTTCCGCATCATGTCGGCGATCGCCAGGACGGCGCCCTCAGGGTCGATGGCGAGGAGCTGGTCGACGATGCGGGCGTAGGCGTTCTCGTGTCGCTTCTCGTCGGCGGCGATGGTGCCGCACACGCGGGCCAGGACGTCGTCGCCGCGCTGCTTCGCGAGGCGGGCGGTGTTGCCGTGGGAGACGAAGGTCGCGCGCTCTTGGAAGGACGTGTACACGAAGCCGAGGTACGGGTTGTTCTCCGTCCCCGGATCCTACAAAGCGATCAAGAAAATTAATTAATTGTAAAGCTAATGTGGTATTAGTGGCTAAATTACACAACATTCCACCCTGAATTATGACTCAATAGTCAGTATCATCACTCATTACAACTATATTAATGCAAGCAGCAAATAAACATACATACCATTCCGGACCCGATGAGATACTGCACCGTCTTCTCCACCATCCTCATATCGACTCTTCCGGACAAGTACATGTACTTCCCGAGCAAATCCCCATGCCTATTCTCCTCCGCAGTCCAAGTCCGAGTCCAAACCGCCCACGGGCTCGGACTCGCCCCCGTCTCGTCTCTAACCCCATCCAAAGTATTAATCATAGTCTGGTAAGTCGGCAACGCCTCCTCCGTGATCATGTCCCCCACGAGCACCACGAAGTACTCGTCCGGCAAATCCGCGGTCCGGGCTCTCAAATCCCGAATCTCCTCCTCGAATTCGTCGGTGGGCAACGACGAGTTCGGTAGGAAGTCGGTGGGCTGCCAGCATTGCTCCACCGGCTTTAGCATCGGGAGCAGCTCGCGCGACGCCCACCCCTCCAGCGACTTGAAGATTTCGGCCTTCTCCGGCGGCATTGAGTGGATAACTCGGCGCCGGTTTGGGGGGGCCACCGCAATGGCCGAAACCCGGCAACGGGACCTAGCCATTGCCGGCATTGAGAGGAAGAGCGATTGGGCCTGCATAGCTGCTGCTGCTGCTACTACTAAACGGTAAAACAAAATGCCTCTTGTTGTGTACAAGGTCGATAACCTTGCGCACTTAGATATATAGCCGGCGGGGTGATTAAAATGCCCCTAGGTGTCAATCAAACTCCTTGGGTTTGAGGACACTTGGAAGTTTTGGGGCGAGGGTATTTGTGCCATTTGGCATGCAAGGTGGGAAGGAGAGGGAGATCCGATATTATGTGGGCAAGCCAACCTTGAATTGGTTGTGCTTCGCAAAAAACCAGTGGGTGCAGTGGTTTTGTTAGAGGATTCCTGTGGGTGTGCTCAGGTTATATTGGGAAGGGTGAGAATATCATCGTTAACGTCATAATTGCAGGATTTGGAGGTGGGGTTTTCGCTAATGTTAGTTATTAGGGGTTTAATCCACTTGGGCTCCGCCGCTTGATTTCTCCGGTGGCGTATCACACTGTCACGTGAGGGGGGGGGGGGGGGGGGTTAGTATTGACCGAGGGGCAAACTAACTTTTGAGGACTTTAATAGGGCCTGACACGAAACCGGAGATATTTTTGTTGGATCCGATCCAATCTGAATTTGACATTTGGACTTAGTGACAGGTGCATTCTTCTAGATCTTGGTCAAGATGTTGTACTAAGGACTAGGAAATAGGAATGGTACTTAAACTTTACCCACCGTTGTCTAATTTGTTGGAACAAAATTGATCTTAAGTTAGACAAACTTATGAGCACTTTATTTCGTGTAGTAGTTGGTGATCCAGTGTAATTCTTTTTCTTTTACCCATAGATTGCTTAGTGTAACTATTAGTTGATTCAATATATAAAGCAAATGCGATGGTGAGGAGGAGGCAGGAGGAAACGTCGAGAAAACGTGTGCAGATGTATAGCCGCTCATTAGGCCTTGGGCCCAGATTACACCAAATTATGGGCCCAGTTGTCTAATTAGGAGTTTAAAATTAAAAAATATATATAGTTTTCTGAGGATTTTTGGTAAGCAAGATAATAGTGCTACTCCATCTTGTTTGAATTTAGAGAGAGAGAGAGAGAGAGAGAGAGAGAGAGAGAGAGAAATTAGACGAAGACAAGCATCAGTATGAACTTCAATGGAATTAACGTCTTCTAGTCATTTAGGCTAGACTTATTACACAAGATAAATGCAGTTTACTTGTCAAAAATTTATTGGGCTTATTATTATTATTTGGATAAGTGCCGGTTGTTGCTCATCCAAACCAACTGCACTAATAAATCATAAATTAAATCTTGACTTCCTTAGAAAATGTCTGTCTCTACCTACTTTATTAAAGTTCATTGATTAATAGGACCAAGAATTGCAAGATTACCGGGTTATAGAAATCTAAGCCTATAAACTCTAATACTGAAAATTAGGACAATTTATTAAAAACACTTTGGTTTATTTTTTAATTTTTATTATCGTTCACACCCTTACTATGGATATTTATCATTTTGCCCTCGTATTTTACCTTCAGTTCTGTCAAAACACTACGTAAGAATACTTCATATTCCCTATAAGGTTAAAATTAAAATATAGGAGGTGTTTTGGTAAATTCCCCAATGATTTAATTGGCACAGCAAATGAACAAGTCATAAAGAGCATATTCTTATTCTTATTCGTATATTGGAAAATGGAAATAATGAATCGAATAGATGACAGATCACAAAGCATAAACAAATACATTCAAAATAATGACAAATAACGCATGTCATGCATGCACACGTAGACATACATACATACATACGAACTTATGGGTTCAAATAGTAAACCCTCATAGTTCATCACAACAACACAAACACACAGCAGTGGAATCCAAGGTCCGAAGCCAGCTCAAAAACTTAGTCGTGATTCGCCTAATTAGTAGCAGAACGCATTCGAGACGCTTCCCCGACCATCTTCATCACTTCCTGCACTTTGATGTCTTCGTCCACGGATAGACCTACTAGCTTTTGCCTATGAGAGCCTGGAACTATAGTCTCGTGGACGCGAATGTGGTCTTCTACGTTCACCAGCTCATCCTCTTTGATCAGCTTCTTCTGCTTCTTCTTCTTGAGGAAGCAAAAGATGGCAGCTGCGAGGAAGGCGAGGAGGAGCAGTCCGCCGAGCGTGGCGAAGACTACGATGATGGCCGTGTGGTCCGGGCTTGGCGGGGGAGGCGATGGAGGTGTAATTGCAGGCGTAGGGGGGCGAAATGGCGTCGGTGGCGGCGGCGGTGCTCTAATGGGCGGCGGAGGTGGCGGTGCCCTTCTAGGTGGAGGAGATGGTGGTGGCGGTGGCGGTGCTCTTCTCGGCGGTGGTGGTGGAGGTGCTCTTGTCGGCGGTGGCGGTGGCGGTGCTCTTGTCGGCGGTGGAGGCGGTGCTCTAATTGGCGGCGGTGGCGGTGCCATCCTTCGGGGAGGTGGCGGTGCCCTAATCGGTGGGGAGGGTGTAGGCGGTGGTGGCGGGGTCTTTTGCGGTGGAGGGGGAGCCCTTATCGGCAATGTGGATGGCGGCGGAGGGCGGCGAAATGGGAAAGGAGGTGGAGAAGACATTGGAGGAAGGAAGCCAGACATTGTTAGTGTTTGAAGAGGATTAATTGGATGGAGAATTGGATGAAGAGCATGGAATGGGGTGTGAGGTGGTATTTGTAAGGAGGGAAATGATGATTAGGTTTGAGTACTGGTGACTTGGCTCCCATGCTAAGGCTATGGAGAGGGATGCTTACGAACGATACATTGCTTAGAATGAGGAGGACTGTTGTGATATGTCCCTGTGGACAGCTTGGAGGACAGAACTCACTGTTGAAGTTTGCATGATCTTCAATTTGGAAGTTCTAATCTTTTACCAAGTACTCTAAACTCGAATGAGTGGAAGCTTTAATCTTCAAGGTGAGATCGACATTTTCTCCACCATTTTCCGTTTCTTTTTCTCTCTCTCCTCTTCTTTTATTTTCGGGAAACACAGTGTGTTACTTGTCCTTAATAAAAGTATGGAAAATGTATCAAAACATTTTAACCTTTTATTTTATTATCATTTACACTCTACCATGTGAATGTTTATTATTAACCTCTGCGTTTTGATTTTAATGTCTAAAAAATACTATGGATTAATTTTACTCTAACAGTGATTAACGGATTAGAGGATATTTTATTGTTTCAAAAAATAAAAATAAAAGTATCTAAAATATCCCTCAGTTTGGCTTTTAAATGTAGTTCTATGTTATTTTTATGTTAAACTAAAAAAAAAACTTATTCATGGGTTTCATGGTTATTTTTAATATGTAATTATCTTAACTCATTTATATATGGTAATTGATAGTTAAGAAAACTGACGGCATAATCTTTTTAGGTACTTTAGGCAACATGCAAGGGAGTCAAATAATAAATATCAAATTTATATTGCGTAAATGATAAATATATATATTGAATCATGTATGTTTTTGTCATATATTTATCATCTAAAAAATAATCAGCATTATTTAGATGCTTCAAAAAACTTATATGATTCTTTGCAATTTTGTCTCTAATAAAATTTTTCAAATTCCATCTTTAGTTTAGTCAAATATGACAAATAAAATAAATACTGCACTACAATAGTATGAAAGGGTTAAGTTCTTAAGTTAAAAGTACACTATAGATTTATAAAATTAAGTGAAATCACTAGGAGTATAATTAACCATAGTTATTTTAAGGATAATTATACTTAAACTATATAAATTAACTTAATTGTACTTAAACCACATAAACTATCAACCTTTTTTATTTGTTGGAGTGGGCTAATTAAGACATTTATTTAGAAAGAATTTGATTAATATGGGTAAGGTTAGAAAATATTTAAAAGTATTTTAGTAATTTAACCAGTCGCTTTACACAAATTATATCCTATAGCTAACCTTAGTTAGTCAAAGCAACAGTAAATATTATATGAAAATTATACGAAAAAATAAGTGTTCCTGTTAAAAAATCCTTAAAAATAGGATGATATTAAAAAATGATGAAAGAATAGGGTGTTTTTAGAAAAACTACCCTTCTAACAAGTGCCGACCAACAATGAGAAGAATACCATTATATAAAACTCAAAGCCTGACATAATTAATATATGGGCCAATAATGAGCCCAAACTCAAATAGAGAAATGAATTTAATTAGTTCAAAAACTACCTGTGAAGTAGGGAGATTCACATATCCGATCAAATCACCAAATCAAATCAAGCATATTCTTGTTCTTATTCATCTTGGTAATAATGAATGGAGTATACGACAAATCAAAGCGCATAAATAGAATACATTTAAAACAATGACAAATAATGCATGCACACGTAGACATACGTACGTACGAATAGTCAACCCTCATAGTTCATCACAACAACACAAACACACCGCAGTGGAATTCAAGGTTCGAAGCCAGCTAAAGAACTTAGCTGCGATTCGCCCCATTAATAGCAGAACGCATTCGAGACGATTCCCCAACCAGCTCCTTTTTCTTCATCACCTCCTGCACTTTGATGTCTTCGTCCACGGATAGTCCCACTAGCTTTTGCCCGTGAGGGCCTGGAACTATAGTCTCGTGGACGCGAATGTGGTCTTCTACGTTCACCAGCTCGTCCTCTTTGACCAGCTTCTTTTGCTTCTTCTTCTTGAGGAAGCAAAAGATGGCGGCTGCGAGGAAGGCGAGGAGGAGCAGTCCACCGAGCGTGGCGAAGACTACGATGATGGCCGTGTGGTCCGGGCTTGGTGAGGGAGGCGATGGAGGTGTAATTGCCGGCGGAGGGGGGCGAAATGGCGTCGGTGGCGGCGGCGCTCTAACTGGCGGCGGAGGTGGTGCCCTTTTCGGCGGTGGCGGTGGCGGTGCCCTTCTAGGTGGAGGTGGTGGTGGTGGTGCCCTTCTCGGCGGCGGTGGTGGCGGTGCTCTTCTCGGCGGTGGAGGCGGTGCTCTAATTGGCGGCGGTGGCGGTGCCATCCTTCGGGGAGGTGGCGGTGCCCTAATCGGTGGGGAGGGTGTAGGCGGTGGCGGCGGGGTCTTTCGTGGTGGAGGTGGAGCCCTAATCGGCAATGAGGGTGGCGGCGGAGGGCGGCGAAATGGAAAAGGAGGTGGAGAAGACGTTGGAGGAAGGCGGCCAGACATTGTTTGTGTTGAAGAGGATTAATTGGATGGAGAATTGGATGTAGAGGATGGAATGGGATGTGAGGTGGTATTTGTAAGGAAGGAAAAGATGATTAGGTTTGAGTATTGATGACTTGGCTCCCATGCTAAGGCTTTGGAGAGGGATGCTTACAAACACTACATTGCTTAGAATGAGAGACTGTTGTGATATGTGCATGCCAGTGGACAGCTTGGAGTTGGAGGAGAGAACTAACTGTTGAAGTTTGCATCATCTTTAAGTTGGAAGTTTCATATAGATATTAAAAGTAGGCTTAGATAATTGAGTTAACTCTCTTTAAAGAAACAATTGAGGACCCAAACATTGTCTTCAGTATTGCATATATTATTAACACTGTCCATCTGAGGCCACCACTGTCATGCTTCCATGTTGGTTTGTTGCCATATATATATGCCGTCGCGTAGTTTTTACTCATATTGCCACTGTTTCCTACCACGCCAAGCTCTCTTTTAATTAATTCCCTTTGGCTTATTGGGTACGTGGGCCTGATGCATTTATACATATGATTATATAAACAATATATAATATTGCCTTGTTTAGATGTGTTTTGTCATTAATTAGTCAGCTAATTTGGTCCATTTGGGTAATCAAGTTCTTAAATAATGTTCGAGTTTATTTAGATGGACTACGACCGAGAATACAAACCCTAAAAGCTTCAATCTTGGCTCATGCTTGAATTGATAAAATTTATTATTTTTAGAAAGGCTAAATCTTGATTGACTATGAGTCTGTAATTTATAAATTAAACAAAACGGTTAACCTTGTTTGATATATAGATTAAACAAGTACACTAGCCCACCAAAATTAGGGCTATCAAAATAATCGAGCCAGCTCGAATTCAGCTTGATCAAGTCCCGCTCAAAAGTGAGCCGATTCAAACTTGATCTATAGAATAGGCTCGAAATTAATATTGAGTCAAGCTTAGGGGTGAAAACGGATCTTATACGGATCGGATAGTGATCAACCCATATCCGGATCCATATTTTTAGTCCGGATACGGATTCGAATACGGATATTGGACGGATAGCAAAATTTAAAATCATATCCTAACTAAACGGATACGGATAATTTTTGGATAGAAGATTGGATTTTAAATGGATATTGATTGAATTTAAAATAATTATAATATTTTATTTAGATATAATTAATATAAAATTATTAAGAGTTTTATGACAAATAATTTTTTTGTTTGTCAAATTTATAAAATTAGAGAAATCAGTCTCTATAAATAATATATAACGTATTATTAGTAACAATATTAATATTTACTATTTAAATAAGTAAATTAAAAATTGTAAATCATTTAAAAAAATATGCGGGTAAATGGATATCCGATATCCGTATCCGAATTCGAAAAATATATCCGACCAGTATCCGAATCCGTATCCGAATTTTTTTCAAAAATTATATCCGTATCCGAATTCGTATCCGAATCCGATCGATCGGAATATTTGATAGATTCTTCACTACAGCATAACATGTCTATGTTTTAGGTTTGTTGTGACCTAAGATGGTTGGCTTGGTTTTCAAAATATTTATGTTTTAGGTTTTTTTTTCTTATGATTTAATATGACATTCCGAGTTAACTAAACATAACTATTTTCAAATAAAAATGTATCATTAAAAAATATTCTATTAAGATACCACAGGTAATTTCTAAAATACCTAAATTACTCTTTTGTTTTGGTAAGGTAGGCAAAGTAAATCTAGGGTGAGGTTTTTCAATTGGTGGGGTGGACTAGGTGAGATATTGGCTTAGAAAGGGTCTAGTTAATGTGGGTAAAGAAAGAATTTTGAAGAGTGTTTTTATAATTTAATTAGTAGATTTCATAAATCATATACCATAGTTAATTATAGCTTGTCAAAGCAACAGTAAGATGTTATATGAAAATCATAGGAAAAAGAAAGTAGGGTTCTTGTTATAAAATCCTCGAAGACTAAGCTTATATATTTGAAATCCTCAATAAAAAACACCATTACATAAAATCCTCAATAAAAATAATGAAAATATAGGGTATTATTTGAAAAATTCCCTATATAAAAAGAAAGCTAGCATGTCTTGGACTCGGCACTAATTGGACCAACAATGATCAGAACACCATTATATAAAACTCAAAGCGTGATATCATTCATATTTGGGCCAAGAATGAGCCCAGAATCGAATAGGGAAGTGAATTAATTAGTTCAGTAACTACCTGTGAAGTAGGGAGATTCATATATCCAATCAAATCGAGCATATTCTTGTTCTTATTCATCATGGTAATAAACTAATAATGAATGGACTATATGCATGACAAACCACCATGTACCTACTCTTAGTCATCTTGTAATTTAAATCAATGACAAATAATGCATGACATATTGACAGGCATGCACACGTAGACATACGTACGTACGGACCAGCTCAAATAGTCAACCCTCATAGTTCATCACAACAACACAAACACGCAGCAGTGGAATCCAAGGTTCGAAGCCAGCTCAAAAACTTAGTCGTGATTCGTCCAATTAGTAGCAGAACGCATTCGAGACGCTTCCCCGACCAACTCCTCCTTCTTCATCACTTCCTGCACTTTGATGTCTTCGTCCACGGATAGACCTACTAACTTTTCCCCATGAGGGCCTGGAATTATAGTCTCGTGGATGCGAACCTGGTCTTCAACGCTCACCAGCTCATCCTCTTTAATCAGCTTCTTCTGCTTCTTCTTCTTGAGGAAGCAAAAGATGGCGGCTGCGAGGAAGGCGAAGAGGAGCAGTCCGCCGAGCGTGGCGAAGACAACGATGATGGCCGTGTGGTTCGGGCTTGGCGGGGTAGGAGATGGAGGTGTAATTGCCGGCGGAGGGGGGAGAAATGGCGTCGGTGGCGGCGGTGCTCTAACTGGCGGCGGAGGTGGTGCCCTTTTCGGCGGTGGCGGTGGCGGTGCCCTTCTAGGTGGAGGTGGTGGTGGCGGTGCCCTTCTCGGCGGCGGTGGTGGCGGTGCTTTTATCGGCGGCGGCGGTGGCGGTGCTCTTATCGGCGGTGGAGGCGGTGCTCTAATTGGCGGCGGTGGCGGCGCCATCCTTCGGGGAGGTGGCGGGGCCCTAATCGGTGGGGAGGGTGTAGGCGGTGGTGGCGGGGTCTTTCCCGGTGGAGGGGGAGCCCTAATCGGCAATGTGGGTGGCGGCGGAGGGCGGCGAAATGGGAAAGGAGGTGGAGAAGACATTGGAGGAAGGAAGCCAGACATTGTTTGTGTTGAAGAGGATTAATTGGATGAAGAGCATGGAATGGGGTGTGAGATGGTATTTATACGGAGAGAAAAGATTATTAGGTTTGTGTACCGGTGACTTGGCTCCCATGCTAAGGCTTTATCGAGGGATGCTTACAAACAAAACATTGCTTAGAATCATGACTGTATGACTGTTGTGATATGTGCTAGTGGACAGCTTGGACGAGAGAACTCGCTATTGAAGTTTGCATGATCTTCAATTTGTAAGTTCTTTTAAGAATAATTTTATGTACACCTTTTAAATATAAATTAAGTATATCTATAATTATACTTACATTTTATTATTTAGTTATAATACATAATGATTACCTTAAATAAGTTTATATAAAAATTTATATTTAATTATTAATAATGAATAAACATATTAATTATACTATAATCATATTTAGAAAATATGCATAATTTTATCACATATTTTATCTGTGATAAAATATTATAGATAATTTGTTACATGACTTAACTTATATAAGGTTTGATCAAAATATGTATAAGTAGGCATTTGATTATAAAATATATTTAAGAGAGTCATAATTTATAAATAAATATATAATATGAATTAACAAACGCCACATTAATCTTTTACCAACTACTTTTGATGAGCGGAAAGCTCTAATCTTCAAGGTGAGATCGACATTTTCTCCACCATTTTCGGTTTTTTTTTCTCTAATTTATCCTTAATAAAACTTGGAAAATGTATCAAAACATTTTCACTTTTGATTTTATTATTAACCTCTGCATTTTGCTTTTAGTGTCTGAAAATACTATGGATTAATTTTACTCTAACAATGATTAATTGATTAGAGAATACTTTTTTATTATTAAAAAATATTTAAAATATCCCTCAATTGACTTTTAAATATAGTTCTATGTTATTACTACTCTTAACCTAAAGAAACTTATTCATGGGTATTACAGTTATTTTTTATTTATAATTATCTTAACTCGTCTATATGGTAACTGATAATTAACAAAACTAATGATAGATATTTTTTTGTATTTTAGGCAACACATGCAGGGGAGTTAAATGACACGGTGTAAGTGATAAATATATTAAACATATGCATACTTTTGTCATAATTTTGCCATCTAAAATATTAAAAAAAATTCTAAAATTATTTACAACTTTGTCTCTAATAAGGATCTTCAATTCAATCTTTGGTTTAGTTAAATATGACAACAAAAAAAGTTAACAATTCCACTTTAATCAAGATTGCATGAGAGTTAAGTGTTGAAATTAAAAGTACTATAAAATTTAGGCAATCCACAGGGAGCTAAAATATAATTAACCATAGTTATTTTTAGGGACAATTGTACTTAAACAAAATAAACTATCACCTTTGTTCTAATACCTTCAACCTCTCTCCCCTGAACTTTTTGTTTGTAAGACATAGATTCCCTTGGACTAGATGAAAAAATTGAAAAGTCCAAAATCCCCTTTGAAAAGAAAAAATATTTTGATAAATTAAATTTTCTTATCAAGTCTTTTCCATTCCAATATATAAGGGTAAATTTCTCGAAGAACTCATGTGATTTGTACGTGATAACTTATTAATATAAAATATAACAAAAATCTAACAAAAGAAAGTCTATATATCAACAAAAAAAAATAGTCATAATTTATGGGTTTATATATAACTAACTCTATTTCGTAGGATTATCTTTTGGTAAGTGAGATAATGTGCTACTCCATCTCATTTAATTTTAGAGAGAGAGGGAGAGAGCTTAATGCTTAAACATAATCATCTCTCATTAGTCAAGTTTTATAACACAAGCTAAAATACTTCACTAGGCTGACATGTCAGGTTTTACTGGCTTGTAACAGAGATTATAGTTCTGTATCCCTCTCATAGATATTGGGGTTAATATTTAGTATATTTTTCTCTAGAGTATAACATGCATATGATTTTGATCTATTGTGATATGATTCATAAGTGGGTTGGCCTATTTTGAATTTATATGTAGGAGAGAGCTAGCTTTTTTTGCCTAGCATATTATTATATAAAAATAGTTTTTATAAATAATAATATTTTAATTAATTTTTAATTAACACATCATATTTGAGGATTCTGTATCTCGATACCTTATTTTTTTATAATTTTTATATGATATTCTAAATTAATTAAATCTAACCATTTTCAAATAAAAATATATCATTCAAACCATTAGGATACTACAAATGATTTTTAAAATACCTCAATTACCCTTTGTGAGGAAAGGTAGAGATATAAAATTTGCGAGAGATCTTTCATTTGTTGGGGCGACCTAGGGTAATGACATTGACTTAGAAAGAGTTTAGTTAATTTGGGTAAGGGTAGAAATTTTTAATAGTATCTTAATAATTTAATAAGTAGAGTTACAAAAACTATATATTATAATTAACTGTAGTTAGTCAAAACAACAGTAGAATGTTATATACAAATTCTACTGTTACAAAATCCTCAAAATAGGACGATATTAAAAACTTATGAAAATATAGAGTATTTATTTAAAAACTCCTTTTGTCAAAAGAAAGCAACATATCTTGGACTTGGCTGACCAACAATGACAAGAACACCATTATATAAACCTCAAAGCCTGACATCACTGGTTTATGCGCCAAGAATGAACCCAAACTCAAATAGAGAAATGAATTAATTAGTTCAGCAACTACCTGTGAAGTAGGGAGATTCGTATGTCCACTGAAATCGAGCATATTCTTGTTCTTATTCATCTTGGTAATAATGAATGGAGTATATGACAAATCAAAGAGCATAAATTGAATACAATTAAAACAATGGCAAACAATGCCTGCCATGCATGCAGACGTAGGCAGACATACGTACTACTAGCGGTTCAAATAGTCAACACTTATTGTTCATCACAACAACACAAAGAACATGCAGCAGTAGAATCCAATGGTCCAAGCTAGCTCAACAACTTAGTTGCGATTCGCCCAATTAGTAGCAGAACGCATTCGAGACGCTTCCCCGACCAACTCCTTCTTCTTCATCACTTCCTGCACTTTGATGTCTTCGTCCACGGATAGACCTACTAGCTTTTGCCCATGGGGGCCTGGAACTATAGTCTCGTGGACGCGAATGTGGTCTTCTACGTTCACCAGCTCATCCTCTTTGATCAGCTTCTTCTGCTTCTTCTTCTTGAGGAAGCAAAATATGGCAGCTCCGAGTAAGGCGAGGAGGAGCAGTCCGCCGAGCGTGGCGAAGACTACGATGATGGCCGTGTGGTCCGGGCTTGGCGGGGAAGGCGATGGAGGTGTAATTGCGGGCGTAGGGGGGCGGAATGGCGTCGGTGGCGGCGGCGCCATATTTCGCCGCGGCGGCGGCGGTGCTCTAACTGGCGGCGGAGGTGGTGCCCTTTTCGGCGGTGGCGGTGGCGGTGCCCTTCTCGGTGGAGGTGGTGGCGGCGGTGCCCTTCTCGGCGGCGGTGGTGGCGGTGCTTTTATCGGCGGCGGTGGTGGCGGTGCTCTTATCGGCGGTGGAGGCGGTGCTCTAATTGGCGGCGGTGGCGGTGCCATCCTTTGGGGAGGCGGCGGGGCCCTCATCGGTGGGGAGGGTGTAGGCGGTGGTGGCGGGGTCTTTCCCGGTGGAGGGGGAGCCCTAATCGGCAATGTGGGTGGCGGCGGAGGGCGGCGAAATGGGAAAGGAGGTGGAGAAGACATTGGAGGAAGGAAGCCAGACATTGTTTGCGTTTGAAGAGGATTAATTGGATGAAGAGCATGGAATGGGGTGTGTGGTGGTATTTGTAAGGAGGGAAATGATGATTAGGTTTGAGTGCTGATGACTTGGCTCCCATGCTAAGGCTTTGGAGAGGGATGCTTACAAACAATACATTGCTTTGAAGGAGGATTGTTGTGATACGTACATGTCAGTGGACAGCTTGGAGTTGGATGAGAGAACTCACTGTTTAAGTTTGCATCATCTTTAAGTTAGAAGTTTTAATCTTATACAAAATGCTTTGATGAGTGGAATCTTTAATCTTCCATTTTCTCTTTCTCCTCTCCTATTCTTCTCAGGTAACAGTGTGCGTTATTTGTTCTTAATGAAAGTTTAAAAAATGTATAAAAATATATTCTGCCTTTTAATTTTATTATCATTTATATATTATCATATGAATATTTATCATTCCATGACTCTATTTTGCTTTTAATATGTCAAAAATACATTGAATAAATTTTATCCCACAAATCATTAATGAAATAGAAAATATTTTTTATTTTTAAAAATAAAAATAAAAATACTTAAAAACCTCTAATTTGATTTTTAAATCTAGTTGACCTAAAATATTTTACTCTGTGTATTATGGTTATTTTATATCTATACTTATCTTAACTCATCAATATGGTAACCGATACTTAACAAAACTAATGACAAGGAGTTATATTTTGTTGATAGTTTAGATAAAAATACAGGAGTTGAATAATAAATATAAATACAGTACCGGATAAATAATATATATATATATATATATATATATATATATATATATATCGCTATTCTTATATTCTTATTGAGAAATTATCTTTGGCATCACTTAGGCTTCATGTTTTGAAGATAATTGTAAACCGACATTTTCTTTTACTTTTTTCAACTTGGAAAATGTGTTCAAAGAAACAAGTGTAAACCGTAAAGTGTATAAGGAAAAGGATAGAGGCAAGTGATAGAAATGTTCATTGCCTTGACATCTGAAGTTTTTGTTCAAATAAGCAGATAAGCAATAAACTTGAACAAATTTCAAGTTGGAAACTATCAAATTTCCTATTCTCCTGTTATGCTCCCTAAACTTTAATTTTTTTTTCTTTTCTTTTTCTCGTTCTCCCAAAATATTTACTTCTTAAATGTATGGAAAAACTAACGAAAGGTGCGTTTCAGTTCATGTTGATTAGTTTGGAGAAATTTGATACTTTATTTTGGTTTAAATCAAACTTGTAGGCAATTCCTTTACTATGAAGAATATTTTTAATGAGACTTTCAAAGTCTATAAATTAATAATCTACATTTCTAGGATAGTTGATATTTTATCATTTTCTTATTGAGTTGATTAATATTTTTACTTATTGTCATTATCAATACTAACTCCCTAATCTTATTTTACCATTATAATATGTAGCCCGAGTTCATGTGTCGAACTTGGATTTGTAGTACTAGTAGGATATCATACATATTTAATTTGGATTCGTGTTGACATTGCCATGTACTTTTGTCATGTACTCATGTCATATTTTAATTTTTTTTTCTAAATGGAATATCGTACTCCAATTTTGTAGATTTGTAGTTCTGAATTATGAGCATATTATTTCTTCTCCAAATGTATGCAGATTTATATTAATTTATGTATTTTTCCCATGATTATGATGTCCTAAATATGTGGCAAATACTATAGGTCGGTGAGATTGATGATGATTAGGATGTGTTACTGACTTACAATACAAATAAATACAATAGAAAACTAATAAGTATTAGTGGAGTTAAAAGTATAATAATGACAAGAACAAGGTAATTAATTAACTATGTAAGCTACAAACTTATCACATATGTCATCCTGCTTATTATTTAAAGAGACGCTACAAATAATCCAAAACATTAATTTTCCTACTTTAGAGAAGATAATAGGTGTATGTAAGCTAGCCATGTTTATAGGTTGAAATTAATCCCAGTACATATGACATCCTAGTTATATTATAGGCAACATTAATAAACTTCATGGAGGCTCCAAACATTGTCTTTATCCAACTTAATGAATCACATATATTATATATACACTGTCCATCTGAGGTCACCATTGTCATGCATACATATCATACTTCCATGGTGCATATGCTGATTAGATCCTTGCTTTTGTATGCATACTAATAAAGGTTAATATACAGTTAAATTTTGATCCCTTTAACAATAAATAGCATATATCTAAATACAAAATTAAAAATAGAGTACAAACTTATTAAGAACATTTAATTGAGGACATAATTTGATAGCTTGAGACACGAGCAATAAGCCTATAACACAAGCACAAAAGATATAAGATTAACTTGCAACTCCATCGCTATCCAGACCAACATCATAAACATAAAAATTGAAATAGCCTGGGGACTTTAAGATCTCCTATTTCTAGTTTAAAGCCAAAGGATTAGTGGGAATTCAAAGTGATGGGCCCAATGAATGGACAAGATACCAAAACCTTGTTTACTTTGGTAGTGTGTCAATCCAACAACCCTCCTCCTACCAATCCAATCTAAATCAAATGTGGGCATTGTACCAAGTAACAAACCAAAATTCTCCATAAATTTAAAGATCTCACCAACCTTTCTTGTGCCTATGCATATGCTTGCTCACCCATTAGAGGGACATAAAAAAAGGGGAGATATTTAAAGCTCCTAATTGGTCTATCTTGTACTGAACAAGAAATGCATGTCTCCCTCCACCAATGGCAACAACAAGGAGCAGCCATTTGCCCATTGGTGGGCATGATCGGATTTAGCCTGAATTTATTAAGTTAAATTTAATTAAATCTCTAAATTAAATTAATTATACTAAAAGAATTATAAAAAAAATACTCTCAACTAAGTTATACTAAAAATAATTTAAATTTAACTTAAAATATTTCTTATATATATTTAATAAATTATAAGACTCGATTTATAAATAGTAAAAATATTAGTCATTTAAAGCATAGCGTTATAGTAGGTAAATTTCCCTTTAATTTTTTTTTAATGTAGCATGTGATGTCCACATGTCGCGGTCACATGCTCATAAGATGAATGTTGACTAAATTTCTCACCAAGAGAGTACTTCGTATTGAATTGAGATTAGGTGATCATCCAGTTTAACCATACCTGGATTTAAATGATATGAAAACTAAGTGCATATATTTTCTATTATTAATAAATATTTTATTTATTATAGTAGAAATATACATAATTTACATACTAGAATCTATTATTATAAATTAAAAAATTAAATGAAATTAATTAATTTTTAGTTGGGGCATCAGGACTCAGGATTATAAAATATGCTTAATTGATAATAGAGCTTTAACAATATTAAATAAATTATTTAGCCTCAGTTCTCATCATTGAGCAGGTACAGCAAGACCCACCCTTGTTACCAACTCTTTGATGTGAAGGTTCAAATCAAAGTAGTTGGTGGCGAATTTGACATCATGGCGGATACTATATTATAACATTTTCCAATAGTCGAGACCTCCATTTAATAAACTTCCATTTTTAACAAACATATCCCTAAAATTGCAAATAAACGAAAATAAATGCAAACCACTATTATGTGAAAACGAGTACAATTTGCAAATGGGTTGGGAATTTTGCAATGAGGCCCATTTGTCCTTGTTCTGCAAAAAAGAAAGTTTTCGGAGAAGGAGGAACAAACTACGGAAAATAGTCTTACAAAAATGCCCTTCATTGGGAGCTATTTAATCTCCGCTCCAACCGCTCTCGCCCCTCCTTTCCTCCTCCCAAAGATTTGTGAGAGATTAATTTCTTCACTTCTCCGCTAACCTACGCGCCTGGGTGAAGCTTGTCGCGCTCGAGATATAAATACGAGGAACTCAATCTTGGGATAGGGTTAGGGTTGGGAATGATGAGGAATTCCAATTTTTTGCTCGCTTGATCCGTTGTTTTCTTTGGCTTTTGTTGATTAATTTTTTTTTTTTTTACATTATTTGTGGAAATTGTCGTTGTGTATCCGTGAACTTTATGGTTTGAGATCTCCGTGACCAGAAAAAAGTTTGGTTATTGTTCGTGATCAAATCGGATAGGGATCAGAGAAGCGTGATTTGACCTCTGGTTTGCGGATTTTGATGGAAAGGTGAGATCTTGTACTATCTGAGCTCGATCTGTTATGGGTTTCTGAGGTGAATGCGATCGTGGAGGAGTAGAATGGTTGTGTCGGAGGTCGGGCGAGGGAGGAGATGGTGAGTGCTAGTTTTAGCCGGAGCACATCGGCTCGCCTTACCCCGAGAAGTGTGGGGAGCCCTAGGGTTTCATTTTCTCATCGGAAATGGTGGGCTCTTCCGTCATCGTTCGAGACAATGGCTTTCGTGTTCTTCCTGGTTTCTGTCGTCCTGGTTGTTGCTTGTGCTGCATATCTGTATGTTTTCCGATACTTGGGCCGTGCCACCTTGGTCCCGGGATTTGTTGGGGGAACTGAGGTTTGCAATGTCTTCGATGGTAGCTGGATTGTGGACGGGTCGTATCCGCTTTATAATAGCTCAGAGTGTCCATTTGCAGAGAGGGGATTCAATTGTTTGGCAAATGGGAGAAAGGATACGGGATATCTGAAATGGAGGTGGCAGCCTCGGCATTGTGATGTGCCTAAGTTTAATGCACGGGATGTGTTGGAACGGCTTCGAGGGAAGCGGGTTGTCTTAGTGGGTGATTCAATGAGTCGCACACAGTGGGAGTCTTTCATATGCATGCTTATGAGTGGGGTGGAGGATCCAGGGAGTGTTTATGAGGTGAATGGGAATCAGATCTCGAAGACTATTCGCTTCTTGGGGGTTCGATTCCAATCTTTTAATTTAAGCGTGGAGTTCTTTAGGTCAGTATTCCTTGTACAGCAGGGCTTAATGCCTCGACATGGCCCCAAAAGGGTTCGTGCGACACTCAAGCTTGACAAGATGGATGACATAAATCGGCTATGGATTGATTCAGATCTTCTAATTTTCAATTCTGGTCACTGGTGGACTCCAACTAAACTATTTGACATGTAAGTTTTGTACTTTTGTTCTCAGTGATTTACCTGAAAGGCCGCAGATGCAATTTATATTTGAGTAGTTCAAACCGATTGGCACAATGCACCAGTAAATCGAGTGTCTAATTATGTCCCTCCTAACACAAATTTTTGGCAATTTTTGAGTTTATGACCATTTCTGCAATATATTTCATCTTAGTCTGGCATTTTACAGCATAATAAGAGTGATTTATCACATTACTTCTCTATCTATGTGCGCATCCATGCCAGATTGAACCTATGCTATACTGATAACATGTGCAATGTGATGTTTGCTTTCTTTTCTTTATGTCTTCCATGTACTGATCATGTATACAGATGTTCTATAATCTACCATTGAACTTGGCAGCATAATTGATACTAATTTGTTTCATTTTGATGCTTCTTAATTGGGTTTGTCGACAGGGGTTGCTATTTCCAGTCTGGCGGGCAGCTTAAACTTGGTATGCCCATCAATGCTGCTTTTAGAATGGCTTTGAGCACTTGGGCATCATGGGTAGAAGCAATGGTCAATACAAACAGAACTCATGTCTTCTTCCGGACTTATGAGCCTTCTCATTGGAGGTGAGCATCTCACACATCTGAATAAATAATCTAAAGCTTCAGGGAATACATCATATTTGATTTCTTTGTCTGCTGAATCATAATGCCTGACTTTTTTAATTAGATTTCACACTGTGAGTTGAGTTTACCTGAGGCTATCTGTCTAGACTTGTGATTCTGTTTCCATCTATCTGGTATGCAAAGTTCCCTGGATTTTAACAGAGCTATGTCATGCAACTTATGTTATTAAATATGGAAATTAGACGTGAGCTTATTTCCTTGAAACATTGAACTTCTATGGAAGGTTGAAGTTAGTTAGACTTATAGTATGATAGATGAGTTAATCATCTGCAGCAGTACTCTCAGATCTGCATGCCTGATTAGTTGGAATTATGAAGTTCTAACATAATATAGTGCCATGATTCTACTTTATAAGTTTCAAGTTTGGCAAGATTTTTTAAATGGTTATTAGCATAGTTCAAAGTTTTGGTTTTGGCAATGGAATGTTTTGATCAATTTCGTTTGGTTTTGGTTCTAGTTTTGTTGCATCGGTTTTGGACTTCTTTTGATAAATAGTCTTCTTTATCTTATTTTTCAATGTGTCACGCAAAATCTAATGGCATTTTAAAAAAATGAGTTTGATATTGAGTTAGTACAAATTATATTCAAGTCAAATTCAGCTTAGAATTTAAAACATATATTAAGAAAATTGTTATTAGAGTTGTTTCGGTCGAATGCTAGTTTTGGGAGCAATTTCAGATCAGATAGGACCGTAACACGAAATGTTTCGGCTAAACATCTCAGTTTCGAACAAAAATTCAAACCATAGTTATTAATCTTATCTATTTTCTGTCTAAGATGTCCTAATATGATAATTAACTATAGTATGCATGCTTATTAACTACATGAAGCTGTTATCATTATCTAATATGACTCCCCCCTTATAACATGGATTATGCTAGGCATGGCTGGTCAGATTTGGTTGCTGATTCATAGTTGCTTGAGGCAAATTTTGGCATCCTATTTGCATGTAGATCTTAGCATCTGAAACTTCTATTAAAGATGAGTAAATTTAGGCATTAATATTGGATGGATACTCAAAAGAGCTATTACTTTGTTTGCATCAAAGTAAGCCTCTCAAATCTTCTAGATTACTTATAGGGTTACCAACTAGATGTATTCTAAATTGTAATGGAAAGAGAATTGATTCTCAGTGAGCAAGGCTTCTTCTGAGGTTGTTCATGTATTTTGACAAATTTTTAGGCTGTCCTTTTTAACAATCGTCAATCATTACAAATACCTCAATTATAAAGAATTTGCAAATTCCCTCCATTTCTTCTCCATATGATCATTTTTGTTGTTGTGGGGCTGAGAATAAAAAAATTAAACAAATAGTAGAAGTTGGTGGTGATGGCTAACAAATTGCTCCAGGTATACCATTTTGTTCTAGCAATTTGAGTTTTCATGTAATATCTGGACCCAAAGAGCTATTTAATTGATTTTCTTTTGTGTAATCTTGGTGTCAAGTACTGCCACTTTTAGTTATTTTAAATCTACTTGTCTGAGATCTATCTTATTTTGAAGTCTAAACCTTTATAGTCATCTGGTGGTACTTAATCTATGTTTCAATCTGTTGTACCACATCCAACTTTCGACAGTGTGTAAAGTACCTTTTGCCTAATAAACCCAACAAATGGGGCAATCACTTATCACTCTACTGAAAATCAGATAGAGCTGCTGACCAGCCATTCCAACTAATTTGTGAATTTCTTGTCCCTCCATTATTTGGTGTAGCAGTTCTCCATTGTCCTTCCTCCTTTTCAAATTGTGACAATGTTTTCGAATCTAGGGTTTGATTTAAAAAAGGATAGGTAAAATTTTGATCTATGTGGAGATTGCAAACGCAGCTTAGTTTTCACATATTAAAAGTAGAGAAAGTGAATTTTTTTAAAAAGTCTTTTATAGTCATGATTGGAACACCAACTTTAGACAACAACAAAGCATTTAGTCGATTTTAATGAGATATGAAATTAAACTAGAAAATTTGTCACATTCTATGCAACATGACTCGAGCTACTCCCATACAGGTGCATTTTATTCAATATCATTATTATTGTGGAACCTGATTGGATGAGCTAGTTATGCAATTTGATTATAGAACTATTTTCTTCATTGTGGTGGTATTGCGATAGTTTGAACGGTCTGGTTTTATCTTAACTTTGTTTACTCTTTCTTTTTTCCTACTTTGGTTGCTCAGTGAAGATATTTCAGAATGTTGTTATTTCATGCCAATAGATTCTTGAATTCTTTTTTGCATTAAACATCTCATACTTGGAAATAAGCCATTCTGGTTTTGTTGGGTAATGAGAGTCATGAACAAGAATATTATGCCATTTCTTTCTATCATTCCGGACTGTAGTACCAATTATCGCTTTGTTACCACATCTTCTCATGAGATTTTCATTAATTATAATGCTGCCTTTTATGATGACTCAGTGGTTCAAACCAAAAGAAGTGTGAAGTAACAGAACAACCTTCTTCCGAGGCTAAAGGAAATGATAGGAGTGAATTTGGGGATATCATCGCTGATGTGGTTGCAAAAATGAGAGTTCCAGTGACAGTATTAAATGTGACTTCAATGGGTTCATTTCGAAGTGATGCTCATATCGGTACATGGAGCCACCCTTCTACCATTCTTGATTGCAGCCACTGGTGTCTTCCCGGAGTTCCAGATGCTTGGAATGAACTTGTATTCTCATATTTGCTGACAGATGGTGAGTTTTCAATTTTGTGATAATGATACCTAATCTATATTTGGTGAACATAAGGTTATGTCCGAGCTATCTGTTTCATCCTGAGAAAAATGAAATGTTTTCTGTTTTCTGGTATTGGTTTAGAAAGGTTTGAATGCAGGATTGTAAATATATAAAAAGATGAAAACAATGATATGAAATCAAAAGATAGTCTAAACATTCACAGAAAAGGGAATTTTATATTTAAGATTGTGAAACATGTCTGAGGAATTAAAATCAGTTATATTTTCTAGTTCAATAGGTTTAGGTGCCAGAGGGTGCAGAGCCTAGTGAAGTAAGCATTGATTGAATATTTTGTCATGTCTAGATTGTTGGAAAGAGTACCCATTTGTTCCAAGGGAAGAGATCCAGCATATCGAGAATTTTAAATTTAGAGTGTTTGTGATTTGTGAATAAATAGGAAAGAGTCAAGATTTTATTTTTAATTGACTTATTGGGCTAGTAGTCCAATATGGGCCAAAACAATCTTTTGCACTAAATGGTTCAACCATATTCAGAGGCGACTCTGCTGGGTTTCATGCCATTTTGGATCTGGATACAAATGTGTCTCAGCTGAAACCGGAATATAACCAGCTAAAACTGATCCTTTCTGACCTGAGGTTCACACCTTGCATAAAGTATCGCAGTTAGGGCAGCAATTTTTTGAGCATACAAGGCGGGAAGTATTGTATAACTTTATCTAGCTGTGCACAACTATTCTGTTATTTGAATCAATATATAAGTCCTTCATAATTTGTAAACTGAATTACAACCAAAGACCTTGCATATGTTGCATATGCTGTAAGAGAGAACTTAATAGAAGCTGGAAGATCTGCTGGTCACACGGGATTATTGTTTTGTAGATGTAGTAAAAATGTAGAAGCTGATCCTTGGTTTTGAAATTTAGAGATGATCTGTGGAGTTTGCTGATTGCATGTCTAGCTTATATGATTATTTATTCGTTCCTTTTATCAATTATTCGCAGGTTGGCGAAATTTGGGAAGATAAAAGTCAAGCTTGCTGGTATCTCTATTTCTGTTCAATATATATTTCGTTTTCTTTTTTGGGTTGGGGGGATTCTATCTGGCAGCACAGAGAAGAATGAACTTCTATCTCTGAAATTTGGCAGCCTGCTAGGAGGAAAAGTTTTTTGTCGTCCATTTTTCTTATATATTTTTTTTCTTGAGTTCATGCATTAATTCCATGGCGTAGCATTTTTCTAGCTCCATTTTTTTTCCCTAGTAGAAGGGGAAAAATACCATTATTGATCAGCCTGTATGTAAAGAACAGTTTTTATAGATGCCATTGCCAATTTTGTTTCTTTATATGGAATTCTAGATTCATGAATGTTTTTTATTTTAAAAAAAGTGGGCCGGGCTTAGCTATATTATTGAGAGAAGGAAAATGTATAGAGTGGAAAATGTGTTACAGGGACTAGGGAGACGATTTCAGAGAATGCCTTATAAGAGGCTTGGGAGGAGGAGGGTAGTCTGGTAGAGGACTTTCATTCCTTGTAGATCTTGGGAGAAAATTCTATTCGTGGATTAGATGGATATGTATGTATATTTCATTACTTTCGTTGGTCATTGGAGAACAGGGTAATTTTATACAAATTGGACCAAAGAAAAGATTGCTGAGCTATGTCCAATTATTAGAATCATACTTTTGCAGTAGAAAGGGTTTCTTGTGCGATATTCTTTTGACCTTTCCTTTCTTGAGTCAAAGAGATTTGTGAGATGTCTAACCAACACTGCATTCCCCTCCCTGAGAACATGGGAGTTTTTAATATCATTAAAGCTTTGGAAAAGATAAAAATGACCCTAGACAAGATTTTTGAGATGCTTAGGGCACAGTCATTTTCTTCCTAACTCTAATCAACTTAAGAGAATCAAACTCCGCCTCAACTTTGATGTGAGTTGCCACCTTCCTCAGTCCCAACAGCATCACCCAAGCCTCTATGAACAGAGGTATAACACCAGGGGGTTGGTTCCTGGGTCCCAAGCAGCAAACAACCCGAGTCCATCCCGGATCACTGCCCCAACACCCCCTGATAAGCATGGCCGATGAATGCCACCAGTGATAGCCTCAAGTATCTCGACAACAGTCATTTTAATTTAAAAGATGAATCTCGACAACTTGTTGATAGCCTCAAGTATCGAATCCGACACCCAGGCCAAGAGCAACCCAGCCTACTGGTGGGAATGGCCAAGAGCATGGAGCTGATCAAGGTGATGCACTCTGCGATAGATAGAGAACGTATTGTGTTTTCACCTGGCCAACTTCTTGCTCGCCCTATCCACCAACTCTTTGTGATCATGGGCCTTTAACCAGCTATCTGAAATGAGGACCTTATTAAGACAAGCAAAAGGTATCTTAGCCACCGGCAGGCTCAAGGCCTTATCTAAAGGCTAAACAAATCTGTCCTAAGCCACTTTAGGAGAAAGCTTCAAAATGGAGGGCCCTACTTATCGTGGCTACCTTCTATGCCGCCAGTGTGTTATAGCTAATAGTCTGGGCACCAATGGAAGCCGCTTGTTTGTGCCCGATCAAATGGGGGAGCCCCCCACCTGCCAATACTTGATGTATACCTCGGCTTGGATGCCATCCGACCCTAGACTCCTAGAGCCTTTCCCCGTGGTAGGCTCCAGTTTGATCTCCTCCAGAGTGACAAGCCACATGAGTCCCTCCGCATCCATGGCAGAGATGGACATAAGGACCAAGCCATCAAGCATAGACCAATCACTTTCTGACGAGGGGCCCCAAAGCACTTTGTAGAAGTCAGTGAACTCCCTCCTCACCTCTTCATGGCCTTGAACCAATCATGATGCTAGGAATGAGGTTTCTTTTGTTACACAATGAAGCTATAAGTTAGAAGAACCTCGTGTTCTGATTAGCTTCTAGCACCCACTTGAGGCATGAGCACTGAAGCCGCTTGATGTGGGTCTCTGATGAGCGCAGCGGTCCTCCTTAGATGATACACTCAAGCTAGCCAAGGCTGCTCTTTACTTGTCATGTCAAAAGCAAACTTGGTCAAATGGGAAGGTTCTGTCCCTAGCCTAACAGAGACCTATCGATGTTCATAATGCCATTGTTTGACACTTAGCCAATAGGTATGGGGACCGTCTCATTCACACTTCAGTGCATCCCTAACATGCGAACCTCAAGGACGTACACCAACTACTCTTGCTTAGATTTACAGCCACAGAAGATACAGTCTGAACATGTCCAGAGGACTTGATCACCTTTTGTCGGTGCTTAGGAGGCCTGACCTGATAGTATCATCCCCCGCCATATATTTACCCTTGTTTGTAATGGAAGTCTTCTTGCCTTGCGAGTCCCTCCTGGGTTGGTGCTTCCCCTACTTGGTTAGGAGTTTGGCTTGCCCTATATTTAGTTTGTCCTGGTGGACTATTATCTGGATCTGATTCCATCTAAGACCACTTCCATGGGTCTTATTGTTCCTGATTTGCATTTGTTTAATTTTGGGTTTTATCTGTCTTGCGCCCTCACTAAGCGTGTTTATTATTATTATTATTATTATTATTTTATTATTCATGAGTCCGAAGACTAGATATGGGCTAGATAAATGACCAACTCTCTTTAGATACATAGGCACTTTATGTTCCACTTAGCTTTTAGCTGTCGAGTCTATGCTTCAAGTCATATGCGTCGCCGAACAATTGCTTCGAACCAAATGTCACCGAGACCTGCTCTAAGCCATTGCGTTGCCAAACTGTTCTTCTAAGCTAACCGCACTGCCAAACTTTTAGCTGTCTAGTCTATGTTTCAAGTCATATGCGTCGCCGAACAATTACTTCGAACCAAATGTCATTGAGACCTACTCTAAGCCATTGCGTTGCCAAGCTGTTCTTCTAAGCTAACCGCACTGCCAAGCCATCAACCAAATTGAACCAAGCTACCAAACCACAAACCACCAAATAATTTCTCCATAATATTATTGAAGATTGAAGTTGAATTCATAAACTCTTTGGTCATGAGCAAGGTAGATACTAATTTTTGTGGTTACTGTGGCATTAAATTTTTCTGCCATTACACTGTTCCTATGTCTCCTCTGGACCGTACACTATGGACTGTACATCGATTGGCTTATCTCTAGCGAACCTGTCGTGTCTTTCTCCTCCTTTTTTTTTTTTACCTCCTTGGAGGTCGTGTTTCTTGACTCTTCATCCCTTTCCTTTTCATGCCTCGACAGGCACATATCAGGCATGTAGCAAAAATATAGGAAAGCTTCTATAGACCACTCTCAGGTCCAAATCCTCCTCCTTAGGGTCAACCTAAATCGTCTTCTTCATATGCTTCTTAAGGTCTATCTCAACACAAACCTGGGCAAACTGACTCCACTCCTGGTATGTAGCGACTGGGATGAGCCCCTCAAGTTCTCAGTATTTCTTAAAAGGCTGTGAAGCTGGACTCACACGGGGACCGTAGAAGCCTTCTCTTTCTTGAATCTGAAGACGTAGAAGCCTTTAGTCATATCTGAAGCAACATTACTGGTCAACACCATTCCAAAGCTTGGTAAATATGTTCTTTTAGCCTATCAAGCGAAAGGCTTCTTCCTAGAAATCTACCATAGTTAGATTTCAGCGAGTATGACACAGTTCTAGAACTTTTCGGTCAGGAATGATGCAGTCCTCCATTTGCTCCTTGAGCTCGCCGAGGATCTCCTCAGGGATAAAAGAGAGATGCCCAAGAGAGCTTAGCAACATTTTCTCTTGCCTTGACTGGTTTTAATGGTGAGATGAACATCCTCTACACCTGTTAGAAGAGGTAGAGTTTTTACCTTCCTTCTAACCATCCTTTGCCACCCTCACGCAGCCTTTGGCCAGATTTTTTGAGGGGCCCCATAAAAAGATCAGAGCTTCCAGACATTTCTTTATTTATTTTTTTAGCCTTTTACGGTTGAGACGTTTCTTTTTGACTATTAGTAAGAAGAATAAGAAGGACAACTGGAATTTCCTGCAGTAAGGTTACATAATGGTCTTCGTAATCTTAAAATAATTAATTTCCAAAGTCCAAATTAAATATAAAAAACATACAGCAACTTCAAATTCATGTCACTAAACTTGAAAACAGTTTAAGCTTGATCAGCTGAGTCGAAATCAGGCGCACTAACCTTGGCTAGTTATTGGATTCTTGTGGGGGATAATTGTCCAAACGATGATTTCGATGCAGGCCCGTTGATGTCAGACTTGGACATCTCCTCTTGCACCGAATCCGCGCGCGCTCTAACCTCACAAACAATCTCCACGAGCAGTGTTCCCACTCCCACTCCCACGACACAAATGCTATAATTAAAAATTCGTATTAATCTCAGGCCCATTTTAAAGACATTCCCATCCTGTGCATCGTGTCACGAGACTATGTCGCTTTCGTCATCTCTTACAAAAGAATTCGCACTCCATTCTCTCGAAACGCACGCATAAGTTTAGCTAGAAAACGACACAATTTAAACTAATAATACTCCCCCATTCCACTCTCTTCTCTTCTATCGACTTCCAACTTCCAGAGTGTGGCAAGTGGCCACGCCCTCCTCTTCCACTGTTCCCCCGTGACCACCACCCGTCCTTAATTTCAAGTTTTACTGCCCCAACTACTATTTCAGCCAGAATTATTGAATCAACCGCATTTCTTTACAAAATAATTCTCATCCGAGAGATTAAAAATATAGACTGTAAGAAGGATGCAAATGGAAAAAAAATATGCCCCCAAAATTAGAAGTTTAAAATTCGTTGGCCCTCCCTCCCATTGGATATCGTCTACTTTTAACAACCTATTTGGTTTCCCTTGTCAAAAGCAAATTAGGAAACTATGAATTGTTCGCCATTATAAACCCCAAACTCCTCTCTCTCTCTCTCTCTCTCTCTCTCTCTCTCTCTCTCTCCTCACCCCAAAAGCAAATGGTGCTCTCCTCTTTCCTTCCTCTCCTCCTCCTCCTATTCTCCTCCACCTCCAACTCCGCCGTCCACCACCACCACCACAAAAGCTCCCCTAACACTCCCACACCCACACCCACCCCCCTCACCCCCTCCAACTCCCCCCAAACCGACACCTTAATCCTCCAAGCCTGCAATGCCACTCGCTTCCCCTCTCTCTGCCTCTCCTCCCTCCGAAGCCCTAACACTAACCCTACTCCCCTCGACCTCACGCTCGCGGCCTTCTCCGCCGCCGCAGCCGCCATCCCCGCCGCCCAATCCGCAGCCCAGTCCATCCTCTCCTCGTCATCCTCCAACCTTAACCGCTCCGGCGCCGCCCGCAACTGCCTCGAGTTCCTCTCCCTCTCCTCCCGCCGCCTCTCCGCCGCGTCCCAACAACTCCCCCAGTCCCTCCCCAACGCCCGGATCTGGTCCTCCGCCGCCCTCCTCTACCAGTATGACTGCTGGTCCGCCTACAAGTACGTCAACGACTCCCAATTCATCTCCGACTCCATGGCCTACCTCGTCAACCTCACCGCCCTCACCAGCAACGCCGTCTCCATGGTAGCTGCGTTGCAGCGGTACGGGCCGGATCCGGCCCGCTGGACCCCGCCCCAGACCGAGAGAGACGGGTACTGGCCCGACCCGGTCGGATCCGGGTCCGGGTCAGATTCGGGTACGGGTCATGGTGGGGTGCCGTCGGGGCTGGATCCGAACGCGACGGTCTGCAAGGCTGGTTGCGGATTCGGGTCGGTGCAGGAGGCGGTTCGGGCCGCGCCAGATTACGGGACGGGGCGGTTCGTGGTGTATATAAAGGAAGGGGTGTACGAGGAGACGGTGAGGGTGCCGTTCGAGAAGACGAATTTGGTATTTGTTGGGGATGGCATGGGCAGAACGGTCATTTCGGGCTCGCTTAATGCTGATACGGTTGGGATCTCAACGTACAATACTGCAACCGTAGGTGCGTATAAAGGTTTGCTTAACATTAAAACACGACCAACGCGGAGGCTCACATCGCATGATTTACTTGGTTCAGTTTGTCTGTTGTTAGACCGTTGTAGAGTTATAGGTATGTTAACGTGTCATGTGGGATGGGCGTGTTGGCTAGATTCGTCGGTCTGCATACATCAAATCAACTGTCGTATATATATATTTTTTATATAATCCTGTACCCAAGTCGAACCTTTTGACCTTACTTCCTTGGGCTTGGATTACTAAGCCAAGACTCTAACTCAAGTTTCCTGTGCTTGAGAAAACTTAGAGCCACGTACCTCTTAATTATAAGGTCTTGTGAACCGAGACACGCCCCAGTAGTAGACAAGCTAGATTCACAAGATTTCAAAGGTGACATGCACGTTACAAAATATACCATTACCCGTGCCTGGTGGGATCCTTCTCCCACGTTAGACCAGTCACTCCTACATGAACCGTCCAAGAATACCTACCAGATAACCACTAACTTGGACTCGTTACTTACTTCCAACTCTCTGCCCAAACAGGCGTTCTCGGCGATGGCTTCATGGCCCGGGACCTGACCTTCGCCAACACCGCCGGCCCCGATGCTCACCAGGCCGTCGCCTTCCGGTCTGATAGCGACCTCTCTGTCCTCGAGTCCGTCGAGTTCTTGGGCCACCAGGACACCCTCTATGCTCACTCCCTCCGTCAGTTCTACAAGTCCTGCCGCATCTCCGGCACCGTCGACTTCATCTTCGGCAATTCCGCCACCTTCTTCCAGGACTGCCTCATTTTCGTCCTTCCTCGCCAGCTCAAACCCGAGCACGGCGAGGCCAACACCGTCACCGCCCACGGCCGCACCGACCCGGCCCAGTCCACCGGTTTCGTCTTTGACCGTTGTGTCGTCAACGGGAGCGAAGAGTACCTCGCGCTCTACCGCCAGAAGCCGGCGGTCCACCGGGTGTACTTGGGGAGGCCGTGGAAGGAGTACTCGAGGACGGTGTTCGTGGACTGCTTCTTGGCGGAGATCGTGAGGTCCGAGGGATGGCTGCCGTGGAACGGAGACTTTGCACTAAAGACCTTGTTTTATGGAGAGCACGGGAACACCGGCCCAGGCGGAGACGTGAGCCAGAGGGTCTCGTGGAGCAGCCAGATCCCGGCTGAGCACTTGGCCGTGTACTCGGTGGATAATTTCATCCAGGGGAACCAGTGGATACCTACTGAGCAGTAGAGGGATGGGCGATGACGTTTTGATTAATCCTCTCACCCTTCATAAAAATAAGGTATGCTAAGTTGTTTGACATATGCAGTGTATTAGAAGCTAAAATATCTGCCACTCTCGTGGATGATTCGTACAGAGACTATCTATCAATATATATCTCTACTTACATTGAAGCACATATGCTATTGTTAGTACCTAGACAATTATGTTTGTTAATAACTTGGTTAAGACTTTGCTGAGCATAAAGGATGATGTTTACATCTTATGATGCTGCAGCTTCATAGCATACAGAAATTTAATGGTTGTCCTGTCGTCTTCAACCAATGAACTTGGTATATGTCTTGTGAAAACTTGAGACTACTCCATTAGCAGAATAACTGAGTAAAGAGGATGAGGCATGGCCAGTTATGCAACAATCAGCAATAGAGATGAATTATTAGCCAAAATTGTATGCTATCAATACAAACAGATATGTATATACGGAGAGTAAAATGATATGTATAAAAGGGTCTTTTCTAAGCTATTAATTCTATGAAGAGAAGCTATACTTAGCTCCTACCACCGACCAAACTTTTCTATGGATCAAGAGAGCATAAAAGGGGTGAGTCATAGATCATAAGCTAGGCAGAGTTGCGGCTGCAGTTGGCTTCGCTGGCACAGGGGTGTCAGTCGAATTAGTCTCACCCCAATGCCACAGCATGCTCTCCCAGAAGCAAAACTTCTCAAAGCAAATCTTTAGCCTGGGATCAGTCACATTCTTCCTCCAGTGTTCGTCACTGTAGTTAGCCTTCTCGGCCTGCCTCCTATCCCACTCCAATCCAGCCTTCTGCTTGGACCTCAGTAGGCAAAACCCCTGCAACCTCTGAGGCATTGCATCATGCACCTTCCACCACCTCGCATGTGCAACATCACTTGCAAACTGCCTGAAAACATCCGCATTCCAATTGCAGTCGTAGTCTCTGAAGCACAACCATGGCTTCAGTCCCAGATAATGCAGAACATATAGGATTGGTGGGTCGGCTCCAAACATCTGGGTCTTCTTCACTTTCACACTCTCCTCGTCTCCCTCCCAGAAATGCTTCAGAAAGTTCATGTGCCTTGGAATCCGGTGCCACCATGTAAAGATCTCGTTCAGGTACCCTTGGTCTCCGCCATTGTATGACTGTATCTCGTTGATGTGATCCATCAACAGCTGAAATGTGCAGTTCGATGGCTCGATGACCATCACCCCCGAGTTGAACAGAGTTGCGTTATTGCCCGTGGCGGTGATCTCCGGCATAGCAAATAGGAAGTCGATGTTACGTAGGATGAGGAGATCGGCGTCAATGAAGATGACCTTGTCGTAGTCGGTCAGCTGCCACAGCCGGAACTTGCTGTAGTTCCACTCATTGTAGGCGTCACGCTCGGCCTTAGGGTTGCGAATCCGTTGGATTGTCCGGACCTTCCAGCCGGCAGCTTCCAGGCCGCTCCGGTGGTGGTTGCTGATCGTCTCGTCAACGAGGATGACAAGGTCTCTTGTCGATCCTGCTTGGCGGATGCTTTGGGCCGCTGCAATTGCCCCGCAGACATAGACATGCGCCGAGTGAAGTATAGTTGCATATGCTTCCCGGTGGCGATCCACGGAGTACAACCGTGCTGCATTAATTTAAAAGATAGAAAATCACTAAAATTGCTATGTAAGCTGCAGGATACAAGTAAAGAAGTAGATAACAACTGACCTTTTGCTTTGAGAGGGATAGCAAGTTCGCATGACCCAACTGGAAGCCGGAGCTTTTCCTTTAACGCTTTCAAGTCGGGCATGTATACCCAGGCATTGCCTTCCCTCTTCACGAGGTTTTTGCATGAAAAGAGATTTGGAATTGGGAAGCAATCTGTTACAAAGAGCACATGCACTTGAGCATTGCCTTTGGCAGAAGCCACAGCCAATTTTGCTGCAGAGAGCTGCAAGTGTAGCCTTGCTACATCTCGCGACCAGCTCGCAGATTTATTGCATGGAAGCTTGACCGCAACGAGGTCGAACCGGGACCCCGATGGGACCTCAGGATCAGGAAGAGATGGGCAAATCGGTATCTCGGTTTCTTCCTCCTCGTCGATCCATTCAGGGTATAGATCCTCCCAGGTGATACTACTCTTTGCAGGCGAAAGTTTTACTATGGATGGTTCTGCTTGTGGTAGTATCTGCTTCCAGTATCCGACCTCGGTTTCATTGAAATTTAATAATCCGATCTTGATCTTTCTTTTTACGCTGTTCAGATTTTCGAGACTTTTCAATATATGATCTTGTTCAACAGCAATGTTTGATATATACCGAGGGTCTGAGTTAGCCCTGTCCCATATCCATCCAACATCTACAATGCTGCATTCAGATCATTTAAAGCAATTATGAAACTGTATATATCGATCTATAGATTAAAACTAGTAAATCTGTATATTAATTTCAAGAGAATTCATATATCAAGCAGAGAGCTGCATGAGAATGAGTACATACCGAGAATTGGAGCGCACATGATGATCATTATAGGCTGGAGCATATAAGAGTGTCAAAAGGGTACCACAGATTATAGTGAACAACACAAGTTGTAAAGATCGAAACTTGCAGCTTGAGGTCCTGTCTGCAATGAGGATGTTTAAATTTTCTACTTCTTTAAAGACCCTGCCCCTCTGAGGCCTTCTTTTAGCTGTGTCATCACTGATCAGATAAAAGTACACGATTTGATTTAGTACCGGAATTTAACTTATCAAAGAATCAAGTTAGCAATGACGAAAATGAATTGGTGAAAAATGGCATAGTTCAAAGAAAAACAACATAAAAAAGAGTAGCTTAGTTCTTCCAAATGAACTACGTGCACAATCTGTCCACCTTAATGTGGAAACTTGATTAATATTACTGCTCTGCATCTGTAAAGTCCTAATCTGATAGGTTAATATTATATAACGAGAACGGTAAATTAATGCATGCATGACATGGATTTCAAGCTATATACTGTATAAGATACTGAAGTTTCACATGCATATCGGACACTTTGGAATATTACATAGGTAGGTGTGCAAATATATAAAGATCAACATCTACAACGAATAACAAGCTGTACAACTCAATCAGCTAGTTTGTATGAATAAGATATTTGTTTTTTCTACCAACATAAAGTCCCATCTGTGACGATGATATAGGAACGGGCTAAACATCAAGGTGTCGTGATGCAAAGTGCCAATAGTTAGTTAGTTACAGAGAAGTGATGGTAGTATCTTTTACTAGATCATCTAGTGATCAGCCAACCAAGCTAGGGACTTAATGTCATGTCATATCATATCATGTCAGGCTCCAGCTCTTAATTGAGCCCATCACCGTAACTTGTCGAAGTCTAAAGTCTCACATCGACAAAATGGTCGAGTCAGCAAAGGATTTGGTGAAGAGAACCTATCTACCACTAGAATGGCCATGACCCATGACTACAAATCCTCCCTATTGTAGGCTTGTCTCTGTGTATATCTACAAATAGATTCATCTCCCTGAAATCATCATTTAAATATGAAACCATATTTATTGAATATATTTGCAAAAAATTTCCTTTTCCTTTCAGCATCACCAATGACAACCTCATTAAATACTTGACAAGGACATCCTAACAACAGAACCCAGAAGTTACTGCAAGCTAGGCTTGTTTGTAATCTGCTATTGTCATTGACTCATTGTTAATATACAGTTTAATATGTTCGCATGCTGTCAGGAGATAATAAGATAAAAAGTTTGGTGGTAAATATGGAATCATATGGAAAGGAGAGAGATTGTGAACATAAGTATGATAGACATTGAAGGACATGAAGAAGAGAAGAGCCAATACAATGATAAATACTACTAGCGAAAACAGAATGCTGGATATAGCTTCAGATGGTACTGTAGTAACAAGTTTAGAGGATAAATAAAAGTTTGTTCTACTTAGTCTTCAAGCCATTGCAGCAATATTTGCAAAGCCAATAATCATGGTAACACATAAAACAAGATTGTAAAAAGAAACAGAACAGGAAACAATGCCAATCTGATCGATCACCATTATAGCTTCCTCTAACTTAAAACTGTTGTAGGAATGCCCTCTATAATGCAAAATTGAAATATTGATTTGTAAGAATATAACTATCCTGAAAAAGGTCAAATATGTAGCAGAAACCAGTGAAATATATGCATAGGTTGTTCATGACATAGAAATGAGGATGATTTATTCCAAACAACAGTTAGATACTATAGACATCTTCCAAGTATGGTACCCCAAACTCAGAACCAAGTGACCAGAAGTAGTGCCTACTTAAAATACTAGGGAGAGGACTTCTATGATATGACAGACAATGATGTTGTATCCAACCATCTAATGCTACAATTACTCTCATCTGCCTTCTCTGTGTAGTTATAGTTTATATCTAAATACATGGAAGAATCCTTTTGACTTTTTTTTTCTTTACATAAATGACCTCTTGATGAAAATTATGATTGCTAGAAGTAGTTATGTCAAGCTTTTCAATAGCATTTCTAATGGAGAACAATAGTTGTCCTTAGGAGAACCAATTATGATAACCAAGGACCCAAGTGGCACTTATTTCAAACCCTACTCTAGAGGAATTATCATATGAATGAGGATCAGGGATCACTCAGTTGAGTGCTACAGTGACTTTGGTATACCCTCGCTATTTCACCCATCAAAATTACTAGCTGTGGGAACGAAGCAGGATAGTGTATATCTATATACAAACTGGAGGAAAACTAGTCCATAATGCAATTATAAAACAATCAAATTCTTAGTTCCAGACAATTATGATCTTGTTTGTGGGTTGCCATCCTAGACAACTTTCAAGCCAAATTAACTTCTGTTTTGGTTTGCAGAATGATAACTTAAGTACAAATCACATGAAAAAAAAAATCATCAACTCCTACTGAATAATTCAAGATCTACATACCATACAATGATACACAACCTAGAATACCCTATAAAATCTTTAAGAAAGGAATCAATATGTAAACCAGGTAATAGGCCTAATCATCCAAAATTAAGGGGAAGCTCGAAAACAGAACAGCCTCAAGAGATGCAAATGGGCATGGTACTTTCTCAACTGCTTGTCCTCTTCCTTTCTTCTTCCTATCTATTTGTTAATATCCAAGGTGCTTCATACAGTAAACATCACATGAATCAGTTGGTCACTCTAAATATTGTGGGTTTCTCATGAAAAGGATAGGCGATAAGGGAAATAATCTAATAGAATCTAATCTTTTAGCAAAATTTAAGGGAAACAGAGAAAAAAAAAAAGACATTAGAAAGGACCATAATATACACAGGATGCCTTGGGGATATTCAAGATTTGGATTAAATATTTAAGGTCATAGTGAAAGAAATGGATTAGACTCCTACTATTATATTAAGATACTGCCATGATTAGAAACGAGATGCAACAATTAAGTACACCATAAAAGATAAAATCTTAATCAGCAATTTGCACAAGGTAACCGTGGCAGGGACACCAAGGAAGAGAGTCTACAACAAAAGAAAAGTCAATAGTTAAAAGTCTGACTCTATTTACCCAGCTAAAGATGCAGAAAAGACTAGTTCTATGCATCAAATGGTCCATCTCATCCACACCTTTGGGTACAATGAAAAAGGATGGGAAACAAAAACAACAGAATAAGCAGTCAAGACATAAGGAATACATGCATCATGGTTCCACTTTAGACCACCCAACACGCAAATTGAGTGACATACGGGTACCAAACTCACAAGAAGGATAAGGTTTAAGAAGCTAAAAGGTTACAATTAAGTATGATCAAATTGATAAATGACAACTATAATTAAGGGGGAAGGGAATGTTTAAGTCATTATCTAATCAAAATCACACAAATTTCTGAACCTAAAATGGAAGAACTAACAAGGAATGAATCCATGAGGAAGATTTTTGAAACCCAAAAATAGAAGAATAACAAAAGGAATTAAAAATATATATATTTGAATCATATACTAGAGATAACATGAGAGTGAACCCACAAAGAGAGAGAGAGAGAGAGAGAGAGAGAGGAAGAAGAAGAAGAAGAAGAAATCTAAACATGGTCATGAATCCATTTGGGTTTTCCCCTTCCTTCAAGCAGACAAATCCAGCGTAAAGAAAAAGTAAAAAGAGAAAAGACAGAAACACTAAGAACATCAAACTAATCAGAAGCAGACAAGTTAGCATTAAGAATTGGAATACAGAAGAGTAGAGAATCTTACGCGGCTCCGATCGGCCGGAGGCGAGATTCCAGAGAACCAGGAGACAAGCCCATCACTCTCTCTCTCTCTCTCTCTTTCAAACGAAACTAGTTGCCGCAGCAATTGCAGGCCTCATCTACTCCATCAACACACAAACCCAGCAATCGCTCAATGTGAGAAGGCTTGAAACCATATATACATGTATGACAAGAGTCGAGACAATATTGCCGACAAACATTGTAAAGATAAAATTCCACGAAAGAGTACAAGACTATTAGTGTAAATAAATAAACATTACCAACGAAGAAATAGTATCAAAGAACCGGGTCAGTAATGAGTTAGAAATCAATAGACTCAAGAAAAAGAAAAGACCACCGTCATTGACCGGAAGAACAAAAACCCATTAAGATATATAAAAAAAGAGAAAACCAAACAGGACCCAGAGAAGGAAATGCTGATGCCCTCTTCCTAGTAGCACAGAATTGAGCAACATCAACAAGATTAAAGAAGAAAAAACGACGCAATCTTTGAACGCAAAATCGAAAGCCGGGAAGGAAACAGAGGGTCAATTATTGAATACCCAGTTGCCAGAAGAGCCTAAGGGAGAGAGCCCGTCGCAAAGTTAAGGAACGAAGAACAAAAGGTGTGTGTGTGTGTGGATGTGCTGTGGATGTGTGGGGAGGAGGGGGGGCTCTGCGGGTCGTATTAAGTATTTACCAGGGGCTTTTGTGTAAGTTCGTGCTCTGGGGTTTCTCTCCTGTAATTTTCCAATTGGGTCCCGCATTTTAATTTATTTTTCGATCCCTGCGCAGATCTTTCATGGGGACGCGTCGCGACGGAGTCGGTGAGAGTGTTAAAAGATTAAATTAAAAAGAAAAGAAGAAATAGAGCCACGGAATCTAGGACATATGAGAGTTTTTATTTTGGTGGGATCTCAATACGGGTACCGCATTAAATTATTCCTACTTCACTGGCATTCATAATAAAGTTATACTATTTTGCCACATTTTTTTTTCATAGTGAAAGTCTTAATCATAGAATTTAGAGCCATCAGGACCAAATCCTCTTATTAGTGGCTAACCCCTTTTCTTTTCTCTTTCCTTTAATCTTTTAATATTTGGGGAAACTAGTTCTCTTTCACGCTCCACCTTATTTAACTATTTGATAAATATTTAATAATATTCATTAGATAAAAAAAATTAACAAATATATTAAACATATATTTTAATTTTTATCATCTAAAATTTGATTAGTAATTTTTTAAATGCCTTAGAATGTTTATTTACCTTCAAATTTAATATATAGAGCAGTCAAATACGATGATAAAAAGTAACTATTTTTATCTAACCACAGTCGAATAATAATTAGGTTAGACAATTAGACGGATGATGAATTTATATCTATCTGGGACTTATGTGACTAACGAGAGTGGTTAATTGGTGCAATTAGGGAGTAGTTGGATTGGGGTTAATCTAGATAAGGTGTAAAGGAGCCATCTCAGCAAGGTTGCTTACCAGCTGTGTCTTTTGCCTAAGCGAGAGAGAATCCAAAGTACCAGCTTTAGTTGGAGAACAATTAAAGGTCCCCCATAAGAGACAGCGATTACTCTTTAATAAGGTTAGGAATGGAGTTTAAAGTTTATTTTTTTAACTGCTCCAATTTCCCTTCATCTCCATCTCTCCTCTGCCCATCAAATACTTTCGGAGAAGTTGCACCTACTCTTTGCTCTGGCTCTTTTTTCGTGAATAGCATATAATAAATCTTCTAAGTTTTATCCACACACAATGCAAATGCAAGAGGAATGTTATACGAGTTGTTATGACCACACAATGTGACAAATACTGAGATCCATTATTGCGTATAAAGATATATAGAACAGCATGTGAGATAAGGGACCACATCTCTAGGAGAAAGTTCTTTTAATTGTTGATGATAAGCTTGGCCAACCAAATAACAACACTAGGGTGTGCTTGTTCGCCATATTCCCCAGTAGAAACGAGAGGGACAAAAACAAGTAGTATATATATATATATATATATATATTTTAAATGATTAATTTTCAGTTAGACTCCTGTAATTATATATATATATTTTTTCTTATAAATTATTTTTATTTAGTTCAGTGAATCTATCTATGGATAAAAAAGATATTATAACCATGGGAATATATTTGTGTGAATGCAACAGGAAGAATAAAGACTCCTAAATTTATAGGACTCTTGTGCAAATGTGCTGTAACTCCAGTGTTCCCCATGTGATGTGCTTGCCAACTTCTTAATCAATTTTTTTTTTTTAAAAGAAGAAAGAAGAAGAATATTTAGTTATAAGTTTGAAGGGAACTTGGTAAGGCGTCCTAATTTAATACGGAATCTTGTAGGATTTATGGCTCCTTTATTTTTTTTTATTTTTAGAGCACCGAACAAATTAGTACAGTATGGATGGGATGTGTATAAAAATAGTATGAGAAATTTATTAAAACCATCCTATATTTTGTTAATTTAAAAAAAAAATTCAAATATTTTTCATATTTTGAAAAGTCACTCTTAAGCAAGACGAGGTTTTCTATCACTTTCCTAAATAGACTCGCAATTTTAAAGTTGTATACTTTTATTATCCAATGGCCAAGAAAAAGAATACACTTGACCCTGTCGCTAAGGATTCTTTTGCCAAATCCCCACAAAAAATTTGTTAGTACGTAGCTTTCAATGAAAGTAGAAATTTGAGGCCAGAATTACGTTTGCTCTTTGCCTTGGCATGATGTATATATATGATTTCAGACCTTTGGAAGAGCATAGAGATAGAGGAATGGGTGTTAAGACTGCCCAAAGAAAGAAACGTAAGGACAGCAAACAAGACAAGACGAGCATTTGCATTGAAAGCAACGCAACAGTGAAACATTTAATTCCACGGGGGTGTGAGACTGAGAGAGAGAGAGAGAGAGAGAGAGAGAGCAGATGCCAAATGCCAAATGCCAAATGCTAACCTAACTTATGATCAAACTATGGTTCTATGACTTAAAATTTACACCATTATATGCCACAAATAATACGTCGGTTTGGTGCGACCAATTTGATAACTTACGAGGAATTGTATTTTGGACCCATGCAGATATATTTCGGACATAAAAACTTGGTTTTAGACCTCTACCTAATTAATGGCCTAAGTTTTTTTATTTAATATGATTTCTAACCTTTATACTAATTTGATTGCTAAAATTCAAAAGAATCATAAGTACTCATTGAGTCTCATTCTCATGGAAAGGAAATTGTACGTTGTCTTTTATTCGTTAGGTTGCAACGTGGGACGGTGGACTGGGATATGTTAATAATGTAGCTAATATTGCATCTTTCTTATTACTACAAAGAAGGTATTAAAAGAAATACTGGTTATAAAGTAAGGACTGCTCAACTGACGCCTTATGCCAATTCATATGGAAATTAAGAGGAATCACAAGAATTAATTTTAAGTAATACTCGATGTAGTATTTTGCCCTCCCAAGTCCTCAAAGAGCAGTACGACTTATTGTGAAAGGGTTGTCGTCTTGTCTATTCCATCTCTCAGGTTATATAGCAAATAAAATTTTTATAAAACTAAGTAATATTGTGAGCTAATTATTTTAAAAGTTTTTATAATAGTAAAATTGGACTCTTAAAAACGAAATGGTACATAATTACATATATTTTTTTTTTAATCGAGTATATATAATTTACATAAGGAGATGTCCATAAATACTTAATTTTATGGTTACTAAGACATTAAAAAAAAAAAAAAAAAAAGAGTTTTTCCCCAACGTTGTTGGTCAATAGGTGTATTTATTCTCGGCATGCACCTGGAATGGTGGAGATTAAAAGTCGTCCCATTTTTGAAAACAGCGTGGTGGTCATGTTAAGCTATGATGAGATGGTCATCATGATGATGGGACATCACTCGACATATATCCGTACTCCCAATTTTAGCCCCGACACCCATATTACATTATCAGAATGGGTGCATGAAACACACACACAAATAAAAAAAAAATACTTTTTTAAATTAGTCGACGTAACATAATAATAATAATAATAATAATAAATTAGTTTATATTAAACATAAATTTTTTAAATTTCATAAATGCATATAAATAAATAAAAGTACCTCTATTTTTTAAGATTTATATTGTTGTTATACTATGATATTAGATAGTTTTAAATTAACTTAGAATGATATTTTTGAAATAACACCTTGATTTCAGTAGCAATAATATTTTATTTTAAAAAAAAAATTCAGTAGTAAAAGATAAGATGTCTCCATCTTTTGCAACATGTCAGTTGTAAGTATATTGACTTCAAATTGTATGTTGACAATTAAATCTAATTTTCTCTGGTTAGGTTCATGATTGAAGGAAAAAAAAAGAAGAAAAACCTCTGTTTGTTTGTTTGATTTCATAAATATATTATTGACCCTATCTTTACCTAACTCTTTACTTAATATTCATACTCAATTTCTTCACAAGTATAACTTCTTGCTTAATTGGCTGAAGTGATTGGATTATTGCATCTACTGCATATATTGATGATTGATTTCTCCATCTATATCTTCCTCCAGCTACCAACAAGTTGAAAAAAATATAATCAAATTGTGGGCCAGATCTGATCAGATCACAATCAGGGAGTTGATTAACTCCTCAAACCTAATTAAGTTGGCAAATACTACTCTTGAAGTTAATAACATATATTTTATATAAGTTAACAAATATATATAATTTTGCATGTAAAATATTTATCAGTTATTTATTCTTAAAAAAGTTTCTTTTCTTGCATAATGATATTTATTTCTTAGTGTTCATTATGAAATTTTTTTTCCTACTTTTCCTCGCTAACTTTGGCAGAGGAGAATGAGTCATTCTCTTCAACAATTTTACTAATATTCACATAATCTACTTCCAATTTCTCATGCTTAATTATTAGAGTGACAAAAAAATATGGATAATTATTATACGCGAAATTTATATATAAGAAGACCCTACTTTAACATAATTATATTTACACCCCATATTTTTATTATTTATAAATTAAGTTCTATAATTTAGGAAATATGTGAAGAAAAAAAAACACATTGGATTAGATTTTGACTAATATCCTTAGTATGACTTAGTCGGGGATATTTTTATAATTTTTTTAGTATAGTTAACTTAACTCAGAGATTTAGTTAAGTTTAAAATAACTGATCTAACGGTAGTATTTTCTGCGCATATTTGTTAAATCATAGGGCTTAATTTATAAATAATAAAAATATAGGACGTAAGCTATAATTTTATTAAAAAATAAGATGTTATAGTAAATTTTTCTTTATGATATATGTATGAGGAATGAGTTGGCAAGTGCATATATGTAATAAATTGAACATGCGACAATGGTCCACTTAGGCCATTCCCATTTCATAAAAGGGACAATGAATGACAGGTGGCTTCTCAAATTGTCAAATTATGAGCTGGTAGTGAAAACGTATACAACTCTCTTGCAAGTTCGGGAACATTTCAAACTTTAGATCTATAGCCAAATTAAAACCTAGGAAAATCAATGCTATGTTTTTATTTCAAATGTCGTACAGTAGACCTAACCTTTGGGGGGGTTGGTATTTCTAAACCGCATGCATTTGTTTTTGGATTCAAAATTAGGTCTAGTTCGAACTCTAATTTAAAAGTCTAAGTATTTAAGGTTATCCAACCTTGCCAACCACTCGCCATTCTACTCTACTGGTTATGTTACAATATTTTATGAGACTTCATGAACCGTGACATTCTTGCAACCTAATTAAATTGATTCCGTAGGAAAATTTATATTTTAATTTCTTACAGTCTGACCAATTCTTAATATTCCTCCCAGACTTTCATTTATGACACACCTAACATAACCGTCTTATAATTGTTATATATTAAGTTAACATTAGATTTATATTTTATATTTTAGAGAAATTTATATTTAACACCATGTCTTTTAACCTATTTATGATTTACACCCTCTATTTTGATTATTTATAAATTGAGTCCTATGTTTTATCATTTAGGCATATGGCATGCCAAAAAAAAAAATTATTAACTAAAATTAATTTTAAAATAACTTTATTTTCTTTTCTGTCTTCTCTCTCAGTAGATTGAGAAAAGTAGTTTGATAGAATTTCCAATTTATGATATCTACTTTGATTCTATGTTAACGTATCAAATACTCTAAAAGCTTAAGTTATATATTTCACTCCAAATCCTATTCCTTTTTTATGTTACTGTATAGATTGCAAACATCGCAAAATGGAAATAATAAGTTATTTTTTAAACCAAAAAAAAAACTAATGCCTACATACAAATTAAAACCACAAAGAGGTTATATGTCAAATTAAAATTTACAGGACACTTTAAATTTCAACCAAACTAAAATAAAAATGAAAGAAAATTATCATTGTTTTTCTAATATCTTTAATTATTTTAGGAAAGAGATAGTGATAGAAAGTTTACAAAATTTTCAAACTTTTATCACTTTCTCTCGTCAAATTTCAAACGAAAAGAATTAAAATTTTTTTTCAATTTGATGTCTCCAAACGATAAGTGGAAATGGAAAGCGATGTGAATATAAAGGATTGTATCAAAGCACACAAGAAGTTGCAAAAAGGCAAATAGTACTCTAGTCTGAAATTTGACATTAAACAAAACTGAATCTTAAACGGTTTAAGCTAAATATTAGTGTTTCTTTTTTGCATCCATAGTCTTTTAGAACATCTTATATATATTTTTAAGAACCCTTACCTAACTAACAATTAAAAAATTTATTCATTTAACTATAAGAAAAGAACAAAACAAAACATCATCCTTGTAAGGGTTTCTATGTCTTGTCAATCAAAATGTATCCATACAAACATAATGAGTTTTAAAAGATATACATATGAATAAGATAACTTGGAAAATGTGATTGTTGAAATAAAGACTTTTATACAAACGCTTGATTTACCTAACTTCATTTGACACAGGTACTTCTAGAAGATCTTGCTAAATTAGTGAAATTTCCTACCTAAATAGAATAGCATCAGGAAGCTAATCAAGCAATCTACTACAAATGTATTCGAATTAAGAACACCAAACTCAAACTAAATTATAGAAGAGAGAGAGAGAGAGAGAGAGAGATGGTTTCAATCCACTGGTGACATGATGCAAATATAAGTTCCTAAGTTTCAATCTAACCCTAAAGACTAAAGAATAAGTTCGTCGGTTTAAAACCCAAGCTTAAGTATTTATAATCATGACTTAGAGTTCAAGAAAATAGTGCCAGAAATTTGAACACCTCTTAGCTTTCTATTTAGTCATATCATCAATTATCTATGTGCATGGAAGCATGATAAGAATCCTACCAAAGCTTTCACTAGCTCCGTTGTATTTCTGGTGTTTAAGCACATCAACAAAAAAATATAGCAATCCTCGTGTCCCATAAGAAAGAATATGTTGGTTGATATGTCATGACCATACAATTTAATTCCAAGAAAAATAGACAAAATCAAAATCAAATAGTAGTTTTTCCATATTTTTATTGTTGTTGGTGTATACTAGCGGAGTTAGGGTTTTGTTTCACAAGTAGCTTTGCCTTCTCTCTTCTCTCTTCTCTCTTCTCTCCCAAGCAAATAGTGAGGTGAAGAAAGAGACTGTTCCTCTCTTTTTGGAGTCACAGCCGCAGGCTAAGTTTAGACGCCTTATTCTTGTGAATCCTCTAGGGTTGTGCTTTATGTTATTTGTTCTCAAACCATTACCATTGCCCTTCTCCCCCTCTCACGCTGTATCAAAGCGTCTTCATGAAATGGAAGGCGTAATCAACGGCTAACAATGAACACGTTTTTTTTGCAACCTAGATTTAAGAAATCAAAGTTTGATAAGAGCTAGTCTGGATCACCACTCGCAACCCTAGGAATCAATTAAGGTTGGGCCCACGTCATTACATGAAGTGGGTCCCAATTTAGTCCTTTTCTATGAACTGGACTTCGCATCTGGCCTAGTGGGGTCTTCTCTGTCGATCTCATGCATCGAAGATTATAGACTAATTGACACATTCGTACAATATTTAATGTATCTAATATTTTTACAATTATTATTATTTTGGGTCCAGTCACGTCCATCATATTGGCAGGGTCTATTTTGATTTATCGCAGCATTTGATTCCCCACATATTTTCTATGACAAGGACGTTCTATTTGGAAAATTTATAAATATATATACAAGAGTTTATAAATGACTATCTTACATGTTGCACTGTATTATAACACTACTCAATTATGATAAAATTAACAATTCTTTTTTAAAACTCTCTTGCAACCTAATGGGGGTAATTCGGATACTTAAAAGCGATCAGAATTGATAAATATCTCATTGCTTTTATGGTCTTTACTAGGCCCGACCAACCTAATTCAACTCCTAACTCGTTCAACCCGCTTTTTAGCGGGTCACGTTGAGAATTATTACTCCATTGGGCCAGGCCGGGTCGAATTTAACTTGTGACACACTCTTCTAGAAAAAATATATATATATATATACACTTAGAATTCGGCCTTTGTCTTTGGGTATGGCCTCATATTTATCCATTTCTTTCTTCTGTTATCGTCCATTTCGATCAATTGGAGCAGCTTCGAAGAAAACCCACTCGCGCTTCTAACTTCCACGAGATAACTGATCGTGGGCATAACGTCGAACACCTTCGGGGAGGGACATCGTCGTGTTCGATGGTGCTCTCAGAGAAGGCCCCGAGCCGGACTCTAAGCTCACGGGGAGAGCGCAAGGTCGTCCATGGAGGACCGGTCAGTTCTAACTCCAATCAGCTTAGTGTTCACAGAGGCATCGGAGTACAATGGAAGCGCCGCGGAACGGGCGGTCGTCGGAGGGTGTGGGAAATTCCGACCGGTATGAGGTTATGAGATCAGCAGCGTCGTCGGCGAGTCGACTGCGCTGTTTGCCATCGAGTTCAATTTTATTGACAAGCATTACTAAGTTTATGTCCAATGGTCTGATAGTAATGCGAACTACGTGTGTATATGTTGTAATAAGTTATTTGCTGCTCAATTACGAAACTTAATTCAATAAGAAGTATTCATTTCTCTCTCCTAATCTAACGGTTGAGAATCAATAATACTAAATAAAATTAATCACAAGTATAACTCACTCTTTTAAATTATAAGGGTAAATTAGTCATATTTTATTTTTCTCTCTTAACTATCTATTTGTTTTTATAAAAGATAAAAATAATAATAAATTGATAGAAGTTGGCACACCTATTATCAAGAAAATGGTTATAAGGATAAGCAATAATAAAATACTAAAAATTCTAGTTTACTTATCAGTTAATCTAGTAACAGAGGAAAGTGCATTTTGGGGTGGTCTATCTGATGCGAACCGGGTTAGATCGAGTCTAGTTATCTTATTTGTTTAGTTAGAATCTTAGTAGGTTAGGATTTTATTTAATTAGCTAAATTCAGCATAGTTTTGATAAAATATTCAAAGAATATTTTACAGATATCCGAATAATAGCAAATCAGTTGGATAGATCTAAAACTTTGATATTCATGACTTCTCTAGATTCGAAATTTATCTGTGGCAAAACAAAAGGTTAATCTGAGAAGATAAAGAAGACTTGTTTAGTTAGTTTGTTAGTATTTTAACTTAGTTGTTTGAGTCCCTAGGTGATATGTGGAAGAAATCCTAATTGGAGTTGAATCTGATAATTGAAACGGCATTGTGCCTTTATTTCCTTCCTTCTTGCTCTAACCATTGGCACCCTCTCCCATCTCGTTCCTTCCACTGCCCAAGTCTTTAGTCGGCTTCCTCTAACTCCTAATCCCCCTCATCTTCTACAATAACTTCTCCCTTTTTACTCCAACGAATTAACCTAGCACCTATCTAGCCATTGAAAAGCTTATTCAACCTTCGGCTACTGTTCGGCCGATATCTCAAGATCAACATATCTAAAATTCGGGAATATCCAATGGCTAGATTATTCGAAGCTTCCTTCGAAAGTCATATTCTCATTCTAATCCAGAACCGTTACGGATCGAATCAAATTGATTCGTAACAATATCTTAGTAAAAATAATAATCATGGCTATCTAGTGTATTGGAAATGCTGCACAACATAAACTATAGAACTGTGAAATGGAGCTACCGGTGCTGCTCACTCTTTCTGAATTATTCTAGCTTCTTCATTCTTTCATATTTATCAATAGATAAAAATTATTTTTAATAACTAATTTGTTAGTATTGTATCAGTACTTTTTATTGTTTAACTTCTCTAAAGTCAGAAAAGAAGGAGAATATACTTTCCAACCTCTAATTTAAGTCACAAGCAAATCATATATAAGTTTCTAAGGACAATATCTCAACCAATATTATTTTATTTCAATTTTTTTGCGATACTTATACACGCTTCTAAAATATCTTATTTACATATATATACCTTTTTAAAATTGATATGTAAATTTATATCATTTAAAACAATTAATTTTAACTTGCACACCTTTCTAAAACTTTTTCATATATATCTCCCAAATCTAACCATTAAAATTTATCATCATCTCGACTCAAAAGACAAACATACTGTTTTTTTTTTCCTTTTTCGCATTCTTCCCAGTAAATAGTATTTATGTCTTTTATATTTGAAGTACCAAAGATTTAGTTTATACTTATAAAAATTAAATAACATGAACGATACCTATGCAGAAACTACAAAATTTTAAAAAGATTTATTAAAAAATATCTTGACTTTTGTTATTATTATTATTCACATACTACCATTATATATATATATATATATATATATATCATTCAACACTTACATTTACTTATAATGCTTCAAAAATACTTTGAGTTTATTTTATCCTAACACGAGTTAACATAATAGAGAATATAGTAACAAGAATATGTGGTATCTTTAGATTGTAGTAGTACAATAATCACTTAATCGATTCAGAAAAGGATAATCTAATTATAAATAATTTGATTCGAATTAAACAGGCGAGGAAAGTAACAAATGTGAATATATGAAACATCTCTAAATTTAAAACTTTTTGTGACAATATTCTTTACGTCAACTTCAAAAACAGGTGAAAAATACATGGGAGGACTGGGTTTAGTATGTGCAAAGGTAATTAAGTTCCTCTCTTTAATTTCTAGTAAAAAAGAAAAGAAAAGGAAAACATTTCTGTCCTCCTTCTTCCTACACTAGCTAACAAGCTTTGCATAACTAAATTATTTTGACTTATGGTAAACCAAAAGGACTTCTTCTTGACTATATTAATTTATTTTCCTTATAATAAAGGATGCTTTGATCAGCACTCCACTTCTTTCTAGTTTGTCTTTAATTTCCTATATAGTAGGACGTTTTACATAATTGCCACTAAAAATGAAAATTATCAATTTTATTTTTTAAATTTAATTATTCATAGTTAAAACTGATCTTAGATTAAAAATAGATTATTCTATCCTTGTATAAATTATTTAAAAGATTATCCAATATTATAGTAGAAGGAAAATTTATTTATTTTTATGTAAGACGAAAATTATTGCTAAATACTTTTACACTTTAAATTTTGTAGAAAAAAAAATGGTATTTTAGTTATTTACATATATTTGTTAATATAATCAACTATAATGCAGTTACGAAAACAGCTAAAAGATTTTAGTAGCTGTCTCTGAACTCAACTACACATCCAACACTTAATACATCAGCGAATTCTACAAGGAAAAACTTTTAGTCTTTAGAACGTTAGATAGCAGCCCAAACAAAGATTTCCAACTTTTCCAATAGACACCCTTCACTTGTCTAATTGCCTCTATTTTCAAACTAATCAATTGACCGATAGTAATCCAAACTGGACTTTCTTATCCTTTGTAGATTAATATCTAAGCTATATATAACATTAGCCATTGCACTTATATATATACAAAAGTACACCTTAAGAGCTCCTTCCATAGGCAACGATGTCTTCCATGGCCTCTTCTCCAGTACTCTACTACTCTTACTTCGTCTTCCTCCTCCTCCTCTGCACAGTTGCCACAGCTGGCTCAGAATTCTTCCTACCTAAAGAGAAGCACACCCATCTACGCCTCTTCTTCCACGAAGTAGAAAGCGGCCCGAACGCCACAATCTACACCGTGGTAAGCCTTAAGGGGGGTTCATCCATCTACTCGTTCGGTGACATCCACGTCGTCGACTCCGTCCTCCGGGAAGGGTCCGACCCGAGCTCCCGGCTCATCGGGAGGGTGCAAGGGATCGTCGTGGACGTCGACATGGAAGGCAACGCCGGGTCGTCCATAATAACTATCGTGTTCACGGCGGGGGAGTACAGCGGCAGCTCCATCACGTTGCAAGGGTTGGTCGTGCCGCCGACCTCCTCGGAGCGCACTGTCGTTGGCGGCACCGGGCAGTTCCGGATGGCGAGGGGGTTTGCTTTCAACAAGATGATCAGCTTCAACGGAGTGGATCTGATTGCCCAGGTCGATGTTTACGTCGTGCATCACGAGGATTATTTAGCTATAAACTAAAATCTCTGTTGTTATCCTGTGAGTGATACTGCCGTCGCAGGCTTGTTTTCAGTTGGAAGCTTTTATTACCAAGTATTTTAAGTTCTTATTTATAATAAAAACTATTATAAGTGTTTAAAACAAAGGTATCTTTGATTCAGTCGATGAAGGTGTTATCTTGTTTATAGGATCTTTTATTACGGATGTAAAAAGAACTAATTAAATCTACTCGCACTACAATAGGAAGATGGTGCCCGGACCTCTCTTTCTCTAAACCTCTGTTTTTTTTCACCCTTCCTACCCTTAGATATCAAAATTGGACGGAACATTGGTCTAATTTCACCCCCGTATTAATTTTAACACATTAACTTTTTAAACTATAAAAAATATTTAACTCTCAATGATGTTAATAAAAAAAACTATTTTACCCATAATATTTCTCTCTTTTCTTCCTCTAAAATGAGAGTAAAACAGTTTTCGGAGAGTTACTTTTAGTTTTTTTAATTAAAGTTTTCCTATAGTTAGGAGAGCATATGTGTATGTGTAAACGACCCTAGTTCACAGTGTTTAGTATAATTATCTCTACTTTTTAGCATAATGAGATTAACAACGGTCAAGCCTAAATTTCTCCATCCCAATTTAGATTTGAATGGGGGAAGGTTTAATTTAATGCTATCAATGAATTATAATTAAGATATTGCATCGTTGGGTAAGTACTGAATTAATCCCGAATTTGCTAACCTCGTATCCTCCATCATGGAGGTAATTTAGAAGTGATTATCAGACGAGTGGGCATACCAGATCAAGCTTTCGAGCTGCGCTAGGTAAACAAAAATGTAGCCCATACCACTCATTATCATCTCGGGCTTGAATTAGTCAAGCCTAAATCAAGTGGGTTTAAGGCAGACTTGTGCCGCGCGGGCCTAACGATTTTCTATTAGGTAATTGTACATCTCTCCACCCAAATATTAGGCTTTTTAAATCTTTTGTGCAGTGCAAAGAGTAAGGCCATCTCCTTCGGTCCTTCCTAATATAAAAAAGCAAAAATTTATATAATTATTATCTCTAACATTTTGGAACTTTTGCTTAAATTCTTTTAAGGTTTTGTCTTTTTCTATATAAAATGAAAAGATATTTTGATCCCTGACAGCATTTACTACTAATATGTCGTCTCAGCTAGGAGCAGTTTGTCTTTTCCTATAACATCAACACCCTTCAAATCTCTTTTGACTTCAATTTATAATCAGTCGATTGATCGATTGGAATCCAAATAAGACATACTCTTCTCCGTGGAAACTGAGCCACATCTAACACTCACCTCACTGAATTCTATGTACGAAAAATGATGACTAAAGAACGGTAGATAGCAGCTAGCTAAGCAAAGGTTGCCTACAAATACACAATGCCACAGACACACCATAGGAGCTCCTCCTTCCACAGGCAACGATATCTCCCATGGACTCTACTTCAATACAATACTACTCTTTCTTCTTCCTTCTCCTCCTCTGCACACTTGCCACTAGCACAAGCTCAGACTCCTTCCAACCTAAAGAGAAGCACACCCACCTACGCCTTTTCTTCCATGAAGTCGAAAGTGGCCCAAATGCCACCATCTACAACGTTGTGAACCTCAACGAGAGCTCACCCTCGTACACGTTCGGAGACATCCACGTCGTCGACTCCATTCTCCGGGAGGGGCCCGACACGAGCTCGCTGCTCATCGGGAGGGCGCAGGGGGTCGTGTTCGACGTCGCCATGGTCCAGAATGCAGGGCTGTCGATAATAACTCTCGTGTTCACCGCCGGCGAGTACAGCGGCAGCTCAATCACGTTGCTCGGCATGATCGTGGGGCCGACCTCCTCGGAGCGCACCGTCGTTGGTGGGACCGGCCAGTTTCGGATGGCGAGGGGGTTTTCTTTCACCAAGTTGATCAGCTGGGTGGGAGAGTATCTGGTTGCGGAGTTTAATATTTACGTCGTGCATTATGAGAACTTAGGTGTAAGCCAATTACGTCAGTAGAGATCCGGTTGTCCTTTGAGTGGTATTGTTTACTACTAAGTAATAAAATCAAGAGGACCTTTGATTCAGTCAATGACGTTGTTATCTTGTTTTTACTTTGTAGGATCTTTTATTCCACCCTAAGATGGAGGTGTTAACAAAATTTAATTAGATATGAAAAAGATAAAAAAATATTTGGTTACTGAACTAATTTAACTTAACCTATTTAAGGAGAGCTCTAAAACACCAGCCGGGTTGGAAGGGTAGGGTTGCTGGTTTAATTACGAGGTTGGCTGATTTGATTCTTATCTAATCAATTACTTATTTATTTTAATAATAAAATCGAACCAGTTTAATGTATGTTCATCGATCCTATCACTCAATTCAATCCGATTATGATAAATATGCTCCAACTTGAGAGATTTAATTCTCTTCCACCTACTGTCGCTTTGCTTTCACCCATTACTATGATCCCAACTTCTAGCAACATGACCCTCTGATGCTAGATAGCTCTCAGCCCACTATTTTGGCCCAGGTCTTGATGAGAGGACCCTGGACAGGGTGTTAATTGGGTCTAGTTGTGACTGATCGGGTCAAGTTCAAGTCACAATACATGATCTATTTATTAATAGGTTTGAATATTCAATAGAAACATGATTTATTTTTTAAATATATTGCATGCATTATTCGAATTTGTATGATCTATTACAATCATAAATGAGTTTATTTAAATTATAAACAAATTTATTTAGATTATAAATAGATTTTTTATGTCATATCAAGTTTTGGTTTATAAATGGCTATCATATCACAAACAGGTACGCGGATCTTAAATAGATTAACTTAAATTAATTAAACTGATTGAGGTAATAAATATTGTTTGATCGACTCGACAACAAAAAATAAGAGGGTGAATTGAGTTTATAAACTAAAAACAAAATATAAAAAATTAATTAAAAAATATGCATAATTGTAATAGTAACGAAGAGTCTAAATATTTATACAAATATTAGAATGCAATTGAAAAACTTAATATTTATATATGTTATGAAAACATAGATAAAACAAACAAAGAAAAGAAAGAGAGAAATAACTATGAGATTTATTATGGTTTTGCTAGCCTACTTCTATTACTCAAGCTTCTCGTTCCGTGAAAATATATTATGCATTAAAAATCTACATCACTAGCTTTCTAATAGTGTTAGAATATAAAGGAGTTCTAGTCTAAATGAAATAGGATTTGGTGCAAATCTTAGAATTCAACTTTAACTCAAAAGTTTAAGAAGCTATTAAGTGAAGACATCGAAGTCTATATGAACTCTTTCTACTCCTCACATCTATGCATAACATCAGCTGACTCCCTCTCGAATTCAAAACCAAGCATTGCACCTAATATTTGTTCCGATTCGCCTATCGATCTCAAGAGTTCAATTTTCATAGAAATTAACTGCTTCTTTATGATTCATCATGAACCTACTCATCTAACCTATCCCACATGCCCAAGCCTAACTGCTTACCATGACTCTTTCATAAGAATTTGCATACAGATCATCAGATTCACTAAATTGGTTACATCAAATCACTTCAGAGTACCCCCAAATTATAGAACTATCAACTCGATTTCATTTGTTGGAGATTTGAAAGTCCTAATTTAAGTGAAACGAGATTTGGCACAAATCTAAGAACACAACTCGATCGAAAAGCTTAAGTTATTAGGTGAAGGCCTAAGAGTCTATGTAATTTTTTTTAATACTTTTACTTAATTTTAAATATGATATTTAATAAATATCAGCTAATCAATGCATCAACTGCATGTATCTGATTGATCTAATCATGCTAGAAAAAAAAAAATCCAAAGAGTTGTGGGATATGAGTGGGCACAATCAAAATATGCTAGTAAGCATTTGATAGTGTATCAGGACCAACCAGCACAATCAATTATGATGGAATCCCAAACCACTGTTGTGCGATTAAGTGCTAACTAATTTGTCTTCTTCTTGTCGAGAATAAATAAGAATAAATTTGATCTATGCATTAGCTACTACTTTGTCTTTTGGATATCTAAGATTTTTAATTAGGAGTAGCTTGTCTTTTACTATGAAGAAATGTACAGATCTCCCCAACTTTCTTTTAAAATCTTATAATTATCATTATATTTTCCTTTTCTTCTCGCGTGGCCTCCAATTTCCACTTAGTCAATTGACCAACATGAAACGAAATAAGACTTGTTGTTCTTCGTGGAAACCGAACCACAGCTAACAGTTACATCGGCGAATTCTACATACAAACAATCATGACGTCGAGAATGTTTGATAGCAGCTAACCAAAAAGATTGCCAAGCATATAAATATAGAGAGATCCTTTTCATAGACTTAATTCAATTCTCCCGTTTTTCTTCACGTAGGCCTCCAATTTCAAATGCCATACTTATCTATATGAGACTTCCTGATCCTTTGTGATAACCTAGCCAATTCCAAATACTTTACTAATCCTACATAGCAGCCAAGCAAATATTCCCTATATATATATACAAACTATGAAAACTCTTCCATTGGCAACACTGTCTCCCATGGCCTCTTCTTCACTCTATTACTCTTTTCTCTTCCTTCTCCTCCTCTGCACACTTGCCACTGGCTCAGAATTCTTCCTACCTAAAGAGAAGTACACCCACCTACGCGTGTTCTTACACGAGGTATCAAGAGGTCCAAATGCCACAATCTACACTATTGCAAGCCTTAACAACAAGAGCCCATCCAAGTTCGGAGACATAAACGTCGTCGACGCTCCGCTCCGGGAGGGGCCGGAGCCGAGCTCGCGGCTCATTGGGAGGGCGGAAGGGGTCGAAACCGGCGTTGACATGGACCGCAAAGGCGCGCTGTCGGTAATGACTCTCAAGTTCACCGCCGGCGAGTACGAGGGGAGCGCTATCTCGTTGCTCGGGGTGGTATTCCCGCCGACCACCTCGGAGCGCAGCGTCATCGGCGGCGCCGGCCAGTTTCGGATGGCGAGGGGGTTTTCTTTCGTCAAGCTGATCAACTCCACTGAAGATTTTCTGATTGTAGAGATTGATGTTTACGTGGCGCATCATGAGAAGTTAGCTGTAAGGCCGATGTAGTGCTCTCCGTTGTCCTCTGAGTGGCATTCTGCCAGAAGTTTACTAGTAATTTGCAGATGGCATGGTTAATATGAATAAAATTTTCATCTAAAACAAAAAAAAAAGTTAACAAATTTCAAGGTTATCCATATAGTAATTATAATTAATATAGAGGGCTCAATGACTCCTCTTTCTAAGCCAAATTGACTCGAAACCACCTGACGGAGTTATTACTCCTCACTCGACTAAAACGTACGAAGCTTTAATACTTCTTCTAACTATTTCTTGAGCCTTGTCGTCGCGTGGGGAATAACAATCAAAGTGGTTCACCTGTCATTGCCTCCAATTTCAAACTAATCAATTGACTGATAGTAATCCAAACTGGACTTTCTTATCCTTTGTAGAATATCTATGCTATAACATTAGCCATTGCACTTATATATATATATATATATATATATATACAAAAGTACAACAATAAGAGCTTTTTCCAATAGGCAACGATGTCTCCCAATGGCCTTTTCTCCATTACTCTGCTACTCTTTCTTCCCCCTCCTCTTCCTCCTCTGCACACTTGCCACAGCTGGCTCAGAATTCTTCTACCGAAAGAGAAGCACACCCACCTACGCTTTTCTTCCGCGAAGTAGAAAGCGGCCCGAATGCTTAAGTCGTGCATTACGAGGATTATTTAGCTATACACTAAAGTCTCTGTTTTTATCCTATAAAGTGATACTACTGTATTCCATGAATTTTTTTTTAATTTAATTTAATTTTAAAGAAAGTTCGGATAGATATTTTATTAAACATTAAATTATAATTACAATGTGATACACAAATGAACAAAGGAGCTAAGATAAAATCCTAAATTAAATCTCACTCTTAGCTAAAGACATACCAACAAAAGGACTGGAATATCAATATGTAACTAAACAAGTCCTCACTATACATGATTTTAAATCAGGCTTTTTATTCACCTAGAAAAGCCTTTTGATTTATTAATTATTTAGAATATTTATACTGGTATCCTCAACTATTATTCATTTATCCGTACACCCCCATATTATTTTTAAGGCATTAACATTTTAAGCTATAAAAAATATTTAACTCCCAATGATGTTAATACAAAATATCAAATAATTTTTTTACCCATAATATTTCTCTTTTTTTTTTCTCTAAAATAAGAGAAAAATAGTTCCGTTAGACGAAAAAAAATATTTCAAAGGCTGTTATACTTTTTTTTAATTAAATTGGAGTGTATGTGTACGCGTAAACGGACAGTAGTTTGTGAGGCTTAGTATAATTATTTCTGTATTTCTAGCATAATGTGATTAATAAGCTGTGTGGTCAGGCTAAATTTCTCTATTCCAATTTAGATTTGAAAGGGGAAAAGTTCAATCTAATGCGATCAATGAATTAGAATTAAGATATTGTATCGTTTGGTAGGTATTGAATTAATCCTGAATATGGTAATCTCGTATCCTCCATCGTGAGGTAATTTAGAAGTGATCATCCGAAAGACTGATCATAGCCGATCAGTCTAATTGGCAGAAGCTTATACCGCCATGCACTTGAGTCAGTCGGGCCTAAATCCTACAGGTTCAAACCAGGTCAGGCCAAGTGATCATCCCTAGGATAATTGTACATCTCTCCACCCAAGTATTAAGAGCTTTTTAAATCTTGTGCGAAGTGCATCTCCTTCCTAATTTCAAAAAGCGGAAATTTATATAATTAAAAATAGATACCCTATGTTTCAACTTTATTATCTTTAATATTTTGAAATTTTATTCTTAAATATATTTAAGGTTTTGTCTTTTTCTATATAAAATCAAAAGATAATTTGATCCCTGACAGCAATGACTACTAAATTGTCTTCTCAGCTAGGAGCAGTTTGTCTTTTCCTATAACATCAACACCCTTCAAATCTCTTTTGCCTTCAATTTATAATCAGTCGATTGACCGATTGGAATCCAAATAAGACATACTCTTCTCCGTGGAAACCGAGCCACATCTAACACTCACCTCACTGAATTCTATGTACGAAGAATGATGACTAAAGAACGGTAGATAGCAGCTAGCAAAGCGAAGGTTGCCTACAAATACACGATGTCACAAACACACCATAAGAGCTCCTCCTTCCACAGGCAACGATATCTCCCATGGCCTCTTCTCCAGTACAATACTACTCTTTCTTCTTCCTTCTCCTCCTCTGCACACTTGCCACTAGCACAAGCTCAGACTCCTTCCAACCTAAAGAGAAGCACACCCACCTACGCCTTTTCTTCCATGAAGTCGAAAGTGGCCCAAATGCCACCATCTACAACGTTGTGAACCTCAACGAGAGCTCACCCTCGTACACGTTCGGAGACATCCACGTCGTCGACTCCATTCTCCGGGAGGGGCCCGACACGAGCTCGCTGCTCATCGGGAGGGCGCAGGGGGTCGTGTTCGACGTCGCCATGGACCGGAATGCAGGGCTGTCGATAATAACTCTCGTGTTCACCGCCGGTGAATACAGCGGCAGCTCAATCACGTTGCTCGGCATGGTCGTGCCGCCGACCTCCTCGGAGCGCACCGTCGTTGGTGGGACCGGCCAGTTTCGGATGGCGAGGGGGTTTTCTCTCAACAAGATGATCCTCTGGGAGGAAGATTATCTGGTTGCGGAGTTTAATATTTACGTCGTGCATTATGAAAACTTAGGTGTAAGCCAATTAAGTCAGTAGAGATCTAAATTGTAGCAGTACTCCCGGTTGTCCTTTGAGTGGTTTTATTGTTCTCTAAGTAATAAAAAACAAAAGGATCTTTGATTCAGTCAATGACGTTGTTATCTTGTTTCTACTTTCTAGGATCTTTTATTCCGCCCAACGGTGGAGGTGTAAAGAGAACTAATTATATCTCCTCCCACTACAATCAGACGAAGGAGTCCCAACTCCCAACTCCCAACTCCCAACTCCCAACCCCTCTGTTTCCTCCACCTCTCCTACCTATAATTATCAAAATTGGAATCGGGCGCTTACTTTTCAAAAAATATCGTAAAATATTTAAATAATATATATAGTTCTAAATAATTTTGAAAACAATAAAATATGTATATAAGCAATATAGTGGTATATCTTCTATTACTTAGACATTATGAACTAATATTACGTTTAATAACCTCAAATTAATAAGCATATAGTTTTACATATCAATGTCAGCATCATATTAATCAATTCCTGAATAATAACACAATAGCTAGTATATCATTAACTATATATTTTTAACAAATAGATACATGCTATTAGCAAGAGACAAGAAATTATATTGAACTATAAGACTCAATACAGATTTAGGAGTAAAATGCCATTAGGATAGAAAATAAAATAATTACGTATTAAGGATAGCTTGGTTGCAAGAGATGCTGGTTCAATCACCAGGTTGACTTAATTTTATCGGATAGATTGCTTATTTGTTTTGATAACAGAATTGAATCAATTTGGTGGTATGTTCATCCGTAGCTCCATTCGATCCGATTATGATAAAATTATGCTCATACTATAGGGATTTAATTCTCCTCAACCTACCGTTGCTTTGCTTACACCCATTGCTATGCTCCCTACTTCTAGCAATAGGACCCTCTAATGCTAGACAGTTCTCGGTCCACTATTTTGGCCCAGTTCTTGATGAGAGGACCCTGGACAGGGAGTCAATTGGGTCTAATTATGACTGATCGGGTTGGGTCAAGTTCACGGTCTATTTATTAGATTATCTCCAACCGATGGCTCTATATTGGGCAAGAGTAACCTGCTTATATTTATTAAAAAAATTAATAATATATATATATATTAATATTATATATTTTAAATAATTTAATAGGTTATTTTAGTGTTATTATTTTTTAATAAAAAATATATGGTTAGAAAATTCTCATCGAGATATTCAAAATAAGACTAATATTCAATAGTTTCAAAAGTAATTCTAAACTACAAATTTTTTTTATTAAACATATCAAAATTATATTACACAAAATATACATTGAAATCAGCATTACACGTCATTACTAAAAAATATCAAAATTACATTACACAAAATAAATTAAAATTAATATTTAATAATAAAAAATAATAAATATTTAATAGTCTGGAAGGCACGAGAATAAAAGAATATAATTTTTAATGTAATTTTTATTTACTGTATTTCATGTTTGATGTATTCTATGTGATGCATTTTATGACTGAGATTTTTAAATGTTTGAGGTATTTCATATTTGTTACATTTTAATATTTAGTATTTACATTTAAAAATAATTTTGAGTCATTATCTAAATAATTTTAGAACACATCGATTTTAAATAATAAAAGAAATTATTATGTAATTTAAAAATTAAATTAATATTAGACTCATTTTAAAGGTCTTGATGAGACCTTTACAACCATACTATTTTGTTAAAAATTGATTAATAAAATTAATTTGTAAAACTAATTATATATTTAGTTTAACTAACTAGATTATTTAATAAAGGATACAAATAAATTAAAATTATTAGATTAAACATTTAAAAGGGCAAAATTGGAAATTTGAAAAATCTAAAAATAAGTAGAGCTGGGCTCCAAATTTTTTGGTGCCCCAATTTGGAGCTAGCTATGAAGCCCAAATGGAGCGGCTAGAGATACTTTTAATGGGGTTGAATATTAAATACAAACATGATTTATTTATTAGTTAAATATGCATGCATTATTCGGATCTATCTTACCTATTACAATCATAAATGAGTTTATTCAAATTATAATAAATTATAAATAAATTTATTCAGATTATAAATGAGTTATTTATGTCATCACTAGTTTCGGTTTATAAATCGTTATCAAATCATAAATGGGTATACGGATCATAAATTCGTCAACTTAAAAGGGTTAAACAGATTTGAGGTAATCTAGTCAACTCAAAATAGAGTGGGTGAATAAAATTTATAAACTAAAAACAAAATATGAAAAAATAATTAAATATGCAAAAATATGCATAATTGTAATGATAATGAAGAATCTAAATTTTGTAGAAGGATGAGAACGCAAGTGAATAAATTACTATGGTTAAGTACATTTTAACTCTTATATTTGTGTCTAAAATTACGTTATCTATTGTGCTTAAAATAAGTCTCAAACTAATATATTTACTTATGACTAAAATGAGGCTATTAATTTTTCTATCAAATTTAATTGAGCACTATCAAATGACCAAAATATTTTATGGTGTTTGTTAGACAAATATATAAGTTTTTTGGATCAAGATTTTATTTAACCTATCTTCGTCTTCTCATGAGCTAAGGTTTTCAAGTTTGGGAAAATGCCGCAAGTGAAAAAGTAAGAAAATGAGAGAACTTGTGAGTATATTTAAAGAGAAAGAAAGATTTATATTAAAGAAAATAGAAAGAGAATTTGGGTCTACTAGTTTATTTAGAAGCCCATTTGGTTAAGTTTAATATTAAAGCTGATGATCTCACTTTAGTTGTAAGTATAAAAATCTGTCTAGGACTTTTTTAAATACGATGTGATAAACTAATTTTAGGTATAAGTACAAGGGGCTAAATTGTTAAAGGTATCTTAATCATATAATCACTCCCTGCCAATCATTAAGGGTATCATTATCATTCAGACCTAGGTGTACCCAACTAGCTGATAGAAACTACATGAGGATAACTCGCCACATATGCCCTGGCGAATGATATGTGTCTGAATGTCTAGTACGCACACAAACTACTAATCTCGGACGTAAGGCCATAAGATTGTGACTATGTCGAGCGATCAATTAACTCTAAACACGTCATAACCCTCGTGTCCACTCGGGTATCATCATGCTTTCTATCAACTATTCTATCAATGAGAATTCACGCATTTTCTTCTAAATGACAAATCATATGTATTATTATCCAGTACTATATTAAGTCATGCATATCAAGAATTTAAGTGGTAGGGGAGTCAAGAGAAAAGTGATGCAATGCAGCGTCCCCAACCATATATTCAACACATGCAGATTCATATTAGTCTATCGCATGCATTCTCATGCTAGAGATCACCTCCAATCATTTCTATATATTATCAGTATATTCATTATCCTATATCAGTCTAATCGAATGAATGATAAAATATGCTTAACTGAAATCGCCTATATATAAGATCATGTAATTATGCTGGAGGTAAAAACATGCATATATATAAATATATAATATATTCTAATTTGAGAAAAGTATCTAGGAGATAAGATTATATATCATAACTGCAATTACTAAGCAACCACTCTTTCACGATTGCTACAACAACAATCAGTCCTCAATAGTCTATCAAAGGTCTATAGGGGTCTTGAATAAGGGGGGTTGGAATCTAAAATTATTTATAACATATAATATTAGTCTTTCCACTAATTAAAATTAACCTGACTAAAATAATTCCTCATTGTAATCATATACTATTAATTCCTATATTTGTTTGGTTATTTATTAACCATAATTACATTATATAACAATTTACTTAAAACATAATCATTTGCCTATTATCTTTGATAACTAATAAAAATAAATTAATGCAAGTACTTGCATACAAATATATGTACATTGCTCTAATAATTATTATACTTAGCTAGGATTATATTGCATGTATTTTACTAATCATAGTATAATTAGATTTAATTCATAGAAATTAATATTTAAATTAACTAAAATAATTAATAACTAATAAAATAATTTTAATAGTTTTAAAAAATACTCAAAATTATTTTTACACGGTGCCTCAAGAGTCTGGGCTCCCAGCACCCTGAGGCATTAAGGTGTTAGAAAGGTGGAGGGGCCGAGTCTCAAGGGAAGGGAATGGCCGTTGGTGGCCACTTAGCGGCCGACCTCTTACTAGCGGCCTCAAGGAGGAAAATTAAGAGAGGAAGAGCTAGAGAGAGAGAGGCTCAGCAATGAATCAAAGGGTTGATGATGGCTCTTCTCGGTGGTCGGAGGTCATTGTGGGACTAGCGGGAGAGAGAGAGAAAGAGCTAAAGAGAGAGGGGTCAAGAGATAAGAGTAAGAGAAAGAGAAAACTAGAGAGAGAGGACGAGGTGGTCGAGTGGCGGCGGCGAAGTGGTCGGTGGGCTCGGTCCCACCTCCACGCGTCGCCGAGACGCTAAAATAGACAAAATTTAATCAAACTTTCATCAAGTTAATTATAAAATAACATCAATACCCTTATTATAATATCCATATATTACTCCTAGTTAAGGATATTTATGTCTTGATAAATTATTAAGATAATATAATTATCAAAAATTAAAAGTGTAAGGTAATATATTTTAAAAATTATATTTACCTATTGAACTAGTAATATCTTTTAAATTTATTGTATTTCTATTATACGAATCTTAACCGTTAAATTTTCATCAAACTGATTGATAAATAATTATCTCCTACAAATTTTGTACTCGTTTCTCACATATTATAAATACATTTTGCAATTTCTCTTCTCCCTTCGCCGGCTCGTTGGGTATTCGAAGCCGTGGTCTTCTTGAGCTCTCTTGGATTGGAGATTTCTCTACCAACTCCCAATGCATTTACCTACCACTACCACTTCGCCTTTTGGATATCTGAGATTTTTGACTAGGAGTAGCTTGTATTTAACTATATAGAAACGTACAGATCTCCGTAACTTTAATTTCTTTTAAAATCTTATAATTATCATTATATTTTCTTTTCTTTTTCTCACGTGGCCTTTACTTTCCACTTAGTCAACTTCAACTGATCAATATGAATTGAAACAAGACTTGTTCTTCTCCGTAGAAACCGAGCCAAAGCTATCACCAGCATCGGTGAATTCTACATACGAAGTTTCATGACATCGAGAATGTTAGATAGCAGTTCACCAAAAAGATTGCCAAGCATATAGAGACAGAGAGATCTTATTCAGATACTTTATTAAATTCTCCCGTTTTTCTTCACGTACGCATCAAATTTCAAATGAGTCATTCACCCGTACTAATCAATATACGATTTTCTAATCCTTAGTGAAAACCTAGCCAAATCCAAACGCTATACTGATACTATTTATCAGCCAAGCAAACATTCCCTCTCTCTCTATATATATATAAAATAAGAACTATTATTTTTTTTTTCCTAATCAAACAGTTGGGATTAAATGATATTAAATAAATTTAACCGAAAGTACCAGTCATATCAATCTGAAGTATCGATCACTTTTCTAATTGTAAGAATAAATTAGTTATATTTTATTTTTCTCCTAGCTATTATTTTTTAATAAAAAATAAAAATAATAATAAATTGGTGAAAGTTGACATTCCTATTATTAAGGAAACAGTAATAAGAAAATACTTAGATTCTAATTTTTTTATCAATTAATCTAGTCACATATGTAAAATATCTTATATACCCTTTAATTTATTAAAGAATAAAAAATATTTTTAATAACTAATTGGTTACTATGGAATCATTACTCATATATATATATATATAAGCAAACCATACAAACTCTTCCATTGGCAACAATGTCTCCCATGGCCTCTTCTCCATCCTACTACTTTCTTCTCTTCCTTCTCATCCTCAGCACACTTGCCACTGGCTCAGAATTCTTCCTACCGAAAGAGAAGTACACCCACCTTCGCATGTTCTTACACGAGGTATCGAGAGGTCCAAATGCCACAATCTATACTATTGCAGGCCTTAACAACAAGAGCCCATACAGTTATGGAGACGTCAACGTAACCGACGCTACGCTCCGGCAGGGGCCGGAACCGAGCTCGCGGCTCATTGGGAGGGCACAAGGGTTCGAAATCGGCGTCGACATGGACCGCAAAACCTTGCAGTCGGTGGTAACTCTCAAGTTCACCGCCGGCGAGTACGAGGGGAGCGCTATCTCGTTGCTTGGGGTGGTATTCCTGCGGACCACCTCGGAGCGCAGCGTCATCGGCGGTGCCGGCCAGTTTCGGATGGCAAGGGGGTTTTCTTTCGTCAAGCTGATCAGCTCAACTGAAGATTTTCTGATTGCAGAGATTGATGTTTACTTGGCGCATCATGCAAAATTCTTAGAATATTAAGCTCGCCCATTTTACAAAGTCAATTAGATTAATTGGCTAGTGCACAAATCAAGAATATTAGTGCAGCAGTCTTGGTCTTAGCTGTCTTTAAATTATAGTTATCTTTTGTTTTATCTAGATGATGAAAATCAAAGATTATATATAATAACTAGTGTGGTATAAATAAGAGTCATGTAAACCACTATATATATGGGATATTATCTCGGTATACATATAAAGAAAATAAAGTAAAAGAGTTTAAAGTTTTTATTTACCTCATCTTATGTTAAGTATCAAGAATAATTTTCTTCTCTTGAGTTTTCTACCATATTCTCCTAACATAAGCTAGCTATAAGATTGATGTAGTGCTCCTTAGTTGTCCTTTTAAGTGGCATGCTCCTAGAAGTTTACTAGTAGTTTACAGATGGCATGGTTATCCAAATAATAATAATAATAATAATAATAATAATAATAATACTTAATATGGTGTTTTAGCTAGCTTTCGAGTAATACATATGGGCTCGACTCTTCTTCGTATGCCAAGTTCACTCAAAACCCCGGGATGGAGTTATTACTAGCAAAGGATATCACCTTTCGGCATGAAGAGTTAGCTTTTGAGAGGGTGGATCCCAAGAGATGCGGGGGCCTCTACAATATTCCTTTTTTTAAGAGAGCTTGTATGCATAACAATTCATTAATGATCAAGGATTACAATGAAAAGCTTGATATATAAATAGTAAGGGAGATAAAGTGACGACTCTTTACACAAGCATCATATTTGGTATACATTAGACATTACAATAATTCAATTCAGATGATCAAGCCCAACGAAACATCACAATAAAATATAGAACAACCCAACAAATTTCTAAAAACAAAGAGCCTCGTGTTCAACATTATTAGTCTAATAACTGCAGGTTCCGTCAATCCAGCAGTTCAAGACACGGCCCGGAGAATCCGCAATGCAGGAGGATTGGAAATCTCCCATTTAAAAACATAAATTAAAAGAAAAATATTAGCAACACCCTAATACTATTACAGAGCAAACAAGGTTATACAACTAAGGACCACCAAAAATTATAACATATATAGCCTAATAGACATAGACGCTAGCAACACAACATATTACTGTGAATGAATCCTAGATCCTCTTTCCACCTAGAGCGCATCTACTTGACAAAGTAGTGAATCTGTCAGTAAAGGGCACCAAGATTGAGGGAGAATCCGTGATAGTAGAATTACAATCTTGACAGCAAAACAAGTAGAGCAGTTTGGGATCGGCAAGGGAGGGGAGGAGAAAAAGAGTGGTGGCAACGATGGTGGAGAGCACTAGTAGAAAATGGATTTTGGGTAAATCCGAGCCCAATGAGAGAGGCGGTAAGTGATAGAGATACAGCGGGCTCAAATTTGGCGAAAGGGTGGCGGCGGGAAGCAATAGTGATAGGGGTTGTGGCGATGAGAAAAATAACAGAGTTGATCGGCAACAGCATTGTGGTGAGAGGGAGGAGATCTAGAGGTATTAAGGAAGGAGAGAGAAAAAAGAGAGAAAAAGGAGAGGATAGAACGGGGTTTCTCCCTCCCCTCCCCTGGGCCCTAGCTCGTCGACTAAGGTAGGGGAGTGCGGGAAGCCTCACCCGCAAAAAATATAGGTGGCAACTAGAGGGAGGGGAAAAACCCTGTGCCAAACTCTAGCAGAGTTAGGGCTAGCGTTGGGGAGCTTAACCTCTGCAATAGTCCTCATCCAGCAATGTCGGGTAAATAGGTTTGAATAAAGTTTTTGCTTAGTTGCGTGAGTCCTCTAGCATATCTTATCGAAAAGACAAATCATTGATTAAAACCTATAAAGCATAAATTGAGGCCCTATGCATATACCATAAATGAGGCTCTTTTAAAATTAATAATTAAAGTAAAGATGATTTATCTAAATATTTTTCTTGGCTTTCGAAATTCAAATTACTAATTAAAATTTTTCATTTAAGTTTTTCTAATATCTATTCTTTCATTGATAATATTGGTAATCTCTTTTAACTCTCTTGTGGCATTATCGATCTTGAATAAGATTTTTTTTATTTTAAAATCTTATCCATAGAAGGAAGTAAAATCTCTCCCGTTACACTACCGATCTCAACTTTTTCTGCTCATTGTCTAATTTGCTTAAGTGTTTCTTGAGAAAGTTTTGAAAGAGAGACCGATCTAGATTAGTATTATTAAAAACTAATCATGTTTTGATTTTTAAGAGGAGATTAGTGTTAGATTATTAGGAATTAGATGATATACAATTAGATTTGATTGGATTGAAAGGTAAGTAGCATTTCAGAAAGTGGATGAAAATTTTGGGATTTGAATTCTAAAGAGACATGATAGCCATTTAGATTCGGGCATTTTAAAAGGACACTTTTTTGGTTTTTGGGCTTTTTAAAATGATAGCTTTTTTATATTTTGAGATGATTAATATGTTCAACTTGGCGTCAGCCCTAGTAAAGTAGACTTGGGACCTACTATATGTGCTAATAATTATCACTTGGGATAGGGCCCAAGATAAAGCAGCCTAATGGCTGGGCCGAATCTGTGGAAACCTACACATACCCTCTAAGTAATGGAAGAGTTCATTTTTTTATTTTTTTATTTCTTTTATTTAATACTAAAGTGCTAGCGATTTAATTAAGGGTCATAAGTTACCGAGGAACCCATAAATACAAGATTTATACTAGAGGATAGAGATAGGCCCCTTGCTAGGTACATTGATAGCCTGCATATTTACTCGTATTTGCAAGCCAGTCAGCTGTTTAATTTGCTTTTAGGTTGGTATGCTTAACATAGTGATTAAGGATAAAAGATAAAAAATTACAATCTTCAATCAATCGTAAGAGTGTCCAGGGAGCCGATAATTTTTCTTTGAGGATATTGACCAAAATAAGTGAGTCCGTTCCCACGTCTAGATGAGAGATGATGATACTCTTAATAGCATGAAGGCTTTCTTTGAGGGCATTTGCTTCTACAGTGAAAGGTGACTGAAATTGACTATGGCGACTGCCTGCCATGAGGAGCCTGACGAGAAACGTAAGCAAACTTGTTGGGGCTTGAATATGAACCGTCAATTTTGACCTTGAGATGACCATCGTGGGGTCGCGACCATCGGGAAGGGCGGTCAAGAGTGTTACCTTTGTAGGTAGTGGGACAAGAGTAGAGTCATATTTATAGGCGAGCACTATGGTTCTCTCTCCTATATAACTGACAGCATGATAGATTTGGGTTGTTCATCCGAGTCCAACCTCCCTCAGCCCATGAGATATTCGATGGCCCGATAGGCCATGTTCTATTAAGTTCATGCCACATATTGACAACAAATGAATAAGAGAAAAAATAAGCGATCAACTATTTTATTGAATAACCCACAAACACTACAGGCTCTGGAGTTGCTAACACCTAGGTAGTTGAGCATAGTGGCTGTGGGAAGCTGGTTCCAAACCAACTTCCAAAGAAAGATTAAAATCTTCGGAAGAAACCTTAACAACTAGATTACTTTTCAGCCTTTCCAAACAGTCTCATCAAGTCATCTTTAATGATCATCTTATATACTGATTTGGAAGTAGTGAGATCCGACACGTTTGGGTGCCAGATCCACTTATCTGGGCCGTCGCTAAGTGGCAGGTAAATTGAGAAATTTTTTTAAATTAACATCGGCCCGAAAAGTTCCATCACCCTATCCTTAAGTCAAGTTTTGTTCATAATAAGATTAGAAACTTTATGCCTCTTCTCAAAGGAGAGGCAAGGTGTTGTGAACCCAAGGGATTGGGTATAGACTGAGATCCCCCTTCCTAGTTTCAGAGAGGGAGGGATGGTTTCATAATGAGGAGAGGTAGGGGCGAGTATGGGTGAGATAGAGTAAGAAGGGGGCATGACGGAAGGAGGGATGAAATGAGGAGACTGAGCCACCATGATGAAAGGGGTACCATTCTTATGGGAGATCGCAGATAGATAGGACAAAAGATGTCCATCGGGAGTCATGTCCCCGGGGGGTTTGAAATGACAGTTAGGTGTTGGAGGCTTTCTTGCCAATTTTTGAGAGCAAGAGAAGGAAGGTCGAAGTCAACGTGTTGCCTTTACCAAAAGATTTGGTGGATGGGTAATCTTTATTGTTCTTGACAACCGAGTGGTTCACAATCATTTTCGAGGTGGAACCTGAGGCTGCGCCCCTTGATATCCAACCCATGACGGTCTAAGAGCTCCTCAAGGATCCATAGATTAGATATATCTTCCTTGAGGAATCAAGTTTCTGCTTGGAAGCAAGCGTACCACATGTGCGTAATAGCCTATTGTGACATGATACTCATCAAATTGGAAAGCTCGAGAAAGAGCCGAAAAGACGTCCTATGTTTTGAGTGTGGCAATCGGATCATGATCCATCCGATCCTAAACCTCTCTATCTAGACCCGAATCGGTGACTTCCCCAGCAAGGGTAGGATTGGCTGTGGACATGGTAGCCGTATCCAGTTGCCACCATTAGGGCGGGTAGGTTGAATCCTCACACCTAGGTGACACCCTTTATGGTCGCAATCCTACACCTTAATCCAAGGCTCATATAGGTATTCCTCTTTACCACTACTCAGCCCTTTCTTTCTCTTAGCATCTCCGAGCTCAGGCCTCCCACCAATGGGCCTCTCAATCCTAGATTGAGAATCTCTTAAGTTATAGGTGTTCACCCTAATGACCTTCGGGCATCCCATCAGTCGATGTCCAATTTGACAGCATCTCAAATATATCGTAGGGATATTCTCTTAGGCGATGGACTGGAAGAATGTGTGCCCTGCCTGGCCCAACACGGTCCCTTGCTTGAGAGGCTGGGACAGATCTACCTAAATTCACACTCTCACAAACTGACCATGGGCTCGCGATTGAGTGAATGCATCCACCTTCAGTGGGCGCTTGAACTTAGTAGTCACCTCCATAAGAATATCTAAAGGCTAGTAATCAAATGGAAGGCTGATGAATTGCACACAAATGGGAGCAGACATTATCTCTTACCTCAGCGATTAGAAGTCAGATTTCTAGGGGGACAAGGTTAAGAACCAGCCCTCTAAAACTCCATGGTTCCTCTATAAGAATCCTAATAATATCTTCTTCATATAAAAACTTAGTAGTCACCTCCATAAGAATATCTAAAGGCTAGTAATCAAATGGAAGGCTGATGAATTGCACACAGATGAGAGCAGACATTATCTCTTACCTCGGCGATTAGAAGTCAAGTTTCTAGGGGGACAAGGTTGAGAACTAGCCCTCTAAAATAGAACCAGCCCTCTAAAACTCCATGGTTCCTCTATAAGAATCTTGATCATATCTTCTTTATCTGAAAACTTAAATGTGAAGAAGCCGAAGGCCATGTCAATGACCTGGAGCGCTCCCATCGGCACCCATCTTCTCTTTGTTTCATGTATCAAGTAGACCAACGGGGAGGACGAGCAAGAAAATTTCCAATCAAGGAAAACCTCCATTCTGCTATACTGGCCTGCAACCTTTCTTTATTAATATAGATTGCACCATTGGTGGCCCCTTTGCCTGTGGAGCAAGGAGCTCATCGAAGGCGAGGCTTCCTTGAGATATTTGCCTTCTCGGTCTATTCTAACAGTTGAGCCCGTGACATGGAGGTGGGTTTCTCAGTTGATTTCAATTTGACATGTCCGGTAATTAGCCCCATGACAAGGAGCCCACCTGATTTGGATTTGATGTTGGGACAACCTCCTACTTTTTATTAAATTTCTCTTCTTTCGTCGAGGTAAACTCTTTGCAAGAAGAAAGAAAATTCAAACTTAGGGTGAAGCCAAATGTCGAAAATTATTTAGCCTCTTTGTCTATGAATGGCTCGGCCGCCTCTCAAACAGACAATATAACATTAGACTTATGTGGCTCCCTCTAGTTCCATGATTGATTGATGCGTCTCATTTTGTAGAATTGCAAAAGCATCACCAAGGAGGAGGAGGCAGTCTTAATCATTAATCTCCTTCTTCTATCCTTAATCTTGTTCATCACCATAATTATGATATGTTAGTATTATTAGAAACTCATACTTTTAATTGAAATCGTGTGCTTTCATGTGCAGGCTTGGGCCAGAGTGGCAGGGAGCATTTGTGCCTAGGACCAGAGCCACCAGGGGACATCATTTGTAAAACAAAATTTTGAAGCCAAAGCTTAGGCTGTAAAGGAAATGTTGCTGGTTATTGAGAATTTCAATTTTACTTCTCTAGATTGAGATGGGCTCATTACTTTTGACTAACACATTAAACAGTTTACGGAAAGCTGGATGGTCAACTAATAATCTCATCGCGGACATTTTATTTTTTCACTAAACTTTACCAAAAATGCAAAGTTTCTAACAGATACGAGTATATTATCGAGTTTTGATTGTGTTTGGGAAGAGTTTTTTCACGGTACTTGTGAACTTTGATGTGGGCGGTACCTACTGGCCAGTGGCTACTGGCTACTGGTCGTGTGGAAGTTAATGAATATTGTTTTTTTTTCTAAATTATAAAAACTTTAGACGTATAGGCGAATAAATAAAAACATTTAGAAGAGTATAAATGTAAAAAGGCCCTCCAAAAAATTAGAAGCACAATGAGAAAATAAAATTTAAAAAAAAAAAAAGGTAAAGAAAGTACGTTTCGGCTAAGGCAATGTCGATGGCCGCTACTGTGGGAGCTCTATACTCGTCGGCCCTTCTCGGCTCCTTTGCCGCTCGGTTGCTGCCTCCGTTCGGCACGGCGTCGTTTACATCCCCTTGTCGCTTAACTCGTCTTCTTCCCCGTTCTCCGAAGCCTATCAGGCTTCCAAGAGTAAGATTCCAAGTCCGAGCTGCAAGAACCGAGTCCGGCGGCGTTTCGCTCGGCTTTAGGGCTCCGTATTTTGAGGTTTTCTCAAGAACCATTTCGTTTTTCCTTTGAATTATATGATAATTTTGGTCATTCTAAGGTCTCCTCCGATTCCCACTTATTATTATTATTTTTGGTTATTTTTCGACCTTGAGCAGCTTCCGGAGCCTTTGACTGAGAAATTGTGGAAATTAGATGACTTCGAGTCTTGTCCTGCCTTGTTGGTGGGTATTAGTTTCTAACTTTTCTTGATTTTGATTTGATTATTGTATTGTTGTTGAAACTAGTTGATTATTTTTTTGTGTTTTATTGTAATGTGGCCAAGCATGCTCTTGATTTGTAATTTAACATCTGCAGCCATCCACATATTAATGGAAATCTTCAAAAGATCTTTTCTTAGACAAATATCATTGAGTTGATAAACATGTAGATAAAGAATGCCACTGTAATTGTCTTGCATTTAGCATATAAATTGTGATACTTCTGAATTAAGATATTTATTTCGTTGTTGAAAGCATTTGGTAGTTACTGTAGTAGATTACTTTCTCCGGTTTACAGCATTTTTTGCTATTTGGAATGCATGCCCTATGTTTTTAGCTGTCCATTTTATTTTGCAGGTGATGTTCATGTGCAATCATTGTCCTTTTGTAAAGCATTTGAAAAAAGATATTGCGAAGCTTACCAATTTCTATATGGGGGTAGGAAGTTCGACACCAGTTACAAAATTTTTGTATGGATGAGAATCTACCTTAAATGTGTTTCTTCAATGTTCTGCAGAAGGGACTGGGAGTTGTTGCAATTTCATCGAACTCCACAATCACACATCCTCAGGTCATTATTAAATCCTCCTTCTTTTGGATATTATAGGTCATCTGGAATAGTTTGTAGGCTTTTAAATGCATGAATGTGTATCATAGGACACTAGTATCCTTATTCCATTGCAAGACAACAATTTTACCCTTGGGGAATTTTGGCAACTTCCATTGAAAGATGATGGCATCTAATGTCTCGCATAGATGACCAGACATGGTATGGATTGGCTTGGTACTTCAGTCTCTAATAAAGGAAAAAGAAAGAAACAGAGGGGGAAAAAAAGCTGAAGTTTAAGTTGCATCTCTATCTTAGATAATAATGAATTTAAGAAATTTCGGCAGACTTAGCAATTTAGGTAATAATTCAGAGAGTGTGAATATTTAAATGTTTAGATTATAGTTCTTTGTCAATTATGTTTTATAGTAGTCAATAGATTATAGTTTATAGAAAGGCCATTGCTGTTTGGTGCCTCCAACTTGCAAAGTGAATAAATAGGCATAATGTGTTATCATGATCGCTTGCTCATTTATATCTGTTTTACCAATTGTTCTTATTCTGCAGGATGGGCCAGAATTTATGGCTGAAGATGCAAAATTGTTCAAATACCCTTTTCCCTATCTGTTTGATGAGGTAAGGCCAGTGTCATTCATTCCTTGGTCAGCAAGTATTGCTCCTTTACTCCTGTATCCACATTTATCCCTTTCTATCTTCTTTTATTACATGCATATAATCATGTTAGTTCTAGTTCTAGCACTTGAGGAACATGGCGAGGCATTCATATATGTATTTCAGAATAACCCATTGTTTCTAGTTCCACATGATTCTAATAAAGAGCAGTAATGATGGTGAAATTTTTTAATATAGGCATGTTAGAAAATAGGAGCTAATAGATGCAATTATTGGTACTATGCTCGTGATGCAGGACAAACTCCTTGATCACAGATTTAAAAAGAGACGTTTCAAAAATAATTAAACCCGAGGAATCCACCAAGAGAACTCCAGGATATCAAGATCAAGCTGTTGTAACTCATCGTGATTGTTCCACGTACAATTAGACTCTGATCAATCTTGCTAGCGAACTAGAAAACGGTGAACTCATCCTATAGTAGGTATTATTTGATCTTATAAAATAACTTATATCTTTTCTTGTAGTGTGGATGGAATGGAGAAGTGGTGGGTGGGAGATCAGATATATTTGGAATAGAAGTAGCAGATGTAGCATATAGTTCAGTGAGAATATTCATAGGCAATTTGTAAGCCACCAAATTCTCAATATTAAAAGTAGAATTACTACTGTAATTAGAGGGAATGTCGCTCATATAAGCATTAGTCTATACATGTTTTAGAATTTGGAAGGATCCTGCACTAGGAGGATGCAACTTTCAAACAACTCCTAAAGGGAATCATTCAGGTTTGACACGAATCATAACATGATCTCCTACATTAAACCTTTTAACACACTAGTGCAAGTCGGCTTGTATTTTATACTAAAAATTACTCGTCTCAATTCGTTTGTTGATCTTTTGATGTAATGAATAAACATGATGTGCAAATGCTTCAGCAGACTCAAAAACTATAGCATGAGATGACATTGGCAAAGGATCTAAAAGTTTGTGTGTTTTGTAAAACCATGAACAACTTCAAATGAACTTATACTTATAGACCTATTCATGGATTTATTTTATGCAAATTGGGCTACAGGAAGATTAACATCTTAGTTTTTGTTATGATCACTCACGAGACATCGTAAAAGGTTTTCAAGACTATGATTGATGACCTCAGTTTGACCATCAGTTTAGGGATGATAGTCTGTAGAGTACTTTAATTTTGTGCTAGCCATGTGACAAAGTTTTTCAAAAGTAGCTCATAAAACAAACATCGCGATAAGATGCAATAGTTTTTGAAAAACCATATAACTTGACTATATGGGCAAAATACAATTTTGCCATATGTGAAGCATTAGAGTGTTATGATCCGACCACATAGATTAAGTCGAGTCAAGTTAGTTAGTTAGATTTATCTTATTATTTTAAATTTCAAATAAATTGGATAATCCCGCTAGGGATTTTTACTCCTATAAATAGGAGTGAACATGTGTTATAATTATGAATCTGAGTTTAGCCAAGTTAATATTTTCGTCCTTATCTTTTACCATAGCCGTTAGATCGTCTTTATCTTTGTAGGAGTAGATTATAGCCGAAGAAGCATTCTGATCTTCCAAACCTTGGCTATTTTCCTCCACCAGCCACCTTACTTATGGCTGTCCACCACCCTCCGACGACCGCTGCAATGTTGAATATTTATCATTTTGCCATATTTTCCCCTACTCTATTATTTTATTAATATCTTTTCATCTAGACGTCAGATTCTCGTGAAATCAAATCCATTAGAACCCTAACTTTTGAGGCTATCTCTATAATAATTTTTTTATGTCCAGATTTGGTTCATAACATAGAAATTTTGGCACAAGGAATGAAATGAGCTATCTTAGATAAGCGATCCACGACCACAAAAATCAAATCCCAAGGTCCGTGGAAATCCAAGGACAAAATTCACTCATGTCTTGCCACGGGTGATTAGGCACAAGTAACGAAGTGTAAAGCCCAATATTATGCTTTTAGTGTTTTGCCAATTGATAGATTCGACATTGGCTAACCAATTTTGCTACATCACGCTTGAGACTTGGCCAGTAGAATTGACACTCAATTTCTTCGATAGTTTTGTCATATCCAAAATGACTTGATAGGTTGCCAGCGTGGATCTCTTAAACTATAAAGTCAAGTGCATATGTACAGGGAACGCAAAGGTTGTTTGCCTTAAATAAGGAACTGTCATAGAGAGAATAACTATCCAAAGTTATGTTTAGATCACTCAGTAATGTGAGAACAGTTTCTCCAAAGTTATTATATTTTTTTAACTACTAAAAATGGGGCCTAAAAATACCCTAGATATGATTTTAAGGGAGTAGGTAGGGCTGCATTATAGCAGTGCTACAGTACCGACAATAGGAAAAAAAGGAGATTTTTCTTGAGAGAGATTAGAGAGAAGAGAAAAAGGAAAAAGAAAAAAAAGAGATGAAAACGTGTATAAAAAGAAGAGAATAGATGGAAAAAGAGCTTATCATACCAAAAAGAAGAAAAAGAAAGAGAAGACAATCATGGAACGCATTGGAATTCGTGCAATGCAGTCTTTATTTTTTCAAATCTAGTGACTTTGATGCTAATGATAGATAAAAGGCTAACCTGTCGGTTAAGTGCATTAGCCGCCTTATTCTCAATCCCAGCTCCATATTTGAGTATAAGAATGTACTATTTATAAGAACTCGATCCAACGAGCATGTCTCGTATTGAGTTTCTTCTGATAATTCAAGAATTGAAGAGCATCGTGGTCTGAATAAAGAACAAATTCATGTGGGAGTATGTAATGAGCCAATAGCGCAAAGTTTGAATAACTATATATAATTCCTTATCCTATGTTGAGTACTTTTATTTGGTCTCATTTAGTTTCTTGCTAAAATAGGCAACAAGATGACTTTTTTGGCTAAAAACACCACAAATCTCGATTCTGAGGTATCACATTCTATCTCTAAGACTTTAGAAAAGTCAGGAAGACACATTACATGCGCTACTGTCATTCTTATCTTAATATCTCCAAAAGTCTTACTTGCCGACTTACCCCAATAAAAATCTCATTTCTTCAGGCAAGCAGTGATTGGGGATATGATAGTGTTAAACCCTCAAATGAAGCATCGATAAAAATCAGCAAGACCATGAAAACTATGCACATCATGGATATTTCGTGATTGAAGCCAATCAATGATTGCCTTAATCTTTTCAGGGTCGATGCATAATCCATCAATTGTAACCACAAATTCTAGGAAAATGATTTAATCTATGAGACGAGCATTTCTTCCTATTGGCATAGAGTTGTGCGACATGAAGCGCAATGCAAACTTGTTGTAAATGGTCCAAGTGAAGCTTCTTTGACTAACTATAAATCAATATATCATCAAAGTAGACCACTAGAAATTTGCCATTTCATGAAAGTGCTTGGTGCATTAGATTGATCTTTCACTCATCTCTAGGTCGAATTCGAATTTGATAATAACTACTTTTGAGGTTAATCTTGGAAAAGATCAAAGTTCCCACCATCATGTCAAATATGTCATCAAACTACAGGATTGGAAAATGATATTTGACCGTTATTCGATTGATGGCTCGACTATCGAATAACGGCGTCGACCCGATTTGCCGACAAAAGTGCAAGCGCCAAATTTAGGTATTTCTAATCTACCAAATTAAATTTAAATTAAATTTGAGGGGTGAGAGAGGGCTTACCGACGAGTCGTTTGGTGATCTTCGATTGCTCTGACGGCGCTCCGGTGGTCCATTCCACGATGATGACTTCGACAGTAAAAAAAGAAAAAGAAGATGAAAAGAGTGTCGACTCCGATAGTTAGAAAGAAGAAGATGAAAAGAGGAAAGAACGGCTGGGTTGGGTGGATAAGAGAGGATTTATGATTTTTATAGGTTAGGTTTTAAATTCTAATCTGAATTTCATACGGAGTGGCCAGAAATCTAGTAGCCACCCCTTCTGTTGTGTGACCAAGAATGAAAGGGAATGGAGGTTGCACGTGCAATGCATTCGCAGTGTCTCTTTTCTCTCATTTTTTTTCTCAGTTCTTACAACTATTTCCAACAAAAAAAATTCATCCTCGAAATTAAAATTAACATATAAAAAGATAAAGTAATACCGTAATAATCACAATGTAGACTGAGAAAATAGCTTTGGATGTTTTTCTTGCATTTTATCTTCACGCTCCCAAGTTGTTTCTTCCGGCTTATGGTTTTGTCATAAGATCTTCACGAATGAGATTATCCTATTGCGAAGAGTTCTTTGCTGAGTTTTTAGGATTTCTATAGGTTGCTTCTTATAAGATAGATTTTTTCGGATCTTAGTCTTATAATCGATCACATGATTAGTACTAGGCACATACTACCTCAACATAGACATATGAAAGACATTATGGACTTTAGCTAACCTAGGTGGCAATGCTACTCGATATGCCACCTCTTCAATCCACTCTAACACTTCAAAAGGCCCAATAAAGTGAGGACTCAATGGGCCTTTCTTATCAAACCTGATTAATCCTTTCTAAGTTGACACATTTAGAAAAACTATGTCGCATGCCTGAAACTCCTGATTTCTTCTCCAATTATCAGCATAACTCTTCTGGCGACTCTGAGCTATTAGAAACTTTTCCTTGATTTTGAAAATTTTCTGAGTGGCATCATATACCATATATGGTCTCAATAACTGTCTTTCCCAACAAAATAGAGATCTGCATTTTCTGCCATATAGTTCTCATAAGATGCTAGTTTCAAATTGAATAATAGCTATTATTGTAAGAGAACTCCATGAGTGGAAGATAATCATCCCAATTTTCTTTCCACTCCAAGGAACAAGCTCGCAACATATCCTCAAGGGTTTGGATAGTCTTCTCGGGTTGTCCGTCGGTTTGCGGGTGATAAGTTAAGCTAAATTTCAATCGTGTCCCAATAATTGAACGTAGACTCCTCCAGAATTTAAAAACAAATCGAGGATCTCAATCAGACACAATGGACAACGGTGCGCAACGGAGTTGTACAATCTCCCTAAAATAATATTGTGCAAAACGATTTAGGGAGTAAGGCAGACTTAGTCAATCTGTCCACAATCACTTAAATTGCATCATGATTTGCTCTGGTGCGGGGAAGTCTTGAGACAAAGTCCATAGTCACATCTTCCCACTTCTATTCAGACTAAGACAAAGGCTGTAACATTCTTGTAGATTTTGATGCTCAACTTTGATTTGCTGTAAGTGAGACATTTAGCTACAAAGTTAGCTATGTCCTTTATGCCATTCTATAAAAAATTCCCTCACTAATTTCTATACATCTTCGTGCTGTTCGAGTGAATACTGAATCCTAAATTGTGAACCTTTGACATAATTTTATTCTTTAATTCTTCACTGGTTGGGACACTAACACGGTTTTGGTACTTGACTAATCCTCCATTTGACATTGAATAGCCGGAAGCTTCTCCTTTTCTCTAATTCTTCCTAGATTTTCTTAAAGTTGTCATCCTTATAAACTTGCTCATCGAACTCGTCTTTCCCTATAGGACATCCTATTCCCTAAGATAAAAGGCCTTTTGAGGGCAGTTCGAGGTTACATGACCAACCTGTCTATATTTGTAACATCGACATGAGTCATTAACTGGTGCAGCATCGTGGAGGAGCCATTTTTTTTTGTCAGATTGGATAGGCGCAATAGTTTGGGTAGTTTTGAAAGGTACCATTGTTGTTTAAGTTTTTGCACCAGCAGATGCATAAGTGGAAGGTGTGCGTCCAATTGGTCACTTAGGCAATTGCTACCTATTAACCATTTCGTCGTTTAACACAAGAGTGTAAGTCTAATCTAAAAAGGTAACTTCTCGAAAAACTAACTCCCTTCAGATGTCATCGTTAATATCACGCCTAAAATGACTCAGCATCGTTATCTTATCTTTGACAACATTGCACCTCAACATGTACTCCTCAAATTGGGAGGCATAATCGCTTACAGACATATTGTGTTATCTAAAATTATTTCATTTGTCAAAAAGGTCACCAAGATAAGAGTGGCGGATATTTCTCTTTTAATTTTTTTTTTTCATTTCATGTCAATAAGTAATTGGGGGTTGTTTACGTCGCACTAAGATTTGTTCTAAACTTTGCCAAAACAATTTGGCTTGATCGATTAGCTTCATTTAGGCAAGCCTAACTTTTCAAATTTCTAGTAGATCATACTATTCAAAGAAATGATCCATCTCACAATGCCAATCAGTAAAAATAGCAGGATCTAAACGATCATTAAATGTAGGGGCATCCACCTTAATGTTTTTCTTAAGTTGATCATCGGGATTTCGAAACTCTCTAAAAGTAGCATTGCCTCTAAGCCCTATGTTTATGTGAAGATCTCTTTCAAGGCCTTTCTTATGGTGAGGATAATAAGGGGCTTGTTGATGGGTGTCGACATTAGGATTAACATGTCTGGCACTCAGCATTGACGTCACTCTTGTTCTCAGTTTATTCATGATTTGTATCAATAACCTCAAGGTAGATATTAAAAGTGTCCAATTTAGTTGTAATATTTTCAACGAATTCTTGTAAAAATCTACTGAAATCTTTATAGCATTGGGTTCCATAACAGACTGCGATGGTGTGCTAGAGACTACCCAACCATTAAGAAGGTTTATGCAATGTAGTTTTACAAGTGAATGAACAAATGCGTATAATGAATAATGCAATACAAACTAAGACATCACAATGAACATTAAGAGAGTAATAGACAGAATAACACATACTCATTTATAAAGTTTTCAATAAAAATTAGTTAGATTCAGAAGAAAGTTGCAGTGTAAGGCTGCAAGAGGCGACGACAGGAGAGTTGGTGGTGCAGATTGTAAGGAATGGCTGTGGCGTAGGTGGCAGAGGCCGCAAGAGGCGGCGACAGGAGAGCTGGTGGTGCAGACTGCAAGGAATGGCCGTGGTGCAGGTGGCAGAGGCCGCAAGGGGGCGGCGACGTAAGTGGCAGAGGCTGTAGGGAGCAATAGTGAGGCGCTGGAGAGACACAAAAAGTTGCTGAAGTCGGCGGTGAAGGATAGCGACGATAAGAGGTGCCATAGGGCGGTGGTGCAGAGGAGGTGCATCGCTTGGTGGTGAAGACTTGAGAGTGAGGAGAATTGCCGCTAAGATTCGGCTAGTGATCCTTGATGGTGGCGGTGGAGGTACCAAGGTGTGACAGGGGCTAAGGAAGAAGATCGGTTATCGGTGGGCTCCATGGTGGAGGTAGGGCGGAGTGGCTGGCATGACGGCTATGGGTCGGTTGAGAGTGTTGCTGGAAGCGATGGCGTCTATGGAGGGCGGTGTTGGCGATGACAGTGTCGATAGAGAAGGTGAAGTGAACGACGGAGATGGATCGGCTCAAAGAAGAGAACCGGCGGCTCGAGGAGACGGCGAAAAGGAAGAGGAGGGGAAGGAAAGGGGAAGAAGCCGATTGCGACCTCTGGTGGCTAGGTGCGCGAGGACAGTCGTCGAATCGGGTTGAGGGTGGTAGGCCTCGGTAAAAAGAGAAGAAGAAAGTTGGGTTTTAAGCTTGCATGGAGGATGAAGACGATAGGGTTTGGGTGGAGGGTCATGTGCAAGGCTTAAGGAGCATGTGAATGGGTTAAGGGTCTTGACTCTTTCCGTTCTATCATAACTCTTGGAGGGTTCATCCTTGGTTGCATGAGCTAAACCACGACATTCTCAAAATATCATAAATACCATTGAAATCATTGGACTCTTTCAAAACTAAAAAATTATTCATATAATATTTCCAACAGTTGGCTATATTTACTGACATATCTAAATAACCAAAATACATTTCTTTCTTGAAATGTAGACTGTTAAATGTGTGACAAAATTTATGAAAAAATTAGGGTACTTGGTTCGTGATCCTTTGGTATTGTGCTGTCGGGTAGCGTTAGATAATGTTCACCTGATTCAAATGGTTTATACAAAGGTAAAATAAACTTTTTACTAGATCGCTTAAGTTAGATTAAATTGACAGAACACATTGAAAGAGTGATAAGAATGGAAATCTAATAAGAATGGAAATCTAACTCTTCCATTCCAGTTTACTTATCACTCGAGGCAATGTCAGGCAAATAGTGGCGGAGCAGTGGGTTCAGCAGCAGTTTCTAGGCCAGGCACGAACTCTGGGCCAAGCGTTTGAATGGCTGTCCGGTTCGCCTAGTTAGGTGTCCGAACGGCTCGATGACGCAATTTTCTGAGAGAAATTCTTACAAGCATTCAAATGGTCTTCCTGGCATTTGAACGCCAGTCCATTTAGCCTAGGCTCGTTCGAACAAGCCCATAACTCAAATTCTCGAGAGCATCAATTTTTTAAGCGTTCAAGCTCCCTGTTAGATCATTCAAATGTCTGACTGACAATTCATTGGGTTATTTAATTATTTTCAGAGTGTGATTGAATTTGGGTTTATTTTCTTTCCAAATTGATTAGTTCGACTAGGAGACCATAAATATGTTGTTTTACTTGATTTTGGAAGACAATAAAGTATTATCCTCTTTCTGTTTAGTCTAACAGGGCCTAATGTTTGTGATTTCCTTTCTTTTTCACCATTAATTAGTTGTGGTATTATTTTATAGGATTTCGTCAAGTCAGAACCTAATCACCTATCAAAAAGTCCATTGATTTCAATGAAAATTAGGATAGTTTTAAGAATGCAGTGGGAAATATGATATTTGAAACAAAGATGGCCGTGCCGGCAGCGTACCGGCACGTGGCACAAGAGTGCCGCACGGTACCCCTCCTAACGCATCGCCACTCACCATCGACCTCGTCGCCGTCGCCGCTGCTCGCCGATCGTTGCTCGCCGCCCGCTTCGTGCCCTAGCCCCCGAGAGAGAAGACGGATCGAGACAGAGGGATCGAGAGAGAGAGAGAGAGAGAGATAGGGAGAGGGTTGTTGCGGGTTCGGTTTAAAATTTAAACCCTCTCCCGATCTCTCTCTCTCTCTCGATCCCTCTGTCTCGATCCGTCTTCTCTCTCGGGGGCTAGGGCACGAAGCGGGCGGCGATCGGCGAGCGGCGGCGACGACGACTACAATGGCAAAGGTGAGTATCTCTTACCTCTTTCTCTCATTCTCTTATGGCACGGCCGGCAAGTGCCACGGCACGTGCCGTGCCGGCCGGTGGTTGGCATAGTCCGTGCCTATGGCACGACCATCGTTGATTTGAAAAGCTTTTTAATGACACTTACTTGAAAAACCTTAATGGAGGAATATGCAGAAACTTAAACGAGCATTGAATTGTTATATGGCAGTGGTAAAAAGTACTAAACATCTACTTGTTTTGAAGGATCTGACATAAAATAAGCACTAAACACCTACTCAAAACTTTACTTCATAACATCTTCGTCTAATAAGAGTTATTTCATCAAATAACTGCCATGAAGAGTAAGTAATCTTTTTCTAAAACCCACTCTTGTGGAACAACGTACAAGTAGAAATTTACATTACTATCAAAGCAGGCAGTACCTCATTCCAGCCACTAATAGATTCTAGGGTACACTCCTAACTCGCAACTGAAGCAGCTGGAGACCTAACTTCCAAGGTACTCGGGATTTAGACATGCTTATTCTCAAAGTTCTAAGAACCTAAAGTAGGATACTGTTCTCCTCCGTAGAAGTCTAATTCCATCCAATTAATTTTCTAGTCAAGTTATATGTAATTGATCGATCTCTTACAATTTAGCTGCCTTTCAAAGTTAATACTCTTCCTTCTTAAACGAGTAGACAAATTGCCTTTTAGGTCATCTTACATTGAATGTAGAAAATGCTTTTTTTACCTCTCTCTCTCTCTTTTCATAATAAGACATTATGTTTTCTTTCATTAGAGACTTGTGATTTGCTTAATTTTGTATAATCGGGCTTTCTAATGTGATTATGTTTAAGTGTATGCACTATATTTCATAATGGAATGGGTTCCTTTGTTTTTATGCCAGTATGCCATCTATTTCAATTCTTATCATGCTTTCTAGCATCATCTACTGGGGTTTTATGTGATCATTGGATTGACAACTGCATGCATGGTTCTTTATCTTGCTCATAGTCCTTGGTTGCTTCAATTTAAGCACTTTATGTATTTTATGATAACTGCCAACGTGATAACCTTCTTTAATATTGAGCCCATTTAAAACAACTTTTTGTATGAATTGATTTTCCATCCTTAAATGATCCCCTGCAGACTCAAGATGTTGCACATGCTTTTGGTGCTGTCTGCACACCGGAGTTTTTCCTTTTTAAAAAGGTAATTGCTTCGAAGTCCTGATGGCTAGCATATCTGCTAAAGATGATTAACTGATTAATCAGTCATTGGTGTGACATGGCTTGTTGCTCCTCTAGAGTCCTGGTGCTTAGGTCTTTTCTGTTCATCATGCAAACAAAGCACTTGGATCAGCATATAATCTGTAGTACGTGCGTGTGTAGCCCTGTTCCTTCTCAGGCTTACTGTGAACTCAGTCCATATCTGACTTCGGTAAATAACTGAATTTTAATTTCTGCAATTCATTCATAAAAAGGGATAACAGGCATAACCACAAGTCACAAAATGTTAATTTCATATATTTTCTTGCAAGTGCTGATGTTTTCTTAGTCTCTATACTGGGGATTATACTGAATAAATTTCAATGAAACAGGGCTGCGGCCTTTTTGTATAATTATATATATATATATATATAATTTTTTTCTTGCATCATGCAATGGAGATTTAAGAAATACATGAGGACCTATAATTCTGGATTCAAATTCTAATATTTCCTGCTGGCCTAGTGGTCGTAATGATGTAATTTGTCTAAGATACTACTTTTTGTTGCATAGGATGGACGAAGACCTTTTGAGCTGTTCTACCATGGGCAGTTTGATGATTCACGACCGAGTAATAGTGTACCAATTACTGGAAGGTACTTCTATGAATTGTAGGTCAAGATTTATTGTGAGAAAATCCTTATTTCTCTGTTGATTTATTTTGATCTTGTAGAGATTTGAGTCTTGCAATAGACTGTGTCCTCAGTGGTCAAAGGTTGTCATCTATGCAGAAACCCAGGTAGCCATTTCTCCATGTCATTAGAAAGCTATTTTACAGTTGAAAATCAGCTTATCTTCTGGAATCTGTTCTGCCCTGCTTTGATTTTTTATCTTACCATATTTCTTTTCCATTATTAAGTGTTGGATGCAGCATAAAATGGCATCCTGGGGAGAACCATTAACTCGCACTATTGGCAAATATTAGCTGCCAGCTTCATCATACAAGAAGTGGAGCATAAAGCAAAAGTGAATGATTTCAAATAGTTACCACAGGTATGGCTTTTGCAGATATCATATCAGTCTCATTTTCTTAGTCAGAATTCCCCCAGGAATAATGAGAACACAAGTTCATAATAAAGTGTCACTTGACATGCTTAATTAGTTGTCTCCTTTTTATTCCTACCACAGTTACTAGAATCACATCAGAAGTTCGCCAACAGACATATTAAACTTCCTTATGTTTTTGCCTTTTAAACCTACCTTGTATATCACATGTAATTGTCAATATAATTGGTAGAATAATATATATTCTTTATAGTGTATTGAAAGGCATTTTTGGCGGCTGCCTTGCAGGGGTGGCGCACCAGCCGCCCCGCCAATCAGGAGGCACCGTTGCAAGGCGGGTGACCATGTGCACAAGGAGAAGAAGAGGACTTCTTATTCTCCTTCTTCTTGTGCCACCCCACTAAGCCGGAGGGCACCGGTGCAAGGCGAGTTGATGTTGTGCTCGAGGAGAGGAGGACGAGGAATTCCTTTTCTTGTTCTTCTCCTTCTCCTTCCCATTCTTCTTTTTCTCCTTTTCTTTCTCTCTCTACATTAGGAACCACTTTTACTTTAATTGCTGGACCACTCTAGCTGTCATACACTCATACACCCACCTCTCACTAGTTGTCATGCAACACTAATAGTAGATACATTAATCAAATACACACACACATATATTTATATACAAATATATATACATACATATATTTTTAAACATACGTGTATATATAAACATATTTTTGACTTGTGATCTTTTATTGTTATGGTTGTAAATTATATTATTAAAAAGTTTATACATGCTATATTAATATATATTAGTTATCGATATTTTATTTTTATTTTTCACATATTAAATATGCTAGCCCGTCTTGGCACTTATCTTGGCATCCGCCTTCCGCCTAGGTGCTAAGCAGTAGAATAACTGCCCGCAACCAGCGGCTGCCTTTGGCTGCCTACGCTAGTTCTTTATCCCTCTTCTACCTTGTTACATGAGACATTTTTGTGGTCAGCAAGACCCAACTAAAGAATCATTGGGGATGCAAGGAATCAGATAAGAAGTGTCAGCTTTGTCTGAGATCCCTTCTTAATTGACCAATATTTGAATCCATCTAAAACAACAAAACAAATAAATTCCAAAACTATATATCTCTTGTATTGACCCTGAGACCGGAATGCCTCAGCTTCTTTTGTCCTTCATTTATCTTTTTCATGATTTCTTCTATGGTTTTGTTCATATGCATCCTCATTCACTGATTCTTCTTATTGTGTTTTATAACGAGTAATATAAACTTTTTCTGATACATATAATTCCTGGAGCTTGGCAGTAGCTTGGATATGCAAGGATCCTATAACAATTCATAGGTTTCTGGAGAATTCAGAAACATAGATATCTCTAAGCATCAAACTAGATAATACAACAGTCGAGAAAATAGAATCATAGAGCATGGGCTTATTATCAGGATGAGAACGAATTGGGTGAGAACAAGGAAAGTAAGGTGCTCCCCCAGTTGAAAAGACAAGTGAACGAAACAAGATCTGCTACCAGTCTCTCTTAAGAGTGACATTGGTGGTGATGCTTTTGGCTAATTTGTCAGATAGAACATCGTAAGATTACAAAAAATTCAAAAATGAAAGAAAAAGAAAGAATGATGGGCATCAGGAATCTACAAGTCTGTATTTGGGAAGACTGGAAGAGAGGATCTTTGTCCTCAGTTTTCCCAAAGTAAAGATGTTATTCAACAATGATTAGAAATTTAAGTTGTTCGAGAACGCTGGCTTTTTTTGATCTTTTGCACTCCTTATTTCTAGGTTTGAAACATTTTAATATGCTCAAGTAGTGGACTTGACTTCAATTGATAATGTATGTCTAGCTAGATTCAAACTCAGAACCTTCTAATTTGATACCATAATAATTTAGCAATTATTCTAAAAGTTCAAACCGCAAAAAATTCGATGGTTTTTTGTCTTTTATATTCTAACAAAAGTAAATTCAGTGCTAATGGAAAATGTACTTTTAAGATTTGGATGATGCAGCCCCGGCATGTACTTTCTGTTTCTCCAACATAACAGAAAATTGACTGGAAAAGTTCCATTGATAACCAAATGCATCCTTAGAATTTTAATGTCTTTTTCTTGGTGGCATATGATGCTTGACAGATTTGTTTCCCATGATGGACTGAGATGGTAGAGCATGTAGGAATTGAAATCTCAGACACCATCTTTTTCCTACGTGCTTGGATTTATTGTAGTTAAGCACTTGGCTGCTGATCATGCTTCAGGATAGCATTCAAACTGTGAAAAGCGACAACACGATACGCTCTTGTCCCTGTTCTTGGTCTACAGAGATACAGAGAGTTGACCCTCGAGGTATATTGGCCGTTCAATGTGGAGAAATAATTTAACAGAACTGGACTTGGATTTCATGTTGCAATTCTTTTTATTTCTTTTTGAGACAAGGTGCATGTTGCAAAATTTAATGTATATCAGTTTGTCTGTGAATGCCAAAACGTTTGACATACAATATCCCTATTTTTATTTCTTTCCTTTTGTGTTCTCATATATTTACAGTTTAATTTTTAATATTTGCAAATTGAGCTTTTATATTTGACTAAATATTTGCAGAAAATATCCTGGTCATGTTAGCCCTAACATCATTTGAGTCAATAAAAATATTTCGTCCACTGCAAACATCGTTTGGTTAGGTTAGCACTAACGATTTTTTGCTAAATGTCAAAAATGATCATTTTTTTTTTCTTTTTCTTCTTTTAGGGCACAATGAGACTTCAAATTCCACCATAGGCAAAATTTAGAAGTTTGAGGAAGCAAATCAGATCTAGCTAAAAGATTAAAGCGAGAGTTCGTACTTATTTTCTTCTTTTATCTTGGGTGAGGTATTTTGGGAAGGGATATTTGGGTTGCATAAAGTATTTTATGTTAGGTTAGGATTTTAATAATATTTTTAGTGTAGTTAACAGAAAACTAACTTTTTTTTAATTTGAAGATTTTGGAAAAGCATCAAAGAAAGAATGGGGGAGTAAAATTTTCGAACAGATTTTTGAGCATTAAATTAAATCAATTGCTAACGTCGACAGCAGGATTCGAACCTGCGCAGGCAAAGCCCAACAGATTTCGAGTCTGTCTCCTTAACCACTCGGACATATCGACTTGTGAAAATAGTTAGGTCTTGCCCAAATTTCTACCCTCTCCAAGCGCGGGACTGATTTCCCTCCTCCTTTCCTTCCTCCTCCCCCTCCTTTATTTTTTTCTTGCTCTCTCTAGTGCTGCTTTTGAGTAGGGGTGGCAATAAGTTCGGGCTCAATCTGACCCAAACACGATCCAATTATTAAACGGTAATACGACACGACCCGCTTAACCTGTTTAATAAACGAATCGGATTAACACGACTCGTTTAACCTATTTAATATTATCTGATTTTGCTTTCTTCAAAATTTGCTACCATCTTCTAGAGGATTGGCGTTACTTAAAAATATTTCAATTCATTTGAAGCTTTCACTTAGATGTCGAGGTAACTTTTGTGGTAAAAAGCTCTTTTGCTTTTTGATGGAAAAAGATCAAAACCTATTCTCTTTGGATCATTTTATCAAAGTTTTTAAGTGATGTCATAACCAATATTAAGGAAAAGTTCTCCCACTGAAATGATCGACAAAAGATACAGAGCATTAGATGATATACAATTATATAGGTTAGGAACTACATAAGTTCATACTTTACCTCTGTCAACCATGATAACCAACAAAATTAAACGACTGAATTAGGGGAAAGGATTTGATACCTCATTTATTGAACCAAACTGAATTTTCACAGCTCGCAATAAACGATAAGATGAATACCTCTCACCCTAAACAGTAAAAACTTATTAGAATGAGAACAAAGTCACTCAGGCAAATGTGTAATCCGGGAACAAAGTCACTCAGGCAAATGAGAACAAAGTCACTCAGGCAAGTGGCGACTATTGGGGCTCAAAGTTGGGACACGGGAGGGGAGGAATCGGCGGCGTGAGGGAGAAAATGAATAGAAGATGAGTTGAGGGAGTGAGAGTGTGAGAGTGAGAGTTAGGGTTATTTAGTTTAGAGTATATAGCACCGGGTTGACTTAACCCGAACCGACCCGTATATTTAAACGGGTTAAATGAGTCAAAACATATCAGCTATATAAACCCGAACACAACCCGATTATTAATCGGGTTAGGCGGATTGACCTGTTTATGATCTGAAACCTGATTAAGTTAAACCCAAACCCGATTAAGAGGTAGGTTATCGTGTCAAATTATCGGGTCGAGTCGAGATTTGCCACCCCTACTTTTAAGCTCATAATCTCTTTCCTTCCTTTAGCTTAGTTCACTTTAGGAATAATATTTTTTTCTAGAATATAAATCCTTATATATAGAATAATAGCTAAACATTGTAATAATTTATTCTAAAATATAAATACTATTCATCAATATTACATCTAATATTACACACTAATACAATTACTAATTTATTCTTGATATCTACCCATCAACCTACCTTATATCAAATCAAAAAATATTTATAGTAATTTCATATAAAAAAAAACCCATGGTTTCTATCTTTTCCTTTACTTTATATCAAATAAAAAATAATTAATATACCCTTATTTCAAAATATAAATAAACATTAGAATAGCAACAAAGCCCTCATTTTATGAATAACAAAGAGGAACTATTCTAGAATTGATCTTATTATTGATGTAAACGAAAGCTCAATTTTTCCCCTATCACTCGCTTTCCATGATCTTAGTAGTGGGGCTTCCTTCTCTCGGCAATGTCATCATCGACTCTACCCCCCTATTTGTTGTCGACTTTGCTTTTGCCATCCCAGACCCCCACCTCCCCCTTCTTTTTTCATCACTATCCTCCTTTTCTGATTATTGTGCTCAGCTCATGGTGTTGTGCTTAGCTTGTGATGTTCACTCGCTCATGCGGTCGACTTCTTGCCCTAAAGGATCCTTCCATCATGTGCAAGTGTTCAGCCACCATGTGTTGCTTCATTTGCCGCCGCTTTGTGCCGCTCTTCAGCCTCCATTCATCTTTGTCGTGCCATGTTCTCGATTCCTTGTCTTTGCTTACGTGACGTGCCAACTATAGTGTTTTGTTAATTGGTTGGATCAATTAGAGGGGTCTGCCTTGTTTTTCTTGTATTCATGTTCGAATTTTTGTTTGTTTTTGTTGCTTATTTCCTTCAGGTTGATCTGGTGTGCAGGTTGTGGTGTTGGGGCACTTATGATCATAATAGAGTTATGTGACATAGACTCTCTTTCTCCTTCTTTCGTTTGTCTCTTATCGCTAGACTTATCAGTCGTGTTGCCTTGAATAATCAAGAGAGAGGCTTGTTTTCAATATTATTGCCCTAGCTTCTTTCTTCTTCATTTTTGAGTACTTATAACTTTGTTATTTATTTAATATCATGTTCACAATCATTTTGTCTGCATTTAGCCAATTGTGAGGCTTGCTTGTCCTATCTACATTCTCCTCTTTTTTTCTATATCAGGTTGTTACTATTTTCTTGAAACTTAATAAATTTATAGTTTGCATGGTTTTCATAAAATAAAATAAAAAAATAAAATAAAATAAAAAAACATGAGCTTCATTTGCCACTTTGAGTCAGGGTAATAAATATACACGTAATGTTAGCATGTTAAGAAAAATCGCTTACAAAAATAGTGATTTTTGTTCAATAAAATTTGTTAACTCAATTAACAATTTTTTTGGTATCAATTGTATATAAATTATCTTAGGGAACATTGTACCTATTTGGAATGCAGATAAACTTTCTCAGAGTCAATCTTCTTCTTTGAGGCTTGGTCTGCTTATTGAGTCTTGCGTAAGTACAGCCCTACTGCCCGACAATTTTCCACAAAGGCTTCTTCTAGAGTACTCCTCTAATTTCACTTCACTTGTTTGTCTCACGTACAACAAAGAATTCCTGGTGGGTTCGAAATTATAGCTAGCAAAATGGATAACTGCTTAGTCTACTAATTTTTCTAGACTTATAAGCCAAAGTTTTACTCTTTTTTTCTCTCTCTTTTTTAAGGGCCCCAGGGAGATCCCCTTCTTTTTCTTCTTCTTTTCTGCTGATGCTGCAAGAATTGTAGTAAATAGTAAGGCGCCTGAAGAATTGTATTAGAATAATTAAGAACTCCTATTTCAGATATGACAATGCTCATACGCAAACTGTCAAATATCGCTATCCCTCTCTCAGCAATTCGTTTCTAGCAGCAATGGCAATCAGGCGAAAGCACTATGCAAATCGGTGAAACTTTACTTTGATCGACTGCTGATCAGCTTGATCCTTTCTTTTCATAGCTAAGTCATTTTAAAAGGTCAGGCAAGTAAAAGTAACATCACACGGCACTCAATAATTCAAAGAGTTAAATATATTTTACTCACCATCTTCTTGGACTGAAATGATTTCTACTATTTTAGTTATGTTCCAATAATTTTGCTTCTATCAAATGAATATAGATATCGGGAGAAGGGAGTTTTCTTTTCTATAATGAATTATGTTCCTATAGCCTAATTATTAGCTAGATAAAGAGGCTAACAATTATTTTGTTATATAAATTGGACAATCGGATTAATTCTCTAAGAAATATGTCATATTAAATCCATATCATTTGATTTAATAAATGTCAATCTAACGTTCACAAAGAATTTAAATGTATGACCTCTATTAGGAATAGCAATCGGATTGGATCATGTTGAGCTTAGGCTGGTTTTAGCGGCCATTCACCTAAGCCAACACAAATAGAACTATTAATTAAATAAGTTAGGCGAGTTATAAATGAGCTATTGATTACATAGAACTAACTTGTTTAGACCTTTCGAGTTCGGTCTAACCTCTATCATGATTGGGTAAAACCCGACTACTATGATCTAGTATTTTGGTTCAACTGGGTGGAAATTTAGGGTGACTCGATGACAATTGATGTACTTTAAATCATGATACATAAGAACTAATTGATGTACTTGCATATCATCTGAATGCACTACTACGAAGCAGAATATTAGTGACATGAAGAAATGGTATCTAATAGCCGCTGGTAAATATATATATATATATATATATATATATATATATATATATATATATATATATATATATATATATATATATATTCTGACATTTTTATTGTCATACGCCAATTATTGTAAAATAATAATAATTTAAAAAAAGTATTTAGTTTACTACTAAAAAAAAATCAAAGAGATATAATATAATAGTTGGGAGAGAGATTTATTTTACTATCATTAAGACAAACAGTACGGCCACTTGGGCTACGGTAGTACGTATAATCTCCAAATGAACCAAACACACACGTAGAGCGGACCTTCTTTCTTTGCGACTCTTAGTTGGGCAGTGTCGCCGTCAAGAGAAGCGGCACCTTCCTGCCAACAACGACTCCGAAGGACTCGCCCATATCAATCTCGTTTGAGCTCATCCCGTTCGGCAACGTCCAGTCGAACTTGAAGAGGAGGTTCGCCAGCGCGAGCTCGACTATGGCCGCGCCCATCGCCATCCCAGGGCAGATCCTCCGGCCGCCCCCGAACGGGACGAGCTCAAAGTTCTTCCCTTTGAACTCGATGGGGCTGTGCTCGAACCTCTCAGGCCTGAACTCCTCCGGCTCCTCCCACGTCTTCGGGTCTCTCCCGATCGCGAACGCGTTAATGTAGACCCGCGTCTTGGCCGGGATGTCGTAGCCGTCGATCCGACAATCCTCGCGGCACTCGCGAGGGAGGATCAGTGGGCCGGAGGGGTGCAGTCTTAGGCTTTCTTTGACTACCATTTTATTGTAGTGGAGGAGGGGGAGGTCGCTCTCTTCGACCTTCTCTTTTCCTTGACCCACTCTTCGGACTTCCTCTTGTGCCGTCTTGAGAGCGATGGGATTCCTCATGAGCTCAGTCATTGCCCACACTATGTTCACAGCTGCCGTATCCGATCCAGCAATGAACGTGATCTATTGATTACCAAACATAATATCATTAGGGGTTTGCATGTTTTGCATGCAGCCCTTTCTAAAATTTATATACATACTAAATTCCAGATCTAAACGTACTTACCATGAGCATAGCTTTAATGTGATCCCTAGTTAGAGCCACCGGGAAGTTGGGATCCTTCTGCACCCTGAGCAAAACACTAGCGAAGTCATCCTCATATCCACACCTCTCCCTCTCTGTGATGATCTTCTCCAAGAACCGATCCATCTCCCCAGAATTCCTATCTAACCTCCGCTGCACTCCCGTGACCACGTTAAGGATCCGGTGCATGGAAGGGAAGAAGTCCCCCGCCACGAACCCTCCCATCAACCGGATCGTCTCTTTGATCATGTCGTGGAACTTGCTCCTCCCGCACTCCCCGTCTCTCGCAAACCTCTTCCCGAACGTAATCCTACACGCCACGTTGCTTAGCAGGGAGAGGATCATCTCGTCCAAGTTCACGGCCTCGCCGAGCGCCGACGCTTTGGCTATGGATTCAACCAGGCTGTGGACCTCTTGCTCTCTTATGGGCTGGAGGAGTTGCACTCTCTTGGCGTTGAAGAGCTCGACGGAGCTCATCTTTCGCATCTGGATCCAGTAGTCGGAGTAAGGGGCGAAACAGAGGTCGAGGCCGCCGTAGGAGAGGCACTGCCACGTGGTGAGCTGGGGGCGCGTACAGAATTTGAGGTCGTGGGTTTTGAGGATCTCGTGGGCGCCGGCGGGGGAGGAGATAACGAGGGTGGGGATGTGGCCGAGGCGGATGTGCATGTAAGGGCCGTAGGTGGTGGCGAGACGGTGGAGGGAGCGGTGCGGGAGGGCGCCGAGCTGGTGGAGGTTGCCGATGATCGGGAGGCCTGGGGGCCCGGGAGGGAGGTGAAGCCTTGGTTTGTTCTTGATACGGCGGAGTAGGAGTAGGAAGGTCAGTGAGATGAAAAATAGAGAGAGGTAGCTCATCTCAGAGAGACGTAAGAATTGAAGTGAGGAAAGAGGCATCTCTTGAAATTGCTATCGTCTTCTATATCTTTCTTAATATATATAGTGGACTTTGCATTTAAAGGTTAACACCCTGCTTTTTTTTTACAGTTTATATCTACAACCTTTAATATTTGTAAAATCTCACTTTATGTTTTATAAACTATTTAATACACTCAGGGATTAGGTTAATACCAACATAATTTGTATAGACGACAAATAAATCTTCTTCTTTGATCAAAATATCAAAACTAGAAGAAAGTAAGCATGTCAACCAGTAATATATATTTTTGCACCAGTATCTCATTCAATCTAGATACAAGAACTGAGTCGGGTCGGAGTTAATTCATCTGTCGTAGAATAAGGCAACAATGACCCTTCTTGATCATGATTTAAAATTTCACCAAATTTATTATCAGTAATAAATTTCATAATCATTGACAAAGTGACAATCTGACGTTAATAAATGTCACTTCTAATTCTAGTTTAAGGATCACATTTTATGTCAAATTAAGAGTATTGATGACACCAGCAGTCCGAAAGTTAAAAAACCAAAGATACACTCTTATTAGGAGGAAGAAGATTTTTCTTAGGGTATAAAAAAATTACTAACCCTACTCCTATCATATGAGCTGCCCAATCAGCACCCCAATAATAATATATGCAAGTATACACAAATATATGGAGGTCCTCACAAGATGGTGGTGTCATGGTGAAAGATATTTATTAGATTAGGAGGAGGTTGCTCTTCTTTCACATCTAGAGCTACATATTCTTATCCATTGAATGTTATGACCAACAAATTGCACGACTATGTGCAGCTGTCTTACTTTTTTCAGAATGGTTTAGATAATTTAAGCAAACGGCATTATTTATGATCTATTGCTATTTAGAAGAATTGATTCATATGTCTAACTTATGTATTAGAAAGAAAATTTTCTCTATATGTTTAGTCTATAATTAGCATATAATTAATCAAAATTAATGTGTGGGTGTTGGTTATGCTTAGTTTTGTTGCATGCGGTTATGTACTTTGCTTAATGGGTTACTATATATAAGCACATAGTACACATCGGAGTTTTACCTAATTAAGATCCGATGTGATATTAACTCGAATGAGACCTAGATTGATGGAATAGGACTTCTTCACCTATTCATGCTATCGATCATCTGGCTCGCCCAGCACAGCTTGACAAAGATGGGGTTATGCCGACCCAAACCTAAGTATTAGCTTGACCTTTGGCACAAATTTAGTGTCGACCTTGAGTGTTAGTTGTTCGACGCATGCCAATAAATAGATTGTATACATTCAATAGCTTCAATTGCATCTTATATATATATATATATATATATAAAGAGTAGTAGGATGTGATCAAAATAGTTATATATATGTAGTCAATATATATCCAATGGTGTGCCTCAAATACTAAGATGAGATCAGCCCACACCAAATCTCAGTACCCTTTCTTTCCTTTCCTTTGGTTGCTCCTCTCTTATTCTCCTATCTTCTTCTTAAAATTCTCTGAACTATGGCGGGCTGGCAATGAGCTTTCTATTTTCCAGCCCGGCCCAAAATGATTCATGAGCCAATGACCATCTTATTTTCATTAATTACTATTAGACCCAATGTGAACGGCTTTGAATCCTCTCCCCACCCCGATATTCTACCCTACCGAAATTTTCCACCATTCTCGCCGCCGTCTCTTCCCCACCGGCAAATGACTCGGTACTCTCTCACATTTCTCTCAACTCTCTCTTTTATCGTCTATTCTAACCCCTTCCAATGGCAGGCGCTTGCGAGCCTTCAAGCGATGGATGAGATCCCACGGCATCGAGTGCAGCGACGCGTTGGAGCTCGTCGAGACCGCCGCCACCAATGGCATCTGCGTGCGAGCTCTCTGCGATCTAAGAGAAGGAGATCTCGTCGCCACCATACCCAAGAACGCCTGCCTCACCATCAGGACCTCCGGCGCGCGTGCCATGATCGAGGAGGCCGGTCTCTCTGGCTTCCTCGGCCTCGCCGTCGCCGTCATGTTCGAGCGAAGCCTTGGGCCACGCTCGCCGTGGGATGCGTACCTCCAGCTGCTGCCGGAGAGGGAGTGCGTGCCGCTCGTGTGGAGCGCAGAGGAGGTCGATGCGCTTCTCGGTGGAACGGAGCTCGAAAAGGTGAACTCTTCGTTAGACATGTTGACTGTGAGCAAGTTTGGGTTTTTATGAGGTGGGGTTGAACGGAAATGCCATTTTTGACGGAAAGTTTCTATCTTACTATACTAGTGGATTTGAAGGAATGATTAGTGATTGTGCCTTTGCGGCAATCTGTTTTTAGATCAGATTCATGAGGTTTAAACTGATTCGTATTGGATGGAGAGTAAGTTGTAATCAGAAAGACATAATTTTAACAAGTGGATGAGAAAGATTTTACGAATCCATTGCAGAATAGGGATTTGTTCTATTAAAACCGATCCATAGAGTATGCATGATTACCATATGTGGTTGGAAGGTTTGTTCTTGATTATACTTCTAGTTTCGAAATAACCATATACTTTATCACCTAGAACTTCTTTTCTGAGATCCAGATCACACTATCTTATAGTGTAGAGATCAACTGCTCTTCGTGAGCTTATATGTGAACCTTTTGTTTTCTGATCCTCAGTTTACCTTCTAAATCTTAAAGCAGCTCATGTTGTCTAATAATGAATGTACTGGTTTGATTAAAAAAAAAACATGTATCGATTATCTTTTGTTCTCTTGGGAGGGTACATTGGAGTCGTTGTGATTCTGATCCTAGTTTTTCTGCTTCATGATGCTAAATATTTAGGCAGGCGGTAAAGGAAGACAGGTCGTTTATATATGAGGATTGGAGAGACTCCATTGAGCCTCTTATTCATGGGCCTTGGAAGCTTGACTCAAGTAGTTTTGGTGTTGAACAATACTTCTCCGCCAAGACACTTATTTCATCAAGATCCTTTGAGATAGACAGTTTTCACGGCTCTGGAATGGTGCCTTTAGCTGATCTGTAAGTAATTTTTTGTTTGATGATTATTATGGATTACTTAACACAGCTGTCAAATGTGTATGCATGACACAATGAGAGTCTCCATGAGAATGATTTTTGTTTTATATTGATGTTATTGTTAATTGTTTATAAAAATCACTGTTTTCTAACATCTTAAATTTTTAGAGTAGTTAGTGAATTATCATGATATCAGAGCATAGATTCTGAGTTTAAATTTTGCTAGGCTCATTTGCTATGCAAAATTATAAAATCTTTACCAATTTAATTCAAGTTCATTTCTTGGGTCTCTTAAATGTTTCAAAGTCTAGGAGTGTAGGAGAGTACTGAATATAAAAAATAAAAATCACTATTCTCTAACAATTTAAGATTTAAAGTAGCTGGTAAGCTAATAATAACATAATTAAATATTTCTTAGATTTTTCTTATTGTGAAATCTACTATCGATCTTCACAAAAGCTTTTATTCTAAGTGCTATGTCATATTTAATTGCAGTTTTATGTATCTCTGAGCTTGTTATTCAATTGTTATACTGAGTTTTTGGTATTTTTCTAGTTGTCTGATCAAGGATTGTTTTATTGGTGAAATGGGGAGTACTAGTTGGCCATAGGCATGGTTCCATGCCAAATATTATCTATCAGTTTGGCACAAGGTTAGCACATGATCAATATTGGTTGGCATGAGGGAGTATGAGGATGCTTTCTTATGTCAATGGTGATAAGGCACTTGCTTAATACATGCTGACCCATGTAATTCTACAGACCTGGTAGAATATTCTATGTATCTGATCGCATTCACATCAGTTCTTCATATCAGTTGTATTTTATTGAAAGCTTATGACATATGAATAGTCTGCATTGAAATATGTTTTGTTCTTTAGTTACTTCATCCGATAATTTGATGGAGTACTCTGGGTTTTACTTAGTTATTAAACAGTGTTATATTGTTATTCACTGTTGACATTTGCAAAGTTTGTTTTGTATACTATATCCTATTATCTCGTTATGATTAGATATGCTCCCCCTCCCCGCCTTCTGATATTTATCGTATATACTTTGATATCTTTCTCCTTTTTCTTTATAATATGCTACAGCTTTAATCACAAAACAGGTGCTGAAAATGTACACTTTACCTCTGTGACATCATCACCTTCTACCTCAGATGATGAAGGTGATGAGGACAAAAATGATGCATCTAGTGATGAACAATCATCTATAAGTTTCACTGCTAACTCTTCAGGTTATCATCTGAACAATCCCTATCCCAATAGTGGGCTTTAACAGTGATGGTTTGAAATAAATTCACTAAATACTGTCCTTTTCTTCTTGAGATACAGGAGACAGCAATACAGCTTTAGAAATGATCATTGTAAGAGATGCCAATGCAGGGTCTGAGGTTAGTGTTCAGTTGCTGCCAATTTGAATATTGTATATATGAAGTAATTAAAGAACTTTGGTTAACTGCCTGGTACTGAATTTCTACTCATGTCCTGAAGCTAGTATTATAATTGTTAGATGACTGGTGGGATTTTTTTCATTTATTCTCTAATATCTTCCTAATGAGGCATGCTTAGATGATTTCTGAGAAGCTCAGTTCATCTCATGGTCTATATATTTTTGCCTTGCTGTTGTTGTTTGCATTATCCTTTGCCGAGTGAATGGGGTAATCTTCTGCATGGAGGTGAACCAACAGCTAGTACAAGTTAGCATATATTTAATGGATGTGCATGTAATTCACCACCCATCATCTATGACATTCTGCAGTACACATCTATTTTCGCTACCTGCAGAAAGCTACCTGTTTTAGAAATATTCCCTAAAATGTTCTTTCTCTAGAGAACCATCACTGAGAAAAATCAGATAGGTTATAGAAGCTTAGTTTACAATGTAAATATTCCTTATGCAGTCTGAAAACTGCAAGATTTGGTATTACCAAAATGATACCTAATTAATTTCATATTTACATGCAAACAATTCTTTTTACTTGCCTTGCATGAAATAGAGTATCATCGGAATATTTGGCTGAAGAGGGCATCATTTAAATTGGACAATGAAAATCAAGGTTCAAAAAATTGGGATCGAAATTGGCATTCCGAAAAAATGATACATATCGGCTAGATCGGTCATATTGGCCATATCGGTCGCCGGAATTAGATTGAACTTTTTAATTATGTAAAATTTATATATTATTTAAAAATATAGGACAACTTTTAAAAATTCATAAAAAAAATTATTAAAAAAATAAGAAGATAAAAGGAGAAAAATATGGTGTAGTAAAAATTGAAAAGAAGAGATTAGAAAGAGAGCAAGTGGAAGAAAAACAAACAAAAGAAAGAAAGTCTATGGTGCTATGAAGAAGAAAAGAGAAGAGAGAGTGGAAGAAATAAAAAACTGATAGGAAAATAAATTAAAAAATTAAACACAGGAGTTTGTTGGAGTTCGCTCGCTGAAGTTAGATCTCTCCGTAAAAAAACAGTGGCTATATAATAAGGAGAGAAAAAGAGAAAAAAAAAGCAAGAGAGAGAGAGAGAGAAGAAAGAGAGGAAGAGAGAAAAAGAGAAAGATAGAGTTCGGATCAGTAGATCCGAATCGGGTTCAGCCGATTCGGCAAATCATGGTGAAAATATTTGTACTTATCTGATTGGTTTAGGTGCTTACCACCTATTATTTCATTGTGCTCTCCATCTTTTGCCTGCTCTCTGCAAAATTGGAGTAGCTGCCTGATGCCAGTGTTGGCAGTTCGAGACTTTAAGTCCAGGAACATCAGTTACTCAGTGTCTTGTAAATTTTTCAATGCAGTCAATCAAGTAAATTAATTGGTCAAGCTCAAGAAAAAGATTCATGTTTTTTGAATGAAAGCATCACACAATGCCATTTGTCATCTTACTAGTGTATTTTCCTTGTATTTTCTCTTTCAAGGTCTTTAACACCTATGGCTCTATGGGAAATGCTGCTTTGCTCCACAGATATGGGTTCACAGAATCTGACAATCCATTCGACATCATCAACATTGATCTAACCCTAATAGTTAGATGGTGCTCATCCACATTTTCTGACAGATACGCTAGAGCAAGGCTCTCATCATGGAGGAAGTTAAGTTATACAGGCTGCACCAGCCAGAACTCTGAATACTTTGAGATTTCATACAATGGAGAACCACAGCTGGAGCTTCTAGTACTTCTCTACATCATCTTTTTGCCAGAGGATGCATTTGACAAGCTGAGATATATGATAGAGACATTGGAAATTACAGATGACTGCACAAGTGTTGTTAACATGCTCAAGATCACCAGAGGCAACTGCCACAAACCTTTAAAGATCAGCAATGGGCATGAGGGTTCAAGTTATTTGAAGAAGTTATTGCTAACAGAGAATGTTTGTGGTGCACTATTATCGCTTGCAGACCTGAGGGAGAGTCTATATGACTCAAGCTCGTTAGATGATGATGTAAGGAGGTTGCAAGAATGCAGTTATATTAATGATAGAAAACAATATCATTCGTTGGTGTTGCGGATGAGTGAGAGAAGGATTCTGCAGAGATTAAGGGCACATGCCTCCCGAAGATCTAGATTGAAGAAAAGAAAGCTGAAGTAGAAGTATTGAAGAAAATGAGATTAGGAGTTGCTATTATTACTCTTCTGATACTTTTTACTGCTGCTGCATGTAAAACTTCCATCTGCAAGTTGGCATCTCCATTCTGGTGTCAAAGGAGAATTCTTGTCATTCGAATTTCTTCCAGAAAATATATAAGCCTACGTTTGTTAACATAACATATATTTGTTTTTCTGGTGAGGTTCCTGTAACGGATAGAAAAAAGGAATGGATACTGTCCACGTTACTCTTCCATTCTGGATTTTGTGATTAGTTCTTGAAAGTTCTGCAAGTTGTATGGATGTCAATCATCAGCTTGGCAAGACATTTCATTGCCTTCGCTTATATGTTGACCATGGTGCTAAATATGATCTTTATGCGCCTTAATTCTTAACGTATCTTTTGTAAGATGCCAATTTTAACGTCTAGGAAAGCTGTGACAATGAGATTGTTGGAGTCGGCATGGTGTTAAGGAGAGAGTCAAGTAAAGTCAATTGGGACTTGAAAGATGAGCTTAATTTCAGAAATGAATCATCTTCACAAGGTGGGGAAAATGAAATGCAATGCCGGAAGACGGATGCTGGAAAATTCTTGGCCAATCGGCAGTGTAATAGTATAAGAGGAATTCAACCTGCAAGATTGAGATAATAGGGGCCATAAATAGTTTAAACAACATGAATGCATAATAAATTTGTACAATTAAGTACTCAATTTGAGTCTAACAATGCTGAAATTCACATAAGTAGGGCAAATAAAAGAACTTAAGTCTTGAACTAGCTTGAGCAATTCCTGATTCCACATTTAGCATTTTTAAAGCAAAGGTCCTCAAGTGCTATAGGCCATAAGATGGACCACTTTATTCTGAGTAAATATGTACATCGATACATAAGTTCAGATCCTCGACTGTGCAGTAACACAAGATATTAGATAGCTACAAAATATGAATCATGTTATACTATAATATATGGTGGCATACTGACATCTGCTCTCATATATGATCAGACACAAGAGATGCATATCCATTGGCAAAGTAAAAGGAAGGTTTTTGAAGTATTTCAAAAATCTTGTAGTCAAAACTTGTAATATAGGAATATATGAGATTTATACTGCTACACTATAGCAGCTTCTGTATATTGAATCAAGAATAATGTGAAAGGGACATCTGAGGCATGATCAGATGAGTTAAATACAATAGCTAGCAAATCTAATGAGCCAAACCAGCAGGAGCTGGTGCTGAATCCTTCTCTGATTTCTTCTCAAGGATTGAAGCCAAGGTCTTGTCAATCTTTGCAAATACCTCTTCCTTGGGGGCATTGCCGTTGACCTGAATCGGATAGTGAAGGATGTTCAGAATTTTAAGAGGATGTATATCATCCAGTATAAAGCAAATACTCCGTAACTCAAGGTAACTCAGTAGTACATATTTTTTTATGAGAGGCAACAGAGTTTCAAGTACTAGTGACGAGTGACATGACTTACCAAGAGAAGAAAATCTACACATACAAGTGATAAAGCCATTCAGTAGTCACTTCAGAAAACAGCAAATACAAGAAGTTATTCCTTTTCACCTCATGAACACAAATATTTAATTTTTTCAGACAGGTATATAACTAAGAAGGTGGACTTTATAACCGCAAGGGAAAACAACAAATAGCTGTAACTATAGGCCCAACTAAGAGAGATGAAATGGAAATAGAAGTTAAGTCAGTTACTAGAGAAATCCAAAGCTTTTAGAAGCTATGTATCATGAAAATGATAAATACTCATTGTTAACTCACCAATTATTGGATTTAAGCTAATAGAGAATGGTAGCTTTATTTTGTTATACGCCAACACTCTTCCTCACTTCTAAGTTTAAGATATTTTTGTAAGGCCCAAAAGATGAGCTTAACTTAAATGGACATGTTTATATTTAAAACAGCAAATAAACCTTACATGATTCGAACTCAGGACATCTGTTATGATACCATGTTAACTCACTAACTATTCTAAAGCTTAAGTTGATAAAGAATGATAGTTTTATTCTATTATACTGTAACAACCCAAAATTTCAAAAATAAATAAATAAAAAATTAGAGATAATCATTTAGATAATAACGGATTTAGTTTTATCCTTTATATTTTAGGATTTAGATTAAATCGAATTAATCTCGTTGGAGCTACCATTGTCGGAGTCGGTCATTGAAGAGTCGTCGGAGTAAGCGAATAATATCAAACAAATCGTATGCGAAAAGTTTTACTTGGTTATTAAGTTGAGTTATTCCACATGGACCTTAGGTGAGTGAATTTACTCATATAATTATTGTCTTGCATTTTATACTATGATTTCTTCGTATTATTATTCGTGCAGTATTATACTCCGTGCATTATTATCTTTTTATGCTATGTTGTATTTCGTGTCATAATCTACTTCTTACAATACTTTAGTTCATAAAATATTGATCTTCGTGCATTACTATTCTTTGTGCAAATAGTAAAATATTGGCTATGGATTGGTAGGACTTTGAGAACAAACACAAGCTATATATTATTCGTGCATCTCCCTATGGTGACTCAAATCTACCTTGAAGTCTAGAGGACAAACCAATTCTTGATCAGTGATAGATCTGTTTAAGTGATTCAGATGCTGTTAGAGAACAATCCAGGGGACATACCTATTTCTAATTAGTACTTGATCCTTTTATGTGACTCTGACACAATTAAAGAACAGTCCAAAGAATATACCTATTCCTAATCAGTACATAATCTGTTTAAGTGACTCTGATCCAGTTAGAAAATAGTTTCAAGCTATATCAGAAATCTTCCTGAGATGACTCTAATCTCTCTATTAGTGGAAAAGGCATGTTGCGTTTATCACATAGTGACCATAACTAGATCAGTTATGAAGGTAAGACTCAAGAGCCATCTCGAGATAATTTTTAGTTGGTGTAAATCTAAGGCACAGTCCCAAACTGAGTTGACAATATTAATATTAAGAAAACTTGCAGAATAAAATTGCATATTATTAACTTATTAATCGTACTATCATTACTTGTGCTTATTATCCATATTATGAGCAGACTGGCTATTGTTATTATTTATTGAGATTTGATTAAAATTTTCTATTGGATAAAATACTATTTCTCTAGCTTTTGAGTGGATTCACTAGCTAAAACTTTTAATATTTCAGACGCTAATCAGCGTGACGAATGATCGCGGGCATTGGAACTTTACCTCTACTTAGTATTTTGGGCTTTTACATCTTTAGTCATATTAGTAGTTTTTAGTTTCGAATTAAAAAGCTAAATAATGATTTAGTGATATTTGGAAGACATGATGTATAATTTGAGTATTTTATGTTTGTGAAGATTTTTGAGTTAGAGTTATTAAGTAAACTTGAGTTTTATTATATTACGAATAATTAGTTAAGGCTTCATGTATCTTAAACCCATCGAGAGACATGACCGGTCATGATTCCTATTTTGGGTCGTGACATATACCAAAGACTCATTTAACCCTTTTTCTTTGCTAATGATAACACTCACAAAAATGGTTAGATCCTACACGTTAGCCACAAGCACTCCGGTGCTAGCTCAATTATCTACAATTCACCTCCAATGGGTTTGGGATATGTTTCCTGATGGTTACAAAGTATAGATCTTATGTTTTAGTAAAGAGTAACGTCTTCTAGTACACCAACGGAAGAGCACATAAATTACAAGGGAACGAAATTTGGAGTAAGGGAAGCAAGTCTTGGTGATAATATTTTCTAAGTAAAGATAGCAATGACTTGTGCTTTTAAAAAGAAAGGAAACATGCCCGGTATAGGAAGGAAATAAGGAACAACAAGATTTTTTTGTCAAGATCCTCCAATGATATTGCCTCTCAAAAAGGGGAGCAGCATTTTAAATTGTTTTAACTATTTGCTTCATATCCATATGTAAATATTTAGTTGTTTAGAATTCGGAAATGAGAGATAAATAAACATAATATACATCCTTCCTCATTCCTGTAGAAAAGAGCCAGTGAGCCATGTCAAATTGTGTTGCACTGGCCATAAGAACTCCATTGTTACATATGAGCATCCATATAAAAACTGCCTTCAGAATAGCCACATAATAAATGGATTGAGAGAGAGAGGCAGAGAGGGAGAATGAGCAATATTACTATACCTTGAATGTGATCTCTTCATATTCTGAAAGAACAGATTCAACATTTTGATAATGAGTCTGCAACCGTAACCTTGCCTATACAGTAGATAAAACAAATAAATGTCATGCTCTCTAGACACATAATTAGTAAAACAATTTGTTCATCTTTTACCTATTGTACATAAGAGCAAAGGAAAAAAGACTAAGGATTATGGTCTCTTTTCATAATCACCATTAAGATGTCAAATTAGCATCCTTCTATTAGCATATGCAATTTGAGAACCACATTATTCCAGAAATTTACAAAAGCGCATGCTACATTAGTTTCATGACAAGAGAATCTATATTAACCATTACTTCAATTATATTCATATATTCCAAAAAAAAGTTTGTCTCCATTTTATATTGACTAACCACCTCTTCCTCATCCTTTCTAGTCAATTTCATCAATTTTCACCATACATAGGACATTATATTCTTCCTTTGATCAAAGTTACATTTGTCGACGCCAATGGATGTCTACAATGCTTCCTCCACCAATTTGTCCTCTTCATTCTAATCGCTGTAGGTCTTGTCATAACCTCTCTATTCCTTGACTACCTTCTAAAGAAATATCAGAAGAGAAAGCGAAAGAGTTACTTCCAGTCTGCTATAATTTTTTTATGGGTTATATGCATGTCATAAGAAGCACAGAGCAAGCTCCATAAGTCTACATAAGAAGAATAGAGCAAGTTCTAAGTCCATATAAGAGGGATAGAGCAAGCTCTATAAGTCTATATCTCCCTGGAGTGCAAAAAAATATTATAGTAGACTTTTGAAAATAATCTGGCCAATCAAAGTACCTTTTCTTCTGTATCATCAAAGCGTTGTGTAAGCCTTGCAGCAATTTCTTCATTCTCAGGTGGAGAATACTCTAAATGGTATATTCTTCCAGTCACAGGATCACGTCGTCTACCTACCACTCTCTCAATAAGGATTTCATCAGGAACCTATGACAAAAAAATAAGTGATAAAATAGGACAACTTATCGATTGACAATGAAAACCTGGAATTCATGTTGAAACAGTATAAATTTAATATATGTAGGTTATTGAAAATGGGGTTTTCCCAGTAAGAATGTAGTTTACAATCTAACATTTAGAGTGATGGAATGCAAAATTAGTAAGCTAAAAAATAAATCCATGGATCAAGCCTTGTTCTCCCTCTTCATTAGGCTATTTGAAGACTTCAGGCAGTATCCTCCGTAGAATAGCCTAAACAGGTAAAATGAGCTTAGCTATAATATCATAAGCTTTTTATGCATTTTCAAATTTGTTTGACTAGGTGTTACTGAGAATAGGAAATCTGCAGGCCTATAGCCTTGGACAGATTAGGGTAATGATAATTGATAATATGGACTGTGAATAGATGATAGAAAATGTGGCCTCTTGAAAAACTGAACTTGCATTAAATCACACCAGAAACACACCAGATGCATGATGCATGAAATATGAGATAACTTTCTGCAAAGCAATAATTCTATAGAAAGAAATGCTCACATCAAGGAGAATGAAAATATCAGGACGAATTTCAAGATCTTCCAGTGCCATGGCCTGAGATAAGCTTCTAGGATACCCATCCAGAAGCCAACCATTTTCTTCAGCATCTCGTTGCAGAAGACGTTCCTTCACCATCTGATGACAATGGCAAGATGGATCATGCCCACAGAAGTCATGAAAATTGGCACAGAAAACCAGAATCACAAATTTATCAGTATACCATAACAACTATTTCATCAGGAACCAACATTCCCTTTGCCATATATTCTTTGGCCCGCTTCCCATTCTCAGTACCAGCAGCAACTTCTGCCCTTAGCAGATCTCCAGCGGAAATATGCACCACACCATACTGCATTTATGAGTACTACTTGATTGAATATGTTTCTCTTTAAAACCAACCACAGAATGTTGGTCCATTATGTAAATGAGTCATGGAAGAAATATAGCCTACAGCTAAGAAGACAGAACAATGCTGCAACTAACAAAAACTAGTACTTTCTGCTATTCATAGGAATTATATAGCAAGTAGGAAACCAGCATAAAGGTGAAACTATGAAAGTACATCTAAGCTTGCCTTCAGAAACATTTAAATAAATGACCTTCAAAAGGTGTAACAAACTCAAAAGATAATCCAAATAAGAGAAATCTGCAGATATCAGAGAGAAGGGTGCAGAAGAGCATAGGAATTGAGTTGCATTAACTGAATTATGCCAGCAAATGATTTGAAACAAGTGAAAAGAATTATAACATCTTTGAATGTAAATAGTATGAAAGGTACTCTGAAATGGATAAAAGAAAATCCTCTTGCAGAATTTAAGCACATAAACCACAAGAATAACATGTAAACCGGTATCCAAAAATAAGTATATGCATGGGAAAACAAATTATTGTCTACTCACTACAGAGACAAAGCCCAAGCTAACATAGACACAAATTAAAAGCTGAAAACTTGAATCACCATCCTACTTTTTCTTTAATGAGCTCACATTGTGTTCCCTTTCCAGATGCTGGAGCACCCGATATCATTATCCTTAGAGGGTCTAGTTTCGCCACAGCTACCTGAATTCCAGACAATAGAAGAACAGTTCATAAGTAGTGCGAGTAAAAGCGATACTTACAGAGAGATAATGTGAAAAAAGCAACAAGGAAAGACCTTCCACTCAAACTTCTCCGGCTCCAGGTAAAGTTAGATAAAACTTCAAAACTTTATCATTCGAGTAAATGAACTGACACCCAAATCGAAAAATCTAATTTTTAAGAAGATCATTCCATTTTCAAATAATTTTAAGATCAAAACCTAAGAATCCTACAAAGAAGGGCACCGACCGTGGCTGTTCGGCCGTGAGAAGACGGCACCTTCCACCTCAATCCGACGGAGAAACCTCGATGGTGCTTGGTTTCAAGTCGGGGGGAAGCCAAGGAGCACTCCAACGAGTAAGGCGAGTGGAGAGCAATGGAAGATTTATTCTTCGATCGAGAAGGCAATGGAGTTGGCTTCGTTACCGCCGTCGAAGAGGAGAGAGTGACCAAAGAAGCCATGGCCTCTCTCTCTCTCTCTCACACACACACACGCACACACTGACACGCACACTCTCTCCCCCTCGACACGGAAGCAAAGTAATCAAGTGGTAGGCGATGACACCGGCATCGCGATTCGTGATTTCGTCGAATGCGAAGCAAATTAATCAAACCGTTCGTAGTACTTCATACAGCTGTGATGATCGCATCAAGAGGAACCATCTGAACCACTCGTAATGGTTCGCATGGGCCGGGCCGAACTTGGACCACACTCAGACTCAGTTGTATATAAAATGAAAGTTTGCACAAAATACCCTACAAAATGGGGTTTTCTGGTTCGAACCCTATCTTATCACTTCAATTTTGATATAGTATAACAATTTTCTTATAAAAACAATAAGATAGGGCTCAAATCATAAAGAGAACATAATGTTTAAATACAATCAGAGTTGTTAGTGTGGACGATCAAAATATTTAAATTGATTCGTATACACTAAATTTTTTAATTTGATATATAAAAGTCTCGTAGAAAAAGACTTAGAAGTGGAAATATTTAGAATAAAACGCAAATGCCTAAATGGTAGATAGAAGCTTGCATAGATTTTATAGATTCAAAACCAGAGAGAAAGAATAAAGCCACTCTTACTACATAGGTTGGCCATCTCCATCGAGGCTTGCTTGCTGCACTGCAGAAACTTCTCATATTAGTTGGAAATGATCAGTTGATACCTTTAATACTTCCATTATGGTTGTCAACGATTTGTCTCCCAAATTTCCAAGACTCCTAGTGGTCTTACACCTAACTAGGTCAACGTTCATGGTACCAACTATGAAAAACCTTCTCCTTTTCTAGGACATACTTCTAATTAAATTGGGCTTTCAAATATTAGCTTTCATTTTAGTTTATAAGGATTATTCTTGAAACATTCAGCTCTCAATATATTCTTAGAATGAATTGGCACTAGATTTTGACAAATGTAAATAAGAATATATGGCTTTAAAAAAAAATATATATATATATATATATATATATATTTCTTTTTTACTGTTCTAGAAAGCAGCCTGAACTTAACCACCACCACCAAAGGTCAAGGATAGAAATGAATGGTACATCTTAACAGGGGAATATAGTGACTTTGATAAAGACTTCGCACTAGCAAAAGAAAACTGCTTAGTAGAATCCCACCGTTCTCTTGATGAGGCCAAGTGCAAATAACTCCACTCATTTTCCTATCAAAATGCACAGTTAGACAGGTCCAAGAAAGGCATGCAAGGTTTTCTTTGTAATTCTAACATAGTTTTCTTCGTGTTCATTTAATCCATTTTCGCAGGCTTCAGTTTGATTAATCCCACTCTATCTATCTATATGCCACAAAGAAAGAAAGATAAGGAAAATAAATTGGCATAAGTGATAAATATCAACCTTAGGCAGCATCTCTGAAACTTGATGAGGATCCAAACTTTGCCTGCAATGATTGTTGTATGGTGGTTTAGATGCATCCCCACCTATATGTGATCATGACCAAACTTTTCATTTCAGTAATATCATCTCACCTTTATCACCCACTCAATAGAGCTATTTTTGTTCTTCCCTTTCTTTCAACTTGAGATGACACCTTTTCTTTCCTTTCTCCTATTAATGTGCAAGAAGAATCAAGGAAAGTTCTACAAGGGACATGAGGTGGTGGTTAAAAACTAAGGCTATCACTGCTTTTGGGTCATAGGATTTAGGCTGCTACTTCATAACTGTACTTAGTCTTCTGAAATGTCCTAAATTCTAGAGGCCATTCAATGTTGGATCATGGCTATTCTCATTACTTGCATCTGTTACTACACATATATATTACCTCCTTTCCTAACAAATTTTTAAATAGATCAACTGGCAATATTACTGAGAGAGAGTGATACCTATGAGCATAATTTTACGGCATTAAAAGAGAAGCACATACTTAGAGTGTTTATTATCAGTTCAACAAGCATCCAAATTATATAATACTCACTGAAGTAGAAGATAGAGTAGGACCACATGTATAATGCTGATGGAATAAACGAATCATTTATCCACTCATAATTGATGGAATAAGCAATTAAATAACAATGTCTAGCTGGTAAGCTATATAGAATGTCTTGCCTCCATTAAGATCTGCCGCAATTTAAAGCAGATATTCTAATGTCATAATCATGGATTAAGAATGATGACAGTGCCCCCACCATTAGCCGCAAATCTAAGTTAAAGTGGTCTGGTTATTGTAAAAAGATGTCAATTAGCTGAAGGGAGATTGAGAAAAATGAACACCATAGGGGAACACATCAATGATAAGGCTACAATTCGTTTGCTTGCTAGGAATATAATTTTTATCATTTGATCGCGCACTTTCTTCGTACTTCTTTTACCGCAAGAAGAGTAATCCAGAATCAATCCCACTTTTGCTGTTAATACTTTTATCTTTGTACTTAGCTAATTTTACTTTCTGAGCTAGCTTTCAGTTCTGTTTCTTGCATGATTTGCTAGTATTCCTTTCTTAAAACTTTTCTTTTTCGACATATTTGCTGACTGTCTGCTTGTTGTTATGCAAGAAGTCGAAAAGGAATAAATATCTGTGGCCTATCCAAATAGATTACACAATGAATAGGATTGGGATAGAAAAGACATAAAATAACTGAAATGTATCTCTCAAGTCCCCACAAAGTGGAGCCTGCCTTCAGGTATCACACTCCCAGACCCACCACTCCACTTCAGTGTGCCACCAAAACAAAGCCTCACTCCTTTTCATCTGCTTCCTTCCCCCATAAAACCTCCACAAGAGTGTCTTCCATCCACTTACTACTTCCTTCTATCCATCCATCTCAACTATCTTTAGCAACTGGCAAAGGAAGCCATGAAGTCTGCACTGCTAGAACTGCAACTCAAAGATGAGGAATTAGGAGATGGGCTAGATGAGAATAGAGATAAGAAGGCAGAAAGTTGTGTCCAGAAGCACTTGGAGCTTAGGCTTGGCATGTCATCAGATACTGTGTTTGAAGGTAGTGAAGGCCCAAGGACAGGGTTGAGCACTCCCCAAGATGGAATAGTAATCCAAAACAAGGATGGACCTACCATTGGAGGGGCAAAGAGGTGCTTCTCTGAGACTGGAATCCATCCCTGGAATCTGCCTTCCAGGCAACAGAAGGTTGTTTTAGAGCAAGCTCACCAAACTCTAAACAGTTGTCATGTCTCAAGGTTTGGATTTGGATACTCTTTCCTTATTACTGTATAAGATGTCAAGATCTTCTTCCTTCCTTCTTTGTATGTATATAATCCTTAACTTTTATCTTCCAACGAATATGCTCCATATGAACTTGACAACTAACAAATACACTTCCACTGAGGTAAAAGTGAATATCAATTATTCAGTTCTTTTTTCCCTAAATTTCATGTCAGATTATTTTGTGCCGAGTTCATGGCTCAGTTTTCATGAAAAATGTCGATCATCTTATTTTGGACAAGTAATACGCCAATATTGGTTTTTGCTAAGCCAAAAATTCTTGCTCAAGACAAGATTATTCCTTTGTTTTCTCTAAAAACTACTTGGAATGTGGTTTGGGACAAGGAATGATTGGGTAGCATCTTTTGAATTCTAAAGAGCTTTGCATGACAGTGATGGAATTGTGGTGATAAAAAAGGAGTGCCTGCTCTGTGGTATACAGTGACAACATAAGGTCAGTTCTATATTAAATAGCAACAGAGAGCAATACTTCTTTTATTAAAGATTTAATCCAAGAAACTCTCAATATCATACTTAGTACATGTTACCATCTTCTAAAATTTAATCAATTAGATATGATCCTTGCGTAGTATGCAATAAGACAACTATCTAAATGTAACTTCTGAACACTGTCAGGGCTATGCATCCCCCTCCACCAGTGGTCGGCTGGCCTCCTATCCACACTTTTCGAAGGAATTTAGGATCTCCTCACCTGTCAAAGCCTACTAATTCAGAACAGGAAGCAGAGATGACAAAGCTCGTCGACATGAAGAATGAATCTAAAATAATTACTAGCCCGACGATGTTCGTAAAGGTAAACGTAGAAGGCTGCACAGTTGGAAGGAAGATAGATTTGAAGGCATACAATAGCTATGATTCGCTTTCTTATGTGCTCCAAAAGATGTTCCACAATTTTTTGTCTTGTAAGTTCTGGATCAAAGATGTTCCACAATTTTCCTTTTCAAGTGCAATTACTAAGAGTTTGTTTACGTCATGAGGCATCTTCTTAAAAGAAGAATGTCAAATTCTATTAAGACTGACTACATTTCAATTAGTAGTTATATATCCCTATGCAGTGGATGACAAAAAATAGTCCCTCCTTTTATCTTGTTCAGATGATGTTGTGAAGAACTCAAATCAAGATGATCAAGTTGAGACCATTCCTTCTAATTATATTCTTATTTATGAAGACAACGAAGGGGATCGGATGCTTGTCGGTGATGTTCCATGGGAGTAAGTTTTCTCTACTCAAATGATTTGCATAGAAGAGGAGGAGTAGATTCTAATACAAAAGTTATATATATATATATATATATATATATATAGGTTGTTCATCACCTCAGTGAGAAGGCTATATATCACACAAGATCCTAGAGCACAACACTGTGGAAGCTCATTCTGCAACGTATGTTTGAAAGTAGAAATATATATATTTTGATACAAAAGGAGAGATTTAATTCTTTTCAAACACTCATGGTGGTGTTGGATGACCTTTTTGCAGGCTGATCACACTGGAAACATGGAGAGAATTTGTTGAAGTAATAAGGTAGTAGAGAGAGTTATGTTGTATTTGATGCAGTATTTGGAACCTTATTAGGAATGGATCTTTAGGAAGACGTGGATCTTAGAGTTATAGAACTTTCTGATGTAAAAATTTTGCTTATATATATATATATATTATATTGTAGCTTAACTTGTATGATCATCTGATGTAATTAATATGAATCCGAATAATCTTCTGGATTATTTACAATCTGTGAGAGCTAAACAATAAATTTTCTGCTCAGGTGTAGGTAGAATTTTATGATAATTATACTTGCCCTGTAGATTTTCCATGGAAATATGGCCATATAATAACCACATACTATGGAAGAGAAAAGCCTAGTTTGGCTTAATAAAAATCTGAAAAGAAAATTTTACTTTAATTATAATAGAAAGTAATTATAATTTGTATGTAGAATAAAATAGACATCTTAAAATGAGAAAATAGGGGTCGTATAAATAATAACTTACTACTTGGTTCTAACATAACCAAAATTCTTAACCTCGTACCTATCATTGCGCTAACATATTAACCCACAGAATTTTTTGTTTCCTAAAGGAAATAAAAATAGATTGCACATGTGTGTGCTACCATTAGCTTGATTCATGATCTAATGATCCATTCTTAAGAGAGTTGGTCAATATATCTAATTTAAATTAAAAAAAATATATTAAATTTTATGTCTAACATATAATTAACGTACAAGCTCATGATAAAAAAAAGTTTTGACCCAACGTGGTGAACGTAGATTATGAGGAGCTGACTGCATGTCTTAGGGTCAATGTCTATGCACTCGGTTGGATATGTATGAATGCATTGATTCGGATTGTGTTTGAAAGAAAATATAACGTGAGAGAATTTGAGGGAATATAATCTGAACCATTGGATAGACGTGATTAAATGCCCCGCACCTATTGTGGTGTACATCCGAAACCGACTTTGATAGATTATGAGATCCGGATCCATTTAAAAGGGGCCTAATCCGACTCGATATTTCGACCTTTCTGGCATTCCACTTCTTTAGTTTTGAGGGCTTGATTTACGTAAATTTTATAGTCTCTCTGGCTCCTCAATCTCGCGGTTTACGGTCGCTTCCATCTCTTCGAAGTTCGAGCGAGCGTTCTCCGACACTGGTGACGAGCTTCGCAGAGGTAACTCTTAATCTCTTTCTCCTTCGCTTAATCGACGATCCGAAACCCTAATCTCTCTGCTACTTATGAGGCCTGTGCTTTCTTTGCGTCAATTTGGATTCCGGCTAATTGCAAAGTAGGGTGATTTATTTCGTAGGAGTTTTTGTAATCTCTAGGCTTGGATTTTTCTAGTTGCTTTTCGCATGCTTATGCGATGAACTTAGTTGAGTTTTTTATATTTTATTTTAAATCTTTTGAAATTTTGAAATTTCTCTCATGAGGCATGATTTGTTTGTGACTTAACCGCCAGTGCATGAGATAGGAACCTCTATAGCCTTTAATTCAAAACCATTCCGTCGAATTAAAGTAAAATAGGTTCCGCCATAACTCGCAACCCTAGATTTGCAGTATGGAGGAAAGAGAAGGGAAATGAGGAAGAAAGGGAAAAGGAGAGAAGACAGTGCTCACCTGCCTCCATCTTCTGTCACTCCCGCTGCTGTATTCGATGAGCTAGCTGTCTGCATACTTTATTAAAAGAAACTATTTGGATTTGGTTGATTTCTCCCATTTATTTTGTTACTTCACAATTACTTTACTTCTCTTCATTAAAATCCTTCATATGACTCAGAAACTATTGCAAGATTGTATTTTGTTGCTTCTTTGTTTTTTCTCCACGAAGAAGGTCTAATAATAATATAATATGGGACTTTTATTTCTCTTGCAGCCTTTTTCTTATCTGCGGGGAACTCTTAACAGAGGGGCTGTACTTGTGCATCTCAAAGAGTAGCGTTAGTAAGTAAAATTTCACCTCACTATCTGGAGGTAATATACATACGAATAATAAACAAGACATGAAGCGCAAGCGAGGATCTAAAGCAGGTAAGAAGAAAGGGAAAAAGAAGGAGGTGGCGAGTGTTCCAGCTACATCACCAGTTCGTGTAAATGCAGAAGATAACATAACCTTGGATCAGAGTAATGACAGCCAACTTAATTCCGAGATGGATATTCAACCACCTTCCCTTGCGTCAGAGATGCGGAACACTGTGTCAAGTATTGATGTTGATGCACCTGATAATAGATCAAAACCAATAACAGGATATCGTCGTGTTAGGGTGAAACTTAGATCTTCAAAAGTGTTAGAACCTCATCGAAGTTCTTCAGATGCACAAACACCTAGTGACGCAGGCCAGAACAGTCTGCAAGCTCCAGTAGAGATAAAGGAAGCTCCTGTAGAGAAGGAGGATAGTGTCCATTCAGATGGACAAACATCAGAAATAAAGGATGCTTCTGAGTATTTACCAAGAAAACCAAGCAGCATCAAGATTAAGTCTTCAAAGGGCTTAGGTTTATCAAGTGAAACTGTGCAGGATAAGGATGCCAATAAGCTAAATAGCCCTCTGCAGAAGCCAAATGAGGGAAACCCTCTTCTTGTAGCTAATGAGAAAAGCACAGATTCAGCAATGCCCAGAATTCAAATAAAATCACCTTTCAAGGATCCTCGTTACAATGAGAAAGAGTTGGCTACCTCATTGGCAGTAAGTAGGACCTCTTTAATCAAAATTCTGAACATGGTTACCTGTCAAGTATGATATTTATATGAGGATGATGGGCTTGTAGCATTAGCAATATTTTGTTCTACAGGTGATTAAGAAAGTTATGAAGATGGATGCAGCTGTTCCCTTCAACACCCCAGTGAATCCGGTTGCTCTCGGAATACCTGTAAGTATGTTTTCAAAATTCTGAATAGATAAAGTATATTATCTAAACATCCTTACTGCCTGTGGAGAATATGTCCTGGCCGACTTAATTAATTGGAGTATCCCGAAGTTTTTTACATGTTTTAACTAACATGAAGCTAAAAATAACTAGCACACTTTGTGCCTTTAAGTTCATATGGTTGAGTTGAATATCCAAATGCTAAAAGTTGCTATACTGCCTTGCATTATCCTTTGTAAATAATGTCTTCTTGTTGTTATTTCCCAAATGCACTGGAGAAGCTCTGTTAACTTTATACTGAAGTTGCCATGGTGTAATTGTGTAACCAGGTGTGAGGTTGTATATTTTGCAAATTTGACCTCATTAAGGTCCTAATCTAAGCATCTCTCTAACCTTTTATGTTTTGACAACTCAATAGCTTGCTCAAGTAAGGAATATAGTTATGCCAGTGGCACATGAGGTTCCAGTTAACTGTCAACACGTTAATCCTCGACAGTTGTAACCATCATTAGGTGGGATATCCTCATTCCAAGTAGTGCCAAGTTCGGCATTGGGTCGATGTGGGTCAACACAAAGTCAGCATGGGGTCTTCACAGGGTGCAAAGAAGGTGCGCAGGGGAATGCTGAGATTTTCCCCTTTATTACTGTCGAGAAGAGAGTGACAAGAATGTGCTGACTTGTGTCGATCAACATGCCTGTCACCGCCATCCTTCTGTGGGAAGCTAATGTTGTATTAAAGTTAAAGCTGGACTAGACCAGTTGCTTTGCTAGATTTGATATTCTAAAGCAACTTCTTTGTCATAAAAGTAGTTTCAATTATGAGATCTTTACATAATTTGAAGTAATAAATTGATCATGGAGCAGTATAAACATTACAACAGACACATTTTAATTGTGTAAGAGTCAGCAAATGAATGACCACTTTATAAGCTTCTTTGACATAACCCTTGCCAGTGGTTATAAATGATCAAAAAAGAGAAAGAAAAGAAGTACATAATACTAATATCATAGTATGTATCCTGATCCACATATCTAGAGGTGGATGTAGTGGATCCATCAAAATTTCCTTTCATCGTTATTAGACAATACAATTGCAGTTTTTCAGCATCAGTCTATATCCATGTATAACACTTACGTGCTTGTGTCAGTAGACATGAATGTCATGTCCATATATTCACGTGTAACGGCATGATGACATGCTTTCTAGTGTGCGTGCGCCTGTATATTCTATCTAACTTGACCAATACTAAAATTTCCTTTTTCAGGATTATTTTGATATTATAGACACTCCTATGGATTTTGGTACAATATGTGATGATCTAGAACAAGGACAGAAGTACATGAACTCAGAAGATGTTTACAAGGACGTGCAATTTATTTGGCAGAATTGTTACAAATACAACAAGAAAGGTGATTATATAGTGGACCTTATGAAACGGGTGAAGAAGAACTTCATGAAGTATTGGTTGGCAGAAGGCTTGTATTTTGATGCACGAGATAATGGTAAGTATTAGACAATCTCTCTTAGCTATAATGTTTTTCATTCTATATGGTTATTATATTGTATGGGAAGCTGAAATGGGCAATATAGTACTCGTAGATTGAGCAACAACATTGCGATCGCTCATGGAGGCATACCCAGATTTGGTGGAGACTTGGAGTAGGGAGCATGTCTTTTTCTTCATAATGACCCGACTTATATATTTTTTATAGAATTTCAGACAAGTTATTTACCATTTACATGATTCATGTTATCAGTTGATTTTCATGACTCTGTTTTCTTTAATTTTGCTTGTCAACTCCCTCAAAGCAATGCTGAAGCTTGAAAGTTGAAACTACTTCGGGCCTTGGAGCCTTGTCTGTAGGTGTTGAATTTAACAGCTTACAAATTGTTCCGTTGCTTTTCCAGTTTCAATCCGTTTTGGTGCTTCTTTGCCAGTTAAATCTAGTCTTTTAGTTGCAGTCTTGCAGTAGATAGACATAGTCAATTCTGCATATCCATCATTGCATATGGATCAGTCTTCTATTCTACTATGTGTTAGTACATTCTAGTCTGTTAGGGATGGGGCACTACACCTTTGTTTTTGATACATACAAATCCTTGGGCTTTTGCAAGTTCCATCTTATTATCCATTATTAAGTTACATGATTTCGGCGATAGTAAAGTTATTATGATATGATCCATAGATGTTGACAGCATTGTACTTGCACATATAGTTGTATTATTCACATTTAGGAATTCTAATTGAAAATTGTGCAAATTTTATGTTTTTTAATTATTGAGTTTATAGTATTACTCTAGTTGTTGGAAAGACGCATTTCAAAGTAATTGAAATTTCTCTGTAGGTTCCACTGACCATACTCAGATTGAGGAGGCTATGCGGTCTTCGCAAGATAAGGTGTATTCAAAGGTCAAGCCAAAGCACAAGCGACGGCGTTATGCGTAATTACTTTGCTTTTTTTCCCCCTTTCTACTGGATATGCATTTTCTTTCAGTTTCCTATTTGTTCTCTTAGTAAGTTGGAAGGATTTCTTTTGGCCTTTTACTATGTGTCCTGTGGTATTCTTGAAAATAATCGAGATGCACAATGAAAAGTGCCCTCGAGAATTAAGGAGTCATCCTCATAGAGCCAAACTAATAGAAAGTCTAGATGGAATGCAGAGGAAGAAAAAAATGAGCAAGATAAATAATGGCAACCAAGTACATTTTATTTTCTATATACAAATTTGTTGTGCAACATTATTATATTCTCGATTAAACTTGGTACAAGTTACCGGACCAATTTAAAATTACCTGTGACATGATTTCTGTACAATATAGTCATTGATGCGTTTGGAATATTTTGACGGAAAATATACAATTTTTGCTATGTATTAAAGGTTGTCTTTTCAAATAAATAAGAAATGTTGTGATGCTTTATTAACTACAGTTTTAACATAAGTTACATGGAAATTTTCCTTTCACACAGTGGAAAAAGCTGCTAGATGACACATGCCATAGTATTACTGTTTTGGCATAGCTATTATGTTATCCTCTCTTATCTTCATTGTACCATTGGAAGATGGATTACCAAGAGTCAGTATCTCTTTTTTTATGCTCATATTTTCCAACTGCCACTATTTCTTTTTACATTTCTAATCATTTTAGACAGGTTTTTTTTTCTTGCCTTTGACTGATTTATCATACAAGTTCATCATTTAGGTTTTGCATTTTGAATTGCAGACTGAATAATCTCATGGTTCTTCTGCTTCAATTTGTTTACATCATGAAACAACTTCATTGTCTCGTGAAGTTTAACTTTAATGTAATGAATTTCAATCCAGGATTGACCGCCATAAAAGCGATTGCTTGTGTGCTGTTTGCGTAGTCAGGAGGCGTAGGAAGGAACGTGAGGAGAGTCAAATAGCTATAACAAACAGTAATCTCTCCCAGCAGTTCAAGCTAGAGGTTGCTACCAAGATCTGTGTATCAACTTCCTTGCTATTATTGATTATCCACATTCACTATTTTACAATTTATAGCCATGGGAACCTGCCCTTTCAAGTTCTATGATTTGTTTGTTTTTTCAGAATTTATTAGTTTATTGAGGACAGCTTTGAAGGTTTGATGGTATATTTTCCTTAAAACTTGCAAACCTGGCTATAGTTATTTCAAATATAGTAAAATTAGTATACTTCAGTAAGTAAATATATGGAATATGAGAGATGAGATGTACCTTTTTTCAGATTATGGGTTATTTGTAATTATTACAATGTATGGGCTGAAGTACATCTCAGCATCTGTTGTCATTTGATGCTGCATTTTCATAGCAGGAAAATTCCCCTGTTGATAACCGTTGCAGTGAGGATGCGAGCTCAAGCTTGGATCATTCACCAGATACTCGTGCAAGCGGTGATATTGAAGAAGCTGAAAACAATAGGAAAGTTAAGACCCCTGAGCAACTCAACCTTGTCCAGCAAGAGAAGCAGGAACCTATGGGTGATGAGATGGAACTTGATCATAATGGAACTTGCAGCACTAGTCAACCTTCCCAGCTGGTGACCCTCGAGGATGGAACGGAGGACTCTAATCCACTGTCCGATGAACAAGAATTGGAGTGTAAGGAATCTGATGAGCAGGAAGATGATGTATCTTCTCGTCAAAAGGAAGATATTGTGGCTGATCAACACCATGAGGTAATTAGAAGTTCTGCGATATCTTGTGTTTCAGTTTGCAGTGGGACTTATATGGATCGGTAAGTGGACATCTTTGAAATTTTGGTTCAAAGACTTCACCTTGAGTAGCTTGCATGCAAGCTATCTACAGCTTTCTCCTAAAGCAGCTGTCGATGTCATAGCAGGATATGTTCTTCTCTATTCCAAAGATGGATATGTTCTTCTCTATGCCATAGCAGGATATTGCGTCTAGCCTGATGTTACTATCTGATTTGCTGCAGGAATCATCGAAAAAGTGTGAGCTCCTCCAGACGGAGGAGAGTCCTGTGCAAGAAGAAAACCATTCAGTCTTGCAGATTTGCACGAGCCTCTTCCCAAGCAATCGTAGATCTGTATGGAGAGGACCTCATTCTTTAGCTGGGCGTCCTGTTTCACTTCGAGATGGTCCTATCCGTTCTGCAGTGGCAGCTATCATGAAACAATAGTAGAAATTCTCTTCTCTTCTCAAAATATAGTAGTTCTCTAATCTAGCTGGGTTCTTTGTATCAGATTCACGCAGTGTTTGAGTTTCAGTTCAAATATATGTATGTTCAAGATGAGAATTGTGTCACCTCGAGGAAGAGCTTGTTATGTAGAGAAATTGTAGATCAATCCTTTGTGATGTCTCATTAATCTTATATAGGTATGTACATGTTTAGGAAATTAATATCATATAGGGTTAGAAAAATTGATTACGAATCACGATATAAGTTTTTAATGCGAACAGTTTCTCTCACCAAAGATGGATTAATCTAAAATATCTTCTTTGTATCTGGGGAAGATTTAGAGGTAAAATTCAAGCATAAAATCTAATTTAAGATTGGCTTATCAATACATCAAGCTGATCTTAAGTTGTAAATGAGCTTATTCCACGTCTTAAATGAGTGGAGTTCAATTCGAGTCATAAATAAGCCCATTCAAACATTAAAGAGATATATTAATACTTTATAATATATATATATATATTCAAGTTTAATTTAAGTTTGAATCAGACTTAATCAGGCTCGATTAGATTTAAATTAATTTAATTTAAAATTATTTATTGATCGGCTTGTTTAGACTCAAGCATAAAATTAAAATTATTTGATTCAAACTTTGATTTTATAATTAGTTTTTAAAAAATTTCAACTTAAACTTTACTAGTGGTATGCTTTATTACACCCGCATGACTCATCTAATCCTCCCATTGTTTTGTAATTAACGTGAATTACCGAGCAGACCAATACGAGGGAGGGGTCCACCTTTCCGTTTTCGCAATCGCGCACAACACACGCCTGCGTGCACAATTTTGGTTGAATTGGTACGTACATCCTTTATCATCAAGAAGATTACAAAATTAATAATTAGTGGTGACTTGGCTCTTCGGTTGACTTTGAGGAGTAGCCTGATAGCATTCGGTAACGCAAACGGCTTAAAATTTAAATTAGAGGACTTAATATATTAACTAAAATTTAATGACATATTAGTGTGTTTATAACTCGAAAAAGTTTTGAGTTTTGAATGACGAACATAGCCTAGCTCTTGACCGATTTATTAAAGATAGAAAAGAAACCGACGCGTCCAATACTTGCAACTTGCCAAAGCTGGCAGGAGGCTCACTGACACGTTTACAAATACATCACCACCCCGCTCCCCCACCCAGGCACCCACACAAAACACCAAGATCGAGAGAGAGAGAGAGAGAGAGAGAGAGAGAGAGTATGGAGATGGTGAATGATGGTGGCCGCAAAGAGAGGATGGAGATGGTGGACGGCGGCCATCGCAAAGAGAGCATGGAGGTGGTTGACGACGATGGCCGCATGAGAACAGGTAGCCTTCTACTAGCAGAACTACAGTGCTTCTTAGTGTTTCTTAAAAGAAGAACCTCTTGAATTAACTCTGAATATCTTATCTAAATCGCCCTTTCGAGTTATCGAAGTTTACATGCGTTCGTGCTAATTCATTTAAATCTTTAGCACTATTTCATTGTATCTTCTGTTATGCTCATTCCATCTCTCTAGCTTTCTATAGATTCTTGAAGTAATTTATTAGGCTTGTGCATGCTATGTCGCAGTAATGACCATTGATGCACTCCCCAAGATTACCCATCTTAGGATCATGGTAATGTGCTCGTTCCATTTTTGACACCGTTAAATTAATAATGACCTGAATTAGAGTTTGCATACATCGTTCTTTGTTTATACTTATGTATGTGGAAGCTGTGGTCCTTAGGCAGACCTATTGAGTTGTTTAGTGTCTTTAGTGAGTTGGTATGCACTCACAATTCCAATAGTGTTGTATAGAAAGTTAGAAGCCTTAGTGGTTTCACTTCTTTCCTGTTCTTGTGGGGGCAGTATACTCTGCATTAGCTTACAGATACAAAAAGATGCAGAAGAAAGGGAATTGAGATGTTCACTATCCAGTTGATTGCCAACATTCATGTTCTGCGATTTTATCGAGTCATCTGAAGTAGTATCAAAATTTTACTTAGTATGAGATGTGGCTCTAGGGGTCATGGGCTTGTCCCATGGAGACTACCTCTCCACTCGCCCTTTTGCTGAAATTCGCTAATTACACTTGGAGGTACTCCCAAAAGAATTGGGAACACTATACTTTAAAAAAGTGGTAGCAGTATATTCTTAACTGTTTGTGGTGGACAACTCAGCTCATGGTTGCTACTTTTGGAACCTCCACTACCTACTTGCAATCTTCTTTACTATAAAATGAAGTTCTATGTATGGACTTTAATGCAGTCTAATTTGATTAACAGTGAGATGGACCCGGTAATTAATGTCGACCTAGCGTGGCTCATCAAGTGACCTACCACTACCTAGGAATTTTTCTGAATCAGATAATGAAATTTCTTCAGTGGAACTCTTGCTGATAGTGGGGCTATGAATGGACTATGATAAATTGCGACTTAGCACTAATAAAGGGACTCTTTCTCAAATTCTAATTGATTCATCAATCGTCATCTACTTTATCATCTAATTGGCTCTTAAAGTCGACTTGTTATGCGCATCCTTAACTCTTAATTTTTCTTTATAGGTTTAAAGCTATTAAATAACTTTTCCAATAGAATTGGAGGCTTATTATAGACAGACATTTTACCAGAATGACATTAGTAGACTTAGAACATGCTTTTCATTCCTTGATATTTTTACAACCTTCAAGCCCAATGAAATGGTTTTAGAATTGAATCACATTAGGCATGTGATTCAACATAAATTATGTGTTGTAATAAGTCACTCCTAGGTTGAGAATTGCTTTTAAAATTTTGCCTTGATTTGTTATGCAGAGATTGCTGGAGAATTAAGCGAACGTTTCTTTTGCCAAATGAGCACTGAAATGTTATGAGAATGCCAGATTCTGTGTCATTTGTAAACTTATACTTTGATAATATAACATGACACCATAGGAAGGTTCCAAATGAGCATTTATATTTGGATTTGTTGTAGCATGTTTACTTGATTCAGGCACTCCAAATTATGTTGAAGCTTTTTGAACTAAAGAAAGTCAAAATGTTTGAAAAACTAAGCTTGGTGAAGTTCATTGGACTAACAATGTCATTGATATAATAAAATGATGAGAGAGTAAGATACTGAGTTAGAAATCGTCTAACACTTATCTGTCTCACTACAATATCTCAAGCACTCAGAAAATACATTCAGCAAAGCCAGAAAGAACTTTTCTGTCAACAGCGAGAACAGAAGAATCTCTAGAAAATATAAAACATAAAAGAAAAAAAGTGGACAGCAGTATATTGTTCTTCTTTTGTCACTGCATTGTTTTACTAATTTGCGGAAATAATTAATTTAAGGTACTGTATCTGTGTGTTGCTTGATGCTGGTTGAAGATATCAGGTATCTGAAAGATGACTAATTCTTTCAGAGAATTTTGTATTTTGCAAGTGCTATTCCCGAATTGAATTACGCACCTAATTCAGTCCAAAGCTGTAACCTCTGAAGACCAGAACCATCTCCACTGCTGTGAACTATTTGAGTAGTAACCTCTTAATAATTTTTACAGGGACTGTATGGACGGCAACAACACACGCTATAACTGCTGTCATAGGATCTGGGGTACTGGCATTGCCATGGAGTGTAGCTCAGATGGGTTGGATCATTGGTCCCCTAGCACTCATTGCATGTGCCTATGTAACATACTACACCGCCATTCTTCTTACTGATTGCTACCGGACGCCTGATCCTGTTCATGGAAGAAGGAACTACACATACATGGATGTCGTGCGATCCTGTCTTGGTGATTTATCATTTCCTATTTAGCAATATCAATCACCCCCTTTCCGATTTCCATTCAAATGTGCGCCACTAATCACTTCACAAAATTATATTGATATCAGGTCCTAGAGATGTGTTTATATGTGGTCTTGCACAGTATATAATGCTCTGGGGAACTATGGTTGGGTACACAATCACTACGGCGACAAGCATCATGTAAGTTCTCTGCTTCTTTTGTTCTGAACACTTCTTCCGGGAGCCTTATTATAGTTTTTTTTTTCTTGTCTTTTTGACCAAAATCGGAGAATTGACCAGTTTCATTGAAATCAAAATAATAACCAATCCCTATACCAAGGAGATAATTGTACCAACTTTACATCAATCAGATCCAATCCAGTACAAATCGAGATACAACATGAAAATGCATTGCAGGACCAAAGCATAATACATCAAATAAAATTAATACACTTGTGTATATTGATAAAAAAAATAGTTGCTTATATTGTGCTAAAATTTTTTCCCAATTTCAAGAACCTGATCTTTAGTCAATTATGTATTCAACTAAACTTATTGGGACTTTAGTCGATTTAAAGGTGCTCAGTATTATGTACATTTCTTCATCTATTTGTTAAAATTGTTGCCTTATGGAGATTAATTCTTGAACAAGTGAAAATACTATAAATTTGGCCAAAATTGTTTCATAAGCTTTATTAGTCAAACTTTATCTTAACAAATACTCTATTTATGCAATTTTTAGTCTCATAGTTATTAAGTTCTTAAAGTTATCTCTCGTTAAAAATATTTGAGCTTAGTTCTTTCATCTCCAATAATGAACTTGCAATGTGATATTATTACAACAGGGCTGTGGTGCGCACAAATTGCTTTCATTATAAAGGGCATGATGCAAGTTGTGGTGCATCAGGAACCTTATATATGGTCCTATTTGGAATTGTGGAGATTGTGTTATCCCAATTCCCAAACTTGGAGAAAATTACATTCATTTCAGTGGTAGCTGCTGTGATGTCATTTGCCTACTCCTTCATTGGATTGTTTTTGAGCATAGCCAAATTTGCTTCACATCATTCAATCCGAGGCACTCTTATGGGGGTTAAGATCGGCATAGATGGTGTCTCTGCATCAACAAAAACATGGCACTCCTTGCAAGCTCTCGGAAATATAGCTTTTGCATACACTTACGCTATGCTTCTGATAGAAATCCAGGTATCTCAATTCCAGAATTTTAACAAGACCAATTATCTCCATCCACTGGTTACTAGCATGCTATCACAATTCTTACAACATTTTAAATGAGTAGGCCTAGTTGTAGATATAATAACCCTTCCAAAGGTCTAATAATTGGCTTTCCTGAAGGATACTATTAAATCACCTCCACCAGAGAATCAAACCATGAAGAGAGCAAGCTTATATGGGATTGGAGTGACCACAATCTTCTACGTGTCACTTGGTTGTCTGGGTTATGCAGCCTTTGGCAATGAAGCACCTGGAAATATCCTCACTGGATTCTATGAGCCCTTTTGGCTTGTGGACATAGCCAATGTTGCAGTCCTGATTCACTTGGTAGGAGCCTACCAGGTAATTACAATGTTCAAACTTCTCTTTAGTCCTTACTGTCATTCTTGATGAGTCGTGAACACATTAATTATACACATGGTGCAACGAATATTAGTATAGAGATGACCACTCTTTTGATATGATTGTTTCAGGTTTACGGCCAACCGATATTTGCCGTGTACGAAAAATGGCTGGCAAATAAGTGGCCTGAATCAGCCTTCTTCCACAATGCATACCAAGTAGAGTTTCCTTTCTTGAAAGGCTGGGCTTTCCGCTTCACACTGTGCAAGCTCATTCTCCGCACACTCTTTGTCATCATAACAACATTGATATCTCTGATGCTGCCTTTCTTCAATGCAATCCTTGGATTGCTTGGTTCGGTTGCCTTCTGGCCTTTGACGGTGTACTACCCCGTGACAATCTACATGGCTCAAGCAAAGATCAAGCGAGGCCAGGGGAAGTGGTTGGTGCTCCAGTCCTTGAACATGATCGCCCTCATTGTTTCACTCCTGGCGGCTGTAGGATCAGTTGCAGACATTGCAAACCGTCTGAAGCATGTGACAATCTTTAAGACTGAGTTGTAGATGCCTACTGCCACTTTGTTACTTCTCATTTCTATGCCCCTTAGTCCTGAACTTTTTCTCTTATATTCTCATGGACAAGGAAATTGATGTTTGTTTGACTATTTGTGCTTCATCAAGTCAATCCTATTCCATCAAGTTAAATCTCAGGCTTTAAGCTTTTGAATATAAGCGCATATAAAAAAGCAGCAAAATTCTGATTAAAATGAGGAGTAACTGGAGCTATATATGTTGGTTAGAAGGCCTTAACAGATGAGACCTCTCTTCTCAGGTAAAGTTATTCATTCAACTTTATTTTTATGATTTGTTGGTATCTACTGAGAATGTTGTGGTTTTTAATTTGTCTTTGTTGTGCTTGATTAACATCAATGGGCAGCTACAAATGAATATGTTCCACTTGAGTTGTGCTATAGGCACAGTCAAACTAGATGGTGAGCTTTACTATTTGTTGCCAGTTTTCATATTTATATCTAAACAACAAAAGACCAAACTAGAGTTCTCTATCTGTGCTCTTCAATTGAACAACAAAGACAGGAATGGAAGTTACGCGAAGGGGACTGTGGACGACAGGTGTCTGAAGTATTTAATGCAAGTTAATTGACATCTCTGTCAATGCAAATTAACAAGTGTGGTGATGGCTATTTAAGTTGATGTATGCCTCTCTCTCTCTCTCTCTCTCTCTCTCTCTCTGTGTGTTTGTGGGATGGAAATGGAAAGGTTGTGGATGATGGCCGTACTAGAACAGGTAATTTTTCTTTATGCTTGGCATTAGAACCTTCGTAAACATCCAAGTGGAAATGCCAACAATATATATTGCGTTGGTTATAGATCCACTGTAGTAGATTTTCTGTTTTAGTTGCAGTTCTTTGGAAGTTCTCTTATTTGACATGTTCACTTAATAATGCTGGCTGGGTAATAAGACGGGCAAAAATGGAAGAAGGGTATGCGTATTGGAAAGAAACAAAGAAAGATATCAGAAAAATGTGAAACTATGGATCTACAAACAATGTTGCAACTCATCATAATAAAGTCCAAGACAGATAAAAAAAAATGGAAATAGATGTAGGGCACCATATAACTGAACAAGATCATAAAGCACCTGGTACTAGATAAAACAAAATAAAACAAGCTAAATGAGTGAAACAACCTTTCCTCATCCAGATGGCCTCAGAATCCATCTTGATATTGGTCCAACTGTGCATTGTTTACGTTCTTCTATCCTTCAGTAGAGGACCAAAAGATTTATTCTGTGGCAAATACTCTTGGCTGGAGTTCTACCGACAAATCCCAGCTGCGGAGAAATTGAAATGGTAATTGTATTATGCACTCTGTTAGTTTCCTTTGTATTGTCCAAGATATAAACGTGATCATCCAATGGTGAAACATATGTAGATATAGCAAGTTTCCTACTTACTCGTATTTGGTATACACAATTGCATATATATCAATGAAAAGATGCATACATTCATTCAACTACGACACACTATATCTCTGGATGCATTTGCTTTACTTAGATGGCTGGCATCTACTGATAAAAATATAGTTATATTGTCAGCATAGTTGATAAATAAAGTGTATACAGGACTATTTTCTGATTCAACTTCTTGTATTAGCTAAATTAGCTTTTCTTGCGTTCCTCTATATTCTTGACCTTAATTCAATATATTGAGAGATTGATTAATTCAACTATCTTGACAATCTAGGTACTGTCTGGACTGCTATAGCATATGTAATTACAGCACTTGTGGGATCAAGCACACTGATGCCCTCATGGAGTTTTACGCAATTGGGATGGATATTTGGTCCCTTGGTTCTCTCTCTCTTTGCAGTCATTACCTATTACACTTCAGCTCTACTCTGTAATTGTTATAGATCACCAATGCAATAAGAGCATGTCTAGGTACCATTCTAACCGTACGGTTCGTCTCCATAGTTCTTATTAGAAAAATCTATGGCACCTGTTCGAATAGTTTTATGTGACCTTTGGCATTAGGACTTAATTCCTTGAAACTTTTTGCTCAATGTATTTTACTAGTGGGAGTGGTTGAAGTTCAATTTTGGTATAGTATTTTGTAAATAAAGAATTGTCTGTTAGAATTCTCTGTAAAGAAGTTAGTCAAGTATTTAGAGGCTGAAGAACATTTGCATATTCAGATTTTTAAAGTCAATAACAAATGGAAAGACAATATAAGAATCAGAGAAAAAAGAAAAGAAAATAAAGTTGTCTCATTAAAAACAGAAATCCATAACATATTTGAGGATTCAATAAACGTAAAATAATTTGGAACAATGATTTGAATTGTCCTTACATAATCAAGCCAACTCATAATGCAGCAGATAGTCTGATCAATATCATAGAAGCATCTGGACACTTGTTTACTACATCGGCCATTGTCAGTGGATAAAAGGTTTCCAGGGTGAATACGATGATCCATTATTGCATGATTCTATCAAATAATTCTCAACAATAACATAGCATCGGATTGTTTTCTTTACCACCTTATCATCATTTGCAGGTGTGAAAGAAGCACAGGTTTGCGGCATCATCCAGTATGCTACACTTTGGGGAAGTATGGTGGGTTATATAATTAATGCTGCTATGAGCATGATGTAAATAGCCATCTGCATGCAGAGTCTATATTCAAGTCTCTGTCCAACTTTTTCATGCCCAAGCAAATGTTTTAGATGTTTTATTCAGCAAATCGACTTTTTTTTTATGTACAGATTATTTTATAGTTATATGCCAGGGCCTACTATCTGACATTTTCTAATCATAACTATAAGGAAGGTCCATCAAGCTATCAAATTGTTTCCATGATGGAGGTCAGAATGCTCCATGGAGAGCTTCTGGAGTTTTCTGTACTGTAATCTATGGTTCGATCAAAGTAGTATTATCACTATTTCTCAAATTAGAGAAAACTGCAGCACTTGTTTATGTAACCACGGCAATGTCATTTGCATATTCTGCCATTGGATTATGCTTGTGCGTAATTGACTTCTTGTCTCATGCTGAATTCAGAGGAACGTCATCTGGAGTAAAGATAGGAGGCCAAACTAGATCCGTAACCACAAAGATTTGGCCTTTCTTTCAACCACTTGGGAATCTTTCCTTTGCATACTCTTTCTCCATGCTTCTGATAGAGATACAGGTACATGATATTATAGATTTTTGTTTCCGGCAATACAATCATAATGATGTGCGAATGCAATTGTTTCTTAGTGATGGACTATGTTAGGCATTATGATTATGCATATCATTCTTTGTCACATTGACAAGTATCCTAACTCAACTACACTGAATCTATCGGTCTTTCAGCTAATAGTAGTTTACTCATATACACAACTTCATTATTCACAAGTTCATGTTTCTGAAGGAGACTTCAAAGTTTCCACCACCTGAAAATAAAACGATGAACAAAGCAAGCATGTGGCATAGGAACTACATCAGTATTCTACATCTCTCTTGGTTATGTGGGCTATGCAGCTTTTGGAGATGATACCCCAGGGAATATTTTTACAGGCTTTAGTGAACCCTTCTGGCTCATTGATGTAGCGAACTTTGCTGTTCTTATACATCTCATTGGAGCATATCAGGTATGTAATTCACATAATGCTGCTACTATGTTGTTGCATTTTGATGTTCTTGTGTACGAATAAATGGGAATTAAATGTAACTTAAAAGAGTAGCCAGCATGTCGTTACAAGAGAAAGAGATCAAGAATTAATCCTTAAAAAAAATAATCTACCAACTAGTTGAACTGTGCTTGAATATATGATTATGTTCAACTTGTTTCAGATATTTGCACAGCCACTCTTTGCATTCTACGAGCAATGGCTAGCTACAAACTTCCCAAATTCAGCCTTCTTTAACAGGGTCTACTCCACAAGAATTCCTTTCGATAAGTCAAACACACTAAATTCACACTCTGCAAGCTTCTCCTGCGAATATCTTAGTATTCACCACCACGGTTGCGATGCTCTTGCCATTCTTCAATGCAACTGTTGGCTTGCTGGGGTCTGTTGTGGCCATGTACATCATCACTCAAGCAAAGATCAAGAGGGGACAGCAGAAGTGGGTGACGCAGCAACTCATGAGCTTAGGCTGTCTCTGTCTCAGCTGTTGCCAATATTGGATCAGTTGCAGACATCATTGTCCACATCAAGCATGCTGAACTTTTCAAATTTGAATTGTAGAAGGTACTTCCTCACTGGTTGCTTAATCTTCAGAAACATTTTAAGTTTCAATCTTAATCATTCGAAATCAGAATGCTGGTGGTAACTTCCTTAAACAAATCGAATTCTAAGAAAACATATCAATGATACCTTCAGATGTAATGAATGTGAATGTGAAAAAAACTACTCAAAGAAACGTTGTAAGTGGTTGGCAGATAAGTATGGCCATAAAGTATTAAAGAGGACACTTGCACAGTGATCTCATCCCCCTAATTATTTCTGAAGTCATCCAAATCTCACACTACCTACGTCAACAGATGGAAGCCAACAGAATTTGTTAGCCTTCATGGATCATGCCAACCATAGTGGATTTCCCAAGCAAACCACAATAGGAGACAAGAGTTACAAATATAGCCCTATCCTTTTGACCTTTTAGGAATTCTTTTTCTCTACTTTTAGTGTATATAATTGGGTTAATTGGTTATTCTAGAATAATCTCTGAGCGAAATCCATTATATTTATGTAAGTTGGAAAGAAAAAAAAGAAAAAAAAAAAGAGAGAGCTTTTGTTTAGTTCGTGAGAGTGCCAGCCAGCTTCTACAATCGGAAAAAGAAAAGTTGCTCACCACTCCATAATAACCTCTTTAATGGAGGTAAATTATGGACAATGATGAATCCGTACACAAATGATGTGACAAAAGTGAGGGGAAAAGAGAGAACATTTATTCTGCACTACTACTCCATGGCTTAATTTATCCTCTCAATCAATCTAGCCACAGAACTTTGTTGGGAACTTTGGAAGCATGTATTAATTAAAGTTTTAAAGAAGAACAACTATATATGTCCATATATAGGTATATTTTGAGACATTTTGAGGGTACATATACCTGCAAATTAGAAAAAATGAAGGATAAATATACAAAAAAAAGAGGCCATTGAACTTGTTTTTAGAGTAAATATAAGAACAATTAGTGGAAGCAAGCCTTTGCAGACACCCAAAATTTGATAAAATTGTTATCTTTTTGAGACTCCAATCCTTGTCAGCTAATATATAATGCGCTCACTAGACATAGCACTTCGATGATCTATTGGTTAATATTTGTCTTAAGATTAGATTCTTATCCATCTGTTAGCTTTCTACTTTCTCTAAGACAAAGTAGTGTTTCTTTCATTCTCCAATCTCCATCGCCACAACTGGCATTTACATTCAATTGCTTAGAAATTCTTTGTTTTCTTAGATATGTGATACGTGGAAGCGTACATATCTATTATCCTCACTATGTTGTTTTTGGAAGTGTCAAAAGGATAGTTATCAACTGTTTTTTTTTATGAATTCTAACTTCAGATTGAGTTTAGAAATAGTCTAAAAACAAGAAGAGCTAAAAAAAAAAAGGACTTCTTTTTGAGGGGCGATAAATAAATCATAACAAGCTAAACGAGCTGAACTCAAATTTGAAATAAGCTGAGCTCAAGCAGCTCACAAGCCAACGTGCTTATTTGACTATACTAGCAATAAAGTAGACGAAGAATTTATGTCACTAGCTTGTTGTATGCTCTTGCCACCTTTTATGTATAGATTCATCCTAAGCATCCACTGAATGAATGGTTTCTGATGGCAGGACAACTAAAAATGATTCATATGATTCTCCTTTCTTTGTGAATCGTCATTGCAGAGTCATCTCATATGGTATATGATTGTTGTCAGTCGAGTGGTTTGCAAGGTAGTAGCATGTAAGCAACCGTACCGGAATAGTAGTATCAAAAAGCTAGTAAAATTTAAAAAAATCGAGTCAAAATCTTTGACATCTGCCCATTATCCAGTGTATCATGATAGAAGTTATGAGTTTAGATTAATCATTCAGGATATATAAATTAGATGATTAGATCGATCCTTACAAAAAGAAAATCATAATAGGCTCAAAACATGTGTTTATATGTCCTCGTGAAAAATCTATCAAACATTACCTTCAATGTTCACAAAGAAATTAAATTCATAACCTTTTCTCGCGATAAGACTTAACAATTATGTTACAATAATGACCTAGTATTTGCTGGATTTTTCACCGAAGCACATATATGATTTTAGCTCAAATCCGTTTATTAGAAATGTTGGCCTAATTATCTAATTAATCTATATATCATGAGTCACCCCTCATATATATATATATATATATATATATATATAAGGGTGCGTACGTAAATTCACAGAAGCATTACTTCTTGTCATAAAAGTCCGAATATATGGAAGAATTCTATATCCCAACGTAAGCCCCAACTCGTTTTCTCTTGCTTTGGACGTGGACTCTGCCCATTTTTTGGAGCATTAACTGACATATTTACCCTCTCTCTCCATTTCTCTCTTTCTATATATAGAATTACTACTAACTCCAATATCTCCAATATCATGTGAACTGCGTGAGAGGTTGGAGAGCAAAGCCAGAAAGAAACATGGAGAAGATGATAATAGAAGACATTGAAGTGGGTGATGATCATGGTAGAAAAGGTGCTATCTTTTAATCTACCTTCATATATGCCTTGATCTCAATATAAATTTCTATTATATATGTATGCATTCTTTTTCTATTTAATTATTTCATTATTATGTATGTCACTTGATAACTTCTAAACTCAAGAATGATTTTTAAGAGAAAGATGTCAACTCAAGAATGCTATTCTTTTCTTTTCTTTTCTTTTTTATTTTTCTTTTGTTTTTGTTTTTTTTTTTTTTGAGAGAGAGAGAGAGAAAGAGAGAGGGAGTAAAGAAATAATGTTATTGTAATTTGATGGTCGACTTGGTGAGGAATTCACCAAACTTTATTAAAAGTTTCAAGTTATTAGCTAAAAGATTAACAATAATAATCATGTCTAATAATACTCAGGGACTGTTTGGACTGCAACGGCGCACATCGTCACCGCCGTGATCGGCTCCGGGGTGCTAGCCCTGGCTTGGAGTGTCGCGCAACTGGGTTGGGTCGCCGGACCACTCGCGCTCACCGGCTTCGCCTGCGTCACCTACTACACCTCAACACTGCTGGCAAATTCATATCGATCACCGGATCCGGTAACCGGAGCTAGAAATAGAACATACATGGACGCAGTCAGATCATACCTAGGTATTCTTCCAAAACCTCACAACCTTTACTTGACATTTCCTCACACTTATCATGCTAACAAACACTTTCTTCTTCTAAGGTCGCAGAGAAGTTTTCATGTGTGGAGTTGCTCAGTACGTGAACCTGTGGGGAACCATGGTAGGCTACACAATCACAGCCACTACGAGCATGATGTAAGCCATGATCATCGCAATGCCATTTGATATCCCTACTTGATGCATTCCGTTATTTGATTTATAATTAACTAACTGAGATAGTTACAATTGTTACTGTCTTCATGCATCACTAGTGCAATAAGGAGATCAGACTGCTTTCATATAAATGGGCACAATGCGAAGTGTGATGCCTCAGGAACCATGCTCATGGTGGTGTTTGGAGTAGTTCAGGTGATCCTCTCCCAGTTTCCAAGCTTGGAGAACATAACATGGCTGTCGGTGGTGGCGGCGATCATGTCGTTTGCCTACTCCTTCATCGGGCTTGGCCTTTCGCTTGCGAAATGGGTTTCTCATGGTAACACCAGAGGGAGGTTAACAGGCAGTACTGGCTTGTCTTCCACCAAGAAGACATGGAACTCCCTCCTAGCTTTGGGGAACATAGCCTTTGCATACACCTTCGCTGAAGTCCTCATTGAAATCCAGGTGCTTGTTGAAACTTTAGTACTTGGTAAATTGTCTATGTATCAGAGAATTGAATCATTTTAACTTTTCTTTTCTTTTTTTTGTTGTGCAGGATACATTGAAGTCTACACCTCCAGAGAACAAAACAATGAAGAAGGCAGCAATGTATGGAATTGGAGCCACAACCATCTTCTACCTCTCTCTAGGATGCACTGGCTATGCTGCATTTGGAAATTATGCTCCTGGTAACATCCTCACTGGTTTCGGATTCTATGAGCCGTTCTGGCTTGTAGATGTCGCCAATATATGCATCATCCTCCATCTTGTTGGAGCATACCAGGTCTACTTTGATTGCATCAAAGACTCTATACTTGCTGAATTATAGCATCATGAGCTAATCCTTTACTAGTTCTTATCAATCTTCGTTTAGGTTTACGCGCAACCGATCTTTGCTACAATCGAGAGACAAATCGCCTCGCGGTGGCCAGAAGCCAAGTTCATCCACAGAGTCTACACTATCAGACTTCCACTTGTTGAAAGTGGTCTGTTGAGCTTCACACTCTCGAAGCTCGTCCTGCGATCGGTGATCATCATCATAACGACATTTGTGGCCATGGTGGTGCCATTCTTCAATGCGGTCTTGGGGCTACTTGGCGCATTGAGCTTCTGGCCATTGACGGTTTATTTTCCGATAAGCATGCATTTGGCTCAGGAAAAGATAAGTAAGGGAATGCAGAAGTGGGTCTTGCTGCAGAGCTTGAGCATGTTCTGTTTACTGATTTCAGTTGTAGTGAGCATTGGCTCCGTGGCAGACATTGTGGACAGCCTCAAAACTGCTACCCCTTTCAAGATAGTGAGCTGAAGATTTGTTAGGCTCAAGTGAAGGATGAGTTACATGATGATAGCAAAAACGCAACGGTGAGTATAGGAGAAGAAAGATGAGTGATGATGACAAGAATTTGCCTTGACAATATGGAAGTAGTTCTTCTTGGGTTGAATAGTAGTTGTGGATCTTAAGGTGCAAGCAATTAGAATAGAGAGCTGACCTGCTGTTTCTGCTTACTTGCTAAATCCTCGTGTCCTTGCATTGCACTTCTTTTCAAGAATTTGACATATCTGCATCCAACTCTAAAATGAACAAGATAAAACAATGAACAGAATAGCTTGTTTGCGTTTATTCTCTGTCTAACTAGGAGAATGGAGAATGTGTCAGCCTAGAGAAGAACAAAAATTTGACCCTGACACATTCTCATCTTAGTGAGATTTCATCTTAAGGTAAGTTTGAGCAATACTGCACAACTAGTAAGAAATGTCTCTCTTTTTCGGTAGCCAATGGGTTGGTATGCACATAGTTAAAAAGATTCATATTGTATAAGTGTTTTCAGATTTGAATTCCGACGGCATTAATTTAATTGGAACATCATTAAGTCCCCATTTCAAATATAAAAAAGTTAATGGCTGTTTCTAGCATTGATGTACATAAAAGTTGCTAATTTACTTCACTGATCATAAACATTGTAAAAATGGATTGAAAATATCATCACAACCTGCTCCAATGGTCTGAAGCTCTTTTGTCCTCTTTGGCGTGATGCTCTTGCAACAGAGGTCACAGACTATTAGATATCACAATAAGCTGTTCTCCAAAAATCGTGGACTTAAAAAAATTTATGATCTCAGAATAGGAAACTTATTTCAGAAAATTGAATTAAATACCAATTTATGGTACTATTGAATAAGAAGCCTGGTGTACTTCCATCGCCTGATCCTGTGATCACTTTAGCAGGAAATCCGACATAGTATGAGCAGTAAGAAAAGAAAATTCAAGTAATTCCCTTGGTTGTGGAAATAACCAAACTAACACTATAAAGATTTCCAGGTTTCTTCATACCAAAATCTTGTTCCACATTGTCTGCTGTTCATGAGTACATAGAATTCCACTCTATAGTCTATACATCATAAATGCTTGATGCATAGTCACAGGTGGACACCATCATAACAGAGCGAGAAGTTAAGACTTAGAAAACTTCAGCATTGTAATGATGATAAAGATGTTATATCCTATTGCTTCTGTACAGATGATAAAACAGGAAAATGCTTAGTTACACGACAAAACTAAACTATGCTTCTATTGATAATGGCTAAAGAAAAACATCTAAAGCCTGGAAATGCCTAAATGCCTACAATGGTCATCTACCAGAAGGCACCCGAACTCACTAACTGAAAGAACTGCTTAAGAAAAAGCTAGCAGTTCTTACTACTTTTCTCTGCTTTCTTTGTCGCAAAACAAGGATCGGCATCAACAAGCATGTTCACGACCTCTCTCATTGTAGGCCTCAGGGATGGCAACTTGGTGGTGCAAAGCATGGCAATATTCAAGATTTTTTTCATATCATCTTCTGCAAAAAGAGACACTCTATGATCCAAAACTTCTGCAAGATTTTTGTCATCCAGATGGGTTGAGACCCAATATATAAGATCCTTTTCACCATCAAACTGACAATCTGTTGGACTGCGGCCAGTAAGCAACTCTAGCAGGACAACACCAAAACTGTAGATATCACTCTTCTCAGTTGCCTTGAGAGAATATGCTATTTCTGCAAGATGTCCAATAATGTGCAAAACAAGTAAGTTTAACTCCATACTAGTTCAATTAGATCTTTAAAATATCCAAAGACTTCAGAATCAATACCCCTTTGAAGCATGCATGTGAAATTAGGAGAGACTATCAGGAAACAAAGAGCTATGCATGTCCATTATCAAGATCTAATATGTTATGACAAAAACTTTAAGCTTCTGTACTTAGATGACAGGAGATATTGTATATATGCATAGGATAACTTCAATTACAGAAAGCCGAAAGAACTACTAACAGAGCTAGTTTTTCTTTCCACATATTCTTAATTGCTAAAGAAATCAGTTGTAAAACTGAAAAAATATTATCCTTATAATATTGGTACGTTTAATTCTATTTCTTTTATTAGGCATAACTAAGCTACGAGGAATAACAGTTACATCAATAGAGAAAAGTCACACATAGTCTGCAAACTTACCAGGAGCAAAATAACCATGTGTACCAGCAAAACAACTGAGTTCCGACTCTTCGGCAACCTTTGCAATCCCAAAATCAGCAAGTTTTGGTTCATACTCCTCATCAAGCAAAATATTAGCTGATTTTATATCTCTGTGAATTATGGCTGGGGAACAGTCATGGTGAAGATACATAACACCCTTTGCAGCCCCCACTGCAATCTTATACCTCTTATTCCAGTCCAACTCTGGTTGTCCACCCTTGAATTCCCGCCGAAGTGCTTGATATAGATTACCATTTGGCATATATTCATAGACAAGAAAATCTGATCCTCCTCCTGTCAAGAAGGCATAAAGCTTCAATATATTTCTGTGCCTTATCCTACCCAAAGAATTTATCTCTGCCATTAAAATCTTTGTATAATCGCACTTCCATAATTGCTTTACAGCGACTGTCCCTCTGCTCTTATCCAAATCTAATCGATAAACCTTACCAGTGCCTCCTGATCCAATCAGATTTTCCTCATCCAAATGGCATATCTCTTCTGGATCAAGTGCTGGTGGATGAAAAGACTTCAGAACCCACTTTGGACCCTTTTCCATATCTTCCTCCAAATCACTCTTTCTACGAGATTCTTCTAACTTGAATCTTCCGTAGTGCAAAAATGCCAGACAAGCTAAAAGAACAGTTGTTGCTATCGATATGAATAGTACAAGAACCAGTTGTTTTCCGGAGAGATCACCAGGACTGTGGCTCCACTTGCAAAAGCTTATATTAGAAAAAGAGTACCTCCGGCTTCCTGGAATCTCATCAATACAGAGATCATCATTTCCATAGAATGCTTCATCTCCAGCTATCAGCAGAAGCTGTGGTGGAATCCTTCCTGATAACTGGTTATCAGAAAAATCAACATAACTTAGTTTGAGTGCTTCTAGACCCTCTGGAATTGAGCCTCTGATAATATTCTGAGATAGATTAAGCGAATTCAGTGACATAAGAAAAGTCAGTGTGTCTGGAATATTACCACTTAAAAAGTTTTGTGCAAGGTCTAGGTCTACCAAGCTGCTGCACATACCGAGTTCTGAAGGGATCAATCCTGTAAATGTATTTCCTTCCAAATGCAAAAATGACAACTGCTTCAACTTTCCAATTTGGGATGGAATTTGACCAGAAAAGCTATTATTAAAAGCAATAAATTTCTGCAACCGCCAAAGAGTTCCTAGCTCTACTGGGAGTTCACCAGAGAATTCATTATTCTGCACATACAGCTGACTCAAACTACCTGAAATTTCTATATCAGAAGATATCCCTCCAGTAAAACTATTGTCCGCTACATCAATGATGACTGCATATGGCAATCCCCACAACCCAGCTGGAATTTTCCCAGTAAACTGGTTTTGACTAATCCTGAATCTCTGCAATGTTTTGCAAGAAGAATAAGAATCTGGAAATTCACCTGAGAAATTATTGTCCAGAGCTAGCAGGAACTGCAAATTGCTATTTTCGCATAGAAATCTCGGGAATTCGCCAGAGAAGTTGTTCTCAGATATGTCTAACGTGTTGAGTGGACAAAATCGACCAAGATTAGCTGGGAATTCTCCTGAAAAGCTGTTTTCATAAACAGAAAAGGACCAAAGAGCCTGCAAACTTCCAAATCCTTCCGGAAGCTCACCCCAAAAGTTGTTCCGATACACATGAAAAACTTCCAACTTTTTAAGGTTACCAACTTCTGGAGGAAGTTTCCCAGTCAATTGATTGCGAGAGATGTCAAATTCAGATAGTAGGGTGAGGTTTGCAAGCTCAGGAGGAATTTCTCCAGTTAAGTTATTCTGGTAGAGCTCAATCTTGAAGAGGTTGCGCAAATTTGAAATTGCTTTTGGAAATTCTCCTGAAATTTGGTTGCGGGAGAAGTCTAATGTTCCGAGTGATGTCAATTTAAATATGCTGGCAGGTATCTCCCCTTTGAGATTACATTGTCCCAAGAAAAGCCATGTCAGGTTCTTCAGATTTCCAATATTTTCTGGAATATTTCCCTCCTCAAAGCTGTTCTCTCCAAGGCCTAGTTCAATTAGGCCCTCTAGGTCCCCAATCCAAGCTGGGAAATTGCCATGAAAGCCATTTGTTGACAAGTCAAGGACTTGTAGGTTCTGCAGATTTGAAAGATCTGGCAACTTGCCAGTTAAACTGTTTGTTGAGAGATTAAGGACTCTAAGATTTGTGCAGTTGGCCAATTCAGGAGGAAGAATGCCTGAGATGGAATTTGCTCCTAGCTCCAGAGAAGTTAAATTTCGCAAACGTGAAATTGACGGCGATATGTTGCCAGATAATGACAAATTTGCAAGTGAAATTCCTATCACTTGGTCAGAATTGAAGTTGCATCTGACTCCAACAAATTGGCAGGGAGATTTGGACTCATTCCAACTGTAAAGATGATTCATAGGATCATCTAGTTGGCTTCTTATGTCAAGGAGTGCATGGGTTTCTAGTGACAGGGATGTGGAGATTGGGAAAAATGCTAACTGGAGGATAGGCCAAAAATGAAGGAAAATGCTGAATTTTAGCATTAATGCGATGAACCGGTAATGACAAGTAGAATCTTCCACCTTCATTTTATCCCTGTAAACATAGATGAAAAAAAATATTATTTTGGTGACAGTAAACACTAAACATTAAGTGATTAAACCAACATTTGAAAGAAATATTGAGTAAAATTATATTCCAACATGGCAGAACATGAGAATTTACATTTTACATATCCAATGATGTATATTGTTTGCTAATAACATCACACTAGTTGATGAACCTAAGATAGAGTTAGACACTAATATAGAAGCATGATGAAGGAATTTAAAGTATAGTAAAAACCAAGTCTGATCTCTTAGGAGCATATATACCTGAGTATATATTTATTTGCATGTATGCTCCTTGATAATTAAGCCCTTGCAAGACTAACATTTGCACTACAACAATCAAGAGGTCCGAAACTTGCAAATATTCCCATCTAAAGCTTGAAATTTTGACATACAGTTACCTTTTTAGACAACATTGTCTACACAGATGGCATTGTGCAATTTCATTTTTTATTGTATATATTAAAATAAGAAATTTTAAGGCGTTAAATATGACATCCTTCTTTTGTTCTCTTTTTTGCCTTTGAAGTTTGAAATGAGCTACAACTACTGGAAGGGACCATCTAGAAAAGCTAGTGGATGATCCATAGGTGTCTGTAGGAAATAAAGGCCACTACACAAAGACAAAATTATTTTAAAAGTCAATATTATAATGTATAATGCAACTTACATCATTCTAAAAATAATAATCAAACTCACTTTGACAAGAGGATTTCTTTTGTATACTACTATAAGCTGCACACTTTTATGAATCAAATGTTACTTTTATCCACTGATCTTACAGGAACATCAACAATTATAGAAGATAGTTGTAGCTTCCTGTCTCGCGCATTGAGCTTTCCTATACCATATTCTGGAAAATACCTACAGAATACAAAATACATCCTTGTCTATGTCAGAATATAAAATGACAAAAACCATTGCTCTCTAACAGCTTAAGACTTTAAGATCAACCAGTTTATTGGTTATCAAACATGGTATCAAAGAGGGAGGTCATGAGATCAAATTCCACCGAGTCTGTTTGTCATTAAAAATGTAAATATTCACCCATTTAATTCAATATCCATGTCTTGGGTCTATTAGAATGTCGTGTAAGGGAGAGTGTTAGACTATAAAAGATAACAACACTTTCCTTTAGCAACTTAAATCTTAAGTCAACTAGTTATAGAAACAATACATAACTGTAATTTTCATAAATCTTTTTGTTAGATTGCTATATGCAATAAATGCTTAAGAGTCTCAAATGTTACAAAAATTCAAAACATGTGTACATGTTATGCTTTCTTCTACTTTTGTGGAAAATTGGTTATTCCATTTACAAGGGAAAAGAAATTGTTTACAGTCTTTTAGATAGGTTTTAATAAAAATAATATAAAATCACTGAAAGTGGAAACTGGAACTCCTCTTGATCGAACTAATTAAAAATCTCATAATTTAAAGCCTAATTGACTGTTCTTACATTATCTGACAAGTGAAGCAATCCATTCATTTTACTCCTCATGAATTTAAGTTAATCTAAGATGAGCTAAAACAGCACATCAAGAATCTACCTCATTAGGATTGGCCATCTATGATCCTAGGACTGACGAGTTAAGTGAGTTTCTAAATTGAGGAAGGAGAAGTTGTCCTATGATGATCTTTTCTCCTTATACTTTTAGGATCGTAATGGTACCACAGGGATTATGTATTTTAACTCAAGTTCCGATTCATGTCTTCACAGTCCCAACGTCTAGAAACGAATTATAATATAGTCAGACAGACAACTTATCATTTAAAGGAACGATCCGATTGATACTCAAGAAAGAAGAAATCAATTGCATTCTGCTATAACATAAGGCGACAGAACTTCTCCCATTCTTTCGTAAATTTCAAACTCAAGACCAACAGAAAGAACCAAAAGCAGTTCAAAACCGAACCTTTACCAGATAATTGACGGAAACCCACTAAAAGATAGCGAATTTGTCAGAGATTTCAAGCCAACTCCTCCGAAGCAGCCCTTGTACTGCAGTGAATTTGCGCACCGAGACTCAAAGCGGGAAACCCAACTCCATGCCTCGCACAGTGGGAAACCCAAATCGTAGAAATGGATGGAGAATGGCAAGAGAGCTCAAAGAAGGAATGGAGGAGGGAGATGAAGAGCTTTTGGAATTATAGAGAGCCCACTGAAAAGAGAAGTGGGCGCCTCTCCTCCACTATTTAAAGCCTGTTGCATCCAATCTAAAAGGACAAATATACCCCTTCCTTAATTTTTTTCCGTAAATTAAAAAATCATAAATAACATCCACAAATTGAGTATATTACAAATAAAGCTCTCATATTTTATTATTTATAAATTAAGTCTCTCATTTGTTTAAAAAAAAAATCAAGTCACCTACTAATGCCTCATAGATAGATGTAATCTAACCCAATTAAACTAAACCTCTAAAATATAGATTTCCAGTATAATAAAATTAAATCTAAGCCTCCAAAATACTAATATCATATGTAAACGTTAAAATTCATAAAATTATTTATGTTTAATCTGAAAGACCATGTTAGAGATAAGAATAGTATAAAAAAATATCATTTAATATGAATGAAATATTTCGCTTATTATTTCATCCTGCCAATCTTTGTTAAGTTAAAATTGCCTACCACTTGATAGTTTTTAACAAAGTACTTTAAAGTAACGAAATGAGAATACTTTATTTACAATATACCCAAGGTGTTATTTGTAATTTTCTCTTGGTCAGTCCAATTCGTATTAGATATCAAATGCTACGATGAGATACTGAATGATTGGTGATTAGGTCTAAAACCTAGTCTACTCTAGCGTTTGCTCTTATTTCACTGTTATAGACTTTCTAGCTTAAGACTAAGCATGCAATGCAATGGAGTTATCTTCATATGGGCATGTAATTTAATCTTGGATACTCACAAATTATTAAGTAATTTTTTTCTGTAATCATAGACTCGTAAGCTAATAAGTAATTATAGTTAGACAAAAAAGGGCTAACCTCTCTGATAAATATATTAAACAACTAGATCAATCCTCTTAAAAACACATCATAATAAATCTAAAATATACATATACAAAATTTTAGTAGAAAATTTATCAAATGTTAACTATAATATTTATAAAAAGATTTAAACTTATGGCTTTTGTCATGCGCTGTGCCGGTATGACTTTGATGACCTAAATACTGGTCTCTTTCGTTTTATTATAAGCCAAACACAGCAAGATATAAAGAAAGGAGCTCTCTTTTAAATCTGCAATTCAAGAGGAAGATTCTGCCTTGTTGACGATAAGCTTAAGCTCATAATACCAAGAACTAATTTCTTCAACTTCTATCCACTTGGAAAGAGGAGAACATAAATTTCCTTTTGTTGAATCCTTGCTGATAGGAAGCTATGCCAATAAACAACTTCTCGGTGTCTGGAGATTGGATAGCAGGATCTTGCAAAAGGGCTTTTGATGAGCTCACAGTCATGGTCACAATGCAACTTGTGTTGTTCTTTAAAAGCCTGGGAAATTTATTAATCAATTAGTTCATCCTCATATTGATCTAAAAGTTGTTATCTGTATAAAGAAAACAGAGTCCTGGGGAGGGGGAGGAAAAAAAAAAAAAAAAAAAAAGCAAAGCTACGCTTGAAGACAGACAAGCCTCCATCAAAGAGATATAAAGATTTTGGAATGGAATGCTTCCATGGAAATCCAAAGAAGATCAATTAATTTGTCTCGTGAACTCTCCTTAGCCTTGTCATCAGTTAAAGGCATCTCTCCTAATCTACCAAGGGAAAATTGCTAAGTATATTTTTAACGAAAAACAAGAGAATGTTTGTCCTTCATTTGACTAATGCCAATGTGGCACGATATTATATAGTTCCTTTGACACAATAAAGTAATGGTTGTTTTTTTATTGAAGTAGTAGAGCTGACAGAATTGGAAGCATTAGATACTAATTATCCAACAATAATTGGCCTATAATAATTCTTCATCAGATTTTGCATCCAAATTTTCTATGACTAGATTTTCCAATTCCTACATGGGTTAAATACATATCAAGACATTTCTTCTTGCCATGAGAGGAACTGTGAATATGAGTTCAAACCAAATCATAACATGGTAATCTCCACTTAGAATTACTTGAGAGGAAGATGAAACTTATACAACTTTACTTCACCAAACATATAAATCAGAGGCCACTGTGGAATATTTGACCAACTTCAGAAGTTCATGTAAAGACATATGACAGTCTTGGCTTGTATGCAATTGTGATGTATACAAAGACAATAATAGGATGACACACTACCAGCATGACAGACTTTTGGCATCATGCAAGATGATTACAAAAAAGAAAGGTAGAAAAAGAGATCGGATTCACTGTATGAAAGCCATCCATTTCTAGGATGTTTGCCACATTGCCAAATCTAATGACATCCACTTAGTGTCTGGGCGGCAAGCTAACTAGACTAATATGCCTCTCACCAAGTCACTATCATCCTCTCTGAATTATTGAACTGATGTTCTGGTCTCTCTTGCCATTACCATCACCAATGGCATCTATGATTCGTTCCTGAAGGGGACCAAATAAATATTATGAGTATTTCATAAGTTCAAATCCTAACAATACTGATTTAACTAGGACATCATTTAAAGTCTAAATAATCCTTCCAAGACTACTAATTAACTTGGCCGGCGCCTAATCAAAAGAGAATCTTGATCGATGGACCATCCTAAATGGACAGCAGTGATTCATATATAATCTCTAGTCGAGCCAAAACCACGTAGGTTTTTGTTCTGTTGTTACAAAAAAGATGATCTTTGTTAAACTATATGGAGTGCCAAAAACAAAGGAAGTAGTGGGTCATTAACATAAGTATACACATAAGGATCCACTTGAGATAAGAATCTTGGACTGTTCTTTTTATGACTGGTCAAAGAAAGAACAAGTGGATGGATTATAACACTAGTGAACTTGGTGTCTAACATAAAGTAGAGTTATAGTCGTGAGACTTTTGAGCTCTAGCATTATGAAAAGCTCCAATGTGATCATGATCACTTTGGAAATTAGAAAGATCCATTAGTGTGTTTGTGGACAAATTATGTCACTATCCCATGCTCTATGCATTCTTCTGTTATGTGCTGATGTAGAGATATATGATAGTATTTAGAGAGGAGAAAATTATCATTCAGCTTGTAATGCACTGGCAGCGCTGCCCTTTATCCCATATAGAGAATATTTTGCTCCAAGAAATTAAGAATGTTGCTACGAATGTACTTAGAATTAGAACTCATAATTCTAACAGCCTGCTTCTAGAATAGAGCTGTCCAGCTGTGCAAGGCTTTGGAATGAGTATAACACTTAAATATTAGTTGATTTGATTCATTTCTTAGCCTCGTTTAAGTTAGCTTAGTCTTATTAAAAAAAAAAAAATTGGATGTTTAATTGTGAAGTGAAATAGTGGGTGTCATTATTATCAAAATATTAGTGAATGGAAAAAAAAAAATTTGTATTGACTAAACAACAGCATATTTGGCTAGCTATTGTTGAACAAATTAAAGCTTATCTAAAGGGAATGCTGAGCTAAAATCATTGATACAATAAAACATTCGCTAACAGTGTCCAGAGAGAGCACGAGCTAATAAATAACCTAGGCCACCAATGCACCAAAATAAGCAAGAAATCGAGGGGAAAAAGAATGGGTTTGGAGAAGAGGTAACCTCTCCGCTTGTTCTTCAGATCCTTCTTCTTGGGGGGTTAGAATCTCCTCCTCATACATGCGTGAATTGGGGATACGGAAGCTTACTTAGGGTTTTGGAGCTGTCGAGTTTCATTGACGACGAGAAATTTGGGGAAGAAAGAGATCTGGCGCTAAACTGGGTTCAGTCATTCGTAATCCGAACTGGTCCGACCGTTAACTTTGAATTGCTCGGTGTTTATTTCATCATAATTCACTATTTTTAATTTGACCCTTATCCTTTTATTAAATTGTAGAAAACACCATATTTAGCTAAAGTTAGTGAAAAAAAACAGGGCGTAAACCAAAATAAGCACATTATGTAGAGAGTAAAATGAGAAAATTCCTTCAAAATAATTATATATATATATATAAAAGAAGGGAAGAATGTATTTATACATCTCTCTATTACTCTTCTACAATCTAAGGCATTGCCCCATCCGTATCCATGAGAGCAAAGATTGTGTATTTCTTTTGTTGCTTCCCTCCTCTCTCAGCCCTGAATGTATATTAGCAATTTTTTTTTAATTCTTTAATTTTGGTGAAGATTTTATTTAGTACCCTATCTATATATAAATTTTCAGTTCGAATAATATCATATCATTAATACAGGATCTTAATGGAATTTTCAATATTCTCTTGTGAAGATTTCATATACACTATATATAACCGAATTTTCAGTTCGATAATGTTGCGTAAATAATTAAATACGGGCAATAGACGCAAATTTCTTTTGATTTTTAGGGAAGTTTTCCTTTAACACACACACACATATATATATATAAGTGAATTTGCGTAAAAATGGGGTGCTAAGTGCAAATTTTTTTTAACTTTGGTGAAGTTTCCATTTAACGTCCTATATGTAATTGAATTCCATTAATTTTTAGTAAATTTTTATTTAACACCTTCTATATGTTAATTTTCTGTTGAAATAATAGTGCATAAAACAGGGTGCAGAATGCCAAATTTTGTTTTATTCATTTAACACCCTATGTAAATGAATTTTTGGTGTACTAATATTGCACAAATATAGGGTTTTAAATGAAAATTCCCATAATTTGGGTAAAAATTTTATTTAACACCCTGCATTAAGTGACTTTTCTGTCAAACTAATATTGCATAAAACAGGGTAGTCAATGCAAAAATTTTGTTTTTCTCATTTAACACCCTAAATAGTTGAATTTTCCATTCACTGATATTTTACAAATATAGGATTTTAATTGCAAATTTGGTTAATTTTAGTGAAATTTCCATTTAAATAAGTGAAATTTCCATTTTAGTTAATTTTAGGAATCGATCGACGGTACATCACTTATTTATTTCATCATACACCCTATCTTTTTCACTATTTCTAAATTGACCCTTGTCCTTTTATTAAATTGTAGAAAGCCCAGTATTTGGCCTGGTTTTGAAAATCTTGGAACGGCAGAGTCGGCATTAAAATTAGTGAAAAGACCCAAGATTAAACCAAAATAAGCATATTACGTAGAGCGTAAAAATGAGAAAATTCCTTCAAAAAGAGTAAATTAAAAAGAAGAAGAAGAATCACAATAGAATGTGCGTGTGAATAAGAACGATCGAAGAACAAAAACATCTCTTTATTACTCCTCTATAATTTAATGCGCATATTTGCTCATGCCTCTACTTGAAATTCTGCTCATCTATACCTCCATGCTGTTTGCATGAGGTAGATGAGAGAATATGCTTGAGATATAATAAGCACACAAATATATACTAGATAAACCTTTTATATTTCGCATAAAAGCATTCAACTGATACGTGGTTATGGAGAAAGGCATTCGATTAATGCATGACTTTTGGATATTACTCTGTTGTGCAAGACTCATTTTGTTCTTTGCTTACCCTGTTTCACGAATTTCTATAGAATTTAGTTGAAACTCCAGCTAACTCACTAGCTCTGTTAGTGTTACTGCAGCAAATACTAAAAAAGAGAGACCCTCCGACGAATGCAATAACCTGCATAAGAGATTATGTATTGCTAAAAGCTGTCAGCTTCCATAATTTTTCCGGGCTTGCGAGTTTATAAGCCCAAAAGTGGCCTTATATAGTTCCTTGAAAGCTGATCGTTGTAAGCTTATATGCCATTAATAATTTACGAATATATATATATATATATATATATATATATATATATATTTTTAATTAGTCATCAATATAGCGTGGTAAGATAGCTTACTAAGCTTTGATTTCTGGAGAAATTAAGAAAATATGTGTGCGAATTTAAAATATGAGTGCCATTATTCTTTTATATGATATAAAAAAAGTGAAATATAATTTAGAAGAAAATAAATATATGTGATGTAAATGCACTAAAATACCATTTATTGTATTTAATGTTAATATTATTATTTTAACAATATATATGTATAATTTAATAACAATTCGAATGTACATTAAAAGAAATCTCTCAAAAATGAATTACCGATGTTTAAGAAAAATCCATTGACTTAAACCAAAGGCCACCTAAATAACAACCTTAGTTAGCTCGTTGACGCAGAATATAAACTTGGGAACCTTTTTATCTTACAACATGACCTCGCACATATTTAAATATTATTCGGTAGACTTAGTTTAATGTTCATAATTACGATGTGCCTCTGGTACCCGGTTTAGTTTATGAGCATGAAAAGAGTGACAACAATCTTATTAATCACTGAGCAAAATCTCAAAGATCGTCTATTTTGATTCTCACAAGCCGGAGGTAAAATCAGAGAGTAAAACAAAACTAGCATAAAGGTGAAGTTCTAAAGACGCAAAAATAATTAATCAATCAAGCCTTCATCCTTCCATAGAACTTGGCCTTCTCCTCAGTAGTCTGGAAACGGCCATGCCCAAACTTCGAAGAGGTGTCGATGAACTTGAGCTTGATCTCCTCCATAGCCAATCGTGAAGTTTGCTTCAGCAGTGATTGCCTCAGGGTGACAACACGCTTCTTTGGTCCCACACAACACCCCTTGATTAGTAAATAGTCATCCTTGACCACTCCATAGTGTGGGAATCCTCCCATTGGAGTGATCTCCTTATCAGTCCTGCAAATTAAGTAAACATTGTTTATGTTGTGACTGTTTCCAATTTTTAATAATTAAGATCTATAGCACTGTAAAGGACTGGATAAAATTAGAAAGACATATCGGTCTCTAACCTGTCATACTCAGTAATGGCCGTGTGAGACTCCTCACCAGCTTTTCCAAGCTTGTAGATCTTCTTATTCATCTCTGTGCGGTGGTGGTAACCATTCTGTCCAGCCCTAGCCACAGTATATGAAACCCTTGCGGGATGCCAAGCACCAATGCAAGCAACCTTCCTCAGACCACGGTGGGTTTTGCGAGGAAGACGAGTTACACCCCAGCGAGTCACCACGCCTTCATACCCCTTACCCTTGGTAACTCCTATGATGTCAATCATCTCATCCTTCTGAAAAATAGCATCTACAGGAATTTGCTTCTCAAAGCAGCCATATGCATAGTCAACCTTCTCAGCAACACTTCCACCATTCACTTGGATTTCCATCAGATGTGCCTTCTTCTGTTTCAAGCCCTTCATCTTTCTAATCTAAAGATAGTGCATGCCAAAGAGGCAGAGCACATGTCAGTCAAGTTTCAGACCAAGAGAGTTCTATAACTTTGCTCCAGAAGAACATTTAGCTTATCAGAAAAACAGGATATGAATTTAAAAATAAGTAAACTACAAGTATATCTACCACCACTTAATGGTCAGCCATAAAAATTACTCGAACAAAATCATACTCAGATAAAGAAAAAATGTAGCATTACTTGAGTGTGAGCCAAAACACGAACAACAGTGGCGTATTTTTTCATCTTCTCCAATTGTGCCTGAATATCCTTTTTCCCATCTTCACTTTCATACTTCTTTGAATATTTGGTAAATGCTGTTTTCTTTGACTTGTACCAGTTCTTGTAAAACCTCCTTCTCACCTCTTCGCTAAGATGCTGAGCCCATACAGTGTTCAAAGAGCGAAGTCCTCTAGGTGTCTTCACATAGCCAACAACACCAACAACCACCATCGGCGGTGCTTCAATCACTGTCACTGCCTCACAAGTCTCCTTCTTATGAAGCTCTACATACAAATGAATAAAAACATGAACAAGTAGGCAAAAGATCAAACTATGAACTAGCCATCCCAGAAAAATTCAGAAAACAGAAAAAAGAAAGATGCACCAATGATTTAACATTTACTCTGATAATGAAAAATTGACTTACTTGATCCAGGTTTTTCAACATCCCTTACAATATGAGTCATCCCAGCTTTGTACGCTAGAAAGGCAGTTAGTCGTGGCAGCTTGCTTGGATCATCCTTTGGGAAGGATTTCACTGCACTCAGACCAAAAGGCAACAATATTAATAAAAAATTCAATTACACCAAAACTAACAAATTGATTATGAATAAGGAATAAACTTAATGATAACAATCAGGAAATTAGAGGCAGGATCAAAATTATTCGAACTTATGGTTAATATTTTAAGAAAGACGCTAACTCATTATAAATAGGAACATTGCAATTACATCCAATGGAGCAAGATATGTTTAATCTACAACTTCATCGATAACTTCTTTACATATTTGAGCTGCAGATTATGACAGATGAAAAAAGGCCTGACTTATGCTAAACTTAACCAATCTGTGATTGAAGTACTTACTTTTTTACCTTAATGATATTTGTCCTCTTATTTAAAACTTAGAAGAGATTAATACCAATAAAGTAAGAAAGCCAAATTCAACAAATATGTGATTGAATGTGTTAAACTGCTCCTTCAACTGTGGTATTTCATAAATACATGAAGCAAAGAAGTCTCAATATTATAAGGTAAATTTAATCAAATTATGCATAATGTCAATGAGCGATGCACCAATGCTCACATCAATTAAACAACATGGGTCACTTTCAAGCAAACTTTGTTATTTGATAGGAGTGGTTCTCACCGTAAACTGACCAAGCGCGACATATCCGGACTAAAATCCAGATTACCTATTGATTTTAGAAAGACAACCAGTTTGTTGTGTTATAAATAACCAAATCCAATTTTGGCTTAAGCAACGCTTTTAGTTCACTAATTCAGTAAAACAACAAGCATGACTCGACTTGATTAACAAAATCTAACCCGCATTATAACACTTAAAAGGTAGCTGAATTGCAGATCATTATGGCAGAACTAACAACTCCATTTCACTTGCTACAGAAAACATGATTAGGAGAACTGTGGCATCCAATAACAATCATGCTTTAGATGTATTGTTGTGCTTGTGCATTGTACTTACCGGTATACTTATCTTCCTTTTACACATAGAATAAAGTTTCAAAAAGGATATATATTATCAAAATAAACATAACTGCATATGCTGTTACTTCCAAAAAGCATATGCCATGAAAAGATGCAGATATTATAGTCTAAGGAAGAATGAACCTTTTCCTCTATGGCGTGAGGCCCTTTTCCTAGGAAGGAACCCAAGAGAGCCATGGCGTGGATGCTCAAATTTGCGATGCGACATGATGGTTGAACTTCTAGCTCTCTGTTACACAATGATCGAAAAAATCCTAAAGAAAAAGCTAAGTCCAGAAAGAAGAATCTCCCAAATTTAGATACAAAGAAAACCATGTATGCACAAGTATGACTACAACACATGTTCACATCCTCAAGATTGTACCAGCAAAGCCAATATAACTACAATGTGTTAAACAGATCTTCCAAAGCATCCTAATATCCTCTGGTAAGCACTTCTATTGAATGATTTGAATATTCCAGGCCATGTGTTGTGTAAGAACTAATTCACTTGTTAAACATAACAAAGACCAGGAAAGGAATAGCTAATATAACTAAGATAAGTAGCAAATTTGTACTTTTAGTTGAGAACCAAATAGTATTTATTATTGCAATTTCTCATACACAAATAAAATGCTCAAGGGTCATTTGGCCAAAAAATAAGAAATAGGTCAATAAGGTAATATAGCTCCATTCAAATCTAAATTACTAAAATAAATAGTCAGTTACCTTGATACAAATAAATAGATTATGACAAAGCATTAGCAAAGAACCGCCACATCAGGTAAATGATGGCAAAAACTGCCTCCACAACCAAAGGCCTATGGCAAATATTCTGCCAATTCTCGGGCTCCCTTGTAAGCCTTCCCAATAACACATCTATTGGTATTGGTAAGAAGAGCCTTTCCGAGACTCCAGCCTTGATTAATCACCAACTTATTTTTGGAGGACAGTTTAGCCACAACCAGAAATGGAGATATTTGCATGCTTTGACCAAAAATTATTCAAAATATCATATGAAAAATATGATGCAACCAGGACAAATTTATATTTGTACGTATTGATACATCTATATAAAAAACAATAGGCAGTAGCTCAGGTTAGAAAAATAAAGATATCATAGAAATAAGAAAAACACCCAAAAAATCTGTCCTTACTATCGTGACAAAAGAAAATTAATTTTATAAATTTCACATAATGTCATTTGAATCTCACAAAATAAATACTTAAAAAACAAATCGAACCATAGTAGATCTAATGTTTGTTATAGAGGTTTACAAAAAGTAAAAAGAAAAAACAACTATAAGATAACAAAAACTCACCATAAACATCAATTAACATATTACTTGATTCACAAAGTTCTCTCTTTCATATCAAACTGAACAGAAATAAGGCACTCACGTTTATTCAAATGAATGCGTTTAGTGTAAAAACCATTCTTGAGATTGAACAATCCCACGTTCGTATCTTACAAAACAAATCGACCGCCTTCAAAGATTCATCAAATGATTATAATAAAAATAACTCAAGAAGGAATCGAGTCTACAGACAGAATCTCCTTTTACAATTTCATAACTTCAACTGGATTTAAGTCGCGCAAATTTTTTTTTAAATAGTTATATTGGCTTCTTAAAAATATTGATCTTGTGCAAATATGAGAGAAAGCAATGAATTTTGTCAAATAGCAATATAAACTAATTGGAATCTCAAAGTTTAGATCTTTAGCTCTAGTCTAACCCAAACACCGAAATAAAACCATAGATTTCATAAAGACCAACTCGACCTTGAATAAAGGACTGAGTCTTTCGATAGAATCAAGAGAGAAATCAGCAGAAACGAGAATGCATGGATAGTACCTCGCTCGCAAGAGATGGAAAAGAAGAGAGTGAAATGAGACGCCGCAATGGAAGAACCGGGTTAGCTGGCTTTATACTTATAGTGATGCGGACGGTGGAGATCAGCGCTCCCCAAGACAAAACCCTAGAATTTAGAAACGAACGGCTAGTCTTTCAGCTGTTGCAATTGTAAGGGTTGCAGCGTGCGGAGGGTTGATCTACATTCTACCCTATGCAGTGGATTCGGGTCGCAGAACGTCTGATCCTGATCCGATAAGCGAAAGAGGCCTGTTTTGGTTTTTCTTTTAAGAAATTTAAGGTCTGTTTGGTTGCCGAATTTACCACATTGAAACCTAAATTATATATATTAACCCCAAAAAAAAAAACACACAAATTGTTTACATTTTTTATCCTAAAAAAAGTTACACCAAATAAAAACAGAGTGAAAGGTTGTATATTTTTTTGTCTTATAAAAGAAGATGGTTAGATGAAGAGGTGAGAAATACCCCTGGAAATCACTACTATTTAAATTACAAGCTATCTAGTTAGCTTTCATATAAACATGACTAAAAATAATTTCTTCAAAATAGTTCTTGATAGTCAAAATGTTTTCAATAATAAGTTGTATGGTCAAAAGCCTATCTGGCTTAGTTTTTCGGACTCGCATTGCACTCTGATTCGTTACATCTTAGTTCTCCTTGTGAAAAGGTCAGGTGGTTCATTTTTAGTGACTGCATGATTGTTGTCGATGCTATTAATGATCCCAAACAATCATCTAGAGTGGACTATCACTGTAGTCATTAGAAAATGTCTTAGGTGAATGAAAATATATATGTCGATCCATATCTTCTTTACAAGTAGGACCACCAACGATGCACCTCATGATTTAGCTAGGTTTAGCTCTCAAAAATATCAATAAGATTTTAATAAATTAAATTAAAAAAAAAGTCTTTTGCAGTCCAATTCTTAACGCTCACGCTTCAATGAACAGCACAAATATAGCTCAAATAGGACAGACACCCAGATAAGTTCCTTGGAAAATCCAGCACTGGCCTGATTAGTCCCTGTACCAAAGGCCTCATCCGAATTAAGGGTGATGAAATCCTCACAAGTCACAAGGTGGAGATCACCGAATCCATCCAAATGGACCCCTGCAGCCTGATCCCACCAGTAGTCAGGTTACAATAATCCATGGAGAGAAGGCTACAATTTTTTTCTAATCACAATGTGAACAGGAGGAGGCTTAATAGCTTGGAAAATGAGATCATTCGTAGCTTTCCACAATATTGAAAAGAGTTGGCAATCAGCGCAGAGATAAAAGGATCACCATTGTCTTCAAAAATCCAATCACCATCCTCCCAAAAGTTAAAAAGATATTATAAAAGAATTATGGTGTTGAGAGAGTGTGTGATATCATATCAGCCAATCCTTGCACTGAGATTTCAGCAGATTTGGATGAATTTTTTATGACTTGAAATCAGATTTAGATTGAATTCATTTTCACTTAAGCTGAGTTTTTGAAATCTCAATTAACCTTTTATTTTCTTACCCAAGAGTAAATTAGGAAAAGAAACATAACGAAACGGTCAGATTTAGTTCCAACTAAGTCAATAAAAATCTATTTAGAATTCGTTCCACTGATACTAGCTAGCAGCATGTTATTATTGTTTTAAATTATTTGCATTGCTTCCTAGAAATGGGGTTAATTCCCCCAGAAAATGAGAAGAAAAGCTAATAAAAAAAATCTCTTTATTCATCAAATTCAAACAATTTAATGGACAAAAGGTTGCCCCATTCAATCTGCAAATGATGAACAAAATGTACAGGAGATACCAGATGTAATTCCTTTTAAATCTTATCAAAATTGATTCATTTGATAACCCACAGCACTGCACATTCCTTTGAAGCATAATCTTATCATGCAGAACAGGTAAAAATTATACAACAGTTTACTAGTATCAATTTTTGCCACAGGCTCTATGCAGCTGCAATTTCTCTGTTTAGGTAGTCTATAAACATCCTCTTTGCACTATCTGCATCTGTAGGTGGGGGAGGCCCACTCAAACTGTACTGCCCTGCCAACTTTATGAAGGTGCGTCGCAGGCTGCGGAGCTCGGGCAACCCAACTGATCTTTGGATGTCGATGTGCATTGACAGTTAAGGTCTACTACATTAGGGGTAAAATAAAAAGGAATTGCTTACACAAAGAAAAGAAAAGGATAAAAGGACCAACTAAAGCAGCAAACTAATACAATTACAAAAAATTCTTAGTCTTATAAAAAAGTTTGTAATAGAGATGAAACTGTTGAAAATCAGCTAGAAAGATTTAACACTTAGATCTGGCCAGTAACTGATTGGTTTCTTGGCATCCAAACAAGGTATTGAATGAATAGATGATCTTGAAGTGTCTTTTGCATACCAAGTTAATAGAGTAGGAAAGATACACTCATTGCAGCTGGTGCAGGTTAGGTAAGAGGTTGGAGTTAGCAGTAGAACCAGCATTTAGTCTTTTGTCAAAAAGGATATGGTTGGTAAATGATCTCCAAGAGATATTTTGTTCATGGGACCTCCAAAGAGACAAGACTGTGCTTCAACAATTGCATTGATCACTTCCTGGAAAGAATCAGAGGATGTGAGCAGAAACTTTCTCTATAAATTCAGAAAGAAGAAAGAAAAAAAAAGAATGTCGAAAAGGTACCTGTGTTGCTCTATCCATTTCATATAGGGAATTAGCCTCTGTTTTACGTGCCTGAAACAGTTAGGAAGAATCTTCAATCATATAGATATTGCATTATAAAATCAAAAACAAGCAATGGCATATTAGTATTACAAATACACAATCACTGACAAATTAATATAATAAAATACACGGGAAGCAAAATGCAGCAGGCAAATGCTCAACAAATTAAACTTATGGATAAAGATCATTAATCATCCCCACATTCATAATCTCCCTGGGTCTTGTAACGCCGTAAAACTATGAAAAGATACGGCAGGAGAATGTGGAGTTTGATATTCTCAGCATATAGGATTTCTGAGCACTCGCATCAACAGGCACCATAGTGTTACCATACTTGGTCACACTTAAAACAATGTTGACATTTTAAGTGCACAATACCTAGTTTTCGAGAAACTGCAAAAAGATCCTCCTAATAAGGTTCACTATAACTTCTTTAGCTACATGATTTATAGCTTTCCTCTTCCTCATCCTACAATGCTATAGAAGCAAGGCATGAGTGCATGAATATCAAAACATACAAGCCTTACGGTGGATAATCATGGTGAATAGGCTTTATAAATACTACCTTTAGTTACAGCAACAGGAAAGTGGTCTAGCTTGCAAACAGGATCTTGAAAGAGTTAAAATGTTCAGGTGATTGAAATATATCAAATATAAAATACTCATACAATATCAAATAATAGAAAAGGTTACTACTTACACTCTGAGTTGCTATAGTAGGCTGAAGAACTCTAACATCTCTTGTTTTTGAATCCACCTTTTTTGTCAAGTAGGAGACAGCCTCCTCAATGACAGGAGATGACTGCTTTATTCCATCTTCAGAAGGATTAAGAGAAGGCATGTCAAAAGAAATACTTGAGATTATTAAGCATCTGTTAGGAAAGACATTAGCGAGTTTGACACATTTAAGAAGGCATAATGGCAAGTTGGCTGCCATATTCAGGTATTCAAATAATGAGATAACTTGAATGGTCGTGCAACGAAACCAGAAGTATGTACTAAAGGCAGCCTTTTGCATTGAAAAGGGAAAGAAGAAATTTTCCATAATGCATAGAAGTCCTTCACTAAGAAAGAAAACTGAAGGGCCTCCAGACAATATATAGCTGTCATTACTTTTTAATTATCTTATTAAATTCTCTAAGAAGTTATCCAAAGTGTTCTATACTTGGATACAAGTCAAACGAGAAGGAAGCAAGATCTCAGCTTTAGAATAAAATGAACAGTAGGTTAGTCTTCTTAAGGTTCATCCTGGTAGCCTGAGGCACTAATGTAGAGTCCTATATTTTTTTGGCGCATTTACAAGTCATTTCCCCTTGATTTTCTGTGGCAGTCAACACAAGCACTGGCAATCTTAATGGTCGCTGTAAGAGTCCTCTTTATGACATAGTAATAAATAACTCCATAGTAATAAGATTCCATGTGGGACTCAAATAACTAAAGAAAAGTGTTACTTATCCACTGTGATTCTAGCCAAAGTTAAAACAGTGTAGATTCAGATTTGCTTTAGCTTTTTATCTGAAGAGTTTGTCACAATTTAGGACACATATGGGGTAAGTTCAAATCCTTATAAAGAGGACATTAGGTGGCTCAAATTTAGGATCTATGATTTTGATGAATGAGAACAATATCTTCTTTAACCATGTAGTCGTCTACCCCTCAATATCTATCTCTTCTTTCTTTCCTTAGGATATTATTCCTCTACATGATAGGTCTACCATTGCATAGTAGGGGTCTCATTATCTGTAATGCATTAGGAATAGTCAACATGGGAGAGAATGGTGTGGCCATAACATCCAAATATTTTTCTTCAGATAATACCTGATAGATTGGCAGCCAATCAGGTAAGAAATGCTACTTGACAACATTGATCTCTGTGTAAACCAGTTAGATATAATATTAACAATTTAAAAAGGCATTAAGCAATTTAATACCTCTCGATGGAAATAATTCAAAAAGTGGAGAATCCCACCGGTTCCGTCTATCTGGTTTCTCAAATCTTCGGATCAAATCTTCAAATCTGTACAAGTAGATTGTGAGTTAATTCTTGCCCAAGATTATCTGATGAATCAATCTAAACAGGAGAAATATTTTAATAAAAAGCTAAACAATAATTAGCAAGTGAAGACATAACAATAAGTAACAAGCTGGTCTGGTAGATTTTTGACATGAGAGATAAACAAAAACACTTTCTTGGTTGCGCCCTGCTGAAAATTTAATGTCTGAAGTATGAATAATCTTTCCTATATCGGGACTATATACTGATCATATGTAAATGCAATCTGCATATAAAGAAAAGTGGGTTTATGTAGCTCCTTCAGAAGGATCTGGGATAACAACCTTTCAAATGTAGCAGAAAAGTGATGCTTATGATGCAGATCACAGAGTAATGTAAAAGAAGATAATCTTTACTTACATCCTAGTATCGTAAGTTGATTCACCCATTTCACCACGCTTGTTATTCCACTCCCTACAACCGTTTTCTTCTGTATCGCAGAAAAGCTGAAAAATAAACATTACAAGTAAATAAATTGCTTTCTGTTTTTCTATCATACATTCATACTAACACAAAGCCACATCAATAATCAAATAGAGGTCGGCAGTGTAACCCTTTCTATCCTTTATGTCCTCTTCCCTATAAGATCCTTCCTCTACAGTTGAATCTCAAATTGATTATCGACATGTTTCGTAGGTAAACTATTTTGAGCTTATCATCTTAGACGAAGAGATTATTTACCTCCTCAGCTTCTTATGCTGATATTAATCACCTAAAGATAAAAGGTTGGAAACCATCTGCGTAATGGAACTGTTATACCTGTGTGCCTATTCCAAGTTTTTAAATTAAAAATAAACAAAAAAATTGGACAATAAGAAAATTATTTCCAATCACAGATCAATTAAAGCATATGCCAATGCCTCTAAAAGGTAGATGGTCATGAAATCCAAATTTAGGATTGTGGAACTTACTGAAAGCACTTGAAAATTAGGAAAGATAAAAAAAAGGTTTCCAAATCTTATAGGAAGTGAGGATAATAATATTCAACATTTGCATTCAAACTTACCCTTTCCAAGTTAATGTAAAGTACCTAAAGAAGTCAAGTAAATGGGATTAGAAATGAAAAATATAACAGAAGGCTACAGAAAGTGTTCAATAAGGTATCGGAAAGAAATCATACTGCCCATAAATCACCAAGAGGAATCAACTTGACAACACATATAATGCAAGTACTAGGCCATGTAATAATATTAACAAGTATGGCAAATGACCAGGGTAGTCTGTAAATAATCAGTGGAAGTTATGACAACATTCAAACACATAGCTAAGAGCAATAACAAAACCACATCCATGTTAGTTGCTAAAGCATTACCACACAATATCTAATGCCGGCAGCTCGAGCAAGGCACCATAATTCGTATCTATAACCCTGCATTTTGAACAAAGAAACATGCAATCATTCATATATTAGATAAGTAGTATGATTAATTCCAAGTAAAATAAGCAATTGAAGAACACCTTTCTCACCTTTATGTTGTTCAGAGAGTCCACAATAATTATATTGTCTTTTGATAAGGATCTATCAACTTCTGATCTAAGAACACCCCTTAAGTTTTTCTCCACAACCATATCTAGAAATAAAAGGACCAAGAAGAATATGAAACACAAGATTCTTTTTTGTTTCCTAGATAAACTATATAGAACATGAATTTGATGGCATGTAGCAATTTATGATAAGTGAAGGATGAAACTTTTTGAAGTTCAAGTACATCTTTTCCTTACAAGAGGAGGATCTATGACTAATGACTTTGTTTAGATTTAATTCATATAGCATCTCACTATTTTGCTCAACTTACGGTTAGACCCTCTATGAATACCCCAGCTGCATAACTTAAATTTAGGTTTTGAGAACATTCAACCACTTTTTGGTAGCTTCCACTTTTATCACATTCACCGCCTATGGATGTAGCTCCCATTTTCTTTCAACATGGATTGTTAAGAGTATAGACACAATCTGTAGCAGCTCATTATTCTGCTCGATCATAGTTAAATTATTTTGTGCATATGAATGCCAATTTGTATTGTTTGGTGTAAGACCGTAAAAGTCAAATACTCATCATGAAAGGAGAAGCACTCCATGCCAGCCCCATGAGCCCAGGGTAGACTACACATTCCTCAACATTATATATGCACATGAACACAGCTATAAAGTTGTCCCAAGGCTAACTATAAGACAAACATGTCATGCTCATAAAAAGACGATGCTGTAAAAGAAACTAACTAAAATATCCAAGATGATCTTTAAAACTTCTTTAGACTCTAATGGATGCCAACCTAACCTGTGCTATGGTGTAAATTTCATCTTATACTTCCCAATATGTACATTGAGCTCAGCCTCAGCATTTGAAAACCCTTTTTGGTGTCTGTCAAATTTGCACAACCACTAGATTAAACATACGAAATAGGTTTTAGTAGTATAATTATAGGTTAAGAATGGCATTCATGGTGAAGAAAGTTTGTTCTTAATAGCTTCAATTAATTGGAGGCCACGGATCAGTTATTAGTCCGTGATCAATCTCGTGAACAGTTAATAGACAATGCTTCAAATCTCTGTCTTAATCGCTATGATTTACCAAATAATAAAGCATTCATCCAAAATTTTCCTCCTCTCCCTTCACCAAATCAAGAAACCGTATTATAATGATAAAGGAAGCACCTTTTAGCATCTAATCAAGTAGTTAGTTAGTCTAATGCTCCTGTGGCTTATTCTCTTCCAATTTAAATCCAAGATATAGTGAAACTACCAAAGTTATAAGTGAGCAACAACGTAATCACATCACTCAGAGAGATATACTCACCGAAGTAGCTTTGGTTGCGGCCTAGATGGAGAGAGGACTCATCGATGATCCTGACGGTCGGTTTGGCCTCCGCGTCCTGGAGAGCCTCGGCAAGGCAGATAGCCGCCGTCGATTTCCCGCTGCAGGGCTGCCCGCAGATCACCACGAGCGCCATTAAAATCCAAGAAGCGAAGAGAAGAGAAACCCTAAAGCACTTCGAATCTAAAAAAGAGGAGACGAATAAATCTCCTAAAAACAATAATATCAATTCGAGCTCGCGTTAAGCGATCGGATAACGCAAGACGGACCGTGGTTTTCTAGTTAAGCGCCCTTGTAACACCCTGTTCGAGCTCGCCCCAAAGCCTAAAGACTAAGGACCTTTTAATAATTACTAATTTAATTCGTAGTTTTCTACAATTATTCCAATAACACCCTGTTCAAGATTGACACGAAAGTTCCTAATGGAATAAAATGTAACGAAGGAAACGTTTTCTTAATTTCGAACACAAATAAATGTTCATAATCTCCAAAGAAAAAATTTGTGTTTTCTGTACAGTCTGATTATTATATCCTCCCATTTATTCAAATAATTGTTAGAGATTTATATAAGTTATACTACTCAAAGGGGGTATCGAATAGACTTAGGAGTGATCCGAGTTTGTTTTCTTTTTTCTCTCTTCCTTCGAGTGAGCTTCCCCGCCCCGTGCATGGCTACCATAGCTTCCTCACAGTGGGAGGTTCTTCTTTTTCCTTTATTCTATCTTTTTTTTCTTTTTTCTCCTATTTTTCTTCCGTTTGATCTCTCTTTTTCTTTGCTCTTCTCTCTTCCTTGCTACCCTTTATCTCCTCCCTCATCATTGTTGTCGTTTTTATCTCATGCTTCAGCTACCAACAAATATGATAGGCTTGGGCAGTAGTTAGGGAGAAGTTAGGGTGCGCGTATATGTGATGTGTTGTGGATTCAAGGAAAGTTTTTGCCGTATTAGATCGGCATGCCAAATCTCTAACTTATGTTGTGGTTTAAGAGGAGATAGTTTATTCGCCCATTAGGCATTGCATATTTATTTTTCTTGTTTTATTAGTGAATTGATATTTATAAGTGAAAACCTTTCATCAACATTGTTAGTGTTTTTTTCTCTTGCCCTTAGAGATCATATGCATTTGTGTATTTAATTAGTGGATCATGACGAACCCACAGACTAACCTATTGTTGTAGTGCCTGCATTGCGCTCTATTTACTTTCTTTATAATATTGTCTATTGTAGCCAAGTGTGAAATGTATGCCAAAAGGTGATTGCCCTATTCCTCTTTTCATTCTGTGTATTAACCTGTAATTATTATATTAATCTTAGATTTTTTTTATAAAAAACAAATCCTGCCTACCACATTCCCTTAAAAAACTTTATGCCAAAAGAAAAAAAATAAAACTTTATATGTCAGGCCAAGTTAGATTAAAAAACATTTTAGTAGATTTTTGGTATAGTTAAGTTTAATTAGTGACTAAGATTACAATCTGATTCTCAATTAATGGTGAATGGTACTTAAACATTTGTATAAATAATGAGAACTTGTTAATTTCTTTTCATGGTTTGAATTTTTGTCCCTCCCCTCAGTGGAAGGTATAACTCAATATCAGCCTTATTTCTTAATGTTATTAGACATTACGTGATGCATTGAAAAATAAGATTAAAAAACTATTAAAAGCGGTCCAAAATTGATTTAAAAAAATAGAATTGAAACCGATCGAAATATTTTATTACTTAATAAAGCCAAAACGAAAATTAAAATATTTTTTTTTTATCAAGCCAAAATTAAAACCGAAATGAAACTTCGAACTATGCTTTTGCCGTCTTCCTCTGTCACTCCTAGGAGTAATTTTGAAGATGGACTTCTCGGCGTTTGCTTTCAACAAATCTATCCCTCTACCAACTCTAGAAAAAAGAAAATTTGATATATGTCCTCCTATACTGCACTATAATAGATATTAAAAATAAAAGTTAATAAGAATTTGATCTCTAGAAAAGAAAAGAGTTTATACTAATACCATGTTAAATATCTAGTTAGACACAAAACTTTGAATTATATAGCTGATCACTATTACTCATCTTTTTTTGTTATCTTGCAATGAAAGAGATCAGACACCCAAAAGCAGGAGTCTACTATATTTAGTTTTCTTAACCTCTGATTCCTCCTGTCCACGTCCTGTATCTCTCTTCTCAATAAGCTGACCACTGTAAACCTATCTATGTATTAATCCATGTCAAGATTATGAGTTCGAATTATCTCATAAAGTTAGAGAGTGACATTTGGTGAATCTTTTACCAGATTATGAGTTCCCCCTATGATTAATTTAAATATTTATAACTTATCGAGAAGAGAAACTCTCTTCTCTGGGAAGTCTTCAGATCTTTTTCCTTTTCGATATCTTGCCTGCATTTCCTTTTCCTTTTCCCCTCAAAATAATACCTTCAACTTGGTCCCCAGTCCCCACCTTCCTTTCTTTTGGTGAGAAAAGAAACATGTGAGCCCTCCACATGCAAGTGGTCTCTGGAATCACTGCAACACAATTACACAAGTACCTCTACTTTCTCTAATTTATTTGTTTAAGTATCACTACTTCTAAAATTTGCATTAATTCTGTCTCCTATTCCTCCTAGGATCGTCATTCCTCAAAAGGTTCTCTCAGATGGGATGTAATTTACTAACTCAGCCATAAAATTTGCAGGAAAAAAAAAGAGTGTTTACATTTCATCATACTAATTCTTTCTCTGCCCTTTTCTTCCTTTCCTTTTTAGATTTTGGTATGTTTTGGTGGCCACTTACAACTGTACATGGTATATTGTGACCCAATCTTGCTTACTGTTGGTTTCTGACTTGCAAATACCAGACTGTCTACGATTCTCAAGGGACCCATTAAATTGTTGTTCATGCATTGGTTATTTGAAATGTAGCAGTTTTTTTAGCTTCAGTTCTCCAAATGTTGTGTCTTTATCTGCTCTTTTCTTGTTGTTTGATTCTTTGATGCTAATTTGTAGGCCTTACTAATATTTTTGTTAAATTTTGTTCTTTTTCTCAAGAAGATTTATTCTGCCTTCATGCTTCCTTTTGTCAATTACAGACAACTCAATAAGATAATGGCTTTTGTTCTTGTTATCATTTCCCTTCAGGATTTTGTTTCTTGTGAATGATTGCTTGTGTTTGGGGTTCTGATGCAAGAAAAAAAGAAGAAGAGCTCCAAAGATATGCTTTACTTATTTGGTTTCTACTTTATGTCTTGTTCTTCTTGTGGGGACCCTTTCCTTTTGGGATTGAATTGACCTAGGTTATGGCAATATGCTAATTCCTTTAAAGACCCTAGTGCACAAATTAGTTTCCTTCCTTCTGATTTCTGAGAAAAAGTTGGTATTAGTACAATATTTTTATGCCTTATTTTTACTGCATCATAGTCTGCAAGTGTAATATAGTCTGAGGATTGTCATTTCTCATAGTTTTCTGTGTATCTAGATTAGTTCCAGGAAGATAAGGCTCAACTGAGCTTGGTTCTACTGTGTGTGGATTGCGTGAATTATGAGGTCTTTCATCCTACATTAATAGAAAAGCCTGAATTCATCAATTTATGTGAGTTGAAGATCTCGACTATTAGGTCCATAGTTGTCGATGTTTTTCTTAATTTAGTGTAAGATACCAACCTTCTTAAATCTGAAATATGATAAATGAGGAAGTACCTCAATCCAAAATGAAAAGCGGACTATACATTACAAGTTAGTATGGTCTTGGCGAGCTTTTACCTTCTGAGACACAGTTATTGACATGTTAATGGTGGACCATGAAATGCATTATAGCCTCAAAAGACCATGCTTCCTTGTCTTTCTTCTCTCCTTATAGTGTGCGTCGTAATTATAGCATTTCTTGTGCTTGCTCATAAATATTGCCTTCAAAGCAAAGGGTGCTTGATCCTTAGCAATCTTTTGCAAATTCTATTTGCCTTTTCTTGATGCTCCCATTAGAAGTCCAAATGGGTATTTTTGCTACATTGGCTTTTCTTGTTGCCAACAAGGACCTATGGTCCATTATAGCAGGCATCATCATCAAGGTGAAAAATTTGCTAATCCCTTCCTTTCTCTTTTATATCTTTGTCATGCCTAGACCATTTGAGTCTTTTTAGGTGACGCTCTCTCTTTCCTCTATTGAATCATGTTACCCTGGCAGTATATATTTGTAAGATCTCTAAGCTCATATCCCCCTCTTCTTTTCCTCCAGTTGGAGTCCTTTATTTGTTACTGTATGGGATCATATCACACTTTTAGATAGCTCTAACTGTGATTTTGAAATTATTTTGGGCCATGGTTGCAGCCTTTCGTAGCATGAAATCAATATCCTGTATAGCAGCTTTTCTTTTCATGGCTGGTGGTTGGAAGTATGTAGGTTACTGCACTCTGCTGCATCTTTTTGTTACCATGACATTGCCTAACTGATCTTTTGGAACAGAGCATTGGCTTTTTAAACAACCAATCAAGCCCTCCACTCATGCTTGCAATTAATTGCTATACATCTCTTAGTACCGCAGTACTGGTTTTGTTTTAAGAGTGGAAAGAAGCACGACTCAGAGAACGGCAAGGGATACTGAAGACGCACAGGTTGCTCATTGATTACATCTTGCGGAAGTGTTGGTTACCAAAAATAGTAGTACTAGCAGGAGGACTTCTTCTTTTCAGGTAATCAATTAGTGTTTGAATGGAACTGGAGCTTCAGGCAGGTGAATTTTCTATTCCCTCTGAACCAATTCTACTCATCTATCATTAACAGAATGATAATTTGCTGCAAGTGTCTTTGTGAAGAATTTCGAATCTTTCATGTGTAAAAAAAATGTGAAGACAAGAATTTCTTATTGCAATGTTCGATGCTTTTACATAATAAAAGTTAGTATTCTTGCTAAAGACTTGCCGTCGTAAATTTTATGGTCACTGACATTATTAATCTATTTTCCAGGAGTCTGGTTCGAAGCTTCTGAAATATCAACATTGTAGACTATAATAAGCAATATAAGAAGGAAGTAGCTTTATATTTGTCTTCCATGCTAGTTGCATAGCAGGCTTCCTGTGTTTAAGCTGATAAATGATATAAAAGCAGAAGCAAGATGCTAATTTGTTGTTAATTTGAAAGTACTGATATTTTTTGGTCTAATCACAGCAATGCTAGACTTTTGGCTGTATAATAATGCTCTATAAATATGTAGACATTTTGCATGGGTTAGATAGTCTATTAGGAAGTTTGTCTTAAATTATCAAACCTTGTAGTTATTCTGTTCAGTTCATGAGAGTAATTCACAATATCTGACCCAATTTACCGTTGCTTTGCTTATGAAACTTGTAGCTAATGTATCTTAGCTTCAAATGCATATTTGCTTACATCCCATGAAAGGTTATCAGATAATCTCTTCCATTCTAAATCCACAAACTACATCATCACACAGGAAAAGAGCAGTCAGCCTGGAAATAGACTACAAATACCATGAATGACTTTGGTGAGAGAGCAAGGTCATGGACTGGAGACCCGACTTCCTCAGAGACAAGTGATAGAGATGCTTCTCTGAAGGACTTCGGCACATCCTCAAATGCCATTTCTTTTGGATTTGCTGCCACTGCCATACTAATTTCGATGTTCCTTATCATGGCCATATTTGAGCATCTAATCAGACCAAGGGCTTCTTTTCTTAGTCACGAAAACGATGACCCCGAGCAAGGACAACCAGAAGCTCAATCACTTGAGAAGATTCGCTGCCCCGCGACGGTATGTTCAATGCAATGGTAACACAATGCAGGCCTCTCAAACATTCCTTCTTTATCGAAAATTTCTTCCTATGCTGAATCCTTAATAGATGGATTCATCTGCCACTCTTATCCTCCAGAAACTTTATGCTACAAATCTATCTATCTATATATATATGTATAGCATTGTGTTTTCAGAATCAAGAATTGATAGTGCCAATTTGCTTAATGTCAGGTGGAGTCCCTGTTCTCCTCTGATGTCTCAGTTCTGATGCCAGGGCAGCGATATCCAACCTATCTCGCTCAACCAGCTCCTCTTCCTTGCTCAAGGGAAGGGATACATTGGCCTCCGCACGATCACGACTTCTTTGATCCTCAATAATCTTCCAAAAGTTCCATTGTAGAGGAAGGAAGCAAAGGGACTGCAACTCTGTGTGTCATGACCATCAAATTCACACTTCACTCTGCTTCTACGTGATGTGATTATTCCCACTGTTAATATGAAAGGCCCATTATTTTTCTGAGTTGAAAGAACTGTGCAAGTTTCCACCTCCATCTATCAGTTTATTGCAAGAAATCTCAAGGTGGCTGAGATGAGAGTTAATTGTCGGTGATAAAGATCAGATTACAAGTTTCCTTCATGTTACTAATCTGCATCTGGATAAATAGCAAATAAAGATTTTAAAAGCACATGGAATATTTCTTTTGAATTTGCTGTGCTTGGGTACAAAATTGTCTGGCACGTGCCAAATAAATATTGGTCGCTGCGAATAAACTATGTTCCTGACCAACAAAAAGATCCGTTGAGTTAAGCTTCGAACTGGGTTAGCTAGTATTATTTTTTAGCCTTAATTTTTTAAAAATAAATTTGATAAAAAAATATTTAATTATTAAATAAGTGTAGAGGTTCCTTACTCAACTCTGAAGTCTCTCAACTCAAAGCAAACAAAACTTATGGTTTTATAAGCTCCAATTGACTTCTCTTTTTATCCAAAAAGAAAAGAATTTTTACATAATTAATTCTCTAAAGTAGCAAGTTTGGGCTCTTTCTACACAATCTCGTAGAAAATAGATGCACTTAATTCTCAATAAAATTCCAATGTTTTTATTGTTAAAACTTTAAGATCTTTTTTAAGTACAGATATCTAAATTCACGCCAAAAACTTTTAAAATAATATAAGCCGCTACATTCTTCAGAATATTATAACGGCCGCCAAAATTATTGGGCTCCTTCAAAAATATCATTTTGTTTAAATTTAGATAATCACCGTTAAAACTAACTTAGATAAGCATAAAACCATTTTGCACATGTACAAATTATTTAAAATAGTTTTAAAGCTATCGAATATTGCCCCTATATCATACCACAAAAAGAAATCTTACTTTTCTTAGAAAAAAAAACATTGGTATTATTTACTTTAATAATCATCTAATTTAAATATTCTATCAACATTCCATCAAAAAAATTAACTCTATTGACAATTATCAAAGAGTTGGAATATTTGAGTGATAATTATAATATTTTAAAGACTATAATGGCAGTTATAATATTTTTTTTAAAAAAAATTGAGTGCACTTAGTCAATATCCGCTTGTTGCATACTTACATGAGTCTGGCTTGTTAGTTTGCAACCTGGAAGCCGAGTCCATGCCGCACCATTCTTCCACTGTGTGAGAATTTTTGAACCACAAACAACCCATTCATGAGCCAAGCCAAGTCCAAGTCAAGTTTGGTGGGGGCAAACTTCATAGTCCGACAAACTAACTACACTTCAATTATTGCAGGGTCCGGTGTAGCAACTTTAGCTCGCTCTCTTCTTTACAGTATACACAACAGTTGTGAGCATTCACGAATCACGAGCTCTCCTATGCTTCTTGACAAGAACATTGCCATACCTATGGATCAAGTCAGACTCGGTACTACCTGTCAACATGGTAAATGGCATCAAAGTCTTACTAATGATATTATTAACCTAACTCATAAATTATCAATAAATTATAAAATTATTTATGTTGAAGATTCTTAGGTTATAATTATAACTGGGTTGGAGATTTTCATGCTAAGCTTGTTCAGTTTTTTATCTCTGCTTCTAGCGAAGCTTATTATACCGTGATGGCTAATTTTTCTAAAAAAATATTGTAGTTAAAAAAAGAACTTTGTGGCAATTATATAAGAACCAAAAAAACTGACGAGAAAGAGAATACGAACGCAGGAAGCTTCTTACAATTACTCTTAACTCGTATTCTCAAAAAAAGAAATAAATAAATAAAATAAACTCACAACTCTCGAACGATACGTTTCTAGTATCACAGAGATTTTCAGTAACATGACACCAAAGATCTTCCTAAGTTCAACATGAAATGCAAGTTTTTAATAAAAGGTTTCCGATATTAGACATGCAGAGTAGTATTGGAATACACCAGACTAAATCCTACACAAATATCACTTTCAGATTATCACAGAGTCACGGAATAGAAAGGCAAATTAGCGAAAGGCAAGAGAACATCCTGCAAAAAGTTTTAGAACTGACTTACTGAAATCCATGAGATGACAACAAATATATTGATCTGCAAATTGAAAAAGGGCAGGTTTCAAAATTCTGCTCCAGCAAAATATAAAAGCTACTTGATCAGGAAATTCAGGTTATACACTTCCGGTGAAATCGCATTCCATTTGAAAGTTCTCTAATGTCATGGAACTAAAAACAGGAGGACGAATGACTTTTTCACTTCTTCTGTTTGGTCGGATTTTCCACATTCAACTGCTGAAGATTCAGTAACAGATCATTGGCGTTGAGGAACGCCTTGTTGGATGAGTTTGCAATTGTATGAGCTATTTCTCTTGCAGCTTCAATCTGCCTTAAAGCAAGAAAAGCTGGGTTGCTGGAAATTGCTTCACCAATAAGCTCTGCACTCTTTGCCTCACCCTGCAAACACGAGAAGAATAATATTTGCTTAGCTTACCATGTCTTTGAGATAAAATTATCATCTTTACTTCATTAATAAAATATTGCAATAAGGTTGTATCCTAGATGCTGTGTCAACCTTAGAAGGCACTTTGCAATTTTATAAGGCACTAATACATCATAAAGTTTGTTAGCACTGTCTAGTTATTCAAGTTACTTCACAACAATATTTCAAGCTGTAGCCATAAGGGGATATTCTCTCATCTCAATCCTATTCTAAAAAGCCTTTCTCTTGCTCCAACAACATATTATTGGTAAGACAAAAAGTGCTTTCTTTCTTACTTTCCTTTTCACAGACCATAACTAGATAGTGCTAACAAACTTTATGATGTATTAGTTTTTAGAATAAGCAATTAAGATAAGATTTACCCTGTCATACAGACAAATAAGCTCTGGAATGCAAATTTTAGGGTAAAACTTGATTAATCTGGTATAACTTTCAGAATGTAACTGATTACAACTTTAGCCAACCCATATTGCCTAGTCTTAATCTGCTGACAGGTATAAAATAATTCAGGCATCGTCAAAAACCTGCCATTCCCGCATAAGGAATTCCATGGTTGTGTGAATCTTTTGCTTTGGTACTTTGCTCAAAGCTTCTGTTGGCAAAGACATTATAAATCCATAGCTACTCTGTGTTAATAGATTTCCCACTCACGAATGGTAGTTCCCTTGCTATATTCCCTTTGCTTCCATTACCAACTCCACCCCACCCTCTTCCTATTGACTTAATGTGCATATCCGCATCGCCAGGTCTCACAATCCCCACAAGACAAGATTAATGCGCTCATGGAACAAAAGGCATCACTGTGATCGGTGGAGCAGCATAGGGTGGGTGTGGGTGTAGCAGCATATGAAACAGCCCTTACTTTTCCCTTACACTTTCCGAGAAAGTAAACAGAACTTATGGACCTCACAGAAGACTAAGAGAATATATTGCATTCCTACTAACACACGATTAAGGATTAAATGATGAACACTTGAGTTTAGTAGACATATAAAGAACACTCAGAAGCTATTGTATTACCCCCACACTTCTGATTCAAACTAAGGATAACTCACAATACAGTGCTACCTACTTATTGCCCACCAACCTTATTTATCTTCCCATCACTTACCCCAAGAAGAACTTGTGACAACTAATTAGGTAAAGCAAGAAAAATGTGATTCAATTAAAACCAAAAATCTTAGTATAAAACCAGGGGATATCATCTTGAACGATTTATAGATTTTCTCACCTGAGCTCTAATAATTGCACTTTTCTTGTCTTGCTCCGCTTTTTCAACAATGAACTTAGCACGCTCAGCATCTTGTGCCGCAACTTGTTTAGCTTCGATTGCAAGTGTAAACTCCTTCCCAAAGCTGAGGCTTGTAATGGACACATCATCCAGCGCCATATTGAAGTTCCGGGCCCTATCCGTCAGTATCTTCCGAATTTCCCTACTAACAGTCTAGATAAAAATAACGGCATTCTTCAATTGATATCAATCATCTAAACCTATCATATTTCCTACAGTTTGATATCAACCCATTTTATAATGTGTATACAAAAGTACTTAAATAGGTGAGAAAAATAAGACACCTCTCTTTGTGTGATCAGCTGGCTAGCATTGTATTGTGCGACCACAGCTTTCAAAGTCTCATGAATAATTGAAGGCAGAACTCTCTCATTATAGTTCTCCCCAAGGGTTCGATATATTGTAGGTAGTTTCTCTGGCAGAGGACGGGTAAGTACCCTAAGACCAATTCTCACCTGTCAAGACAAAAAGGCTTCAACAAAACTGGTGTTATATATCAATTGGCAATGGAAGAGCATACCATTGTGAGAACAACATAGGCCCGTCCCTAACTTTTATTACAGTTTTACAGTCCAACGGCCACATGGATGTACTGATCTAGCAAGCTATTTAGAAGGATTGAAAGAATAATTTGACAATACAGGTACATAAAATTATATTGTAAGTTAAAAAGCTCAATAAACACTTGCTCCGATATAAGTCTTGCACAATATGGAATGACTGATAACAAAAGAATGCACCGTGTTTCAAAAATTCAATGGAGGAATAACAAGGAAAGAATAAATAACATCCAAAAGCAATATTTAATGTCCTGCAGACAAATTGAATTATTGATGAATACCTCCTGTGAGTAAAGTTTCGCCAGTAAACAAAAATTCAGAAGCTTTAGGATCATATTTGACTACCACACACCACAAACTAGATAAGAAACCCTTCAAACTATAAAACTCACATTTCCAACTAAAGATGTATATGTCAAAAATGATCATAAATACCATTTGAGGATCATGGCTTCCAAATTGACTCTCCACAAGTCATGCAAAACATGGAACGTGTAATAGCAAGAGACTATGCACAAAATGGAATATCTTCTTTCAAAATATTCAACAGAGGAATTCTTCACTATGAAAGATCAGTATTTAATGTATTTGCAGGGGAAAAAATTGAAATATTGACAAATGCAGCTCCTATAAACCAAGTTTGCAATATATATTCTGAAATTTAAAGATCGTTATTTGCTACCCAGCACATGCTGCAGACTAGGTAAATAGGCCACAATAACGAAAACACATGAAATTCCTACCATAGAAATACATTGTGAATTGAGTAAAAGGTACCATTTGAAGATCACGGCTTCCAGAAGTACTCTCTACAAGATGGGGTCGAGCACGGACATCATAAATGATAGGCCTCTCGAACCAGGGAATTATCAAATGTGTTCCTTCAGGGTATACCTGGATAAAACGTTTCCTTGACGTTAAGAACAACTGGATGGTTCTCAGTAAAAGAAAAGAAAAGAAAAAAAGGATATAGCAAAAACCATATCAAGGGGCACAAAATATACCAATCTAAAGCATCCAGTAGTCAAAAATATGAACCATTTCACTCGTTAAAAGCAATAGAAGTATTATTTTCAGTTCAGTAAAATTTTCCTATATTCAGTAGCCAAAAGATAGTGGACCAAAAATGACGATACGGCAAATCCTACAAACTTCCTGCCCGTCTAGCAAGCACCAAATCAACTACATTACGACAGGAACCTCTAGCTCCCAAAGCAATGATGATCAACTCACGTCATCTTACTAATCACGTCGTGCAAAAGAACGAAATTTGGTACATATATTACACAGAAAACTGAAGATAAAGGAGCAAAAGACGAAACCACCGGAGGCAATCAAATACAAACTAAAGGATCAAAGATCGAGCCAATTAGAAATTGCGAGAGAGAAAAGAAGACCTTGTCCTTGATTCCCTGAATACGGTTGAAGACGATGGCGCGGTGACCACCCTCGACATTGTAGAGGCTGTTAAGAGCGGCGTAGACGACGGTGCCGCCGATGAGCGCCACCTTCACCAGCGTCGCCGCCCCCGATCCAGGAACCTTCGGTACCTTCACGTTATTAAAGTTCATCTTTCTCTCCCCCTCTCCAGATCTCGATCTCTTCTTGCTTCGTCAGAGGCACTAAAATCCCTAGAAAGAAATGAGAAATGATCACGGATTACGCCGAAAAGGAAGTAGAAGAGAGAGTGGAGGGAGGGAGGGAGAGCTCACTGGGCGGCGATGCGGTCGAGCGGTGAGGGGTTTTAGGGTTTTAGGGTTTTGCGGCGGGGTTCTGGAAGATGAGATCGAGTGTGTAGATAAATTATGACGACATGGGAAAACTTGTGCTAAAGAGTAAAAGACGAGCTAGAAAACATGGGAAAATGGTATTAAATATGGAATTATAGCAATAAAATTACAAATAATTACTGCAAGAAAATTATGTGTGCTCATAGCTCGTTTTATATATTTCTTGTAATATAGTGACGTGGCAGCAGACTAGCTCATTAGAGCCGGGATTCTGACGTGGCATCATCATCGTAGAAAATTTTGTTAGACTATGAATTCCATATTAAAAGTTTAAGATGATTTGAATTATATTTTGGTCATTAATCATACAACAAAGTTATGAAAACAGAAAACTACTCTCAATGCATAGAGGATAGAAGTCATCTTAGTTCAACTTATATAATTGTTTAAAAATCAAGACGTGCACCTTAGTATTTCCAATTATGCTATAATTGGTTTTCAAAAAATTATAATATAAGTAAGAATTATAACTTTCTAAAATAATCAATACAAATTATGAAACCCATTACCCATAGCCTAGAGCAGGGCATTTGCAAACCCCTTTAGTTTTTAACAAAATAAAAATAAAAATTTTGTGAATCCCTTATATAAATTAAGTGCATTTTATTATAAAAAATAATACACATCTAGTATATATATATATATATATAATATTTTAGTTTTAAGCTCAATCTTACTATTGTTAAAATTTAGCCTCACTTAGCCGGACAAATTTTGCTGAGGGATGCTTATTTGGTTGAGTTAGCTTGCATAAATTACTTTATCTATATAAACGACTACCCTTAGGCCCCAAAGCCAAAGTGAAATTTGATACTTTTTCTAAAGTGTAAGTAAAACTTATATATCAACCAACGTTTAATAAATAGTTAATGTGATATTAAACTCATTTTTATTTATCTTCTGTTGTCATTATAGTTTCTTAAAACTAATTTTCATTCACTTTACTTTATAAAATTGAATAAGTAAATGTCTAACACTAAAGCACTCTATGAGCTCTTTTAATTTTATAATTAATTCATCATTAATATGTACCGGCTCTACTTAAATTTGGGCTGAAAATTTATACGAAATTCATGTTAAGATACTTATATTTTCCAGCATATTTTTTATCTTGACTTTTATCTCCTACTTTCCTTTAAAATAGGCATAAAATAATTATACGATTCGATCATATTGACTCCACTTACGACATTGGGTTCATTTGGTGAGCTTATTTATCTAGTTTGATTTTTGCTTAAAGAAATAACAACTTTTTGCCAAAGGGCATTCGAACGGGCTATACGAACACCTGCGAGCGTTCACAAAAATAGAAAATGTAATTTGTACATTCGAACGTCTGCACACGTTCGCACCATGACGAAAATTGTTAGTTTGTTAGAGTTTTTAACCTGGTTGTTTGAGTCCCAAGGGTGAGTCTCTTTAAATATGTGGAGAAAACTTTAATTGAAGTTTATAAACGGTATTATGTCTTTATCTCCTTCTTTCCTGCTATAATCATTAGCGCCCTTTCTCACTTCCTTCATTCCATCGCCTAAGTCTTTGGTCGGCTTCCTCTAACTCATAATTCCTCTATTGTGTAACAACTTCTCCCCCTTCACTCCGAAAGAATTATCCTGCACCTATCTTGCCATTGAAGGACTAATAAGTCAGGGTTCATCCGACCTTCGGTCACTGTCCGATCGATATCTCAAGATCTAGCCATCCAAACTCTGTGATCTTGGATTAGTTGAAAAGCTCTTTTCAAGGGCGACAATGTGTCCAAAATCCAGTAAAATCAAACGGCTAGATCACTCATAGTTTTCTTCAAAAATCACATCCTTAAATTAGTCTAGGACTGTTACGCATTGTTCGTAACAAATAATCTCGGCAGTATCTAAAATTAGCCTAACTATAATTTTTAGCATAAAAATCAAACAAACAACTAACAAAAGAATATTTTAGAGGTTTTACATAATAAATAGTCAACGTGACATGAAAAATAAATTAGAAAATATAAAAATAGGCAATAATTCAAGGTCTAGGTGTACTTTTCCTATGAAATAATTGACTATAAGAATATGATAATTTAACATATGGATAGTATATCGGAAAATTAGAAAATGCATAATAAATGTATAAATGAGTTCTGGGTTGAGTCAGAATGGACTATAGGATAGCCCACAAGCCCAAGCCCAACGTGAAATTTCTTGCAAATTAAATTATTCGTAGATCCCCGCTATATAATATTAGGAAACTACGTTTCCATAATAAAGTGGGTGACTTGAACATTTTGAATCCTTTATTTAAGAGAACTTTTCGACCATTCTCAGAAAATCCTATTCCAATGGCGACCCGTTCCGCTCCTCCTTCAACCGGAACCGTAACCCTAACCCTAGGAGAGCCCTCTTCGTCTGCCTCCTCCTCTCAGCCTCCCCAAACCTTAGTTCTCCGCCTGAGGCGGCCGAAGAAGGTCTCGTGGAAGGAGGGCACCGTCGACAACGAGTTCCTCAACCGCAAGAGCTCCAAGAAGTGCTGCATCTTCCACAAGCAACGCCCCTTCGACGAGGACTGCAGCGACGACGAGGATGCTGGAGGCCGCCGGGATCCGCCGCCGGCGGGGGAGGACGGGGCTGGGCCTAGCCACTGCTGCTCCCATGGCAGCGACCACTAATTCGGTAATGATTTATGTCCTATATTTGTGATCTTGATAGTTCTCTTTGATTTTTTCCGAATTAAAAAAAAAAGTGCTTTCTTTGAGACATTGCAGTTCTATGTACTCATACGATCGAAAATAAACGAATTATAGCAGTATATTTGTTGTACGCTATCTTTCCGAATTAAAAAAAAAAGTGCTTTCTTTGAGACATTACAGTTCTATGTACTTACGATCGAAAATAAACGAATTGTAGCAGTATATTCGTTGTACGCTATCTTTGGGCAGAGATTATATGAATGAAGGGTTAAAAATAGGAAACTTGGTAGGTTGTCTGTTCAAAAGGAATTGGAATTGCTTATTGGGATTTTATTGATTTTTTTTTTCCGTTTCATTCATTTTGATAGCTCGAAGCAGCACTGTTGATTTTGCTATGATAAATCATCAACAGAACTTAGATCTTATTCTATGCAAGGGCAATCGTATAATAGGTTATCTGGTGCCTTAATATTAGCCGACACTTATAAGGTTGATCACATATGTGCACTTATTTTTATATTAAGTCAGATAAAACCTTCAGATTTTTTAAAAGTACTTCCATGTATTATTTACTTTTTACTTTCAGATTGTTGAATCTCAAATTTAGTTGATGATTGATGTATTAGAGATCTTATATAGCTCTTGGAAGATTGCATTCTCGTGTGAATGATTTCAAAGAGGTTTGGTCTAAGAAATAAATGTTTTCTGGCCATATTACTGTGGAATTATAGAATAATGAGAAACAACTTGTAATACGTAATTATATTGAGAGCACATATTTAAATAAGAAAAACCTTTGAGGCAATCAAAGGAGCCCTCTCTTAGATTAGAATAACGAGCATCATAATAGGGTGGTTGTGGTGCAGATTGCTGAGAGTTGCTTATGACAGGTTAAGTTGATCATTGGGCTTTACCTGGTATCTGCGGAGTTTGTTTTGATTGTAGCAACTTTAGTGGAAATTGGGATGCATTATAGTGGCCGGCCATAAGGAAGTTGATCCATAGTGGAAACATGGTGGTAAGCTGCAAAGCTGTGTCTTCCAAGGGAAAGATGCAAAGGCCTATGAAAAAAGTGGCTTTCCTTATGAAATTTTAGGATTCACTGGGGAGATGGCCTCCTATGCTTCCTTGGCTGTACTATTGACTGTTAGTCCGTTACATAGAATGTTAGCCTAAGTTGAATACTTAATATTATAAAAAAATTCGTTCCTGTGAAAAAAAAATTCTTTGTAATCTAAAATCCTCTATTTGCACTTATATAATAGTTCTCACCAATAGTTGTGAGCTTGTTGCTATCTGGGGTTTACATTGATATCTCCATTTGTTTTACTTATTTGGCATGAATTTATAGTCTCTTTTTCATGTTCTTAATAGATCATCAATAGTCAGTATTTGAATCTAGATAAATCTTTTCCTACATGTTAGTCTATTTAATTTTTTTTCTTATGAAGCCACAATGAGTTGCTTTCAATATATTCACATGAAAGGACTTGGTTGTTGGACAGGGAACAAGCAAGCTGAAAACTGTTGAGTTGGACTGGGTTGTTGTTTGTGATGATATGCTTAAGGGTGGGAAAACCTAGGCCGTTTAGTAAGGGAGGAAAATTATAAGCCATTTTAGTGATATAGTATAGTCGCAGATAATGATGATCCTAGACAATAGTAGTCTTAGTTGAAATACTTTTTAATTATATAAAAGATTGGCAAGATAGTTTGGATGCCGTGCTTGATCCTTGGTTGCTTGATGTTTTGCTTGTCTTCAAGCCCACATTCATCCCATCCTCTGTCTCTCTGTTCTCTAAAAGGTTAGCTGGCTTATCAAGTGCTAGGCTTGGGATTTGCTTCGCTCCCTTGGGAATGCTTGGGCTCTGTGGTGTTTGCCATCCCGATCCAGTCCCAGCCTAAATCTGATTGGTAGATTTTGCGCCCCAACTTAGGTGGTAGGCCACCTGTAATTAAGTTTACCATTCTGGAACTGTTTAAATTGTCCTTCCATTGCATCCTATGGCAGATTTTATGAAGATTACAGATAGTGCCCAAAATGAAATTTTTTATTTAGAAATTTATATGGGGGCGCCTACTAATATGTTTGGCTCCCCCGCATTGCTCTTTTTGACAATAATATTTGTCCTTTTGTGTGACAATGCAGAGGAAACTATTCCTAATAGATTCCGCCATTGCTCATTTTCCAATACTGTGTGAAATCTGTTTGAGAGGTATATGTAGGTTCAATTTTAAAGGATATAGTTATCTGGTAGCTGGACCAAGGAAGGATGCTCCCTGGTGACCAAGTCCTAGACTCATCTTCTTTTGGAAGGCCATCCTCAGTCGCCTACACATAAGGGACATATTGATGAAAAAAGGGGCTACCAAGCAACTTCTTGTGACCCCTTTGTGGAGAGGGGTTGGAGTCGCTCTTCCACCTACTCCTTAGTTGTGATTTCGTCCAACTGCTATGGGATTGTATCCTTCTCTGGATTAGTGTGTTTTCACACTCGCCGTCTATCAAGAGTTTTTGGTTTCAGCGGTGATGCTCTGCTATCCCTGCTCAGTTCCAAAAAAGGCGACCAACCACCTATTTGGCATCCTTTGGTGGCTTCTTTGGAGGAAATGTAACCATAGAGTATTTATGCGGAAAGCCTTAACTGTCTCGAGTCTTAGAATCTCCCTCTTGGAGATTTGGAACCTCTAGAAGGCTTCCTTCCCTTGTCACTGCCAGATTGGTTTGGATGACTTCTCTAGTCTTTTATTCTTGCAGAGCTTTCTTGCCCTGCTCTCCATCCTTCCTCCTCCCCTCCTCTCGACCCTGTCTATTTCCCTCTCCTTTTATTAATAATATAACTAGGTTGAGCCTACTTCTCTTAAAAAATAGTGTAGTCTCTCATCATTGGAGTGCTTTGGAATATCTAGAAAGCATGCAACTCCAAGCTATTTAGTGCTCGATCGGAGACCCTATGCAAGTGGTCTTCCGAGCTACTATCTTCTTGGCTAAGGCCCTCCTCCTCAAGCCCAAGCCCAGGATGGTCCATTGACAGAGCTTTTTCCTCGACTAGCAACTCGGGGGAAGCGGAATTCATTAGTTTGCAACTCCCAAGGTGCTCCTCTCTTTGCTATTTCGTGGAACATCCAGAATGTGGATGCCATTCATGCTGAAACCATGGCGTTACCCTTTGCCTTGTCTAAATGACCTCAACATGGGTTCTCCGGCCTCCTAGTGGAAATGGATTGCCAAAACCTAATTCTGCTCCTTCTTAGCTAACACCAATTCCATGGACATCACCTAAATTTTATTTACTGCGAAGCTAGTTTTGTTGCCAACTAGCTTGCACATCTTGGAAAAACTGTCTGCTATTCAATGTTTTCGGATGGTTACATACCAAGGTTGTAATTCTCTTCTGTATTTGGATTTGGTTCCTCCTGAAAGGTGGGACTCGAATCCACTTTTTGAGGTAATAGACTGCCTTTTAACAACAAAAAAAAAGGTGATGTTTGTTTGTCTGACAAGAAGATGAAGGGCAGGAATCCAATATTCAAGTTCTAGCAGAGAGCAAAAGGTGTTTCCCATTTTGCAACGTATTATGTAACTAGGAAGTGGATAGTCTTTGTGAAATACAGTTAGCTACTTTTACTGTCTTTTCTTTTCTTTTCTTCTTCTTTTTTTTTGGGTTGAAAGATAATCATGAGGAATAATTGTTTACTATATTAATATCCATGCTCCATGGTAAGGACTTTGTACTTTACAGTTATTCATCTAGTGCTCTTGACTCTGCCACTTAAAAAGCAAGAAGAGCGGTAATGTTAATTCCACTCATTTTCCTATTTTCTATATTATATTAATTCAGATGAGCTGTTGGAAAATATGCAGATAAACCTTTTCCCGGGGAGTTCTACGACCAGATTTCCCCTCAATAATCAGATGATAATATCAAGCCCTGTTGTGGCTCCTGAAAGCCTGTTTTTGATTGTGCCTTTCATAGTTGAATTCAATGTAAGATGTGAATAGAAAACCTTGTTTCACAATTTCAACTTTGTGGCCTGGAGGAACTTTCAGGGACTCGGTACATTGTAAGTGATACCTCATCAAGAATAATATGTGTGTTCTGTGGAGATACTTTTGTTGGGTTTTTCAGATATCTACTACCAACTTTACGCTCGTAATAATTTGTTCTTTAATATGTTTGGTAATTCACTCATATGATATTGGGTGATCTAAAAAGGGCAGTGGCATAGTCAGATGTTTTTTCAGGAGCAAAGTTATGAAATGACCTAAGTTTTAGTAATAACAAAAGTTTAGAATAGCTATTCTAGTTAATCTCAAAAAGTGAACGACGAAGTAATTCAAAAGAAATAGTGTGAATTTCAACTAATTTCAATTAGCAGATTTCTCTCAGTAAGTTGTCCTGAATGATACAGTCTCAATTTACTTACAAACATCCGATTCCTGATGGTCGGACAATGGACTGCTGTATACGATAAATAAGAGCGCAAGAGCGCAGCTGCAATATAACATACAATTTACGGGACTGAGAAATGCATCCATTAGACTGGAACAATCAGCACTCTTTCTATCAGCTTCTTACTCCCTCAAATTCTCTGTGAATGATCTCCAGCAGAAGTTCGTTCCAGGTATCGATTGGTCCTGGCATGCACCAGTGCAAACAATCCTGGGGCGGGGGCTCTCCGTTAGGTCCCCTCTTCGTCACCTTGTTCGGATCTGGGTTTCTGTACGGGCCAGGGTGGCCGTCAGGCCTGTATCCGAAAGGATGGGTGATGTCCATGAACCTTAATTTGGAGCGGCTTTTGGCATTGACATTCTCCACCGCTCGTTGGAAACCTGTAAATTGCTTCTCATGCATTGTGTTTGTAAATCCATTCCTCACCACCTCAGTCGCAGGCCCAACCTTTCCAGTGCATGAACCACCAGTGTTCCAAGCCCCGCCCTCATAGTGGTCTGGTGAGTATGAGCGAACGACGGCTAGACCTGTGAAGTTTGGATGTGTCGCAATTGCAGTCAGGCAAGTCTCAATTGATATACCAAAAGCTTCGATATTGTTGATCTGAATCTGGCCAGCTTCTTTCGGCCACCAGAGCTGTCCTCCGACGATAGTATTGTTCAATATGTATGCTGATTTTTTGGCGAACCAGTGGCCAGAGGAAAGGACGACAACATCAAAAGTTGGGAGGAATTCCATGAAGGTTTCATCAGGGAGGTCTAGGTGAATCTTGTCAATCCCCTGCGGTGCAAACCCAAAGGGATCAGACGTCTTGTGGACGAGCCATGAGGACCATATTCGAACAATGCTCGTGGACGTCGACCTGAAGTACCATTTCTGCATCCGGCGATTGCCACGGTTCTTCGGAGCTTCAACCTGTCAAAAGGGCACAATAAAACATTAGAAGGCTTTCCATCTGAACTTTATTGCAACCGCAGTACCAACTAGAACTTATGAGTTAAGAAAATGTAAATAAGACAATTCAGAAATTTAGGGCTGATTACACTTTGAAGAAGCTCCTAGATGCTAGTTCTATATAACGAACTATATGCTTTCCACTATCTGAGCTATAAAATTTCAAGACTACTGATAATCAAGTGAAGATTTAGGCATAGATGGAGTGAATGCAGTAACATTCACTATAGAAGATGACTAAAAAAAAGAACAGCATCGACAACATTTTTGTGATTTCAAGAATATCACCAAGAAAGAACATTTATGTTAGTATGTTAATTTGCAATATTTTATGCTAAAAAACAATACAACAAATGAGAATGTGACAAAGTATGTTCTCATCATATGTTATCTGTGTAAGATACTTGCAGATGGCAACTTCCTACCATAAGCTTTAATGTGCAAGTTATATCATGCATGCCAACAGAAAAGAATGAGAATAAGGGAGCTTGCCTGCCAAAGAATGCAGATCAAGGACTCCATCTGATTCCGGGCAACCGAATCCCCGACAAAGGCTAGTGTCTTGCCCCTCATCAACTCTAAGAACTTCCTTCCATCAAAGCGTGGAAGATTGCATTCTTCAGGTTTCCATCTATAGTTCTCATATTCCTTATCTGGTCTCCCGTTGCCCTGGCAATTCTGCATTTGTGTTATGATAGGGCATGTATCGTTTGTGTAGAGTGGTCCAGAAGGATCGTACACCCATTTCCCCTGATATAGATCACAGCTCCCTTTAGATGAAACAAAGAAAAAGAATCAGTATTGCAGTATAAGGAGTAAACCACAAAAATCATATTTTTAAAGTCTAGACAAGTGAGGACACATAAAAGACGCAAACTCAATCAAATATGTAGAAGGCCATCTTCAGGTGTAGCCAAGAAATGTACATAGATCATAACATTTACTTGGGAGAGAGAAAGCATACGGAATTGGAAAGGAAGACAAGGAATACATACCTTGATCAACCTTTTCGGAGCCACCAGATAGAGCTGATGAGCGAGGACTTGTTATTGCTAATGTGGTATTTGATGAGGAGGCCGAGTTATCATCAGAAATTCCTGAATCAATCTTCCCAGGATAATCAACCAAACCATATGACAAAGATTTCCCAATCTCATCATCCCTCATATGACCGGAGCTATTTCCAGACTCCTTTTCCATTTCCCGTTGAGAAGACAGTGCATCAGGATCTGCCAGAGCACCCGGCGTCTCATAAGCAGGTGAAGGTTGCTTAATAACCATATCTTGGCGGCTAATTTCCGACAGTCCATTTTGCGAAATGATAATTCCACTCGTATTTTCATTATGATACAACAAAGGAGGCTTCCCTAAATTATCTGTTCCAAGGATATAATCACGAAAGGATGAATGAAGCGGAGACAAGACTAGAAACAATGATATTAGCAAAAGAGATAGTGCAATCCCTCCCACTGATATAACAATGGAGGAAACAGACCGCCGGACCCCGATAATTCCCGATAGGCTTTTGGGAGATGACATTGTTATGAATCCACGAAGCAACCCAGAATCCAAGCAAAGATCGGCTAAAGTTCCTAAAATAATGAGCCCCCACTTTTCAAGGGAATCCAAAAGGCACAAATTCAAATCTTTTAACCTTCTTTAGCGCTCAAGAAAAATTCCAGATCTCCTCCAAATTCTATACACTTCAGCTGAAAAGCTTATTAATACCGATCAAAGCGCAAACGATCACTAATTTACAGACCCAAATAACATAGCATCTAAAAGTCAAATCCTTCTACTTTCTTGGCTACTCTTACCTCAGAAAATTTCAAACAGAAAAACCAAACTATCAGATTCCCATGAAATCTTTCATATAACAGCTGACAAAAAAACAAAAACAAAAAAAAAACTTCAACGAATACGTCACTTCCACTTAAAATCCAACGTTTCCGCACAATGTGCGCTACAATTCTTCCAAGAATAGAAATCTAGAACTAAACCGAATCATACATCTCGCCAACTAAATCTCCTTCTTCTAATCATAGACCCAATGCAGAGCAATTTGTCAATTACACCTTTTTCCAAAAGAAATTTCACCAAAAAGTCGCCCCGAAATCCAAAAAAACACGCAAAAGAAAAGGAAAGAAAGGGGACGAATTCCTACTACAACTTGGAATCGAAACAACAGAGAAGAAAAGTTCGCCACAGATTCGAAGGAAGCGAACTCCGTGAAAAAGAACTCGAACCAAGAATAGCCGTCGACCTAGAGCTCCAGTTAATTAAATCTCGATCTTGCCTGAGTGCCCGTTATTAAGGATCACTTAAATAGAAGTTCGCACGCATTAAATGACCCTTTTGTCCCGCTCTTGATCTTGTCCGAGGCATATCTACCGTGCATCTTATCGTATCATGACTCTATTTTCCAGCGGTCGATCTTACACCGTCCGTTGTTTCTTTTTAAGTTGACGGGTTATTTATTACCTGTTCTATAAATTTATTACGAAAAAAAAGTATTTTGAGTGTACACCGTTAAAAAAGAAGGCACTATTTGCTTGCATACCCTGAAGTTGATATTTCCTTATAAATCTTTTAAAATAATTTTTTTTGCATGAATATGATTATTATTTAATAAATGCAAGATTAAGTCTCCATATTTTAAAATAAAAAATAAAATATATTTGTGTCACTTTAGTTTAAATTTTAATTGTTAGTTAACTCTAATAATATTTTTGCAAATAATAAATAATTTAAAAGGTATACATATACATATCAACTTTAAGGAGTGTATAAATAAATAAGAGATGTTTAAAGAGTATACATGCAAAAAAACCTTAAAAACACTTAAGAGAGAGTTTTTTTTTAATTTATAAAATACACAATATATTTTAATTTTGTTATTATGACACCCCACTATACGAGTATTTATGATTCGACCTATATATTTATGACTTAATTTTCATCTAACAACAATATCAAGGTTATTTTATATTTATAGTTGATTTAACATATCTATGTGATAACTATCTATTAAGGAAATGAATGACAGTTTTTTTTTCCAGGTTGGCATAAGAAGCAAATTATAAGAGTTATAAATATTGATACGGTAAACTATGAATGAAAATAAAAGTAAAGTGAATAGTATTTTGATAAAAAAAATAGAGATTATAAGTTTATAGGCTAATAATAAATTAGACAAAAAAGATTAATATTCTCTAATATATAAATTAGATAAGTACTAATTTTATAAATCATACTATACATTTTATCGTAATTCACACACCGATCTTAAAATTTTTTATAACCAAATTCTCTCATTTTTTTTTATAATTCTCATTTAATACTATCCCGTAATTTAAACAGTATCGACAACGAAATATTCCGCCATAAAATATAAAATAAATACTTAAAATTATCCATGCCTTCTTTAAAGGAGGGGCACAGAGTAGTAAAAATAATGGTGATAATATTTTAATAATTTATTTAATATTAATATATTAAATAAGAATTATTAAAAAAATAAGAAGTCGAGTTATAAAATCGTCAAGTGTGAATTATTAAATAAATAAAATATAAAATATAATTTATAAAATATCTTGGATAATTAAATTAATTTTTTACAACATACATGATGACCATGCTGCCAAAAAGTTGAGGGTCAAAAGTGGTTGATGGTTACGATGTGCACTGGACACACTTGTTCAGCTTTCAACCATCTCTCTCTCAAAAGAGAAAGAGGAAAATAGAAAAAGAAAGCTAACCCATCCGAGAGGATCCAGGTCACTGTCATAATGCCGTGCTAAATTGCTAACAAGCAATTAAGAGATCTATGTGGTTGTTTCTTTGCTTAGGCGACCTTCTTTACCAGGGAGATCACCGGGTTTTGCTCGTCATAAGCCATGACTAAGTAATACTCACAAACAAAAAAGATTATTAGGCCAACAAAATCACGGAAACAATGAGTCTTGTTAGACCAAAGTTCGTATGGGTTAGTTAACGAGAATACGAGACTTGAATGAATAAATATTCATATGGATATTATTACGTATAAGATTTTGTTTTTAAAAATAACTTCTCTATATTATAATGCGAATGTATGAATAAATCCGAATATAAACGATGGGGCTTCCACAAAATAACTCATTAATTAAATTGGAGCCATCTGTCAGCATTCTGCTTTTCTTTTCTCTCCTTTATATCTTTGGTAATTTATAGAACCAGTGTGAAAAGATCCCACCAATGCTTCAATTTCTCTGTGTTCCATACTTCAATTTCTCTGTCTTCAACTGCTGCTTTTAGTTCTCTAATGCTTTGATTTTGTCGAAACAACTTTTGACAGAATTAGTGATCTCCACTGTGACGCGATCACCGGTTACTAGCTTATATTGTTCAAACTTTGCCTCATCGCACTTCAATGCAGCTCTCTTACAGGCTTTGATGCTTCCTAATTGGAGAAACAAATAGATAAGAATATAGTTTAGGAAACTAAGCAAATACTAGAGATTAAGTACAAAATTACATCGGATAAGGGAGGTATCATAGGAAAATACTGCAAAGATCTCATTGGCACGTGAAAGTAAGCTTCCAAAAGAAGATTAATGAGGGAAGAAGGCAAGGCATTTGCCGCAACCAAATTGATAATTTAAAATGAACTAGTGGTGCAAAAAGGAAAAGAGAATCTAGAGATTAAATAGAGTCCAGCTCTCCTCAAAAGATGCAAAACATACAACCAAGTTGATACATACAATCAGGACATGAAACTAATGATTGAACATCATGATTTCCATCTCAGCCAAGACAAGAACAAACAACAGCTGCTAAAATCTGGAAGTCAATCTGTTCTACTCTTTTCTAAAGGATTTTAACGTTTCTTTCTCAAATACTAGATGCATGGAAAGGTTTGGCCCTGTTACAAGATTTCCAAAGGGCAATCAAAACTTGCAGCCTGATGCTGCTCTAGTTTGATTAAACACACCTTTCTTCTCCTTGTGTGATACTTACTCGCAGGAATGTAAGAGAAAGATATCTATATAATACAGGATAAAGCCCACCATATAAGAACTAAAATCATACAGATGCGAAGTACTACCGAATTTGCAAACCGAGATGCTGCAAACAGAATGAATCAAGATTTATGATCAGATCACAGCATAACTTTCCAGTAATATTGGATACTTGAAAATAAGCACTTCTTAATTTTCCTTCTTATTTTTTTTTAAAAGGTAAAAAGAAAGAGAAGAATCACATTTAGGTTAAATTCATAATTTATGCAACACTACACTGATAGACACATCTAGCAGATTCCTCAGATCAAAACACTATCAGAAAATGCAAAGTAAAAATCCATACTTCTATTTATTGGATCTTAACTTACCACTCAAGTCCAATAAATTGAATGTCACTGCACACTTTCCAATACTTCTGACCATCGTAATAGCAGACCATACCTTTTGATGATCCTCGCGGGAAGTTCTGATAATGCATATCTTTGTTGTGGGATTAACATATTTAACTACACAACCAAAAGTTAGATTTGTCACTTGTGAGTGATGAAACATTTTTTCTATGTTTACAGTACCTCAATGAATACATAATAACAAATAAAGGTGTAATGCAAAACAAATATAATGCCAAAATGGAGAAACAAATGAAAAGGTTACCTTGGAATGATCCAAGTGATACAGCTAGACCACACTCTCCAAAGTTTAGCTGAATGCTATCTTTGATAGCGTTTGACACATTAAATATGCTAAGAATTATTGGATCATTGCCAACCCAGTCTCTGTTTGCATCTACAAAAACTTCCATCACCATGTACCTATTTTTGAATTGAACCATGCTGCTTTACTACTGCATGCAAGACCTGCAGCACTTTTAACTGGTCAGCATAAATTGTTTTCTTCATAGTACAACTAAACTCATGTACCAATAGTTTGAAAAGTGCCTGCATTATGTGGGTATTAAAAAACTTATATTTGATATAATATATACTATATGTAAATTTTATGAGTAATAATTTAATATATGTATGATGTAGTACATAAATAACATGATCAAACAATATACACTAAATCAAATTATAAAATCACAATTTATTTAATCGGTAAGCCGCCGTTACATGATTCAAATTCCACACAAATTCACATTATTTCAAATAATAAAATCAGTAAATCACAGTAATATAGTTCAAATTTCACACTACTTTGCACTAATCAAATTAGTTAGTGTGCAGAGGAGGGTGCGGAAGAGGAGAATGGTGATTGGTGAAGCCGTGGCGGTGGCGTGGAAGAAGAGAGAGAAAGGAGGGTGGAGGAAACGGTGGGTGAGGCGGAGAGAGAGAGAGAGAGTACTAACCTCGCGATCGATTCGTTCGACCACCACCACCCTCCGTCGTCGAGCTCGAGAGAGTCACCGAGTCGTCGAAGAAGGGATTAGGGCTAGGGAGTTGGCAATTTGCGTGGGAACGTAGTACTAATAACTTGTCGGGCCAACCAATCCGCAGCGGATCCGGATTGGATCCTAATGTATATTACCGGGTCGGATCAGGTGACAAGTAATTGGATCCTCGTTTCTCGCCGCGTGTACTTGACAGTCTCTCCCAAATGGCGGGGGTCATGCTACTAGGGCACACACTTCGGAGCTCAGCTCGACGAGGCCTTTTTCCTTGTCTCTCTCGCGGCCTTCTCTCCTCTAAAGGTAACTCCTTGCCATCGAGATTTATAGGGTCTCGATCTCTCTTCTCCTCCTCTAAAGGTAACTCCTTTTTATCGTGATTCGTGTAGAATTTGGTCAAATTTCCGTCGTTTTCACGAGAATTTACTTGAAACGATTATGGCAAGAATTCATGTTTAAGTTATTGCATCTGAGTTTGACTGCTGGTATCCAAGAATCTTGGAGGTGGGAGAAGCCTTCTGGTTCCTACGAGCGGGCATAATTTGGCACTCCCTTCGGCGATCGTCTGCAATTTTTTGAACCAGAAATGCAGATGGATTAGAAAGCTTCCATTTTGCGTGCACTTGAAGCATTCGTGTCAAGTTTCTGCAACATATCAAAGTGGTATCCGTTGGGCCTATGGAATTATGCATGTCGTGGACTGTGATTGATGCTTCACCAGATGATAGGATTATTTTAGTTCTCTTAGGAATTCACGCAGCACGAAGTTAATCTGCAATCTAGAACTCAGTTTTGGGTCTTGAACAATTGGATGGCAGTAGGTGTGTTAGGGATGAGAACTGGTGGCTGCTTTACCATTCTAGTTTATGGAAAATTATTACAGATTGGTATTATTCAAACAAGGAACAAAAACACCATATACAAAAAAAATGAGAAAATGTAAGTAATCTGAACAACACATTCCACCACTTAAATCTGACTGACTGTTTAGCATAACGCAGTGAGTCGAGCCAAAGACCAGAAATGCTATTAACATGGTTGCTAATTATTTTAGCAATTTAGAATTTATATTCATTCACCTTAGATTTTAAGATCTTGGACTTATGTGAAACTTTTTTTCTGTTTCTCCTCAACTCCAAAAAGAAATTTTGGAATTTAATTTTTTATTTTACATGTTCGGTACATGCCCCTGATCTGTAGGCTCCTCAAAGATGTCTGAAGTAGTGATAGAGAATGGCCATACATCAATCATGCGTGTGCTATTCTGTGGATACTATTGGCCTGCTTCTCATAATTATACACGAGAATACCTGCAGAGCTATCCATTCATTCAGGTTCTTTGCTTACAAAGTTCTTATATCTTTATATGTTAATATCTTATTCTTTTATGTCTGGATGCTAGCTTACATTCTGTCTTTCCTTGCTTACGCTTTTATGCACTCCTTACAGGTAGATGAAGTGGCTCTTGATGATGTTCCAGATATTATTCACAAGTATCATATTTGTGTAGTTAAAAATCAGTGCCTAGACTCAAAGCTTATTGCAAAAGCAGTTGAGATGAAGCTTATAATGCAGTTTGGTGTTGGTCTGGAAGGTGCCTAAAGTACTTTGTGGTTGCTTGTCAGTTATATATTGTCCATCTAGGCATCCGACGATCTGTCTGCAACTTATATTTTTCATTTTGTTAATGAAAATTGTTTGTCATCTCATACTTCACAAAATAGGTGTTGATGTTGAAGCTGCTACGCAACACAAAATAAAAGTTGCAAGGATTCCTGGAAGTGTTACGGGAAACTCCACGTCATGTGCAGAAATGGCAATATACCTTATTTTGGGTCTTCTTAGGAAGCAAGTACGGTGTGTGAGCTAAGTGTCTGAATTGTTTCATTTTAACTACATGCTACGAAATTAACTCAGTATTATCAAGAAATAGTTCTCATATGCGCTTGCCATTTTAGTTCTAATATATCTTTCCTTTTCATTTTTGACAGAATATGGTTGGGATGTTATCTAGAGCATGAAGAATTTAATTTATGAATTACATTTTAAATTTGGTCTTTAAATAGCTTGAAATTGTTCAATATGACTGAGATAGTATAGTGAACAATATGTAATGCCTATTCATGCTGCATTTGAGCCTTATGTCCTATAGAACGAAAGAGAATTGCTGTAGCTGTAGTAAAAAATTCGTAAGAGGAAATAATATTTGTTTATTACTAATACTAAATGATATTGTATGCATAAAACTACATATATATGTTGGTATCTTATAGATTAGGATGCCATCACCAACTTTGGACATTAGATACAGAAATATTGTCCTGAATGGAGCCAAGCAATTTACAATAGAACTTCCAATAAGGACGTGTTTTTAGAGAAGGTAGCAGTAAAGAAGGGCAGAATTCTAGAAACTTCTTACGATAATATACTCTTCATTAATTCTATACATATATATATATGTATATATATATATATATAGAATTAATGGAATTGAAATGCTTTTCTAGAGCTATAGTTACTTGACGTAATACATCTTGAGGAAGATATCTATTATATAAGCAGCTTTTGATATTTTAGACAGATGTTCGATGAAGTGCTATAGCATCAGTTTCTCTTCTTCCTTTTCCCTTTTCATTTAAACTGAATTTTGTAAATTCATTTTCTGCAGAAGGAGATGGATATTGTTATCAAGCAGAGAAACTTAGGAATACCAGTTGGAGAAACACTACTTGGGAAAACAGTAGGTTTACCTTATTTCTTCGACTTATCATCTGGTCTAATGCTGACATAGTATATCATGAGAAGTATGGAGTTTCTTGTAGGTACTCTCAAGGTAACAGATAGAGAACTGCAGGCTAAAAATGAATTTGATAATTTCTTCTTAGCAGACTCTATTTTTTTAATACTCAAGTAACTTTTGAACGGTTAATATTGGCAGAAAATCTACAATAAGTCAGTTCTTAATATTTTGTTTTATAATGCTTATATTGAGATTGTAAGTCTTCTAGCCAAGTCATTCTAAACCACAGTTGCCTAACTTGTTAGTTGGCTTAATTCAAGTTAAGAATTGCTATTTGTTGCAAGCACTTTGGAAATGTTGGATTCGCACGGGATGGGAAGATAAGTTACTTTAGGAAAAGTTTCTCTATCTGGATAGTCAGAGACTCAGATATATGACCTCATCCAGCTTCAGAATTACTTGTTGCAGACCAAAAAGGGATGCACAGATATGAAATTACGTCTGTGATGATTGAATATTACAGCAGCAAAAAGTTCAAATTGGAAGATATGCATATTTCCAATACTTTCAACAGTTGTTATCCTGCCAACCAAAGAATAGACCAAGTTATATTGAGTGCTAACAGCCTAACAATATACAAGTTCAATTACCAACTTTTCAATTATTAATTAAATATAGGATGTCCGAGTTCCTCTGATTTCCTTTTCTTCTAACTCAACACTTTGCAATTTTGGATAAATGATGTTTTGCCAGAAACTTCATGCATCTTTTTTTTTAGAGTATCAGTTATAACTATCATACTTTTCCATATATAGGTCTTCATTCTAGGTTTTGGTGCTATTGGAGTTGATCTTGCTAAACGATTGAGGCCGTTTGGAGTAAAAATCCTTGCTACTAAAAGAAAATGGTCCTCAGGTTTGTTGCTGTTAAGTGGTATGAGGGCATTGTTTCAGTTATTTATTGCTTAGCAGATTTAATTGTGATTGCCAATTCTACTTCTGTTTTATGTGCAGTCTCAACCTTTCATACTGGTGCCATTGATGAGCTGGTTGATAAGAAAGGCGGCCCAGAAGATATATATGAATTTGCTGCGGAGGCTGATATCGTTGTTACGTGCTTGATCTTAACTAATGAAACAGTTCAGTCCTCTCTTCTCATATTTGGTATTTTCACCTCAAATATGTCAGCTAGCTCTATAATAAGAGTTTCAACTTTCAACTTTCAACTTTCAGGCCGGCATTGTGGATGGGAAGTTCCTTTCTTCCATGAGGAAGGTTTGTAGATACCTCAGGGCATACACGATATTTTAAGATATTCTCCTTTCTTCTTCCCTCTTCTCTACTACATAACACCATAACTATCCCATGTTTTTATGTTCTTTTACTTTCAATACCTCACCTTTAATAGTCATGCGCATATATAGGAAGCTTGCATAGTTGCATGCCATGTGCCATTCATGTAAACTCGTGTGGTTGTCGATCTATTATCTAATTTGGATAAACAAGGAGGACAATTTGCTCTTAAATCAACTCAGGAAAATAAGACCTTACTGATGTATAATATATTGATTCCTTTTTCTTTCAAGGGCTCATTTTTGGTAAATATTGCTCGAGGAGGCATACTCGAATATAAATCTGTCCTTCAGAACCTTGAATCTGGTCACTTGGGTGGTTTGGCCATTGATGTTGCTTGGACCGAACCATTTGATCCAGAGGATCCAATTCTGAAGTTTCCAAATGTTATCATCACACCTCATGTTGCAGGTGTTACAGAGTATTCTTACAGAACAATGGCCAAGGTATCAGTCTTCCTCTTGCGTATGTTGTTACTTCAAATTCTTGTTTACTTTGCATTTGGGGAGTTTATTTTTCTGCAGTAGTAGCTTCTCTTGTACTAGGTATTTCTCAGGATTTGTTTTGTTATTTAGATAAAAGTCATAAGTAGCATAGTCTACAAGTGTTGCACCATGCCACTGTTTTTTCTTTTATCTTTTTTTTTTTTTTGAGAGAGAAATGAGAACTTAATAGTGTCCCAATTAAAACGGTGCCACTAGAATTTGAACTTGGAATTACTCATAGGACATCAGTCTTTTTAACCAAGCTCTATCCCATTGGCCGTATTATGCCATTATTGATGGTAGGCTGAACAGACATATTATATTTAGCAGTAGATGTGGAAGTGAATCTTTACAAGCAGATCTTTTCTATTCATCTCGATGCACTTGTTCTAGTTTTATTTTGATCTGTATTTCAATTTGTTTGGAATCTTTTGGGTTTAAAATAATTTATTACCACTTGTTAATACTTTGTTCTTCTAAAGCTAGAGATAGAAAGCACAATTTACATCAGCTTTATTTATAGATATATAAATCTTCAGTTATTTTAAAGGTGTTATGCTTATAGATGTGATTATAAAAATAGAATTAACTTGTTAACTCCAAAACAAAAGTAAAAGTAAAAGTGAGGCCCACCTGGTCGCGAGAAAAGAAAACATTAGGATAGGGATAGTATGATGACTTATTTCGGGATGAAGAAAATTTTTATCCTGCTTTCTCCTTTAATGTTTGATTAGAAAAACAAAAATAAATGCTAGGATAAAAATATAGAATAAGATCAAGGTCCAAAACTCGATATTGGGATTAGCGTTGCTGCTAGAAAAAATGATACATATCGGCCGCATATGTCGTATGTCCGCCTGTATTTTTTAATTATGTAAAATTTTTAATATTATTTTAAAATGCATGAATTTTTTTTAAAATTTATAAAAAATAATAGAAAAATAAGAAAATAGAATTTACTCAGATATGAAACCTAATAACTAAAGAAAAAACTCACTTAAAGCCATGATAGATTTCAAGCTGAATTTTAATAAATTTCTATGCTCACAAATTAGTATTGCAGAGGTGAGATGAAGAGAGAGATCTCTCTTCACTCATGTTCTACAGTAATTAGAGAAGAGGAGTTAAAGAGTAGACAATAAAGAGAAGAAAAATGAAGAAAAAATAAAAGAGAAAAAAAATATTGACCCAAGTTATCTAGAGTACGAAGTAGTCAGAGGGCCTCATTGAATAGCTCAGTAAGTATGAGGGATACGAGGAGAGTGCGTGTAAGAGATAGAGGTAAAACTACAAACTTGAAAAGAAGGCAGTTAGAGATATTAATTACTAATATTTTCTAAGTCAAATCGTTTTTAGATTCAACTTGAATCTGTAAAAAAATTAGTTTCTGCTGAGACCAAGGTTCCAAAAATCAGTATCGGGATCGGCCATCCGGAAAAACGATACGTATCGGCCGTATCGGCCGCCCATATCGGATCGGATTATTTTAATTAAATAAAATTCTAAATATTATTTAAAAATGTTGAGAAATTTCTAAAAATTTAGAAAATAAATAATAATTACTCACATATAAAGCCTAAAAACTAAAAAACTAAAAATCTTTCTTCCTCCCTTTCTTTTTTTCTATTTCTCTAACTATTAGTCTGAAGTATCCATTCTTTCCTATACTTTCTCTTTCTTTTTATCTTTCCCTCTCTCTCTCCCACCCTCTTTTTTTTTAATCTTTCCGTCTCTCCCTCACTCTCTTCCTTTTTCCTTCTCTCACTCTCTCCCTTTCTCTCTCCCTCACTCTCTCTCTCTTTCCCTCTCTCCCTCTCTCTCTAGCTGTTGCTGTCAATAGCAGCTGTCCCTCCCTCTCTCTCTCTCTCTCTCTCTCTCTCTCTCTCTCTCCCTCTCTCTAGTTGCTGTCAGCAACAGCTGTCTGCTATTGCCGCAGGTGGCTGTTAGGCTGGTTTCGACCCGGATCGGGATCGGCTATAGTCGAAACTGGAAACTATGGCTAAGATAAATCGATCGATACAGTCGAAACTGATTGATCCCAGACCGAGGTTGGGGTCGGCCATTTTTGATACTATGCATAAGATGTTTGATTCTGACAGTTGGAATAAGAGATAAACTTTGTTGCCATTTTCCTAATTTAATGTAAAATATATATTTGTTTTTTCTAGAAAGAAAGGAAAAGGTTCAAAATTATATAGAATTGTAATTTTGTGTTACTAATATTATATTATCATATTATGATTAATTTTAGAATTTTTGGCTAAAATAGTTTAATTTAATTCACCATATTTACACAATGTAGATATCATCAGAAATAGCATCACAATTCAATGCCACATATCAAAATATTTTTATTACAAACACATTCTAATATATTATATAATAGTTGTGTTATAGTTCGGCCACTATAGTCATATTACAATTCAATAATATATTATAATATATTATTAGAGGGTAATTTGGTTCTTCATATTTTGGAATAACTTGGTGGGATATTCCAAAATTTTATCCCTGCTAAAAGCTAGGATAAAGATATTTGGATGTGTGTCACATATTATATTTTCTTATATCGGATTTAACATGGATTTTCTGAAATAAAGGAGATTTATTCTGGGTAACCATCTTCTACTCTACTAAATGAGCCCTAATGGACGACAAATGACCCTAAATAATTTCAGATACTTTTAGATGTCATTGTTCTCAAATTCTCAAAATTTGGATTGTGGCCACTTGGCCATCTTTAATACCTATTAATTAGTCTTTCCTTTGAGAAATGAATACCTCTAGATTTGTCCTCAGTAATCAGTATGATGAACAGAAATCAACAAACAGATTGTGCTTTTCCTCTAGCTCTTTGCCCAGTTCACTACCTCGTTGTGGTGCAGGTTGTGGGTGATTGCGCTCTCCAACTCCATGCTGGGAAGCCGTTGACAGGAGTAGAATTTGTGAACTAGTTGAACTGGACCGTTTGCCAATATATATATATTTGCCGATCTGTTGAATTGTATTCCAGGTAATTGGTTTTGATCATCACATATGAGCGAACCATTGGTTACTACAGGAATAAATTTGAATATCTGCTATCTATCTGTTTTAAAAAGTAAACAACTTTCATTATGTTTTTGTTCGACCATGACTATGTGGGAGTCGTTTAAATACATCAGAATAATTTGAATCATTCTAGTCTATCATAAATCAAAACGTGGATTTCTCTGTGGATTTAAGTTTGGATTCACAATTGCAGTTTTATGTTTTATGATCAAGCGATTCTATTGTCTTCACTGTATTCTTTTCAGAAGAGAAGCTTTCTATTAATTACAACGTTTAAGTTTAAATCATGACTATAAGAAAATTCTGGCCATCATTATCTTTTCAAGGTATCCTAAACATTACTCTGTTTTATCCAATCATGTCCATGATCCATCAACAAGCGCACTAACCATGCATGCTGCCATATCTTAAGGAACAGCGATAATAATAACAGCAAACAGTTAGCCCAAACTATATGAGTTTGGTGGACCTATAATGTGGTTTAATTAGCACGCATTGTTTTTTTTTTAATTTATGTATCACACTCTTAACTTTTATTTTTTTATTATTACTATTATTCTTATTTGATCATTTAAGAGCTTTAATTAGGCTAGATAATAGAGAGCATTACTCATAATTAGGTCGGACAAGTCAGCACACTCGGTGTAATTCATCGTCGTCTTCTTACGTCCATACGAGATTTAGAATTCCCAAACCACTTATTAGCTGGAGAGATTAGATCTCAACCATTCTGCACTTCCCATGAATATATTTTTAGAAATAAACAGAAAAAGGAGTAGTGGCCCACCCTTTGACCAGAGGATGCATGTCATTGTTGAACCCTCACTAGAAGTCTACCAGCTCATGCCCCTGTTTTGTTTTTTGTTTTTTTATTCTCCCTCACCCATGCCCTAGAGCTTGCTTGCTCCACCACCCCATTTTTCTAATGTTTTAGCCCCTAGGAGGAGTTCCATCCATCACTCCCTTCTCCACCTTTTTTTTTTCTTCTTCTTTTGTTTCCCTTCTATTTCCACTACCAGCAGCATTCCAGAGTCCAGATCCATATATTTCTTTTTGGTTAAAAACCAAACCCAGACCTCTTTAATATTCAGATCACCCTCTCCTCTCTCATTAGAACACAGAGGAGAAGAAAGAAGACCCAGAAGAGAGAAAGGAGCAAAAGAAATGAATGGCTACTCCAAGATCACAACCAAGCCAAGATCAGTGGACCTCCCGGATCACACCTTTCCTTCCCCATCTCAAGCCCAAGAGAACCCAAATCCTACACCCAAGGATGGGCTGAAGGAAGGCACCATCAAGGTCCATGACCAGATCCCGTGGGAAGAAAAAGAGCATTGTAAGGATGGGCAGGGATTTGGGTTGGCACTGACCAGGAACTTCTCCTCTACATCCCGTAGGTTCAAGGCTACTGAGAACAGCCATGGCAGCTCCACCTTGAGGAGGGCCTTCTCCATGAGGAAGCCTTCTGCTGTTGCTGAAGGTTACTGGAGAATACCTGACACTACTGATGGAGATGGAGACTTGGTGGGGGAGGGAGAGGAGCAGCAGCAGCAGCTGCATGTGAAGTCCTCAGGGAGGAAGAAAGGGAGAATCTTAAGGGCATGCAAGAGGCTCTTTAAATTTTAGTTAATAATGAAAGAAAATGCCACCTTTGATATAATTTGAGCATCTTCTCTTCTTCTAGGCCTTTACATGTTATGCCCTATCTGTTTTTAAGTAATATGATTTTGCTTAAAATCAAACTTGTTAACATGGAGAATGCTATCTTGAATCAATCAGTTACTTAGTTCATCTTCTTTCTTCAAGTTTCTCAGATCTTGCATCTTAGAGCATTGTATTTATGGCACAGAGGTTTGTTGTTAGCGTTTCTCAATTCCAAGTCTTTTGGCCCATAATGGCCCACTGTTGACCTCATGCTTTTTTGCAATGTGTGCCTTAGCTTGTCCTACTCGAAGCAAATCAGAGCTTTAGTGGAATGGGACAAGTTTGTAAACATATAGGTACAATCTGAATCTTACTCTATTCTGGAGAAATGTGAAGTTTTTGAGTTCTTTTATCAGCAAAAGTTTCAGCCTCTCGAGATTGATTCAAAGCAAAGAGTTTATTTTGTAGAGAGACATGCCCTTTTTCCTTTTTATGGTTTTCTGGGACTGCAGCTTTCTAGTAATGCTCCTTTTGTTGGAGTGAGTGGGTCAGCTTTTTATGGCTCTGGTCCCTGCCCTTGGATGATGGATGATAAGGGTATACTGGGATCTTATTATGCACTCTATTAGATTTAGTACTCTTATATGTTAGATGACTTGTGAATAACCTTCCAAATGATACCCATCATAGGCAGCTCACTACCACTATAGCCTATTAGTCAGGTTCTATCAGCAAAGATGTCATATGTTTAATTAGTTTCGTAAATGTTGAGTTAGTGTTTAGTGAATTATTTTTGCTAGAGAGTTATATGTTATGATTTAGATCCATTTCTTAGAAGGTTTGGCTAAATTGCCCAACCTATATATTGAAAAAGATATCCATCAAAGGCAGAAATCTGATAGCCTCTCAATACTTTGTTAATGTGTATGGCTTATATATATTTTCACTTGTTTATGAGAAAGATCTATTTTATCAATTAAAGAAAAAAAAACTTCAGTCATCTAATTCTAGGCCGGCTGAAGGCTGAATTGACCATGAATCACTTTAATAAAATCATTAAAAAAAAAATTAGCCATAGCATAATAATATTTATTATAAATTAGATTTTTCTTAAATATATTTTATAATTAAATACTTATATATATATATATATATATATATATTTTTTTTTTTTTTTTTTTTTTAATCAAATCTTATATAAGTTAATTCACGAAACTGAGGAGTGCATGTTTTCTAAATAAAATTTCTATTAACAAAAATAACCGAAATACTCCCTCCATAGTCCATATCTACCCCTTTTAATTTCCCACTTTCCATTTTCAATTTTCCCTTTCTTTCGCAGTGTGTAAAAACCATATCTCTATTTATTTTAGCAGAAAATAAGTATAACATTTTCTATTCTAGTTAAATAAATACTTGTGATTTATTAAAAATGACTAGAAAGAACAATTATTTTTTGCATGGTAAAATTTTTAACGATTATCTTCTCTCGTTTTGCTTTACATGGTCTTGTACAAGGGCATATAAATATTTGATTTTAAATGACTTTATTCACGGTAGGAATTCAAAATTCAGTAACCAAACATAAATTTTTATATAAACTTATATAAGATAATTATTATAATTTTATCTACGTTTTACTACTAAATAATAAATTACAAGTAAAGTTACAGAGATACCTAATTTATATTTAAGATGCACACATAAAAATTATTTATTTATAAATTAAATATCTCTTATATATATTTTGGAATTAAAACACTCACTTATATATTGGTCAAATCATATATAAATTAAATTACATAACAGGTTATACATAAAATCTTATTACAAATAAAATGGTTCAATAAAGTTACCAAGACAAAGAGCTATAGAGGAATAAAAATAGCTCGTTCAGCATCTCACTCAGACCCACCCATTAAGCCTGTCCTAATTCGGTCCGACCAGCTTGTTCTATCACAGGCGTAGACTATTCTAGCCCGATCTGAATCACCCACTCACGAGCAAGATCGCGAATATAATGCCCAAGAACTCGGCTAGCCTGTGACTGTCACCTCTCCTCCGGAGTAAGTAAAATAATTCTACAATTTTATATTTTATCACATCAGATATTAAATATTTTCATTATGACTACGTGCATTATCGCATGGACTTTTCCTCGGACAGTGGGACGTTGCAATAGGTTGTATGACAAGTAAGTCTACGATGTTTGAGATTGACATCTTTAGGATGAGGTTTGAATTGCTAAAGATTAGGACAGACAAGCTGCTGTCATATTTCGACCGCACACTTTTTTGAGGCCACTAAGCAAAAGAAAAAGAAAAAAAAGGATTAATTATATTTAGACTCTTAGAATAATTTATATATTTAATACAGATCTTTTTATTTATTTAATATTTCGATTTTCTCAGCTAAAAAGAGATAAAATGGTTATTAGAGAACCTAAAAATTAATTATATTATTTTTTCATGACAACAATATAAAGTGGTTGTTACATGATCAATTTCATATATTACCAGGAGATTTCCTATCTTTATTTTAAAGGAAAAAAGAAATAAAAAGTTGGGGATAAGATGAGAGTTTGAGGGGGGACAAATGCACAAATAGAAACCAATTGGAGCTTTTTTCCTTGGTAAGATTTTAACAATAAGTCACGCACTTGGTCAAAATTTTATTTAAGATTGACTAACTTATGTAATAAATGAGTCCAACATGAGTCGAGATTTAAACTCTCAATATAAATGAGTCACACATATATAAAACTTATTATTCATGTTTAACTCAGATATAGCTCAAATATATATATTAGTAAATAGGTATTTTAACTATTAGAATAAGACTTAAATAGTTAGATGTTTAGCTCCATAAGTTTATTAATTAGTTTGATAAAGAATGAGCTTAACTTAGATCATCGATCCAAACAAGTCGAATAAAAGCTAGCTTGAATTTTTTTTAGGAATAATTTCACTTATGCCTCCTAAGCTATCATAATTTTCTGCATACACTTTTTGAACTTTATCTTTCACCGCATACATCCCCTAATTCAAAAAAATTTTGGTTTAAAAGCTTGCTTTGTTTTTTTTTTTTTGTTTCAAAAGAGTATATAAGGATATTTTTCTTAGTTTGAGGAATGTAAAAAAGTTTAGAAAATTTATGCATAAAATAGTGATAGTTTAGGAGATCTAAGTGAAATTATTATTTATTTTTAAGCCAAAAATAAGCTAATATTTTATCTATTTTTTAATTAAGTCCAGCAAATAATAAAAATAAGAGTATAAGAAAGCTTTCCTTAAAAATAACAATGTTGGGTCATTCTTGTGATTTCAAGCGAGAAAAAAAGGAATATTCTTAAGCAACTCCCGACATATAAGCATAGCGGAGCGTCTTTTATTAGTTCTCACGAGGAAAGCGAGGGAGGGAGGAAATCTATGGCTCATACCACAATCCCTAATTCTCTCTATTTCCCCTTTCTAAAATTAGTTAAATTTTATCCTCCATTACCAAATTTCTTGAGCGCTCCCTCCTCATTCGTAGAAGATCAAGTACGTACGGCTCGAAAGACCTCCTAGTTTGTTCAACCGCCTTCATTTGTTCTGAAACCCTAACTCCAAGCTCGAATATAAACTAGTTCGCTCATATATCCTTCTTCTCCACCTAACAAATTTGGGTGAGTTCTTCTCTTTTTCTTTTTTTTTTCAACTTCTTTTGCACTTTCTTCTTACTGTTTTGCTTATCGTTGTGTTCTTGAGAATGTAAATTTGATCGACTTTCTTCTTCCCCCTTGGAGGATTTTAAGTACTTAATTTAGAAAAAGAAAATCACTTTTTATTCCGGTCCTTTTGCATAATTTTCTCTTTGGAGTTAATCAAAGTATTTGAGACAATAAAAATAAAAGGTACACGACAACATTTCACACATCAAATCAATGTGTCAATTTATGGGAGATATTTGCATCTGAGTTAGTGTGATGTAGTATTCTTCTTGACTCTTGACCATTGATATATAATATCTCTTAGGATATCACACGTCATATGCTCTTCTAGTTTAGTCTTGGAATGTAGAAGATGATAGTTGAAATTTTAAAAATAAATTCTAAGAAACAAGTGTAGATTTTTTTTGTTACTGTCAAAGTGGGGTTTATGAGTCAAATTAGGTGTAACCTTTTCTTCAAGTTGGTTGTAAGATGAGTTAAAGTGAGAAATTTGTTATTTTTATGTAATCGTTTGAAAGTTATATTGTTTTCTCTCATTGATACTGTTGTCAGAAATACTTCTTTGCCATTTTGATCGATTAGACTTTGTTTGCTTTGAGTTTAAATTTTTTTTTTGAACTGGTTCAGTAAATAATTTTTTTTATCCTTTTCATATCTATTCAAGTTTAGTCTTTAAAAGATAAGACTAACACAAAGCCTAAGAGTTTACTGTGACATGATATATGTGTTAGGGTTTAGGGTTTAAGCTATTTCTGTATAGAATGTGGTTAAAATTATGGGGGGGAAAATAGGGTTCCTCGGTATTAGATTGTTCATAAATTGAGAACGGGTCAACTCCCCTTATTTGAGGATACTTCTGTTTGTTTTAGCTCACAGTGACTCATAGTTTAATTTATTTGTGTTTCGTTTCTTTGGAGTATTAATTTATATATTCTGGAGGGCTAGCCTCTCAGTTTAACAGATAATTAGTCTATTTATTTTTTATCAATAAAAAAATAAAAGAGTTTTAAAATTTCGTACCTTGTTTTATATCTTATATTACGGTTTGAACCCTAAATTAAGTGAGAAACGGACTCGGAATCGGAAAGGATCCAAATTAAGTATTAAATATTTGGTAACCGCCTTTTTTTTCTCCCGGTGCATGCTCTGCCTCAGGATCGGGTGGAGAAGGTCGAAGAGAGAGGTCAGCTCGCAACCCGAACCAGCACCGCCGGCGGACGTCCGGCGAAAAGATATGTCGGCTGCCGGCGATGAGGATGCATCGACGTCACCGACGGCGAGCCGCTTCAAGCTACTCTGCAGCTTAGGCGGCCGGATCCTACCTCGCCCCTCCGACGGCCAGCTCAAGTACGTCGGCGGCGAGACCCGCGTCATCGCCGTCCCTCGCTCGATCTCCTTCCAGGGTAAACCTTTTTCAAATTTCAATTTACCACCTTCTTTCTATCCATATTGTAAGAAAGAAAGAAAGAGAGAAAAAAAAAAAAAGAAAGCCCTCTTTTTGGATTTTAGAAAAGAAAACTTATTAATTTGAGCGCGGTGGGATTAAATTTGCGCAGAGATGAAGCGGAAGATCGAGGAGACGTTCAAGGCGAAGGTGGTGGTGAAGTACCAGCTCATGTCGGAGGACCTCGACGCCCTCGTGTCGGTCACGTGCGACGAGGACCTCGCCCACATGCGCGACGAGTACGACCGGTACGAGTCCAAGCGATCTCCTTCCTCCTCCCCTCGCTTCCGCCTCTTCCTCTTCTCCATCCCCAACCCCAAACCCAACTCCAAACCCTCCTCCTTGCCCCCCTCCCCTCGCCACGTCACCCACGCCTTCGAGAGGCGCTACGTGGACGCCATCAACGAACCGTCCTCTTCCTCCTCCTCCAACTTCGGCCGCCCGATCTTCGCCGTCTCATCCAATTCCGGCGCCAACTCGCCCACGTCAGCCTCCGGCCGCGAGAGAGGGCTCGGGGGTGGGATGCACCGGGTGTGGAGCACGCCTAACCTGGGGGGATCGGCGATCAACCAGGCGGCGGCTAATTCCAATGGCCCGCCATACTTCCAGCAGAAGCAAGGGCAATACGGTCACTATTGTAGGATGGGTGGGCCTGGGAGGTACGAGATGTGCGGGTGTGGCTGCCGCGTCGGGGTGCCGCCGAGGGCAGCTGGCTACTATTATCCGCCGGCCGGAGCCGGTGGGTGCGTCTACTACGGTCACGTGGACGAGCACGCGCCCCAGCCGTCGTCGAGGAGGAGCGCCTCGCCGTTTGGCGCGCGGCAGAGGAGGCCGACTATATGGGACTGACGGTGGAGCTGGGCCTCGTGATTCCCATCCGTCGGTTGTCTCTGGGAGATCCGGGTTTATCTGATTTCGTTCCTTTGTGAATAGGAGCATATACGCTGGTACATAGATGAGAGACGCCTTAGATACAAGGAGGTGGTTGTTTTAATATTTTTAATGTTAGTTGGACATATTTGATTGACTTGAGAAACTTTTACCATATTATACTAATTAGTAGTAGTTCTAATTCCCTTTCTTAATTGTTTGAGAAGATACCAGGGTCAACTTTCAGAGACTGCTTTTTGTAATACATTGGAAATGCAGGGTGTAAAATGATAATTTCCCATATAATTCCAGGAAATATCTCACCAATTCTTCAGAAGCAATCGTTTGAAATAGACAAGCAAAACAACGCTACAGAAAATCAAATAAAGTGCCTTTCATAAAAGCCCATGAACTGATACTTAGACATAAGCCTCTGGAATCTCACACTATGAAGCGTCAAAGCATTTATGTAGAAAGATGGCAAAGAGGACGAGCTGATACAAAAAAGAAAGAAAATAAAACGATTGTTAACTTTACATATTTCCAGCACCATCCGATCAGTTTGGGCTGCCAGATGCATCAAGTACACTAGGTGTGCAAGGCCATGAACAGAGTTTGCTTTCTTGCGTGCTCTGGTACAAGGCGTTCGAGAACATCTGGAGGAATGCCCATAACCTCTGCCAAAACGATGAGCAGGAAATCAAAAACCTAAACATAGTAAGGAGCTTCAGAAAGGAATTGTAGCTTCGGCAAGGCATGTCCAAAAGTTGACGGTAATTTCACAATGCTGCAGAATACATTGGAGATACCAAACATGCCACTTCGAGGTACAAAAATAACAAAACATATGTTTTATATGCTTTAAATCAAAATATGGATAAGAATATAGCTTTTGAGTTTCCTGATGAAGGAGGTTTTCAAGCATCTTAATCATGAATTCAAGCATGCACATGAACCTTTGATGATAAAAAGTATCGAGGGTAGTAAATTGCTTGTTTAAAAAATACTAAAATGAATCTTGATGTTTGCTGTGGTTATTTATCTTCAAACATGCCATCTTACCTTGAGATCGGAAGTTGAAAAGTGGAGGAAGGGGGCGACCATTTGGTAAACGAGTATTAGGATCTCTCAGCTCATCAAAGAAAGGGTGCATGCAGGCTTCCAACTGACCAAAATTCCCACAGTCAAATAAAGCTGTCAATGGATATTAAGTGACATATCAATGATGCCAACAGAGAAGCATAAACCTTTTGTAACTTACAGCAGTGCAACGAAGATTTGGTGAGTACTGCAGAAACCTGCTAACAAGGTCCACTGCTTCTGGGGGCAACCTCTTTTGGAAAACCTGGAAGACAGAAATGATGCAAGATAGCTTTAATTGTAAGAAGCTTTAGACTAGCAGTTAGTCTCTCTCCATTGATTCATTTATGTATACGAAATGAATGCATTTGTTCCTTCGGTGAAGAGTACTTTAGCAATTTGATATGCATAGACACAAAAGCTTTAATTGTAAGAAGCTTTAGACTAGCAGTTAGTCTCTCTCCATTGATCCATATAAAGTTGCTTTGATGACACCAGTCAGAATAATATGTAGCCATTTGGGACCATGTTACCGTACTTTAAAATTTAAAAATAATATCTTCTGCATATCCAGAAAAATAAGTTAAAAAATGAAAAATTAGGAGGGAAGTAAGGAACAAATGCATTTTAACTAGGAAGTTTAAAGCATGCATATACTTAAGCCCTAACAATTAAGATAAGTAGCATTTCATGCACATTGATACTGCACAAATTCTGGATTTCTTTGACCAAAATTTGCCCACTCCATTTGATCATTCATTAACAATAAATGGTTGAACAGAGCGAATAGATAGTTAGAACCCTCAATTCATAACTCATAAGAATCAATGTGTTAGAAAGGAAGATGTCCTTGATGAGCAATCTAGCTATCTTATAACTGTAACTATTAGATTTGTTTCCATTTTACCCCTTATGAGCAAGTACTAAGCTATATCTGCCTGAAGGGTTCAATTTTAAGTATGCATTCAAGTGAACAGTATACATTTGCATACACATTCTCTCAACACTCCTTTTGCAAGAAAACTTACTAATTGCATTCTCCTTCGGTGAAGAGTACTTTAGCAATTTGATATGCATAGACACAAAAGCTAACCTTTCCGGGTTTATTTTCATTCAGTATGCAAGTAGTGTAACAGTTTTGAGATCCTATATATAGCTAAAAAATATCCACTTTTCACATTCTTTTTTTATAAATCATCTGGTAAAAGAAGCCCGAACAACATGAGCTACTGTCTACAGTCATTTGCATCAAGTGATCAAAAGAGCATGCTCCATTCCAGTAATATAACAGTCAGATACCAGAGTTTTGACTTCAGAAAATTATCAATTCTTAATATCCCCATCAACAGCATTCTAGCATGGCTAAGAACATCTAAAGAACTAGGGAAGTACATAATCATAGATTAAAAAGTAGTATAAATGTATGCTGGTAAATTGTAATATCTTTTTATGAAAATGACAAAAAAATTTAACATATTAGATACAGTCATAACTCATGAACAATCTTTATTTCTTTGCGATAACTAACTACGAAGTTTTTCTCAACAAAAAAAGAACCTATAAAATAAGATTTTAGCTAAAAAGAAAATTTAGCCTCGTTTGCTTTTAAAAAACCCAAGCAGTTTGCCTTATAAATAAAGTGAAAAAGATTATAACAACCGTAATGTTGCTTCACATAATAAAAAAATGATAATATCATGAGTAGTAACTTCAATTCTTTGCACTTAAGTGAAATAGAAGATTCATTGAAATAAGGGGAAATTGAGAAAATGTGCATCTACACAGAAAAAAAGAAGAAAAAGAATAAAGGAAATACAATGAGGTTTGTGACATAAGTTGTCTCTTTCAGTTTTTCAAACAAATGTAGTAGGAAAAAGTCATGTAATAAAAGATTACATAATTTGGTCAAATATTTGTGAAATCTGGGGGATTCACTCCTCTATGCCATTTGGTCATAACAACTTATTGAAGAGCTTCCATGAAAGTATGAAAATAAATTCAGAGTTACCTTATGCCATGGATGAGCCTTTATTTGAGGAAATTTGAACTCCGTGTAATTTGGATTCATGCACTTTATCTCTTCCCTAGTTGGTGTGCCCAGAACCTTTAAAGTGGATCCATTAAACAAAACTAGCATTAGACCAAACAGCAGATTCGTAAGATGTATATTTTATCATGACATACTGGCATTACTACCTTAATGATCTCAACCAACTGATCAACTCCACTTTCTCCAGGAAATAAGGGCTACATAAAACAATTATCCAAATGAAATGTAAGAATTGCTCGTTGAATGAACTGGAAGAAACCAACTGAACCACCACTACAATTTAAGATGAAACAATTTTCAGGTGAGAACAAAGCAACCTGCCCAAGAAACAATTCAGCCATTACACAGCCAGTCGACCACATGTCAATTGCCGTTGTATACTCAGTTGCACCAAATATGAGCTCAGGTGCACGATAATATCTCGAACATATGTAAGAGATATTTGGTTCACCTTTCACCTAGATCACCATGAGAAAGCCAACACTTAAAGAGAGCCCTTTATTTAAACAAGAAATTGCAGCAAAATGGCTTACCAGAACTTTTGCGCTGCCAAAATCACACAATTTGAGCTGATGTGTATGTGGATTCACCTGAAATTGAAAGTCGGCATGTGAAAAACTGAATGGGAAGTATAGAATTGGGACAAAGTGATGCTCAATACATCTAGAGCTTTCTATACACTTTATTATAAAAGAATGATGGTCGTGCCGGTCAACATGCCATGGGTCGATAGTGGCACAGACACCTGGCACAAGTGTGCCAAGAGCACACCCCATGTGCGACCGGCATTTGGGTGTGTGCCGACTCATATCAACTGGCATGAATCTTATGAGATTTGAAACATATTGTATTAATCCAAAATAAATTCATTATAAAACATAAAATATTTAAGTTTTTTTAATCATGTGACAAATATGATATTTCATGTGGAGACCATTTTTTTAACTTTTTGCTATTTTCATCAATCATCATCAATCAATTTTAAGTGTCATGAGATGCGCTCAAATGATGATATGAGTTCATCATCATCATTACCATCATGTCAATCACACTTACTAGAGTCGCAACACTCTTATTGCACTCTATATTTATAATCTGCATATGCTTATGATATGCTTGTGCATGTGCCTATGCCTATGCCTATGCCTATGTCGGTGATGGTCATTCCCATGTATGTTCAATATATATATCACATCATAAAAGAATTACAAAATTCATATTTGTACAAAAACTATATAAGATATTACAACGAGCCATACCATTAGTAGATGAGTTTTAAAAATTATCAACATATTTATTACAACATTCTTGTGTAATATTTGTGCAAACAAATGAAATTTTTTATCCTTCTTATCATTCTATATTCAACTAGACATTAATTTTAATTATTAAACTATTATCAATTAATATTGTGTAAAATAATATTATGTCTTCAATCATATTATGGAGTGTTCTATCATTAATATTAGTTTTAATAAATGTACTCAATCATATTATGTGTTGAATAATATATCTATTTGATTATTGCTATATCTTTAATAAAATAGGACATTTATAAAAATAATCTAAAAGACTCTAATATAGGTTTTAATGCATATATTCAAACCAAAAACCAAAGATTGATGTGCCACCCAAATATATCTCTAAATGTCCTAACTTTTTTTATTAAAAGTATGTTAAAGACATTCTAGTGGCACGCAGGGGCGTGTCGATCGACATGCCTCTGGTGTCTTAGCACGGCTATCATTGTTATAAAAGCAAGTTCGCAAAATTGTATGTAATAACAAGTCAAAACTAAACAAATAGTTTGTTATGCTAAAATGATGAACCCATTCATGTACACTGCTTTAACTAAGAACTGCAAGGCTTATGTTATTCAGCCTATGAACAATCACTTTAAAGGTAAAATAATTACATTTTCATGGAGCATCTAAAAACTAATCTTCTTACGATCTTCGTGAGCACAATGCATCTCCTTGGAGGCCACATACTGTGACAGCCTTCTAAAAGATGACAAATCTCATTAAAACCAACAAAATTATTTGACAAGACTATGGTCCATGGCAAGAACTGTCCAGACTGCAACTTAGCGATAATAAATTAGTTGAATATTGAGGACTGTCCAACAGAATTTCACAATTCAGCTCGCTAAACAAGTTATAACTCTTAACACAGAACATCAGTAAATAAAATGAATCAGTACTTAACTGCATATTAACAAAATGATGGAAATGTATAAAATATTAAAATGCTTTACTGTCTAACAAAAGGCTTCTGTGTATTACATCCCAAGGAAAATATGCAAGCATATGCACGCAGGATGGAAAAAAAGAAAAAAAAATAAGACAAAATGTTCGAAGTAAAAGAAAGGAAAGTTATCTTACAAGTAAGTTCTGTGGTTTAATATCACGATGACAGATGCCAATGCTGTTATGTACGTACGCAAGTGCCCTGCAAATCTGCAGATAGAATGGTTGCACTCTTGAAATCTGATTCTCTAATGCGAAAGACTTGTCATGCCAGTTTCAAAGCAGATTAAGCAAAATAGACAATATGCCTTTGGTTGCAAGAGGTCCCTATGTAGATTAAAATACTTCCCTCTAAAAAAAGCAGATAAGTATGTGGTTTACGACTTTAGAAACAACCGTACATGCTCAGCTTTCTTGTTTTAGAGTAGCAATAGTAATAGAAAAGATAGATAATTGTAAAAAGAAATGATTCTCATTTGTCTCACTTGCAGGTTATTTAAGCCTGAAACTCTTAGATGCCAAAAATTGGTGTTAGAATAGTAAGCCCAGTTCATTTCCAAAAATCTTCATATCTTTCGTTTATTAGCATAGAATGGGAAATGCCTGACAAATTTACAGCATTTTAAATAAATAATGAAAAGACACAGGTTTAAAAGTTAATGCCTGACAAAATTTTGTTCTTTCCACAGAAATTTTGTTCTTATGGAAATAGTAATCTCTCTATCTCTCTCACTCCCATCCTCTGAAGGTCCTCTTTTTTATTCTCCAACTAGGTAGAAAAGCAACCTCCAAATGCTTACTCAAAGCTGTAATGATGTGTTATTATTTGGATGGCATTAAGGATGTAATGTATCATAACGGGCGACTTGTTAAAGCATTCTGAATCTTTAGCACCACATGTTAGTAAGGATATAGCTTGGTTGGTAGAGCCCCTTGTGATCTTTACATCAATTAATGAAGGCCAAATGTAGCAAATCGGATCAAATGGGAGATAGATCTACAACTTTTGTGAGACATGGAGACATGTTAGTAAAGTCTGAATAAAAGTATTTACTGCCTTTATAAGAGATAATCTTAAGAATACCAGTTGAGAACATGCAACATCTTGTTAATACAGCAAATAGAAATTTATGTTCTTCTATTTAAGGATGCATTTAACCACGACCAGATGCCTTAATCACTAAATCTTTTTGAGAGATTTGGGAAATCTTGGATTGGCATGCACTAGATCACTTAAGAATTGTGTCGGCTGTCAAGAGCTTCCAGGAAGCATTCAAAGAGTGCTCAACTGTTAAATCATGTATCTATTGAAAAGCCTCTTTATTACTGCATTTTGACATACAGTAAGCCCAGCCCAGCTAAAGCAATTAGGGAATATCTTAAGGTTCCCTTTTGCTATGTCAAAATGTGTATAACTACTATGAGACTTGCAGCCAGCAACGAGTACAAGTTTTGTGCTTTACATATAACAACCACATGCAATGAATTTATAATTTTCTATTTTATACATGAAACAAGCTCAACAACTATCTAATATGTTTTCCCTTTTTTATATGAAACTGGTCATGAGACATTGAAAACATGAAATTGACAGTTGATGAACATAACTGCAATAAAACATGAAATGGTGAAAATAGCTATATAAAAATAGCCAGAAAACTAATTGAAATAGAAAATATAATCATAATGCCAAATATATTAATAAAACTGCGTGCTAGTATTGAAGATTACAATAGGCAGTAGGACAGACCTGGTAGGTGTAGAGTTTCACATAAATGAAGGGCATACGTTGGCTCATCCTGTTGTACTGTCTTGCTATCCGGTTTACAGTCTCAGGAACAAACTCAAGTACAAGATTCAGATACACATCTTCCCTGTCCGTGGTTGAAAAGAAGTAGTGCCTAAGACCAACAACATTGGGATGATCCAGCATGCGCATAATCTGCAGCTCCCTATTCTTATAACGCTTATCTTGAAGAACCTTCTTTATGGCAACAATTTCTCCGGTTTCTCTACATTTTGCCTGCAGAATTCGACAAAGAACTGATTATTGCATTTAAGCTAGCAGTGCAATTGACATTGGAAATAATGAAGGAAATACCGGCACCTGAAATACAACTCCGAAAGAGCCTGTCCCAACCACGTGTTCAGCTATGTAAGTGACTGCCTGTTTAGTTAATCATCATATTATTAGTACTTTTTGGGGCACCACTTCAAACAGTGATAAGGAAATGAAGAGCTTGCTTTCGACCTGTTTGGGTAGACCATTTCGACCCCCAATGGTAGTGGCAATTATATGACCAGCTTCAGGACCAGATCCATCAATAATATCTTCCTCGATTTCCTGCAAGCAAAAGAGGAAAATAAAACAAATAATGTTCATCAGTTCAAGAGAGAATAAATATTATGCCACAACTGTCAACCAAAGACAGAGTCAGAGAAGGAAAAGATGCAAAATTGACTACCAATACATGATCAATTATTCTGCTATAATATCTAAAAATTATCATCCTAGGAGTTCACTTCTAACAAGAAAATATGGTAAATAACCACATGAAGACAAGTTGATGGGAAAGAATTTTACGCTGTCCTCATCAAACTCCGTCTTGGCATCCTTTAGCCTCATTTCCAGCATCTCTCTTCCAAGCCGTTCAACAGAGCTGGATGACCCCTTAGAACTGCTTACAGCCCTGGAACTTCCCATGCCACCATACCTCAGACTGGCAGATGCCATTTGGCTACCAGAAGTTGAATGCTATATACCAATTATTAGCAAAAGAATTTTAAGGCTGTCCAGCTTCGACGTCACGACATGAGAAAACCTAAAGACCTGAGAAAAAATTTGCAAAACAAAAGGACAAACTTTACTAAAATGTGACACTTCCTTACCACCTATCCAAACTAATTAGAATCATAATAGTCACTATTGAACATAATGATGAACCAAAATAAAAAAATTCGAGACTTTCTTTTCCAAAAAAAAAAGAGTAACTTGATTGGAGAGTTAGACAGTATATGTCTTGTTTAGTACCTTTTGATCTCCTGCGAGGCTGAGACCATTCCCTCTGTTTACACACTTGCACAGCCAAAATCAAGTTCCTTCATACTTCCTTAGAAAAAAAAAAGGAGATAATAGATAAAATGAGACAAAAAAATAACTGTTAATATGCCAATAAGAAAGCCACATTTCATCCACGTCGTGGAAAAATTCAAATCATCCACATAGAAATCAACACAAAAAAAAAAAAAAATCTTTCTGAAAGAAGTAAAGGAGGCAACTTTACTGTGTCGAATTCTTCCAATTAAATGGCGCCATTCAAATAAAACAACCAGATGATCTCCCATACCATCAACTAAGAACTCGGAGAGGTTCCGAATCCAATTTCAATAAAAGGAGTCTAAAATTAAAAGTTGGACGGGGAATACAGAACACAAAAAAAAAAAAAAAAGACTTATCAGATATCCGCGAATCGGAGCTCTTACGTTGAGAGCATCGCGACGGAATGAAGGAGAAGCAAAAGATCGACGATTCGCAAAGAGATTGAACCCTAAAAGCAACTTCTTTTCCACTCCTGCCTCGGTTTTAGGAAGAGGGGTATGGGGAGCTGTGAGAGTTGGTACTGAGAGTGAGTGCTGTGTGGTTTCTTTTCTTTCCTTATTTTTCTTTTTTTTTTCCCTTCTTTTCCTTTTTCTGTTTCTAAAAAATCGTTCATTCTTTCTTTCGTCTGCATTTATTAAGCTTTACATCCTCTCTTTTTATAATTCTCAATTCTATTTCTATAATTTTCAGTAAGTGTTAATTTCTCCTTCAGAGATATTTTAAAAAAAATAGAGTAAATAAAATGTATTAAATAAATTATGAAAAATATAAGAGGTAAACTGCAATTAAAAATATAGGGAAAAAAAAACAATTAAAACCACCAATTACCGCCGGCCGAATACTAAAGAAGAACTGGCTCATGGACGCGTGGCGAGATGAACCAGAGGAGTGGTGTCATGCTGTGACCCTGTGACACCTTTCTCAGCTACACAGCCCGAAGTTTGAAACAATTTAAATTTTGATTTCAAGTTTGATATGAAACAGCTTTTAAAGTTTAACTTTTAAATTCATGTAAATGCCCAATGCCCCTTCATGCATTGTCCTCTTTCAGTGTCTTTAAAAAAATAAAAAAGAATTAGTAAAAGCAATGGTGCGTAAATGAGATTCTTAACCATAATTACATACATAAGTGTGATTGTGGTCCTCTGGTTTGCAGTCATGTAAAATTAATCAGGTCATTTCATCTCCATCATAGGAGTCCATGTGGGATTGATATGTTAATAGATTTGGTCTTATTATATTTTTTATCTTAGAAGTATGATATTTATTGTTAGTTTGTTACTAACTAGTTCAAAGTTTTTAATTTAACTACTTACGTAACAAGATATCAGAATTTGAAGTTCAAATTTTAGTTCTAACTACTTTCTGTTTTATATTATGTGCTATTATTTTCCATCTTTTCAGAGTAAGTAATTCTTAGTCCCTCCTATTGACTTTGTTTTTCTTCAATTTTTGTTAGAACTAAAACCCCTTTCATGTATATATATATATAAACTTTTCCTACTTTGTTTATTCTATTTATCTTCTATCTTTTGGAAAGTGGTGTGCTTTCTGATTCCCTGTCATTATCCCTATGGCCACAGCCACTGAGACATCCTTTATCTCTCTCATTTTTGTGCTGGAGCCTACCTCTAGTTATTAATTTGCTCTTCCTTTGCCAATTGGCAGAAGAAGAACATTTAATAGTTCACAGAGTCCTATCTTAAGACTATAGCTTCTATTTCATGCTGCTATTTATATTAACATCATAGTGTAAAATGGATTGGGATAATATGCAGTATACCCCCCTCATCTCCATGTCCTTTAGCAATCCCTTTTAAGAGGTGGATCATGGATGGGAACAAAAGCCAAGTCTCTTTCATATTGGTTGATGCTTCCTTATTGCTTAATAATGCTGAGCTGACCACAACTTGGAAAGTGAAATGGCTACTAGTGTTACTGCACTCATTTTTGCCGGATGGGATAAAAGCTTCATCAAAAATGGATCACTTGATATTTGTGGAATACTGAAAATGGCACAAATTAACTCCACTAATTTCTGAATTTTTCTATCTCTTAATTGATATCCTATTGGTTAAGGCATCTGATTCATAACGGCTGTGTTTGGCAAATAAGCATTAGAAAGAAAAAAGCAATAAAAGTTTCTAATGAAGTCACTCCTACTAAATAACTACGATCCATTAGTGTTCGATAAAAATTAAAAGTGCATCGTAAAAGTGAGTAATTATGATAAGTAACAATAATATATAAACAAATCGAAGTGTAAATAACTATGATATATTATTCTTTCAGAGTTTCCTTTGAATATTCACCTACTTTTCTGGAGAACTGTCAAGGTGCTTTGCATAAGGAAGCGCTGGCTTTGCACTCGCTAATCAACGAAGCCCTCTCTGTGGCAAATGAGAGATCAATCTTGCTGTTTAGTAACTGTCTAAATCTGATAAATATACTGAATGGTAGGGGTAAACACTAACCTGACTTAGTAATTATACCTCTCATCAACAACACCAGCAGAAGTAATAACTGTGTGACTAACAACCTAGCTAGGTATGATTTAGCCAATCATGCTTGTAAGATGTGGCTTGATCCACCTAACGAATAAGTCTCCGGACTATTTTCAAAAAAAAAAAAAAAAAATATGGAAGTGTAACTCTCTCTTTCTTCGTAAGAGGATATAGAACAATCAAAATAAAGAAGGCTCACTTTTACTCTATTTTCTTCATGTGAACATCATAAAATAATGAACTTTTAAAAAGCTGTCACACTTTTTTACTATTTCTTATCAACCAAAACTCATTTTATTAAGAAGTTAAAGAGTTTGACTCATATTCGATGATCCCATGCTAAAGCAAATGAGAAAAAAAGAAGAGACAATTCCACTATTTCCTATCAGTCTAAGCTTTTAATGACTCTACTTGATTAACATAATATTATAGTAGAAGATTTTGAGTTGGAATCCCACCTCACAAACTCGTATAAAAGCTTTCTATTAGATTGTAAAATTTATCTTTTCTTTTTCATTTAACTGCTTATTTAATATTTGAAGGTCGCAAGTTTAAATCTCATCAGCCATTAGGACAAGAAATATAATTATACTTGATAGCTTCCTTGGCACTGCATGCCTTCCATCTGCAGTAATTTGCACAATAAGATATCATCATCATCATTATCATTATCACCATCTATCTTTTTCAATCTTTCAAGTTGATAACAAATCCATGAAATGCCCTTGATTCTTTCTTTCAAGAACCTAAAAACTTATTTCTAAGGGTCCGTTTAGTTTGAGTTAAACTAATTCAGTAATACCTAACTAAGTTGACTCTTTAAAAAATTAAAATTTAAAAATAAAATTAACTAATTAAATTAGAGACTTAGCTTCAAACTAAACAAAAACTATAGGATCAAATGAACTGCCCGTTTTAAATTTTGGCTTCCGACAATGTCAGCTGGTTTACTATCGATAAATTGATCTCATGATGTATAGATTGGGACCCATGTTATCTTCTAGCCAAATAATATAAGTTGGCAAAGTTAGATTTAATACAGAAGATGTTCTTGACCACCATGTACAGGGGAAGGGAGAATTCGGCAAATTTAGCCCGTTTAGAATTTTTATGCCAAAAATAGTTATCCGTCTAAGTTAATTTTTAAAATAAATAATCATAAAAATGAGTCTATGTAATTACTATGTCCACTCGAAAGAAATATTCACTCTTTTATATGGATATTTATTCTTTGATTCTAATATTTTTTCTTTTGATGTCTTAAAAACACATTGAGTTAATTTTATCCAAACTACATCTGAAAAAATATATATATAAATTCTTTAAGAAGGGCATTTTTCTTAAAAGATCAAACCGAGGTTTTAAGCTTTCATTGCTTGGCTAAGAGACTGTTTGCAAGGAAAACAAGTTTTAGAGGCCCGGACATTCTCAACCTTTCTTCTGTTTTTTTTATCATAACAATACCCTTTTAGGCAAATGACCAAAGCTTTTTATTACATGCACCGTTCTCCTTTGAAAGAGGCTACACCTTTCAAATGCTTTCATTTCTTAAAATGAACCCTTTCGCTGGCTAAATCTTTAATTTACTTGTGGAATCACATACATTCTTGGAGATGGCAAACGTGTTTAATCTCTGGAGGGATATTTGGATTGATAATTGCTCATCCTATGGAAATACGTACAAAAGATGCCTGGGTGAGTCCTTTGTGTAATGACTAATGATAGATGAAAGCATAAGCCACACTTTTCTCTCCTCTGAATACTTAAATGATAATATCTACCATTTTGCAGTTTATCTTCACTCTGGTGTTTTACTTGTTTTTGTGAACGAGTTATGAACTGAAAGACGCCAAGCTTTGAAACCTTCTTTGCGTAGCGGATGAAGTATGTCAGTAAACTTTATCTAGTGGCAACTTTAGAGACGGCGGAACAATAGAATTTTTTACTCAACCAAACTCTAACTGCTACTAGTTTTAAACAACATATTATCACCACGCGGGCTAGGTGGGAATATTGTTATTATATACCTTTTCCTTTCTTGTCTCAATTTTATAATCGCTAAATTTTTTAATTTAATCTAATGGGGTTATCAATTTTTGTCGGGGAAAAAATTGCTAATAGAGTAGAGAATATTCGGGTACTTTTAAGAAGGTCCTACAGTATCTCCTCATTTAAGTTTATTTATAAAAAAATTTACGGATCACATCCAATATTTTACTTAATTTGTGATTCACATCCTGTTTTTTTAAGTATTTTATAATCCGACCCTTTATTTTTTTTATAATTTTTATTTAATATCATGGGTTAATTTAACACAACCGTAACTAAACAGAATAGTATCAACAAAAGAATATTCATTATAATATATTGGGTAATTTATAAAATACATAAATTACCTATGTATCATTCATACTCTCCATCTTTCACCGATGCAAAGAGTCCCTCCTCTCATGCATTGACGGGTGTTGTGAGAGCAAACCCTACGCTTTCTTCTCCATCCCGGTCACGTTCTTTGTGTGCGACGACGTGGCGTTGGGTGTGAGGATATCCATCTTCGTGTTCTTCAAACATGGAAAGAGGAGGCATAACGAGTTGACACCGACGTAGGGATCGAGTCAATGTTTAATAACACCAAAGTGTTCCGGCCAAAGGAGGGGTGGAGCTAAGGAAGGCCGAGTAGGTGGTGGCGAATGCAAAATTGCAAGTGAGAAAAGGTTCATGCCCAATATCTTTAAGGCATCGTCCTTCGTCTATGGCCTCAACGATAAGGAGATGGTTAGCGACAAGAGCAGGATGAAGAATGTGATGATGATGAAGAAGAAGAAGAAGAAGAAGAAAACGATGAAGAGGAGGAAGAGGAAAGATAATAGCGGCGACGGCGGTGAGAGTAAGTGGCGGTGAGTTCACTAGATAGGGTAGATAGAAAGAGAGGGACGATAAGGGTATTTTAAAATTTTGATAAGTAAATTTATATAAATTATATAATAAAGATAATGTCAGTTAGTTAAAGTAGCATCAAAGTATCAAATTATATGAAAAAAAGAGGTTGGATACAAAATTAGACTGGGGTGTAAATCATAAAATAGGTAAAATTAATGGCATGGTATTATTGAGATATTTTAAGCAAAGTGCAGGAGCTGAATGCTATATAGTAGCGTGCGAATTATTATAAAAGCAAAACTTCAGGGTGTGTTTGATAAAGTTCCCTATTGTTTAAATTGGATCCGGGCCTGGGCTAGGCTTAACCCATTACCCATCACAACTCGGCCCATTTACAAATCCCTATCCTTAAAGTATATATTACAGAACCCCTCTAGTATCCATTAAACCCATAATAAGAGCTTGAAAGAATTTCGATCTCCAGTTGCTTTTTCTTGAACACCGAATCGATTCGGAGAGAGAGAGAAGAGAGAAATTTGAAGAGAAGCAGTAGAATCGAAAACTTGCGAAAAGGAAATGCAGGGCGGCGAGGATCTAAGCATCGATGAGCTCGCTTCGAATCTCTCCACGTATAAAGATCAGCTCCGCCAGGTCCCGTTTTGCTTAAATTCCCCTTTTTTCCTTAGAATTTTTATTGCCAAGTTAGAAGAATCGATGTTAATGAAAGATCGATCTCTCTCGGTTTGTTGGGGCTCTTGTTTTCCTTGGTATTTCTGTCTTTGACTTTGTTTCTAGGGTTTCCTTCGTCACCGACTTGGCATCTGATTTTCTTTCATTAGTTCAGGCATACGTTTATTAAATTTGGTTTATTTGAGTCAGTAAAAGCTGAGGCTTTTATGCAAATATTGGATTCGTGTTTTTTGCTACTTATCGGACGACATTTATCGGTGATTGAGTTGAATCGAAGAAAAAAAAATCATCTAGTCGAACCCAGTTATTTTGGGTATAAGTTTTTCTTTTATCATTTTAGTTTAGAAAGAAAACCCTCATTCTCTCATAGAAAAAAAAACCCTCTATTGGTTTTAAGTGCCATGAATGGGTTGAAGCGACTTTCTTTACTTAAAGGCTGTCCTCATAATCTCTTGTTGTTTACTGTCTGTAGAAATATACACTGCTGAATGTAATGACAGTAAGTATACACTGTGATAAATGAAAGAAAAAAAAACTGTGCGTTAGTATAAATAAAAGTAAGTAGAGTGAAGCCAAAAATACAATGTGATAAGAGGATTCAGAATCATAGAGCTGATTTGGTTGAGGACTTTTCATGCATGCTTACTTGGTGGCAAGAATTTCTAAAATCTGAGTCTGTTCTGGCTTGATTGTGGATCCTAAAGCGACCAAATTCTTCATCTAGAAATTGGAAAAGAAAAAAAAAGTGGAAAAACATAAAGCAGAACTATTTGTGGATAGAGAAGGTTCTTGTTTTTCTAATTTAGTCCTTTTGGGAGTTGGGGCTTTTATGGTATTGTAGTTCCAACAACCACTTCACAATTACCTATTATGTAGGGGCACAGAACCCCTCATAAATTATTTTCATATGGATATGGCACAAAATGAAGAAGGGCATTCTTAGAAACCTGAGTTAAATTTCCTTTATTTTTGAGTTTGGTTAGAGAAAAAACAACTGTTAAAAAAGTTAACAAGGTGCCAAGTGTGATAACAGTCTAATTCATCATACACTTGACCTAAAAATTAAGATGCCAACTACTGTTGTGGGCATCATGACCTTCTTTTAGAAATCAAATCCTTAATTTTTTTTCTGACTTGTAATTTTTTTGTATATTGTATGGATTCTATGCCAGCTGTCATTGGTGTGGTTGCATGCTTAACATAAATTGAATTTTATAGTTATAGTTATACAAGATATAATATACATTCAATGAACTTGATAATAAGTTGTTATCAAGAGCTTGCAACTGATCTTTAGGAACCTAATAATGCTTTTAGCAGACAAAAATCATAAGAAATTTTTAACGAAAGATATATCTTTGTGAGTAAGATGATCGTGTAATGACATCAAAACCCTGCTTGATCCTATGATTTCATATCTTGCAACTAACATGTGCTACACACCTACTATTTTGTGGAAAGATATGTTGCGGAGATCTAAGTCCCAAAGGCCTATTTTGATACCTTTTCTAGCCCTATCTCTGTGTATATAAACTTCAAAATTTTGCCTTCATAATCAAAATGATTGTTTTATTATTGATTTTCAGGTCAAAACGATTTTGGTCGATGACCCTGGAAACTCTGAATATGTTGACATGGAGAAGGAGCTTGAAGAGGTAAGCTGAGTGTATTTCGCAAGTGCTTGTTTCTTATGTTTAAACATGCTGATGCAGAGGAGGAACTTAAATATGTATGTTTGTGTAAAACCACTCTTCTATTGTTATTTTAGTAAAATGAAAGAAAAAGTTGATACCGAAAACATCTTTCTTTTTCTTCATTTAAGAATGGCAATTCAAAGATTTGCTATCGCTTCCCCTTTTGTGTTCTCTTTTGTTACAAGGAGCCATGTCGACTGAAGGCAGCAAGATATGGCTGCATGATGACAGAGAGTTTATCATGGAGTATATAAATTTAGTTTAGACCTAAAAGGTGAGAAGACTCTTATAGTGGTTGGAGTTCTCTGGGCAATTATGATATAGAAACAAAACAATATATGAAAACCAAGGTTGTGTAAAGATGTCCATCACCCTTTACCTTGGTTCTTTGCAGGTTTTCTGTGTCGTGACGGCCTGCCTCCTTCCAATCCTGATTTCTGATGTTCACGCTGCTATTCTAAGTTTGAAATTTAAATCTGAGAGTAGGATACAGTAGCAGAATGGTCTTATTGGTCTTATTGCATTTTGGCTTAACTTAGTGAAATTTTGAGAATGCAGGTGATTCAATTGACTGAGGAGCTTTTGGCAGCTGCAAAGCAAACCGAGGTTAACCTTCTGGATGCTGATACCTCTCCCCAGGGTCATTTTGATGAGAGCTCTCAGTCCAAAACAGTGAGTCTTTACTTTTTTGTATTGAGTTATGCTTGTTAGTTACTACAGTGTATTTAGCATATAAGTTTCTCTTGAATCAACTTCTGTGACAAGGAAGTTTTGTTTCTCAATTATGTGTATGTAGAACATGCAGTACTGTAATCTACCTGTAATTAGGATTAGGGTCTAAATAATCTTAGAACCCTAAAGAAAGATGTCTAGCTATTTTGAAGTATTAAAAGTAACTTATGTTTCAAATATTTTGTGGAGTAGGACTTTTTGAAATTCTATTGGATCTCATTCACGGTATACTGTAGATGGTAAAACCCAAGTTTTGTTACTCATCATCTTCCACCATTTCATTTATTCAAGAGAAATAGAATTTAGAGAATTCCACTTGTTTGTTTTACTTTATCCTTTTTTTCCCTTATGTCCAGGCATTAGGTGACCATTCTGAATCTTACGAGAGATTCTCTATTGGCACCAAAGTTCAAGCTGTGTGGAGTGAAGACGGGGAGTGGTATGGTCAATAAACTTATTATTTCCTCTTTAACAGCTTGTAAGTCTCAATTCCTTCACCATTCCTTTATGTGTCTTTGATTAGTTAAATGTTTAGGTATGATGCAACAATTGAAGCTCTCACTCCAAATGGGTATTATGTTACCTATAATGGCTGGGGAAACAAGGAGGAGGTATGTTGAAATTTGCTTACCTCGTCAACGATTTCTTTATATTGTTTTTCTTTGTATCATTTTTGTTTGCAAGTAGTCATAAGAATAGAAGTTACAAATCCTAGTTAGTGCAAAGTCTAAGGGCAAGTTATGGTCTTATTTTTTTAGTTGATTACGACTAGTTTTTCTAGGATTATAGAGAGAAGTTGATGAATAAGAGACATCCTCTTGCTGACAAGACGGAAGTGCTTGAAAAAGAATTGAAGAAGGATGCTCAAAATATACTATTGTGATAAGTTGTCTTTTTTTAATGCCTTAACTTAAAACCAATAGAGGGCCTTGGTGTGACAATAAGGCATGCCTCTTACATCCAACTCATTGTTTGAATTCATGGCAATATCCTAATTAAATTCTGGCCACTCCACGCATGTCATTGGTGAGAACCTTGTCCTAGTACACTCTCTTTTTTTACAAGTAAAAGCAATACATAATTTTGGAAATGTAAAGTTTGCAATATGTACCACCTGTATTGTTTGGAATCTGGATAGCAACTAAGAGATTGTTAGGACCAAATTTGGACTGATCTGGACGTAATTTTTTTTTTTAAATTTAGGTGGTGGTAGCCTCACGAGGGTTCTAATAGCTTTGGTTTCACGTCAATCAGATGTCTGGATGAAAAGATATAATTAAAATAACGGAGCAATGTTAGAACATGATAGAATGGTAAATACTCGACGTTACGGCGGTCGTCGGAGGGTGGTGGACAATCAAGGGTGGTGATAGATGGCCGTATAGTATGGTGGTTGCTGGAGAAAGGTGGCTGCTGGAGAAAGGATGCTTGAAAGAGTTCTACGGTAACAATCTACTCCTATAAAGATAAATACGATCTAACAGTTATAATAAAAACGATAAATGCAATAATAAGAAAATAACTAAACTCAATTAATTTTCAATGCTTAGATATTTGGATGAATAAACAAAGAAGCCAGCCTCTTTATATACAGAGGTTGGGTATAATGAGTCATACTCGGATTTAATTCTAAAGGCTTATATGATTCGAACTATAACTTATTTTAGAGGCTTATATGACTTAATTGAACTTGTCTTAGAGGCTTATATGACTTAATTTAACCTGTTTTAGTGACTTACATGATTAACTAGACTTGTTTTAATAACTTACATAAGAGATAAACATGAATCAATCAAAAGATAAATAGACTCGATTTATCGAGTCCAATGTCCTCATGATTTGATCCAATTAGACCCAGACTGTATCAGAGATAGTTATGGCAACTATTTCCATGTCTTTGTTTTCAATTGTCATAGCCAAAATCATGATCACCTTTCTTATGCTTGTGCTTTAATATTATTTTATTATATTTTATTTGTATGAATGAATTGTACTTCTAAGTCTATTTTGATGTAATATACTAAATGCATAAAACTTCACTTCATTGTTAAGTGAGCATATTATATTCTCCTTCATAGTTGCTACGATAATGTGCACTTTTACTTTCAGATGTTATAGGTCTGCGCTTTCTTTATTGCTGATGATATTTCTCCACTTTAGGTTGATCCTGCTAATATCAGGCCGATCGAAGATGGAGTAGCTGATGCTTTGCTAGAAGCTGAGAGAGAAGCTGAAGCTACCAAACAAGCTATTAAAAGAAAGATTGCACAAGCAGCTGTAACTGATTTTCAAATGCGTTCCTTACCTGCTAAACTTCGTATTGATCCTAATGATCCAGAAGATGTGGTGAGTGCAATTGATCCAGAAGCTTTGGTAGACAAGTGATGCTAATGCTTCTTAGACCGCTCATATTTGTAGATGTGTTAATGTCTTTGATGTTTAAAGCATATTGTTGTGTCCTTTCTAGCAAGCTCTGTTTGCTTTAATCTGGTGTTTATAGCCTAGGTTCTCATGTTATTGCTTGGTGGTGCATGAACCCCTGGAAACCCATGCAGCCTTGTGCTTATATATGTTTCTAATTAATATCATAGTTCACATATTTGGAGTCTTGGACATAGGATGTATGACAAGCCATGTAACAGTTATTTTATGTATAAGCAAGCATATATACATATGCATTATTTATGTATAAAAAGATGGATGCATCTCAGTTCATGTAAGAAAAAAAAAAGTTAGAGCTCAACAATGCTTAGTGGCTTAGACTTGAAGTGGATATGTACTGATTTATGACTCCGAGTGGTTTTTTATGGTAAGTTCCTACCATATATCTTAAGGTATCTTTCATGGAAATTTATTACAGAATTTTTACCATTAGTGTTATATTGTGTAATAATTCCGTTAGAGCTAGTTCATTGACTGTTCATATTAACTTGCGTCCTTTGGAGTTGTACGGTTATGGGTTGGATGTCCTTGATTATCACCAGCAGCAATATTACTGCTATTCAAATCAGTAGTGAATGATGAGTGGAAACAATGTCCTCTAGAGCTGTATGGTCATGGGTTGGATGTTTTTGATTATCACCAGCAGCAATATTAGACTATTAGTGAATGCTGTGGTGGAAAAAAAATTACATTGTCATTCAAAAATAGGAGCATCAATCAGTATTTTGTTGTTAAAATGCATTTTTGGAAGGACAAACATTGTCATGATCATGGATGGTCGTGCCATTACTGGTACGGGGTGTGCCAGTGACACACCCTTGTGTCAAACTGTGCCAGTCACTATGCCATGTGTGTCCATTTTTTTTCAATTTTTTTTATTTTTATTAATTATTATCAAATCAATTGATCATTTAGAAGGCTTAGATAAAATTAATGATGATGGGACTAAAGATAATGATGATTGTGATGGTGATAATGATGAGACTCAGTTTTGTAGCTATGATAATAGAGATGAGATATGCATCCTTGTTACACAATTTTTTCAGAGGTATTGTTTTTATAGATGACTTGAGTCTGTAGTAGGACATTAGGAGAGGTGTATTTACAGAACGATACGAGTTCATCATCATTACCATTATATCAATCACACTTATAAGAGCCACAACACTTTTATACTTTATATCCGCAATCTGCATATGCTTATAGTGTGTCTGTGCCAATGTTGGTCGTTTTCATGCATCTTCAATATTCATATCATATCATAAGAGAATTTAAAATTTCTATATATATAAAAACTATTTTAGACGTTACAACGAGCAATATTATCGACAGTATTTAGTGCAACATTCTCGTGTTATTCTTATGCCGGCAAATGAAGTTTTTGATCCTCCTCGTCATTTTACGTTTAAGTAGATATTAGTTTTAATGTGTTTAATTTTATTACGAAGTATTCAATTATATTATGGAATATTCAATCATTAATATTAGTTTTAATGAATGTATTTAATTATGTTATGTGATGAATAATATTTATATGTAACTATTGATTTATTTTTTAATAAAATAGGTTATTTATAAAAATAATCTAAAGATAAAGCACTATAATATAGGTTTTAATACATATATTTAAATTAAAAATTAAAGATTGACATATTGTAGATCTAAAAATATCTCTAAATATCTTAAAAATATTTACGTGCTGCTCGGCACGCCTTGTGCTAATCGGCACGTGCTGCTAACATGGTTATCACTGGTCATGATAACACAGCTTAACAGGTGATCCGCAATTTTGATATGTTTTTCATAATTATTTGTCCTATATACTTTAATTTTTTGCTTCTTGTGCATGCTGTGTGTTCAGCCTCAGATATCTACTTCAGCACTCTATTAGGATTTTCACATGCTTGTCCGTTATTCTAGTTCAGAATATGCTCCAAATCCTTTCTCGTATTTATTATTGGACTGCTAAGAGTTTCTATGATAGGAAATCCCTGCATACTAATTTATGAGCATAAATTTGCAGAAAGCTACGAAACGCAAGAAAATTCATGCTTTCAAGTCGAAAGCTCGTTTTGAACAACTAGAAGTGGTGCAAAATAAACGGCAGAATGCTTGGCAACAATTCCAGACGACAAAGGGGAAAGCTAAGAAGGTGCATTTGGACTTTCTCTCAGAACTTTATTTATCAATGGAACCCATGTGACAACCTTCTGTTATTAACAATGGGAAGTTTATTTGATTGCTAGATTCTGCCGGTCAGTCATGTTGCTATTTGTTTTTCATTTGCTCCTCTTGCTTGTGCAGGTTGGTTTCTTTTCGGGGCGCAAGCGCGAGAGCATCTTCAAATCTCCGGATGATCCTAAAGGCAAGGTTGGTGTCACTGGCAGTGGAAAGGGACTAACCGATTTCCAAAGGAGGGAGAAGCACTTGCATCTTAAAGGAAGTTCAGTAGACGCACTGGATACAGAGGAGTAGATTAAAGTCTTGGGAGCACTTACGCACTCCTTTCTCACCAAAACGTGTTGTCATTTAGGTTTAATACAACATCGGAAATGTATAATTTACTTAGTGTTCTGAGATATTTGAAAACAATACTAATGCATAAATGCACCTTAGCCTTTCGTAAGTACATGATATTCAAATTTAAGAAGTTGTCTGTATTTAAGTTTTTTCTTATCAGCTTCTGAAATTATTCACTACTGCTAACTTATTAAGTGAAATGCTGGTAGAATGCCACACAAAAAACACACTGACTAACACCTCTCAGTGGCAAATATTTCTCACGAGTGCACACTTCATCTCCTGCATTTCCACATGGGGCAGGTTAAAGAAGGGAATTCCACAGCCCCCACAGAAATATATCTGTTACAAAAAGTGCTCTGCTGCAATCATTAAACAAGTGGTTAGTCCTATCTTATTATAATAGAGGTCATTGATGTTATAATAGAGCTCATTGGTGTCTTAGCTTATCATACTGTGCGCATTGTGGCTCACACTGGTACAAGTGGTCGAGCCTGATATCACTGGACCCCGTGTCCGTGTGCGGGGACTTTAATGCTATCTGATTCTCTTGGAAGCATGGGCTTGACCCATGGACCCGAGCTAACCCAATTCAACTACTTTATTTTGGAGTCTGACCTTTCGGATTGTCCCATCAAAGGTAAGTTCTTCACTTTTTATTTTATTTTATTTATTTATTTTTTGAGTAAAGGGAGCTGCATGTAGCTGCAAAACAATCAGCTTACACCGACTTCAGATAAGTCAGAACCCAACAACCCATGGAGCTCCACAGGGAGCTCCTCACCAGTCCCTAACACAAACTGCCTAGACAACATCTTACCCTGGTTAGCTGCCCAATCAACAACCATATTTCCCTCTCTCCTCGTATGAGAGATTTTGCATCTCTCAAGGTGGCCAAGGGTGGCCCAATACTCCTCTATCAAGGACCTGATCCTCTACGGGCAGCCGGTTTCTTTCCGGAGTACACTGGCTAGTTCGAGGGAGTCCACCTCAACCTCGAGCCGGCAAACATGTTCTTCCCCTGCAAGCCCCCAGGCCTTAGCCACTTGGGTAGATGTTGCCGGACAAGGCTCTCCAACTAGTGCGACGAGTACCTCAACATATGTCCGGAGCACAGCACTCACCCTGCCCTGGTAGTTCATCTAGGAGAAAGCATTGTCCGTATTGAGCTTGCACCAACCTTGCTTCGGTGGTCTCCATCTCACTTGGCTACGGACTGCCAATTTGGGGTATTCTTCATGTTGGAGAAGTGCACGTCTAGCAACCGCTTGCGGTGGTTTCGCCTCCTTGCAAGTAAGCTCTTCACTTGGTCCAACCATCAATTTCCTCCCACCTTCTCCAAGCTGGATTGGGCTTCTTTTACTACTGAGTGGGATGCTGAGTTTCTTGACGCCTCATGCTCAACCTTCTTCTGGCCTGTCTCGAAATATGCTCCTCTATCTAGACACTAAGCTCTATCAGTCTCCCTCCTCTATCATTCAAATTTGGGATCTGGCTAAGGCCCCCAGTTTCAGGCATTGTATTCTTGGGTGGTGATCAGATGGCCCTTCCTCTACCAACTCGTCCGTCTCCTTTGTCTATAAGCTCATCCTTTCTTGGTGCCCCTCAGACATCTTCAGCATCATGGCAATGGAGCTTGCAATCCTCAAAGACATCCTCCTCCTTAATAGGCTAGAAGGGAAGAGGCTTATCTCCCTCTTAGAGTCTGCCCATCGAGCCTACCTTAGGGGGGAGTTGGTTGATACCTTAGCTTAGTAGAAAGTCCTCTGGCATTAGCACTCTTGCTAACTCTGGCTTAAGGAAGGAGTCTCTTCCTAGCCCCAAATGGCTTCCCTAACCTTTTCTATTAGTAGTTTTGGTCGGTGATCAAGGGGAGTCTGATAAATGCCTTTAGAGCCTCCATGGGTTGCGCATTCACCTTAGAAGTTAGGGGAAGATCTTCACTTTTCTGCCCAAGAAGGACTCTCCTAACCTTATCTCGGACTACAAGCCTGTCGACCTTATCGATTGCCACTTCAAGGTGATCTCCAAGGTCCTTGCAACTTGCTTGACCGGGGTCACCTAGTCTCTCATTGTCAATTTGCTTTATAAAGGGAATATCAATTATGGATAATTTTACCCTAACCTACAACCTTGGAAGGCAACCAAGCATCCTTGTCAAGCTCAACTTCATCAAGGCTTTCAATTGTGTGAGATGGTACTCCATCCTTGCAATAATCTGAGTTAGACACTTCTTGGTGAGGTAGGGCACCAGGATTTAGCTTATCCTCTCAACCGGGGGATGAGGTAGAGGGGACCTTTTGTCCCCATTTCCTTCATCCTCATTATAGATCTTCTGACTAGTTTCCTCTTTTGAGCCTAGGATGACGGTCTAATTCGTGGGCTCGAACCTTCGTCGGAGATGGTCAACCTTGAGCTCCAATTCACTACGACACCTTGCTTTTGTCATGGTGGATGCCTATTCTCTCTCCAACTTCTAAATTATCACCTCACTATTTGAGAAAGGTTAAATACATTTTACCCATCTATACTTATATCCAAAATTATTTTAACCCCATATACTAAGTCTCAAACCAGTATCTATATTTATGACTAAGTGAGACTGTTAATTTTTCTATCGAAGTTAATTAAGCACGTCTAAATGACCAAAATACTCTGTCGTGTTTGTTAGACAAAATAGATAAAGTTTTGATTTGATTTTTATTTAACCTATAAGAGCTTACTATCCTCGGCCACTAGCTCTCTTATGACATTTTAACTTCTTCTTTTCACCGTAGTCAAATGGAAGAAGGGGGTCTTTCTATCCCCCTTTTTCAACGAAAGGGAATATTTATCTTTTTTCTAGATTTGATATAATTACTAAACTTTATAAAAATATAGTTTTAATAATACTTACTATGTAGTTAGGATAATCTAGAAAGTAAGAGAAAAAAATATACAAATACTTTTTGAAGAGAAAAATGCTTATATAAGAGGGGAGGGATGTTTTTGTTCATAAAAATTAAAATTGGAGGGAATTCATCCCATCATTCAAATTTAGAGATTTTTTAGGTGTGACTCAGTTAACTTGAACATAAAAACTAATGGTATCACTTTAATTGTAAATACAATAACTAATTTAAGACTTTTTGAAGTACATGGGGTAAAATAATTTTGTGCATAAGTATCAACGGGTAAAATATAGTAAACCCTTGAGATAATCTCTAGTATGCACATCAACTTGGATAAGTCTTGCCTGTTTGCTCGGTTGGAGGGATAACACTCGCACTAGGCTGACCTATTTGGGTGTAATATGAGTTTCTTTCGCATCCACTATCTAGGCCTCCCTTTGAAGCCACTCTCTCAAGCCAGGATTAGCAGCCCATCAATGACAACCATGAGAGGGGGCTTCCACTTGGAAGGCTAGGACTCTGTCATTCAGAGTCAACCTCACTTTGGTCAAGACAGTCTTGTCAACCCTTTCGATTTATTTTTCTCGGCCTTTTGGGCCTCGGTTTTAGTCATACGGATAAACTCTATTATATAAGTTTTTCTCAACTCTACTACAAGTTTCTCAACCCTCGCAAGGACCTTTCGAGAAGATGCTTGCCCTTCTAGAAAGGATCCTCAAGATGGCTCAACCATTTGCTGTTAGGTCTTCCTCTCCGGGTAATGGCAACTGAGTATAATTTTGGTGTGATCGTTGGGTCGATAGCCTTCCTCTTCAGACTCACTTCCCTTTTGCCTACCACTCCTCCCTTTAGGAGTAGGCCCTTCTCAAGGATTCTAGTAGCTTGAGATGGCATAAAAGATTAGATGGGGAGACCTCGGTCGAGACCAAACAAACTAACACCTATTGCAATGGCTTGGGCTAGCTTGGAGACTCACATAATTCAACCTCCTTGAGGTTCTCAAGTCTCGAGATTTTCTCGGTAGCCTCTGTTAGCTCTCTAATCCTCATGAGTTCCTTTGGCCTTGACTGGGCAATCAGCCCGTAGAAAATTTTCCTGCGCTGCAAGATAAATTTTTTTCTCTAGCTAGTTGTCTTTCGTTAATTCCATGTGGGGGATTTCCTCACTAGGAAGGATGTGAATGACCCTATCCCTTGTCCCCTCTATGGGAACTTGCCAGAATCGCTCCATCATCTTCTTTTTTATTGCATCTTCCTCAAATCTTTTTGGGACTTCTTCCCTAGCCTAGGGTGTCCTCATTTTAGCTGTCCCTACTAGTAGTTAGTCCTCTTAGAGGATAAAGATATTGCGACTGAGACTGCGGTATGTCACATGCCATCCCTTCGACATGTTTTTGTGGCTTCTTTAGAAAGAGAGGAATTAACAAGTTTTTAGAAAGAAGCTCGAAAGGCAACTAACATATGCGACTCCTTTTCTATTTTCTGGAAGGAGTGGAAGTCTACCTTTCCTTTCCATTTCATTTGAAAATTTCTTAGCTTTAATTTAACATTTCTCCTCTCCCTATTACCCTCTCGGGATATTGATTTCCCCTTGATAATTTAATTGGACTAGACCCGCTTTTCTAATAAAATATACTAATTTATAGTTCATAATTCGTCCTTCTATAAGTCTATAGATTGTCAATTAAGCTCAAGATTATAATCGAATAACCCCTAGAAATGCATTTATAAAGTGTAATATAAAAATTAGAATTTTAATTTGTAGAACATGCTTTAACTAAGTTGGTGTTAAAATACATTCTCTCAATCTTTAATTCAAAGAAAATAGAGATGATGTGAGATTTTTTAGTTTCATTAATATCTCATTGAACACTGTAGAATAGGTATCTTGAAACACATAAAACCAAACACGTGTTCCTTAATGAGAATCATTTTTACTCGACATTCTCAATCTTACCCTTTATATTATATACTTTTATTTGCAAGTACCTTTTTCCCAATTAAAAGAAGTCTGTACGAAAATTAGCATTGCAAGGGGTTATTTGCATAAAGCCTAAAACTTAAACTCGGACTCTCTTGCAACGCCCACATATACCTACCGTTCCTCGCGGTCTTCCCCTTGTCTCATTATTTTTCCTTTTATTTAATTACCGCGAGAATGATAGATATAGAGAGGTAAAATGGCGACATAGTTTGTCCGCCGCAGACGAGATCCAAGCCGATTCTTGGACTTGCCATGGACGCTTCCGCGACTTCTCAGAATCTCGATTTCTACGGCTTCCTCGAGCGCATGCGCCGCCCCGCGGCTGCCGATCTTGTCCGCGCCGTCAAGAGGTCGATTCTTGGGATCTCTTATCCCCCTCGATTCGCTTCCGTGCTTGAATTCTGTTGTTTTTATTTTCTTGGGTGATCATTTGATAGGTTTTTAGGGGGTTTCTTGGTGTCTGGTCTTCTAATTGGCTTCGTTTGGTTTGGATTGGAGGTTGGGTGTGGGGAAGAGCGAGTTTCTCGTTTCTTGATCGATCGATCGATTAGGGTTTTGACTGTGAGCGATATGGTTGATGTTGATCGTTACTTGAATTTGTTACTTTAGGTTTTGGTTTCTGAATTATATCATGGTTGGACTAGACTGTGTTCTTCTGATGATTAGTGGCGAAAGATTCGGTGGGTTGTGCGGTGCTTGATATGTTTGGAATTCTTCTGATGCTCAATACTCTTGACTAACGTTGTTTTGCTGTTAGGGATAGATGAGAGGCATCCACAATAATAGTCTTTAGCAAATTTTATCTTGATTACCCCTTTTTTGATGTTCTAGTGTTCTTATCCGGTGGAAAAATTGAATTTATTTTCATTCTCTTAGATCCAGAGGTTTCTTGATTTGATATGTAGTAGACTAAGGCTTGCACTTTGACCAATTGGGCATTCATATATAGCTCTTTGCACGGACTTCCAGTGACTTTGTGGCTATTACTTTTTCCTCTATTTGACTGTTGGACCCTCTTGATGGGTCTAGCTGATTCTTCTTCTGTAGCAATTCTCTTTTATTAGACTGCTTTACTTTAGAAATTCGAAGAACCATACATCTTAAAATATAATTCAATGATTTGAGGGTAGGGGGCATCTGAACTTTTTGAAATATTGGTGGTGGAAGGTGGAGATCAAGAAAAAGAAGAGCTTAGTTGTAAGAAGATTTGCAACTTTTCTCTCTGCCTATGCTCATGCCATTTATGATTTCTTATCATGTGCTTATTCTCTGTCATTGGACAGAATTTGTGAGGCAAGCCAAACATAACCGTATGGTAGTCTGGTGTAGAGCAAGCTATTTTATAAGAAACCACGTTAAGGCTCTTATCCCCTTCTTTCTGTAATTGACATTTAGTGTGTCATCTCCTTTTCTTTGTTCCTTTGAATGCATTACTTATAACACTCATTATCTAATAATTTATGCAGCTGAATCATCCTAGTTTTATTTTTCCTTTTCAAGAAAATGAGTGACGTCTTTCTCAGTTTCCTCTTCCAAGATAATCTTTTGTTAACCTTGAATCACCATGTTATTTTGGCTCATCTCGTAAGGCTTTTCATAAATACGAGATTGGCTAAAGGAAATTTCAAGTTTGGTAAGGCCATAGGAAGAATGGACAAACTTTTTACTATAATGGCATAATTTAGCAGATTGACATCAAATTGCTAGAAAACAGTGTCATAATTTTGCTAAACCAAAATTTGCCCAAAGAGAGGTCACTCACCTAGTAGAATTGTCTATCTTAATGGGGCTACATTTTTTATTCATTCCGCATAAGAGCAACCATCTGAAAGTTACTTTAGACAAGGAAACATTTCTAGATAAAGGCGAATAATTATAGTTGATGATATAGATGTTATCTTTAGACAAGGAAACTTTTCCAAATTATCAAGTAGGATACAAGTCTGTGTTGTGGTGGCTAAAGGGAATTATCTTTTCATATATATTATGCAAATCAACGTTTTAAAAAGCGGTCGTGGGTGGCAGGCGGGCGACAAGGCGGGTGACAAGGCGGTCTAGTATTTTAAATATAAATAAATAAATAAGTATAGTATATACAGAAATTTTAATAGTGCACTAAATCAAAACACTAAATAACATAATCACATTGGCTAATTGCTTATTAGTGATAACTGAATAACTGAGATATTTATTTACTAACTCTAGTTTATTCACATGAATCACATTTCAAAATCCTCTAATCAGAAATTATATACTTAAATAGCAGGCAATTAGTAATTCCCCCAATTAATAATGCATCACAGTGAAAAAAAAATTCTTCTCTGTATCTTAATTTAATAATTCATAAAGCAATTAGCAATTAACTCCTCTAAATTGGTTAGTTTTATTAAACCCGGTCCGCTATAAAACCCGACCCGCTCACTAATAACCGTATCTCGACTTGGTGGGCCGAAGCGCTAGCCCGCCAAGTCGGGCCAGGCGGCCCACCTAGCACTATTTAGCGCCTAGGCAGCCCGCCAAAGCACTTGGCCGCCTTTTGCTGACGCCTTTCAACATGGCGGGCGACCGGTGCACCCGCCCCGCCATGGCGGCCGCCTTTTCCGCTTTTCAAAACAGTGATACAAATATTTGGTACCCTTGTACTTTTTTTCCTTTTTGGTGATGCTTAAGTTAGTAGCTGCTTGGAAAGTGTTTTCAAGTTGATTGATTGGACTTCTTTTCTCTAAGTTCTATTTAGTTGGCTTATTGAAACATCAGAAATTGAATCCGTTAATTTTCCATTTAGATCTTCATTATTTACTTTCAGAAATAAATTATCAGTTATTATTATCTTTGTGTATTATAATTTTTTATCATTTGTGAAAGTTTTCTAGTAACTTGTTTTCTGATGAATGTTTGTATATTTTTTTACTATAATACTAATTTTACACATTACCCTTATTACAGCTTCATTGTGTCCTTTACATACCAAGCAACTGATGCTGAAAATGACAGCAAAAAGATACAAGAGTTTCTTATGACAATGGAAACCACTATCAAAGGACATCCCTTGTGGGCTCATGCTGCAGATGAAGAAATTGATTGTGCTATTGAGGTAATATTCATCTCAACAGAAATTCTGCATATTTTACATGCTCTACATTTTCTAACTATTATCAATATGCGTTGCTCTGCTGCTTGTATAAAATGTTTTAATTGTAGTCAATCTCAATATATTAGCATAAAATGTGTGTGACATATTATCTGACTAGCATATGTATGTAGAGCTTCCAGTTATTTTGCCAATGGTCAATCATAAACAAGCTTTTATCAACTGTCATGATTCTCCCACATAATACCCCATTATGGCCAGTATCTCTACAGATTCATGCTACTGTTGATGACCTTGTGCAGCAAATTTATATATAACTGGTTATTACATTCTTCATTAAAAAAAATTGAAAAATAATACATTCTTGATTATGCATGTATATGTACGTATATATACATAATCAGCTCTTTTACTGCTCTTTTTTTAGTAAGTATATTTTATTCTATATGACGGGAATACTCTATACTATTCGATATCCTAGAAATTTCGTAATTATGTTCCATTTAATAAAGTTTGATTATTTTGAATGTTACTTTTTTCTGGAATACAGTTATCTGCAGGTCAATTTGTTTCTTGCAAGTATTTTCCTAGCTTGAAATTTCCTTGAAACAATTCTATACAATGTAGGGATTAGAAAAATTTGTCATGACAAAGTTGTTCAACCGGACATTTGCCTCCTCTCCTGAAGATGCTAAAGCGGACATGGATATTTTTGAGAAAATTCGGTTATTGCAGCATTTTGTTAAGCCTAACCATTTGGATGTGCCTGTAATTATACAGAATGAAGCGTCATGGCTGGTATGCAGGAGATCCTGTTAGAACTTTCTACTATGATGCCTTATTGCATGATACACGCAAAAGTTACCTTAACCAATTCATTGTTTGTTAATTTTTGGCATGAAGTCTTGTTTGCTGAGATGGTTAATTACAATTCGCATTGCTGATTTTACTGAAGGCAGGCATCGGGCATGATTGCCTTTTTTAGCAGCAGTTTGCTCTTTTTAAGATAATCCTGTTTGGTAACCAACAAATTAACTCTCTTAAGGTATATCAAATTAGTTACATGTATTTTTTTCCCCCCATCTAATTTTCAATTTTGCTATCTGATCCATGTTTTGTGCAATTCTGTTTAGGATCTAATCACTCCTTTTACGAATTTTTGGTAAATGTCCTTGGCATGTACTTTAATGAGTAATTAATTATTCTATTTATTACTTGTATTCTCATGCTTAAGTTTCTGATGGGTCTAATAGGAATGATTACAAAGGTTCTATGTTTTCGTAAGGTTGGAGTTTAATGTTAATTTTTTCCTGCCCTAGTTTGATTATGTATGGATGTGTGTGTGTGTGTGTCTATATATATATATATATATATATGTATATATAAAATGCAAATGTATGAGGTCTCTCAAGGTATCAACATGATAGTGTGATAACTTATTGATGACAAACTTAATTCAGCAGAGTTGATGGCATACATACTAAAGCATGATGATAGATACTAAGACAGACAACTAGGTAAAATGAAGGGAAGCCTAAGGCATCCTCCATCAAGGCAGGTGCCTAGGCAGTAAAGCGCTCACTTTTTAAAACAATAGCATGCCAATTTTTTCTCTAGTTGCAATCTAGACTGAATTACTGCACAATTGTGTCTGCAGACATCTAACCTTTCCAACTTTCTGGAATTTTAACCTTATGTTGCATGTTGTTTCTTTTTATTGTGTGATGTCAGAAATTATCTTCTTCTCCTTTCATCTAGCGAATCTATCCTCTCAGCATGTATAGTGGAAATTTCGAAAATTTCAGAGGCTTGCTCCTTTTCCATATTCTATAGGGTTCAGTTTGTCATCTGGCTATAGAAATTTGTCACTTATTTAGTTGAGCTTTCTCAACTTGCTTTTGCACGGTAGCTATCTGCAAGTTATTACACAGGCTTCAGTATAGATAGATGGATGGATACAAGGATATGTCTATGCTTGCTTGTATAAGTGCATGTTTGTAGGTGTCAAATATTGCATAAATCAGGGCACCTATACATATGGATTGACTTACAAAACAGCAATTAAATCCTACTTGGACAGATATATGCGCATCTTAAGCATTTTTTATGACAAATTATGCGACAGGATACAGAAATCGTAAAGAAATTTAATAATGATATTCACATGTGAAATGCACCTGTTCTTTGGTTTTCCATGATGGCCAGATTTAAATTTTGTGCTTAAACAAAATTAACGATGCCTTGATTATTCATTGGTCACTGTGCAATAATCTGAATGCTTCTTTTGTGAATGCAAAGTTTGACTGACCAGCTTGTTTTTAACTTTAATTCAATGCCTTCTAGTTTGCAGCCAAAGAACTGCAGAAGATTAATTCTTTCAGATCACCTCGTGAAAAGCTTCTGTGCATTATGAATTGTTGCCAAGTTATCAATAATCTGTTGCTCAATGTGTCAATGTCAATGAATCGGACACCAGCTGGAGCTGATGAATTCCTTCCAATTCTTATTTATGTCACTATCAAGGCAAGCTCTTGTCGGTAACTACCAACTCTTTTCATGTTGCTTTTGTGATGTATAATTTAGGTTTCATCTTGTGCGCATTTGTAGATTGTTTGTTCCAATATTCCCTTTTCTTGGAGTAAGGTTATCTGGTTATCAAAGGTCCAAGGGTTGACATTGCATTGACTTAAGAAAACAGGAATTTTACAATATGGTATCAATTTCCATTTGGAACTTGGAAATCATTTACTAAGTAGGGTATAGTGGAACTCAGAAAAATAAAATTGGATGATTGGCAGGAATAGGATAAAATATTTGGACCTACCGTGCCTTAAAAATAATCTTTCATTTGAATTATTAATGCACAATTTGGTTGAATTTGTTCTTCTCAAAAGTTCTTTTCTTGGATGGCAGGGAAAAAAACAGTTTTTTGTGCTGTTAAATTTTGAGGCAATTATACAGACTAACTTTTTTCTCTTGAACAATTTTGCTTTATTAAATTAAAAGAAATATTAATAACCTCAATGAAGTATGCAACCTGGAGATACAACTGCTTTTACAAAAGAATAGGTTTCCACCCCCACATTCTAATGCTCATGACTTTGCGTCCATACTTTGCACAAAGCATCAAGTTATAACAAACTTATACTCTTCCATATACAATAATTGTGTTATCATATAACTATACATAACTGTATTATGCATTTTAAAAATTGATGTAGGCCAATCCCCCCCAGTTGCATTCAAACCTAAAATTTGTTCAGTTCTTCAGAAGGCAAACAAAGCTTGTGTCAGAAGTTGAATACTATCTTACCAACCTCATCTCAGCAAAGACATTCATAACAAATCTAAATGCCAGTTCCCTGTCCATGGAAGAAAGTGAGTATCAAAAGAATATGCAAGCAGCAAGATTAGCCAGTGAAGTGGCTGTTGCAGTGCCTAGTAATACATTAGGGTCATCTAAAGATCATGCTCCTGCAATTAGCAGACATGGCAAGGAGATCCATACTGGCGGTAATATTTTACCATTTTGATTTAATTGGATGTTTTCCATTAGTGTTATATATACTGATGCATTTCTTGCCAAATTTACTCTGCATGCTGAATCTTTCGACAATGATCTTAAGTCATTAAAAATACTTTTGCTTCATAAGATATATGTATGGACATTGATTAATGGGGTTTTCAGAATAAGTCATTTGTCTTTGTAACTGTAGGAAAAATATATGCGTCATTCAAGTTTATGAATTAATGTGGATAATTCAGCAATGGCTTAACCCCTCCATACATCTTTGTAGTTTGATTAGGTAGCTAGAAGCCTTGACAGAATTTACCTTTTATCTGTCAGCATATAAGTTATGTTAATATATTAATAAGGTGAGAGGACATGTTCTTTATGTATTTGTTATATCAATATGTTTATGCACATAAGAAGTCTCTTTGCCCTCCTTTTGAATATGAACTCATTCATATTCCATCTGGCAAAGGCCTTCGTCATTTGTATTGATTTATGGTGCTCCGGTTCTTGTCTTTTTCCTCGGCCTTTTATTCTGCGACATTTCCTATTTTCTAATTTTGTGTTGTATAAGCATTTTGCTTTGAAGGAAAAGAAAAATATTCACGTGCTACTCATCATTCTTCAGTCACAATATTGCATTCACTCAACAATGCATTTTTGCCATGACGAACTACTTAAACACTTGTTTTTAGAAGTTGGATTTGCTATATGCATTATTTTTAATATTTTTGTTAATATCATCTGAGCCCATTATGATATATCTAGTTTTTGAACGGCGCAAGTTTGGCATCCAACTGATGCTAATCTCTCAAAATATGTCCTTTGCAGCTTATTATATCAGTTAATTCTCGTGTTTCCTGGGATCAAATCTTGGTCAATGCCTGGCTACCTTAACAGTTTGCTTTTGGATTTGCAGGCTCTAGGTACCCTTACATGGAAGAGAATGTGAGAGATCTTACTCCAGAGGATGTCGAGAAGTTGCTAGGGTTATACAAGCAAATTGTGACCAGATACACACTGCTGTCGGAAGCTTTGAGGAGGCTTTCTATAGATGAAGATCAGCTTCTTTATTCTGTAAGAGACTTGCAGGCAGAGATCGAAAGAAAGTGATCAGTAAAGGTAACTTTAATATGCCACTTCTTCCATTTGCTAATAGAATTGGGCAATATTGCCGGAAAAAGGAAAAGCATCCTAGGCTAACTTCAAAATATAATCGCATGTGATTGCAATGCAGGCCCAGAAAACTAACTTCTGCAATTAAGCAGGGAATATAGATAAGCATCCTACACTGGGAAGAAAGAAAGAAAAAGGTTTCCGATTGGCCATATAATTATTACAACAGCCCGGTGCTCCTTCCAACTCTTCTCACTCTGTACATGACATCGACTATATACAAGTCATCCAACAGTTGTCAGACGTCCAAATCGTCCTGCAACGTTGATAGTTGATCCGATTTCGTCCTTGCACCTGCCACCTGAGGAGGTTTGAGACCTTCCACCACCTCGGCCTTTTGGCTTGCACAAGCCCACACACTTTCTGCAGATAAATTTTGCTGGCACCTCCTCCTGATCCCTGATCCCTGCACACCTAGTGTGTTGCCACACTCCGCAAGAATCGCATGCCAGCATCCTCTCACCATCATCGTCCTTGGCACCGCAGCTGCAGTCCACCGTCCAGTTCTCCAAACCCCTCTCCATTCTGAATTGTCCAAGTCTGCGGTGATCCCCAACACACCTTCCTCTGATCCTAACAACTATTCCATTTGAATTTGAACTGAAGACAGCTTTCACCGGAGTAGAATCATTGGCGTCCTCACAGCCCAATAGCTGCTCAGCTTGGAAAGTTTGAAATATGAGGTACGTCTCCTGAAAAGCCTTCGTTGCCTGCAACTTGAGATCAGCAATTGTGGCACTCATCGGTAGAACCAAGAGCTCTGGTGGTGGAGCTGTGTAGTCCTTTGGATGATCGAGCAACTCGACCTCACACCACACATGCAGCACAAATGGATTGAGAGGCAGCAATGCCGACGTAGGCCCGTCATAATGCTTGATGAACTGCTTGCAATCAAGGAGCTTTACTGCTGCGCTGTGGCATCTTGCCCTTGTAGTCTGCGGTTTGAAAGACTGCATGGTAGACGGATTCAAAAGGGCATCATAAAAGAATTTGAGGTCACGAAGGAGATGGTTGGCAGATGGCCCTAGCAAACCACGGGTTGCTGCTGAATGGCTAGAAGCTGCTTCAAGCCTGCTTTGCAGAAGACTAGTTTATGTGAGAGATCATTTACTCATTGAGCAAGGCAAGATATTTTGGAAAGACGACTTGAGGATAATGAACATGAGACTGACCTGAATTCCACTGCACTTGTCTCAGCATTGCACCGGACAGCAACTACCAGACCATCATCTGTCGATTTCCCGCCTAATCCCTTTAGGCAGTAATCAAGCAGTTCTGGCGACTGTATTGCCATAGACGTGGCTCCCCTAAGTGCTCGCCAAGAAACCCACCGAGAAATGCCAACGGCCCGCAAAACCTTGACCATCGCAACCTCTGCATGATCCACGTCCTCCTTTCTCCATGCACATAGTATGGCAGAGGTAGCATCCTTCGGTTGTTCTTTTGCAGATTTTGCCAAATGGTGGTGGTGGGATTCATGGATTAGGAGAGTGACGTAGCGGAAAAGATCCCTCACATTTGCTAGCTGGCGATCTGATAGGGACCAATACAGCGAGATTTTATCCTGCAACTGGGTTCGTGGGGTTCTTCTTTGTGAAAAGATGGACAAGGGTACATTGGAGACGGTATCCACAGCTTCTTGGTAGGAATCTGCGGTAAGAGCGTAGCTACCAGCCCCAAATTTATATCCCCATTCTCCGTACCAAGGATGGCCAGTTCTAACAGCGTGGAGAAGTCTGTACTCCATTCCATACTTCTTGGATATGTCCATTACGGTGACCTTCCTGCAATCCACCAAGTTGGGTCCTTAGACACACATTATTTATGCATGAACAATCTGAGGTATCAGCTTCTGACAAATGCCAGAAGAATATTTGTACCTTACATTACACACACACGCACGACCGCATCCGTGTAGGGGCTTGCAGAGTTTAGCTAGCCATATACAAAGTACATGGGTATTTCTCCATTAAAATACTTGTTCCCTTAGATTAAATTAGCATACAATGCCCGACAATTAACTTACTAAATAAGTCTAGGAAAATTTCAAGAAAATTTCCTATTCTCCCATTTCTCCTTGACTATTTTATGCTTCCTTCCTTTTAATTTACCATCCCATTAAGCAAGAAGACATAAGCTCAATGTGGTATCTTCGAATTATACCTATCTTAATAGTCATCGCCAAACTCTTACCACTTCCTAGTCTCTCTAGAGACCAATACCGACAATCAAATAATTAAGCGACATCATGCAAACTGTGCTTCAATATTATTTCCAAGCTAGCGTGTCTTCATCAAAAGGAAAGAAAAAAGAAGCTAGCGTGTCACTAGGTATCCACTCAACATCACGAAACTTGGGTGAAAACTAAAAAAACTGCTCATAAAAGGTTAGACATATATGTGGCATGCATCAACTGGATTAGAACAAGCGATAGGAATCATATATATTAAGCCTGTAGAATATGTCATACTTAAGCATAAGAAGAAACTTTCTCAGTACTCCCAGTATGTTCCAGGCATCTACTTTGTTTGTCCTACTACTTACACCTCTCCCAGTTCTGCTGTATAGGAAAAAGTATAGGCTTCACCAATGGAAACTGGTTTTCTGATCCAGGCACCAAGCTTCCAATCTTAATTCCATTTCAGTAACACATATAAGCCAAGCTGGACAGTTGTGCTCAGTCTCTATATATATTACCAAGGGCGTTCCAACCAAATCAAACGCTGCTTATGTGTTTCAGCTCGCATTGTGAAACTACAAGCTACTAACAAAAGATATTCCTAAAGATGTCTAGTGTGTTACTGCAGCATGCCTGAACTTGAGTTTTAAACAAGATCAAAATAATGCTGATCCTATACAAGTTTAGGTAACAAGTATAAAATCACAATATAAGATCTGCATACCTGACACACAGCAGTATACATAGCCGATCCCAGAAACCCATGATGTCACGTCCGGTTAAATATTTTGATCCACCTTCACGACCATTAACTCTGAGAAGATGGCCATAACCATTAGCATGCACTACAGCATGCAGCAAATGAGAAGAATCCTCCAACTGCAGGTACGCCCAGTCTTCTAATTCATCACCTGTCATCTCATACTTGCACAAGGCACACCTGTAAACAGAAGGCCATGACCATGTGAGAAAATGCATCACTTAAATCTAAAACGATCCACCACCTGAAAAGATCATAAATCACCCAAAAAGTTAATTTAGAATCATTCAATTATGCAACTCCAATATATAAGCAGCATAGACATCTCACTTTTCCAAGATCTATATGCTGCAAAATTCACGATCCTTAGATCTGTTAAATCAAGAACAAATACCATACAATTTGTTGGCCAATGTCCAGGACAATACAGAGGAAAATGAAGAATGACTAAGCAACCACAACCTATAGCGAGTTACACATACAGTTTCTGACATATGGCTAACATGCCTAGCCACTAACAAGGTGCGCTTAAATACACCTCTCTGGAGGTGAACCAAAAATTCCTATATTCACATTAATCAAAAGCTACACAGTAAGTCTGCCTAAACCCACAAACCAGTAGACAGCTGACAAAGCTCCATAAAGTTTTTGAACAAAAGAACACATTCCTGTTGCCTTCAGATCCATTTAATGATTGCTCAGATTACAGGAATCATTACAGATTGAAAATTGCTTTTGTTTCATTTAAGTATCTAAGTACTGCAGTAGCATCCAGAAAGTCTTCACTATGAAATGCAGAAAAAAATGCTAGAAAGCTGCGCACATTGAGCTGCAATGAGAATCAATATAACAAAAGCAATCAAAAGAAACATTACATGGCTGAAACCAAGATAAGCAAACATAATCAGCAAGAACATGCTTAGAATTCACCATACCAATTATCACTCTGTATCCCAAGAGGTGACCTTCTAGAACCATAGTGTAATAAAAGATATGTGGTTTGATGTTTTCGCTGAAGCTCTACAACCGAGTGATCTAACACAAATGTACAACCCAAAGAGCACTTCAATAATGAAGTTCTCGAAATTGTAGAAGAGCTCATGCTGGCAACAATTATTGTCTCATTTCTCCTTAAACTGGCATTCAGATATCTCTTACAAGCCTAAGCACTATTGAAAGTTTAAAATCCATGGTACCACTGCAAATAGATATTAAGGAACACAAAATGGAACGGAGCTCTACATATTAGCCACTAGACATGCTCCATATTTCAAAAGGATGCCTCAGCCAAGACTGAAACAAAATATGGTTGTAGGGATAGGTATCAAGAAAGGAGTCCAAGAATTTTGTTCATGAAAGAATAGATGCATTTGGGGAAAACTCTGTACAACGCCAAACATAGAGCAGAAGAAAATTCTGTGCAAGGCCAAACTTATCAGAAGAAAATTCTGGTTAGAAAAGGTCAGACTTAACTATGATCTCAGAATATCTTCATGAAAGATTCCATGCGATAGGCAAACCTCTAATACCCACCCAAATTATAAAAAAAAAAAAAAAAACCATCTGCCATCACTTTGAATCAAACAGAAATCTATTTTAAGTCAAAACTAATCTCTGTCATGAAAGGTGCTTCCCACCTTGATTCAGAGGGGGGCAACAAAGTTCCACACCGAATGCAACAAGTCTGACGACAACCAGACAAAGGATTGGCATCATTCTGAATAATAAAGTGGTACCGCTTCCCACAAACTGGGTGGCCACTCCACCCTGCAATAGTGTCAATAAAACTCAAGGATGTAAAGAAAAGGTAAAGTTAACAAAGAATAAAATAAATAATTTGAATCAATAAATTTGAATTTTTTTAAAAACAAAGTAATCAAGAATACATACATTTGGCGTAGATCAAACAAAATAAAGAGCTAGTATGCTACCTTATATTAAAATACCACGGAAATTATAAAGACCTACATATATTTATTGCTAAAAGCCATTACTATAAAGCCAACTGTATTGGAACAAATTACTTGATAAAATATTGTCAAAAGAAAATCTCATACTTAAGCTCATTCAAATTTTAAATTCACCAAAAATATCGTGATAAAATAAACAATTTAAATGTTACAAATATCAAAATTAACTATATTACAAAATAACAAATAATAAAGGAAAAAGAGAAACCTTAAAAAAATTTAAAGATCATCAAAATGGAAATTATTGGCACGACAAGAAATATTCTGTAATGGTATTAAAACAGTAAAATATCAAGAAAATTTATTCTCACCTACGACTCTACACTGATCACAGTATATTGATTTAGATCTCGGCACATCTTCTTCCACGACGTTGAGCTCGACGGCAGTCCCCGCCTCCTCGCTTTCCGCCTCGCCAACCCGGAAAGTCAGCCGCCATATCATAATATGTGGCGGCGCGGCGGCGGCCGGCGGCGAGAGTATCAACGGCGGCGGAAGGAGCCGTGCATGCCTCGAGAGGAACTCCCTCACGTTCGACCTAAAAGGCCCGTCGAACCCTCCGCCGGCGCCGATACCCTCCTCGCCGCCTGCCGGAAAACTCAGAAAATCGCATAGATCGGCCGTGACCCGTCTCTTCGCTCTCTTGAGCGGCCGCCCGTTGACCACCATCGGATCGGATCCCGTCGCCGGATCTCGCGGTTCCAGCGCGCCAGGCGCCGTTGAGGTTGGGGTTAGGGTTAGGTTTGGAGATGAGGGTAACGATCGAGGAAGAAGACCAAACTAGGGTTAATTTTGCGGCTAGGGTTAGGTTAGGGTTAGGGTTACGGCTAAAGAAATAGAGAAAGAGAGAGAGAGGAGACGAGGGGACGGATGAGATCGATCGTGCCGCCTCGCGAATCGAGATTATGGTTCGATTCAATCTTGGGTTAGGGTTAAGTTTAAAGTACGGTCAGGGTTTCTGAAAAGAGAGCGGGAAAAGTTGGTGGAATAAAAAGGACCGCGCCTAATTTTGGGATCTCTTTTTTACTTTATATTTAAGGAATACTTATGGCGGTGAGTGACAGCTGGATCAGCGGTGAATATATGGGCAAGAGGAAATATTAAAAAGTGAGTAAATACAGCCAGTAAATAACCAAATTACCGAAATAACCTTGAAAACTTGCATTAGTTTTGGCTCATGTTTGCTAATGTGATTTCTAGAGTATAATAAACGTATAAGATATTCGTTAATTGTTTCCAACTGATGCATTCATTGAGATCCAAACACTGCGTTGCACGAATTCGTAAAAGGAAAAATAAATCAAATTTTCCGTGCTCAATTAAAATAATTGTTTTGCTTTCATTTTGGTTGAGCAGAAACCAAGTTGTTTTCCACTTTAGCTTTAGGGGTATTACGGGAAGAAAAATAATTTGGATAAGAAAAAGGGTGAATTACGAGAGTACCCTCGAGCAGGATAAGTTGAGACTCGTTCCACATTCCGGTTCTTTCTGCTCCCAAATTGGTAGCAGGAAAAAGAGGGGAAATGGTGGAAGCCAACAAATATTCGGAATATTTAATCGGAATAACACCCCAAAAAAAAAACAAATGTTTGAAAAATAGGATGGCCCCAGAAAAGAGGATCCACTCCTGGTATTTCTAACAAATTTCAAGAGACATCCAGGAAACATGCTGGCTCAGTTTAAAATTGGGAGTTTGCTTTTATTTATTATTATTATTTTTCTTTTGAGCTTGAAGGCTATATACGGGCTGGATAAAAGGCCAATATTTTTTAAATATAAAGATACTTAGGTTCTATAAAAAATTTTTAACCAATATAGTAAGCTGACTAATCTAGACTTTAAGTTACGTGCGTCGTCAAACAATAGCTCTGAATCAAACGCCGTTAAAATCTGCTTTAAACTATCGCGATGTCGAACTGCTCATTCAAGTCAACCGCGCTATCGAATCATCAACCGAGTCGAGTCGTTGAGTTAAAGTTATTAAACAACTAAATAATATTTTCTATAATATTATTTAAAATTGGAGTTGAACGCATAACTTTAATAATAAAAAGATACCTACCAACTATACTAAATTTATTGATTAGTTTGACCATCAGTTTGTGTTTACCATGTGTTCCTCTCCAAAGTTCTTTAATGCTTCTCTTTTCACTTTGAAAATGTTGAGATTTCTGTGGCATACTATATAGTACTAAGAGCATGTTAAAAGAACACACTTCTTCTAAAATAAGCTTTCTTATTTTAGTTTAGTAAGTATACCAATTTATTATTCTCTGTCCTCTTATTTTACATAATTTTTAGAAACTAATTTAGTAATAATCTAGAATTGCTATTTTGCACTTAAATTAGATAAAACCTAATTACGACTATTTTAATATTAACTTTATGTCATATTACTTCTTATACTAGCATTTATGCAATAGATTTGCTTATACTAATATTAGTTATCTTCTTTTGGTCTTAAAAATTAAGATGCTAGTTCTAAGCGGTTCAGTTTGAGATTTATATGGGATCGGCCCCTAAATATGTTATCATAGCATCATTGCAGCGTGTTCATACACCTAGCAGCAATGCAACATAACTTCGAGCTATCCAGGAAAAATCAGAAGGCTAAAGCAAGGGTATGAAAACTATTGTCCGCTAAAATAAAAAGTTGTTCTCTAAATTTGAAAAGTAAATTTGGATCCAAGTCGACATGGATCCAAAAACAAGTTAGATTCTTCTCTCAGAAGAATGATAAAAAAAGAAATTTAATTACTTAAGCAATACATGTCGATTCAAAATGAGTATTGTAGACTAGACTGAAAAAACTCCCCCAGGAAGAACCCACCGGTAGCAGTTGTGCCACACTCAACTAACCCAAACTAGCAAAGTAGCAAGTCTTCAAGGATTTACATTCAAATGGGACACATTTTTATATAAAAATAGTTGCAGCGCATAGAGGGCACATTAAACATGAGGGGCAGATCGAATTTACAAGACCCAATTCCCTAGATCAAAATCATATATCCTGACCTTCATAATGGTATAAAAAATTACAAATAGATCTATCAATTCTTGTCATTGTTGAAGTCCTCGTACATGTTGCCGTAGCATACGATTCTTCCTCTATAAACTTTCAAATCCATTCTACTGTCCAACTGTATGAAGTGAAAAGAACAAATTAGATGAACATTATGATAATGCCAATAGCCTTTTCTGAATATTATGCTTTTCCCTCTTGGCGCGCTCTATAGTAATGCTTTAGAAGTAAACTGTCTGGACAATCGAAATAGTGGCATCCATAAATTAGGAAGCCATTCCCCTGATTATATATATGCGGCAATTATGGCTCAGCAACACAAACATAATATGACTTCAGTTCCAGTACCACATTTTGTATGCACAAACTAGATAAAAAAAATAACTAGTAGTAGTCAGACGTACGTATGTATACAAGTGCTTACATATCTAGTCTACAATATGGATAACATTGTCTTCCTCATGTATGCCTTATGTAGCTTGATTTGCCTAGGCCCTATGTGGATGCAGCTTATGGGGTGCAGGAAGGGACCATATCCACATAAGCAGCTACAATAAGGGGAGCCGCATTTTTAAAAAACACTGCTCCAACAACTTCATGAAAGACCAATTTTACTGAAACAGAAGTGCCTAGGCATACAAGATGCCGTGAACACATAGGCGGTCGCATTTATAATGGCTGAGCTGTTTGTCACTTGATCCAATATTGCCCAGCAAGAACTAATGAGCAACATGCTGACATTTATAATGGTTCTTCAAGGCTCTCCAATCAAAGATTAATATATGATGCACTACAATAAACAAACCAACAGATGGAAGATCATCACTATTCAATAGGTTCCTTGATAAATATTCAGAAATAAGAAGTGAATGAAGTCTAACAGAATGAAACCACTTGAGTACAATCCATGGACCGAGTTGAAAAAGAGAAGAGATGAGAAAGATGGTCTTTTCTCTATATTTCTCCTCTCAAAATCAAGCAGATTTCAGTCTTATAACTATCAATTATTTTATTTGATTAACAAAATACAACTGAAAGGAGAGTTTACCAATAGAAGGTAGAAATGAACCTTTTGCTTTTCAATGATTCTCTCGCGACCATAGATGTATATTAATTCTACCATTGAGCAAAATTTTAGTGTGCCACAGTTTTTTGCCGAACACTGGTCACACCAGGAAATAAAAGGCTAAACCACAAAAAGATGAGGAGAAAAGAAACTACAGTGTGGTGTGACCGATTTTGATTGTTCCCTGAAATTAATAGGAATAAACTAAAGGAGCAATATCTTGATGGTATATACATTGTTTCATAGAAAGTATAGCAATAATAAACTAAAATGAGCAATATCCAATACCATTGTCATCCTGATTGTTAACTTAATGTGCGCTTGTTGAATGACTCCATGGTCAAGTTAGCTGTGAAGGCAGGTATTGAATTCATCTTTCTTATGAATATCTCTACCTGTAAAATAGAAAAAGCTTAGACTAGCAACTTATTATTCTGCAGTTAACTTGCCTTCAAATTTGCATGAGGTGTCACAAAGGTAAAATTACAATCAATAAGGCATAGCAAAAGGAGTCCTACAACTGAGAAACAAAACATACATGGCAACTGGAGTCAAAATATTCTGATCACAACAGAACCATCTCAAAAACTATATAGTTGGAAAAAGGTTTGGGTGACATGCATGAGAGTACAGATAATATATAGTTCAATTGACTGTCCCAAAAATCATCAGTAAATATTTGCCTTCTCTGAGTGCATGTGCACAGCTAAAAAATATATAGTTATACTCCATAAAAAGAATTAATACTAGTATGATTAAAGAAAACACACAAGCACCTGATGAGAAATTTCAGGCTGGGAAGTGTAATCATTAACCTGTAACAGCAAAGGACCAAATAAGAGTCAAAGAAGAATCTGTGAAACATATTTAACACGTTTGATGAGTTCATCCTACCAGAATGTTAGTACTCCCTGATTCATATTCAAATTCAAGCTTTTCATCATCACTTAGTGCATAGACAGATTGCAGTGTAAATCGTGTCACTGGGATACCATTAGGTCGTTGTTGGTCATCCATGACAATCTAAAAGAACATAGTAAACATCAGGATGCATGGTTTCTCATCCAAAACAAATGTTAATGTGCAAACAGTATCTAATGCAATTATGTACCTACTATTAGCTCAGAAAACAGCATGCTAGTATATTCTAAGTGGACAACTTTTATTCTACAATCATAGGTAATATAGCAAATTGTTAAAGCAAGGGACCTTTTAATAAAGTTTATCCAAGAACTGAAAATTTTAGCGAATGTAGACAAGCCCAGATAATTTATAAGGCTTTAGCACAATCAAATTTATGTATTTCTTTTCTGTTTCTTAGTCCTTTCATGTGTCTTTTGTAAATTGGAGGCTTCTGATCACTAATCATTCTACAAGATATTATAATGGGATTGTTGCTGGGAATGGAGACCTATCCGGCTATCTCTTTCAACAAAAAGTAGAGAAAAGCCCAGAAGCTCTTTCAAGGAACTACATACAAAAACTCGTCAGGATGTGGACCAAGCTAATTTGAAAGCAGGAAAAAAGGAACCAGATTGAGGACCTCAACTTTTCAACTAGATGGCATAGACATATGACAATACCTTATAACCAAAAAGTGAGCAACAAGCCCTCCGGAAAACTGAGATTTTCTCTGCAAAAACTGCCTTGTACCTGTTTCATGATCGCATGCAAAAGTTAACATAGCTAATGGCAAGAATTTTGGTATTCCCAAAGTCCATAGAGACTAATCACCAGTTACCTCTCTTCACGTTTCTCAAGTACTGCAATTTGACCTTTGAGTTGTACTAGCTTTTCTGGTATGTTTGCATCCATCGTGTTTCCAGCATCTAGTATTGCATTTGATTTCATTAGATTCATAAACTCAACTTTAGTTTTGCATAAAGAATTATGCAGATCTCTAAAACGGTAAAAATTAGTCAGAAAAGAAATGGATTCTCCGATTAAACAAGAAGTCAGTCAAAACATAAGCCTACACCATTGAAATACATCTCCAGTGTGAAAAAGAATAAAATATTACCTCAGATGGATGATCGCAATGGCCTAGATTCTAGTACTACAAAATTTACCAGTTATTCTTTGCAAGCTTCTGCACTGCAAGTACTACTCAAGTATCATGTTTGTAGTTCTGTTGGAACTTGGATACACATCAACATGACACACTAATAACTTTAAAAGAGCATGGCCAACCAAGGCAAACATATACAAGGTATTACACACTATTATTGTCCTAACCATCAACATTTATTTGCCTAAGAGTGACATGAATTTGGCAACTGACAATATGAAGTATTTATTTGAGATTCCATATTCGATGCTTGGTGTATTACTATTTAGACCAACCTAAAGAAGTACCCAATTCGATCTCAGTTCTAGTAAACAAAATCGACGGTTTCAATACAAAATAGGACCAAGAAGATCATTCCTAGATGAAAATTTTGGCAAGGAGTAGTTCTACAACAAAGTGGTAGAAAACTAAGTCTGCCATTTGTATATGATTTAAATCAATATAAGTCTTGATAAATGTTTAGGTTGAGTATCTTGTATCTTTTAGTTTCTGTTAATTGATTGATCATAAAAAAGAGCATTGATTGATCATAAACAAGGCCTAAAGCTGCCTGTGAACTCCAGAAATCATGAAACAAGGCAAAGTACGAGAACACTGGAGTAATTAGTTGCGACTGAAAATCCACGAGGAGATACAAATAAAGGAAAAAGGAACTCCAAACATTTATATGAGAAAAAGAACAAGAGGTCACACTACCTGACTGTCCTTTCAATTCTTCAACTGCCTGCAACTTTTCCTGTGTTTTCTTCAGTTCAGCTCTTAGCGCTTCTATAGTATGTTTGGCTTCATTGTCAACTGCCAGGGTGTTCACCATTCTCAATACTTTTGTGTTTGCTGAAGAGTAATCACCATGACCTAACTATTGACATATAACTTTTGATCAATACAATTGAATTATGGTTTAACAGACTAAGGATGGCGGTGCAAATATGCAATTGCCTTAAATTCAATGGAAACATATTCGAAGTATAAGCTGCATGATCTAATATATGATTTAAAGACTACTTGAGGCACATTTGAAGATGATGAAAAACTTTATTCATTTTTTCAAATAATTAGAAAATTCTTCAAATTGAAATTGCTGGAAGAGCAATGCATCTGTAACAAATAAAGAAAAAAAATAACATAACAACTAGAGCCTGTGTACATGTAAACTTTGTTTTTTTCATGTTCCTCATAATGCCCCCAATTAATCTCAATAATCCTCAAACAAATAATGAGAAATAGAACCTAATTAACATAATATCCATTGTCAAAAGCCACATTAGTGACTATGATCTAGATTCAACTTGATACAAAATTCATCAAACATAAGAGTACATATATAGAATGTGAAACAATGTTATGCTACACAAAATACTCTACTATGATTTCTCCATATGTGATTCCAAAAATAAAAGCATTTTGGGCATAAACTGATGAAGGATTGAAGCCTAGATTAAAGTTGGGTCTTAGGGTTCTGTTTACTAGATCCATTGCATTGTTAAATCTCACCAAAGATCATAAGTATATTCTTTGTATTCAAGTATGGTTGTTTATCTCATTTAATCATAAACATAGGTGGAAGCTTTCCGGCTAGAAAGTAATGATAATAGGCTTTCATAAAGCTTCTGAAATAAGTATGGAAGTTTCAAAAGCTAATTCACAAAAAATAAAAAGTAATTCTGACGGTAATGCATGTCACAGAAGAATTCCATAGATGTTTTTTCTGTGATAAGATAAAGTGATAAACACCATCAGAGATACAAATGGAAAATGAAATAATGGAAACAGGAATAACTGTAAGATACCTTTGACTCTAGTAAGGCAATCTCAGAATGCAAGCGATCACCCTCTCGCTCCAAGGACTTCACTTTTCTTGCTTCAACACTAAGTTTCTCATTCATAAGTTTTAGTTCCTCTTGTTGACGACTAATTAGCTCTCTTTGTTCGTGTAAACTACTCTCCAATTGTCCAATATTATGTTCCTTTTTGGCAAGAATTGATTCCAGATCCTGTGATTCCAAATGAAGTAGAAGAGGAAGAGGTTGCAGAGCAAAATTATCAGTGACAGTGTAACAGAAAGTTGTCTAACCTTAACCAAGGCTTCATCTGGATGACCCGCCTTCTGATTATTCAACATAGAAAGATCCTTCCTTAGCCTGTCTCTTTCCTCACTAACTGAAGAAAGCTGTTATTCACAAGATGAAAGATTTAAAAAAAAAAAACAATAGTAAAATTTATCTTGCACATATATTCCTAGAATATTCCAAGTCAACATCGACCATATACTAGCAGTAAATAAAAGAGTAGGAAAAAATAGTCAATAGAATACAAAACTAATATGTTAGTTAGCACAAGGACATACACCAAGATATTGCAAATTATAAAGTAAAAAAAGTAGAAAACTACCATAGGAATCAAGCAAATAATTTATTTGCTAGCTGACACTTTAGGCAGAAAAGGTCTTTTCCCAACAGCCCTCACTATCAGGTATCATCATGGAGGGAAAAACAGGGCTTATTAACTATTGTAAATTTCCTTCCAATGATGCAAGATTGAAAGAAGAGAAGATGCTGCTTCTATTTATGCAAAAATTGTGTATTTGAAGGTTAAAGGAACTGAAGAGGCATAGCCTCAGAATAATGGAACACGATACTGTCAGAGAAGTTTAGCACAGAAATGTAAGACCTTTTTTTTTAGAACTTTGCTAATTTGTTCATACGATCTGGACGAAAGCAAACCACTAGTGGAATCAAGGAAGGTGGAGACAGTAGAGTGGGGAGTGAAAACACCAATGCAGCAGAGAATGACCGCATCACAAAATGAAGACAGACAGACTACCAAGTGCAAGGAAAAAGTTGTTTCACCAAAATGCGGTCTTATTCCCTTTCAAACAGTAGACTTTTCGACCATGATCAGTAGCTGAGCCCCTCTAACGAGCAGGTGAACCACCTTGTGTGAGAATATTCCTTACTTCTTTGATGGCTCTAACATAACCAAACCCACCCCAACACCATCGGTTCCAGTGAACCCTGTGTCAGCAATGAAACTTCAAACCAAACCATGGTCTAGGTTTTAATACCCAAGATCATTATCTAGCATATTCTCCAATTTCAATGACCGAAGCTAATATGATAGATGTTGAAATAAGTAAATCTGCATATAACACCTATATCTATGTGAGTTTGTAATCCAAACCCTCTTTGTCAGTACTTGCTTGTCATGGCCAACCTTTTCTACAATGAGCAAGAAACAAACTGCTCTTAGATTTTTCGACAGAATTCTACAGTCCTGGGTAACTACACCATAGGCAATTGAAGTAAACTTTTCATTCCATCCAATCAAACTTGTTAAGCTTAACCTTACCTACGGCAAGGCATCTTGCTATTGGATTTTGAGAGTTCATCAAGTTTTTGACCAACCCTCAAGTTAGTCAGATTAATGTTTCAGTTTTTCCAATATACCCTATCTGACAGTGGATGCAAACAGCAAGTATTATTATATTTAGACAAAGAAATTAGCCAGATGGCTTGTGATATATAATTCTCAGCAGAAACCTAAGAGCATATATTACCATGAGTTCAAGCCGCTTCACTTCCAGAGCAGCACTTTCGGCTCTCTCTTTAGTTAGAGCAGATTCATTTTCAGCATGTTGTTTACTAAGATCAGCATATTCTAGAGTAACCTCCAATTCCTTCAAGCGTGCACTTACCTCTCCAACTTTAAGCATATTTTCAATTGCTTCCCTAGTGCAAATACAGAAAGATTGATTGAGATGTATCAGCAGCTAATACAAGGAAAAGCAACAAGTATAATAATCTGCAGATATTAAACTATATGACAGTATAATAACAGCAAACATACTGAATGTCAATCATTCTAAAAACCAAACCAGTCTCCTTGTCTATCATACATAAAGTTTGTTAAATTCAAAGATGAAAACCACACATTATTACACAGGAAAATGAGACTGAATTACTGAAACAATGTTAAAAGTCAAAGACATACCTTTGCAAGTCTGCAAACTTTTTTGGTATATCATCATAACATGACACATCAGGTATCTCGTTTAGCAAAGTTTTCCAGGACATTAGTTCAAGCTCTAATTTTTGTGCCTTAGCTTGGATCTCCTGCAAATTAGATAGTTCTCTTTCTGCCCTCTCCCGGCGTCCCTTTTCCTCCAATAGTTTTTCCTTCAGTAATTCGTTGTTCACATGAGAAGATTTCAACCTCCTGGCTTCTTGTACTTCCTTTTCCTGGAACCAAGTATTAATAGATTGCTAAAAAACTTGTTCACAAATACTCTATTTCTCATCAAATACTTCAACCTTACATGCAAATTGACCAGAACTTTATATTAAAATATTGTGTTTAAAGTATGAGGCATAGATAAGGAAATTGTCGGGGCAAAAGAATAAAGCTGAGACTAATGCTTATCAGAAACCAGAATTAGGCATAACCTCTATCTATCACTTAAAGTTTCAACTTTCTTTTCCTTTCTTCAAAAACAAAAGGAGTTGATTCTATAAAAGCTGTACACAGATTAATCATTTAAGATAATTTTAATAAACTTGAGAAATTCATAAATTCCACTTGATCTTTAGGCTTATAGGTATATAGCTAAATTCTGCCGTGGCCCACATCTATCATAGTATACCATCATTGTGATATCTAATTTAAACAATGAAAAAAAAAATATTCATGAAAGAATTTCATGTCCGATAGCAACAATATGAGGCTTTCACCAAAAACTAGGAATTGTCATATCTCATTATCCTGTATTTGTATATCTACATCCGTGCTACATAGCTTCTTTAAAAACTGGAAAAAAAAATCATGTCCAATGCACATGCGACCCCTTCTCCTTCTCTTGCCCGTTTTGCGACGAGGAGGCGACCATGAATTTATTGGCCGAATCATAATCAAAATAGGAATTTGCCCCTATAAAACAAGCCCTTAACCCAAAAATTGCAGGTTTTTACACACCGAAACCCCCCTTCTTCCTTTTTCTCTCTTCTTTCTTTCCCATCAGAGTTACGTCCTTGGATCGAGGCGCCAGAGCACCGTCGGGGCAATCATAGATCGCAACTCAACTTGCCGAAAAATACTCTCCCACCCCATGCAAATTAATTTAAGTCTTATAGGGTAGAATATAAATACCTAATTATTTAAGAATTTGCGATTTCGGCAAAGCTCGTCGACCGATGGCTTCGAGTTGACGTCGCCCCTACTCCGAGAGCTTCATATTGTCGGCCTTGTGCCATGGGTGTCTTATAAAGCAAACCGTCTATCTAGTGGTATGGCAACCATAGCAGCTAATATGTCGGCTTGTACAATGGGCATGGTAGTATATGACGGGCAAGATTCAATTAATCCCTCTATAATGGCATCTAACATCAATTAAAACACAGTAAGGCTCTCTCTTGACTAGGCCTTGTTAGTCTAATCTTCCATATTTAAGATTCCCTATTGTTCTAGTCACCACAAAAATCCTTAATTTTTGTTAGGAGAAAGAGAGTGAAGGATAAGATAAGAGATCAATACTGAAGCACTCACTAATAATCATTTGTGTGAATTGATATTTACTCATGTTTACCAAAGTATAGCAATATCATGTCACTACTGATAATTTACTTGTATATTTTTTTATTTGCTTTTTCTACTTTTGTTTATTAATATTGTGTTGCAATATAAGGTCACTACCAATAATTTACTTGTATATATTTCTATTCGCTTTTTCTACTTTTGTTTATTAATATTGTGTTCTACTTCCTTGCCCTTCTTCCTTAACTTGATTTCTAATTTTCCAATTATCTTCTCTCTCTTTACAATCGATTTTTTTCCTTGCATATAGTGTAGCCTATTAAGAAAATATAAAAGTTTATAAGCATGCCTCGGGATCAAGGCACCCGCTATCTGCTACATAACATGAATCATCTTGCCACCATGTCTCAGCTATGCACTTCTTGGAACATAGCGAAAGATAACATACGTAGTTAGTTGTGGCAGAGGAGAGATGTGGAATCCACCAAAAGGTCCAAAACAAAGATTTTCTTTAAATCCTCAATTATAAAATTACATTTTTTGGGACTTCAATCAATCTATACAAAGATATAACTAGATAACTAGAAGTCTAGAATCACAACTCTTAACAAATTTATAATTCTCACAATAAAATCTACTATCTAGTTGGGACCCATTCATCTTCAAAATCAATGAAAACATAGAAGTGAACTTATCTCCTAATCAAATAAGATTTAGGAGTCCTAATTAAGGAGTTGTTCGGCTAAGAATTAAATCCAGAAAAAATAAATCTAGTTTTTAGCTATAATTTGAATCCAGAAAAATGAAAAGGTAGTGCAAACCTAGTTAACATCACATATCAACCAATCGTTCATAAACTGCATTTCCAAGATACGATGACAACCAAGCCTTTACTCTTAACTAATGGGGTCAGCTATATTAATCCTTCTCCTCCATCCAACTTTAAAAAGTTCAAATTTCAAAATATCTGAGCCAAATCAAGCATCATCATATATTTTCTTATTAATTCCCCCGTACCAGTTTTGCTTCTTATACAGCCTCTATGTAGTATAAGTGTTATGGTAAATTCATTTACTGCCTAGGATTGTTAAAATATTCCTCTCTTCTTGCAGCGGCATTCAAGAAACACTGTAACAGCAATATCATAAACAGATATGGCGCAAGAAAAGAGAAGAAACAATCAGAATTTAGAAAAGACATCGTTAACCACAATCTATTTTAGTATTTTCAATAGAAGTTCTCGGAAGTTCAAAAAATAGAGATACATAATTTATCTGAAAAATTTATCATGAGAATCTTAATATTTGATAGTAAAATAAATAAAATGAAAACCTACGCAGCTAGTTAATAACTTAATATCACCTTATGAAAATATTTGGCTTCAATATAATACCATTTTCTTAAAATTAATTAAAAAAGGGAACCACAAAGAGAGTAAATAGCTCACATAGTTATGAAGCTCCTCCTGCAAAAGCTTCACCAATTTCTGATCCTCTGAAGGAGTTATTTGATAGGATGAAGAAGTGAAACTTGAAAGTCTATGCTCTACTTCACTCTTCTGATGAAGACACTGTCAAAATACCAACACATGTATATGCAATAATGTCATGTTTGAAATTATAATCCCAAACGACGAAAAAAAAGACATATGTAGCTGTTACAAGTTGTGTTCCTTCAGCACAAAGACTAGAAACAACTTTTGTAACTCTGACAGACAACTGACCCACCAACAGGTCTATGTTTCTTTATACCAACACATGTCCAAATACCAATACATGTATATGCAATAATCAATAATGTCATGTTCAAAATTATTATTCAGAAGATAAAGAAAAGGAGCGTGTAGTTGTTATAAGTTGCTTTCCTTAATGATATGTAGCTGTTACAAGTTGTGTTCCTTAATGATAAACATAAATATGAGAAACATCTTTGTAGGACAATTTCTCTGACGGATGTCTGAAACACCGATTGGTCTATGTTTCTTTAAAATGCAAAGGATGACAAACTAGACAAGGGTAGGGCAAAAAGCAATAGAAAATCAGGGTATATAGTACTGTGGTATTCAGGGAGAATGATAACATTAAAATTTAGTAGCTACCTCATCCAGCTGCTCTCTTAAGCCCTTGGACTGCTGTTTTAGTAATTCTACCTCTTGCTCTGAGTTTTCTGCTCTAAGTCTCATCCGTTCAAGCTTGCACAAAATTCATTTTAGCCCAAAAGTCAATAAATAACTGAAAAGAAGTGTAATATAAAGCACGCACTTTGCCTTACATCAGCAATCAATTTAGAGACAGAGAGCTTTGAATCATCTTGCACATATGAGAGCTCTCTTCGGAGGACATTTTGCTCCCTTTCTGAACTTTCAGATAGCCGCTGAAGTCTCCCTTCCAGATCTTTAACTGTCTCCACTGCTGATGCTTTTGATGATTCGGCAATTTTATAAGAATCAGTCTCTTTCTTGAGTTGCACCTGCAGTATCAGAAACCTGTGAATAGTTTTCTGTCGATACAAGAGGAATGCATAAGGAAGCAGAAAACAGAAGCAAGAGAGAACAGAGGAAACAAATCAAATGACTTCGGATCATTTGCTGATCATAGGCTAGAGAATGGGGCTAGCCATCTTCAATGTATAAGTTGATAACTCAGTCAACCATCTTCCAAGAAATGGATCATAACAGGTCCAATATATCATCCAAAAGACCCAATATTTGCTGCTATTTCCAAAATCATTTATACAAGTAAAACTTTCAGCTTCATTCTGGGGTAAAATTAAAACATGCAAGCAGAGAGAAATAATAACCATGTATTTGGAAGAAACTTATAAAGCAAACCGTCCATAGGAATAAACTATGCAGACCTCACAAGCCGAAACCAGATAAATTCCAGGGAAATCAGCCCTGAACTTATTGAGACCATGCTGTTAAGTTTGGCAGAGTTGCCATTTTACATGACAAGCAACAACAGCTAAAGGGTGTGTACATTATGGTACTAATGAAGAAAAAAATATGCTGCAAGCTATCTGCTACAGAGGAAGAGCTAGAGGCTCATCTGGATACTGTAGATGGAAACTAGTAGAATATCATAATATCATAAAGAAAATGACCAAATCGAACAACTAAAAACTCCATCCCATTGAGTAAGTTCCGCAGAAATATAAAAGATGACAAAATTTCTTATTTCCAACCAACAAATAATATAAAGCATTTCTGTTAAACATAGATGCCTAGCTTGACAGTAGGACATGCCTGAAGCTTCTATTAGCTGAACTGCATTACATTCATTGTCAGTGAAATGAAGGATGCTAAAAAATTTTAAAAGAACTTTCAGTGCTCAAAGCACAAATCTAGAGTTTTGCTTATCATATGTACAGGAAAAGACATCAGTTGACTCGAGGCAGAAGACCCACACACAACTGATAGACCTTACCTAACCTATAAAGGTATCAACTCATGATTTGTGAAGATTCATGATTAATGTCCTAGAGCAAAAAAACCCTAAGATACGACAAATTTTAAGCTTGTAGGCATCATTTAATGAGAACATTAATATATTAAACAATAATATGCACACACAAAAAGTTTAACATTCTGACAGCAGAAAAAGAAAGTAACTATTGAATAAATTCATACCTCCAGTTCACTGATCCGTTTGACCTGCCCTCGATATCTTTCCTGAGAATCAGTGACCTCCTTTAGTAAACGTTCTTGCAATGCATGCTCATGCCCTTTCGTTGCTGCTAGTTCTTGTTCTAACAAAGTGAGGTGATCTTGATACTTCTTTCTTTCATTTTCTGTAGCATCAAATACACGATTGCTGATCTTCATTATTAGCTCATACCAGATAGAAAAGAAAAAGAAGAGACCCATTGGTAACACAAGAAAAATGGAAAGTCATTCATTTATATCATCTAAACATAATCATACTGATAAGCAGAGTGTTGCAGATGTGCCATATAAAATTCAATGGACATATAATGTTTTTTCCTTCCAACTTCTAGTAGGGGTAAACTACTAATAAGCTGTTCTGCCAAATAATTTGAAGCCTTTGGCAATTGAAAGAAACAAGCCGCCGTGAAAGCTGATGAACTTTTGCTCCTACTTATTTTCTTTGTATAATGAAACTATAGACTGCTACCAAGTCAAATCATTTATATTTGAACCACTAAAAAAAAAGCACCTTACCACTTTTGTTAAATTGATCATTCAGTGTCTCCAATCTAGCTTGATATTCAAGAACTTGCTTCTCGGCAGTGCTCAGGGCTACAATAAACTCCGATTTAACCTATTAATTGCAAGAAAATGCACGCTTTAATTGGCATTTAGATAGGAAATTTAGCAAAGATTGATTTCAATTTCATTATATATTAAACATTAGATTCATTTCCAAATCAGCTCAAGTGAATTCTTGTAAATCCAGGTTCAAATCTAAACTAATTATAAAGCATAACCAAACAGTGAGTTTCTTCTTCATTTTCCCCCTTGTCTTTGCCTTTTACTAACTAGGAAATAGAGAAACACCAAGATAGCAACTCTTATCAGCCTTTTCGCAAAAGTTAACCACGTTATTAAACTGACTGAATTCTGGAAAACATATAACCTTTTAGTTCATACTAAAGAGGCACTTCGTTGGGAAATAAAAACAAACAATACGTATGCATAAGTAAACTCAACAAAAAGATCTAAAGAGATCACCATCGATCTCAACACTGCACCAAGAGAGTCCAACACATGTGAGAAAACACCGAACAAATAAAATAAAAAAAGATATTTCTGAACGGCAAAACCGGCATATCGAGATCCTACGAGCAAGAAGAGAAGGGAGAGGGGTTACCATCTGACGGCAGTGGTAGGTGCAGACCATCTGATCGGACAGCTCGGCGGAAGACACGGGGGCGGGGTCATCGTAGATCACGAGGCGGCGATCGGAGATGTCGGCAGGGTCGTCGTAGACCACGAGGCGGCGGTCGGAGATGGGGCTCTCGTGGTCTGCGATGGACTCCGCCCTCCGCTTCCTCTGAGGTGGGGTTCGCACTATCATCTTCTCCGAGATCGCTCGTTTCTTGCGATGAGAATCGCGTTAGGGTCTGCCCCCTTCTTGCTCCTAGAGTGACGACGCGGGTCTTGGGTTTCAAACAGAGGGAGCGGAGCGAGATGGCACCTCTACTTTTTGCCAGTTTTGGGAACGGAAGAATTGGTGGGAGCCAATCCACAGGCCCACAGCCCACGGACAAACCTTTTCCTTTTTTCCAAGGAAAGGATAAAATTTGTATTTTAAAAAAAATAACAATCACTGTTATAGAAAGCCCAACAAACTTTGCAAAGGGTAGGGCTGTCAAAATAATCTCTCGAAAATAATTTCAAGCCGAGCTTAATATTTAAAATAGGCTCGAAATAAATTCAAGCCAAGCTTGATCATAAGCCAGCTCTATCAAATAGGCTTGATATATATAAGTAATACTTTATACTATACTATAATTATAATTATGTTATATTCTAAGATTTACTAAACTGAATTGTGTTATGGTCTGACGTTCACTTCCCGATTTGGATCGATTCTAGAAAATTGCCCGCGCAACCGAGGGAAAGCATTCACTAGATATTCTATGGTAATCGAAATATTACGAAACCAAGTGGTCGATCCATAACTTTGTGATCTATGTTTTTAGTATTTATGCCCTTTCGAAGATTATGACTACAACCGGGACGAAAATATATAAAAGTGGGAGTGATGGTGGAAACGACAGGTGGTGGTGATGATAAAGTTAGGGATGATAATAGTGATGAAGGTGGATGGTTTGTAGCGTTTATGGGATAAGGACGAAGAAGGAGAAGGGTCGAGATCCCAAGGAGGAGGTAGGACTCGACAGATGAGGGAGGTTAAAAGATCACCATCATCGAGATGGCGCGTGGCTAGAGCTTGAAGGAAGAGGCTAACATAACAAGTCAAAAATAATAATTATTAATCCTAAAAATAGTGAATTCTCGTCGATCGCATTCGAACAGAGTCGAGCACGTTCAAACGCATATTTTTCTTTCTCTGTTGATACAAACGTATGCAGACATTCACACATGAGCGTTTGAACGGGGTTTGCATGTTCGAACGCACAAATTGCGTTCTTTGTCAATATGAACGCCTACAAGCGTTTGTAAGGGCTTCGAATGCACCCCCTCCTCCGTTCGAACATGACATACAGAATCCTTATCTTTATGAAATAAATAACTAAACACAATAAGAAAAGATTCCCATATGGTGTATCCATGTTCGAGACGACTCGGTGAAGTTTAGATCACATCAAATTGTTACTTATTCTGATCTTATAGAATATAGTTCTAAATAAATAAATATTTCTATTAGTTTATATTTTTAAATTAGGCTTATTTTAAATCAAGCTTGATCAAACTCAAATTTTGAATTAAGGCTTGAAATTATTTATTAATCGGACCAGCTTGAGCACGAATTAGCTCAAAATTAATTCAAATTAAAATAATTTTAATTCAAACTTGATCACAAATATAGGCGAAATATATTCACAAATCACCGTGCTAATTCTGCCCACTACATTCTCTCGCCACACAGCATCAACTCATCAAATTGAATTACCAACCATGAATACATCAATATCTATGCCTACATGTAGAGAGGGAAATTGAATTTCTAAATGAATAAACATGTTTGGCGAATGGCATGCAACAAAGAGGGGCGTAAACAGGAGTGTAAATGAGTTGAGCATGAGCAAGCTAGCTTCAGTTCTGGTGAGACTATGTGATGTGATAGTAGTTGATATATCTAAAATAAACTCACTTTTAGGCAATTACTTTAGAAGGTGACTCTTGTTTGGGTAAATAAGTTTAGAAGGTGACTCATTTGGGTAAATAAGTCAAGGGATGATGCTACTCCCGAAAAGCGTCAAATGCGTCTTTGCCCGACGAATCGGTGCCGACTCCGCGCGAACTATTGGGGAGTCGGTGACGCGATTCTCCAATACCACCCCTAAAACCCAAAACCCCAATTCGAAATTCTACCACCTACGCTAAGACGCGATCATGGCGGGCGGTGTCCGAAGCCGCCACCTCCCCCTCCTCTCCAGGTTACTGCTCCGTTCCGCTCCTCCGCAGAACACCCTAGCCTCGCTCACCGCCTGCCGCTCCTACGCCACCAAGCCGTCTCCCTCGAAGCCGAGGGAGAGTCAGGCGGTCGAATCAGAGCCGTCGGAGGACGAGGAGGATCCCTCGTCGGGGATCAGCAGACCGCTCTCGGATATCCTCAAGGAACTCGGCAAGAAGGTTCCCGACTCGCTCGTTAAGACCAGAGTCGAAGACGGCTTCACCATGAAATATATCCCCTGGTTTATATCCATTTCTCTCCTTTTTTTCTTCTTAAAAAAACAGCATCCATCGTATTCCTTCTAATTATAGAAGATTTATTAGGAGAGCTATGATTTTATCAGCTTTTGAACAATTTCCATATGTCGTCGAGAGTTCTATAATTCTATTGGTCGATTACCAACGTTGAGATTGAAAGATTGTTTGATATTTGATGTCAATGATTGCATATGGCACGATCGTTTTCGTTAAATTCTCAAGGCAAATTGGTCGATCCGTATTCGGTGATATTTAGCGCCTGCAGTCATGTAATCCTACTGTGAGATGGAAGTTTATGCAGATTTTACGGCAAAATCTTTAACTCTTTTTAAGTGATATATCCCTAGCGAGCATCTTCATATAGTTACTTTGTTCCTTACACAATTTCCCTTTTGTCATATTTGCAGGCACATTGTTAATAGAATCTTAAATCTACATGCTCCAGGTGTGTTATTTTGTCCATTTACTAGCTTGTAGTAGTGCGCTTTAGATTAAAGCACGTTATAGTTGAAATCTTGGACAAATCATCTTTCTTTTGTTTCTTTACCCCTTCATTTCAGAATGGTCTGGTGAGGTCCGAAGCATTGTTTATTCAGCTGATGGGAAGTCTGTTACTGTTGTTTATCGTGTAACCCTTTATGGAACTGATGCAGAGGTACTTTTTCTTCAAAATCTCTCGCCATTCTGGATGAACTTATCGGCATTAACAGAGCTTTGATTTCCTGCAAAATCCTTGTCTATAAAACATGTTGCAGTATTTTCTGCTTGTATGTGCCTGATAGTAAAAGATAGCTCATTATCCAGCGGAATGACTGAGTCAAGCTGACAAATATTTGGATCGTCTGGTCATTTTAAAACATTAATTGATAGTTGCAGATGAAAAAAAATAAAAAGCTCAACTGAACTTACTCTTGATCATAATATTATCAACAGACCCTCCCTCCTTCCCATCCTTGCTTGCTATCGGGTATCCTTAGTTGTTTCGCTACTGTAATTATAGTTGCCTAACAGATTTTTTTCAATTATAACTTTTACAGTTTTCTTTAAAACTTTATACTCCCAATGAATTTTCGCGGACTACCAAATATCCCTTAAGATCAGGTTTAGTTTGTTGGGGTGTATAAATTTTAACCTTTTTTACGTGTATATACTGGATGATTTGGTGGATGAGCTATTGTGCTTATGACATTACTTTTTAATTTTCTATCCCAAGATGAATGCTGGTACTAATTACCTCAAGAAGAAAAGTTTGAAATGGCATAACATGCTCATGAATTTCTTCGCATCCATTTCATTATTCCTTCTATTTATTCTTGCTTAATCATGCAATATTATATTAAACCTAATTATGTAGTTTGCTTTAGCCTTTAGGTCCATGAATTTTTCCTTTGGTTTGTCAATTCAGTTTCTTTTCTGAACTATATGTAGTGTATTCTGCAGTTTCTGTTCTGAACTATATAATTTGTAGACTTGTTCTCTCCTATAACTATCTATTTCAACAGTTAGGCTAGGTACATATTTTGGTTCAAAAGTCTGGTTTTTCTATTGTCCAATATTGACCTCCACGATTTTTATTATCGCTTTGCAACATCATCATTTAGACAATTATATAGTATTCCAGTAAATCAACCTTTAATAAATTTATGCAACTTTTTAAGCTGTGACATATGTTTTACAACACATGGTGAGAGTTCATGGCTGTGGCATGGTGCATCCAGATATACAGAGAAGCAAGTGGAACAGCTTCTGTCGATGATACCAACTATGGAGACCCTGTGCAAAAGGCAGAAGCAATGGCTTTTCGACGAGCTTGTGCTCGTCTTGGGCTTGGGCTTCACCTTTATCATGAAGACATGTCATAGTTGGCGAGTTTCCTCCAATTTGATATGCAATTTTGTGGGCTTCTTTGGAGCAGAAATGCTTATACGCAATACCATGTTTCTGTTTGACTTCTGTTGGCTGGATGTAAGAAATGACTGTTGTATGCCCTAGAGCTGATTATTCTAGGTTGGATTGAAGCAATTATGTGTGAGCCCATTAGTAGGTGGTGCTTTGTGATATTGTCTGTTGGAAATCTTTGCTTATACAGCTGCAATTTGTCCTCTATCAGCATGCTTTTGCAAGAAGGCGGTTTGGTCTATTACTGCCTAATTCTCTACTCGTCTTAATCTTTTATAGATTATATATTGTACTTCAATATTAGTGGACATTACTCCTATGTGAAATCTGTCTTTGGAAGAACAATAACAATATATTAGATGATGTTTGGATGTAGTTTAACTCCTAAACTTGCTTAGCTATTCTCATTTGGTTACCACAAATCAATTTAGGAAAAATATGGTGTAGGGAATGTAACAATCATATATAAATTTAGTCAGATTTAGTAATGCTTGAATTTTACTTCATCGGTTGTGTTAATCCTCAAGCAATCTTTAGAAATATGGTCACCAGTCATGTCACCCAAAGTTGGATAGCATGTGCCTACAAGTTTTATAAAAGCTTTTAGCTTTATTTCCTTCTTGTTTCATTTTATTTGTTATCAAATCATTCCAGAATAGTTAGTTCCGTGTAGTTGTGTGTTCTGTAACTAAGATCATTTGTTATATTCTAAATCGGAAATTTGTTAAGATTAGTTAATAAAGATCACAAGACAAACATGATATAGTGAAACAGTCCGAACTACAAGCACAACAAAATATTTAATACAACATTAGCCAGTGAACGGAATAATAGATAATAGCATCAGCTTGTTCCAAAGTAGCATGCCAAATTATTACAACCCAAGTCTTATAACAGAACATTTAAAAGCATAATTGAGAGAGAGAGAGAGAGAGAGAGAGATAGATAGAGAGAGACTCTTGGACCTAACCATGGCACTGGGGGAGTGTTAGAAGAGCTGGGACCCAAGAGAACAAAAACATCTTCAGGGGTCCATTGATGTTAATGAGAAAAGTGGGGGATTCTTGAACTCCAAAGCCATATTTGGTGTTCATATGAGAGGACAGGAGGTAGGGCTAAATGCCAAAAACAAACATTAGCACCACTTCATACCTGCCATTGATGGGGCTAAAACTCTCCTTAGAGTCTTAACCAGATGAATGTAGACACAACTGATTGATAATAAAGATGGTTAGCGAAGGCATCTTACCTTTTTCCTTAGGTAAGGTGAGTGGTTGGTTAAATATATTGCTACATGACAGTTAGGTAAAGTTGGTAAGGGTTTGGTCATGGGTTCTCACAAAGTTAAATTGTTTCCAAGGCCTACTAAAGTAGTCTAAGACTATAAAATTGACTAGGGCTTACCTCAGCCCTAGTGTTTGCTAAACACTCCTTTTCTATAGGAAGAAGCATTTGGCACAAGTCAGAGATTTAAAAAGTCCTGCTGATGTTGATTGAACTCCAAGTTAGCTTTGTACCCACACAACCCCTTCTTGGGTCTAGGCTTCAAGCTCAAGTCAGGGTTTCTTTAGTCCTCCAAGATCACTTTTGCTTTAGCTGTAAGTCTTTCTTGGACTGGGGTTAGAAGGGTTTCTCCAACTTTGGATCATGGGACAACATTGCTGGTGAATGATGTTTGTTAGTGACAACCCCACCTTGGGGTATGGAGCTTGAGCCCACCTTTGGGCTAAAGCTATTTCCCAAATCACCACATGAACAAGTGGGACCAGGAGCACTCCTCCAGATCTTTTTTCCAAGTTGTTCTTTTTTAGCCCTTGTGGGACTAAGGCTTGGAGTATAATGGGTAACCCAAATGGGTTTTGTGTTAGAAGATGGATGCATGAGAGACTGACACAGAGGCAACAAAGGTGTAGGGAAGAAGTGAAAGAAATGAAACCATGGTTAAGCCAAGGGTTGCTCAGAAGTCGTGGAAGCAGTGAAGTGAGCAGGGATGAGTCTGTAAGGAGGAGCAGCTGGAGTTGGAGTTGGTAGAGTTGGAGCTGTGAGAGACATACTCATGCCTGTTTTAAAGGGAGACACACTGTTAAGATATTAGTACCACAAATTAACAAAAATAAAGATATCAAGAGCATATGTTCCTACACTAAAGAACATAGTCTAACAATAATACCCATAGTCTGGTGAAAAATGTTTCACATGCGTAGAAAGACTTCCATATGAAGTTTGAACGTCTTAGATTAACATGCCGTTGAGTTTAAATGATTACATTTCTCTTCTTCAATTTAAATTTGTGAATTTCTTTGAAATTGCTGAAATTATGTTATATCTTGTGGAGCAATAGTTTCAAGACATGATTAAATATCAATGTTTATGCAGCATTCAGAAACCAAATAATGTCCATAACAAGATCAAACTACCTAACAATACTGGCGCTTGCTTTTAGATGATAATACATAATCTAGAGCCAGCAATCATGTAATAGAAAATAGAGATAAGCTAACATGTGAATACAAAACAACTTAATTAATTTTATCTGTATGGTGTACTTGAAGATAATGATATAAGAGCATGTCAGAGAGTATTTTAAAGTATCATGATTTCAGCTGTAAATAATACCTGCCTGTGCTGCAGGACTTGGTGCAAGGGACAGTGCTCCTCCATAGTGCTGTGCAAAGCCCGTCACCCCGGCCGTTGCACCCGCAGTGGAATAGTGAAACATGTGAGGGTATTGCAGGCCATAGCCATTTCCACCAGCGTATGAGGTGGCTGAGCCGCCACCTTGCCCAAACTGGAAATATGGGTAGTAGGCAGTGGTTCCATTGACCATTCCAGCTGCCCCTCCTCCATATAGTGGATACTGAGTTGATGCTCCTCCATACATGTTGTAGTAGTTCTGATCAACAACAGAAAAGTTAATAACATTGGAGCCAATGCAGGTTTCCCTTTGAATGCTTGATACTAAGAAATGTTTCAATGATGAAAAAGTTGTAAAATCAACTACTGAATTATTTGCGAGCAACTATAAATGTTGAAAAGCATTACGAGTAATTCATTTCATTAGTTTGTTATTGTTTTAATTCTGCATATTTGGGTCACCAAATGATTCTGAATATCAAAATAATTGGTGGGGGATACTTATCTGATAGCATTAGTTTGGTGCAATATCTTTTCGAAAACAGATGGAATCTCTGCAGATAACAGTGACTTAGTGGATTAGGTTGGTCCAGGTTCAGGTGCAGCACAACTGACAACAGGATCATGCATTGCCTACATTCTGGTCCATCTGCTTAATTTGATGGGGTGATTTATTATGGTCAAGGGACAGATCAAAAAGGTTAGATTTGGATAGAAGGGGCCCCTCCCATGTGCATCTCTAGCTAAATCTTTAACAGATCTTTAAGTACTAGCATGTTAGGAAGGGACAAACCATGACCCAGACCATGTGCATCTGTACAAGGTAAGCTAATAAGAGGACGGGTACAAGGCAAGTTGTATATTTAATTTTCTATAGGATTCAAGTCTAGTAAATGACTCTTTATAACGGAAAAGGGAGCAAGATGTTTTATGAGGTGTTTGTAAGGGCGATTGTAGTCTATCGATAACGTTAACAAGTTTTAGTGATAACTGATAAGTTATTAGTGTCATAGATTTAACTAGAATTTGTAAGTTTTATTTTGTTATCTCAAATTAACATAAAATGTGATTATTTTAGAGCACTTTTGACTGGCAACTCTTTATTCACAGTTATGCTATTCTTTGCTCAATAATGAGATCTCCTGCAAGCTTCTATTTGAGTTCTTTACAGAAAGAAAGTTCTGCTTTCTGACAGAGTTACAGCAAAGGCTCTAGTGTAAAGTAAAACTTATGAACGCCAAAGAAAAATCTAAATTATCCGCAAAAGTTAGATGAAGACGAATTCCATGAGCTCGAAAACAAAAAGAAATTAGAAAGTCCATATTGTTTTAAAGGTTGGTTTGAAACTTCAAATATGTTCATTGTAATGCCATCACAACAATCTATCGACAGTCGTTTCTTCTACCCCTCAAAAAAAGAAAAGAAAAGGACAGTCGTTTCTTCTCTTAACGGCATTGTATTTCTGCAGATATCTTTTATCATGATATTCTCATCTAACATTATAGCTTTTACAATGCATGTGTTTATTTTAGATATATAAATGATAAATTCTATTAGATATTAAGTTAAATAAAATCAAATATTAACTATACTATAATTTCTTCAGAAGTAAAATAGAAAGATAATACAGCAAGAAGAGAGGAGGTAGGACAAACCGCAGGGTAAGTGTATTCTGGAGAATAAGGAGAGTACCTGAAATTAGTATAGGATAAAAAAAAAACTAAGATTAGTAACTCGTTTAAGGTTGCTCAAGTTATCATCTGAAGGAAGAGATGCTATCAGGTCCATTATCTCAGTAACGTATGCATGTCTTTAGTATAATACTCATGCATTTGCTGACTACCATAAGATATCAAAAGCATGCATATCATATTCTAGAGCGCATGCACTGCAATTCCATAGCTGAGGAGAGAGAGAGAGAGAGAGAGAGAGAGAGAGAGAGAGAGAGAGAGTGCCATTAATGCTCATACTCATGAGTAATATTTGATGCATGCAAGACTCCAATATCATATGCTAGAGCATGCGCATGCATTTTAACATCATAAATGAAAGGTTGCATTACTATACAAGCGTGCACTTAATCCAAAAAAGAAAAGGAAAAGTAGTGTGCAAGTATGCACGCGTGAGAGAGAGAGAGAGAGAGAGAGAGAGAGAGAGAGAGAGAGAGAGAGAGAGAGAGAGAGAGAGAGAGAGAGAGAGAGCAGAGCTATGTCTAACATATGTACCACCACCATGATACATGTGCCATGATGCATGCATGTGCACTCATGTGATGGACCTTTAGCAGTTGTATTCTATGACAATGAGGGGGTAGCTTACCCAAAGACATTGTAAGGGATCCCTTGTTGAATGGCATAATGAGGGAAGGTGGTGGCATGATGAGATGAGAAGGCATTGCCCATCCCACCTTGAACCCCTGTGTGAAATGACTTCATCGCCCTATAGCTCCTATTTCCTCCTGCAAAATTAATAAAGGAGAAGAAGAAGAAGAAGAAAAATTTCTTATGGTAACCAAATCCAACAAAGCTTGTCGTCTTGTACTATAATGACCAGTTCCAGTCTCATCTTTTAGGGTACATAGGATTTCCATACTAATGTAAGGACTAAGTTAATAATAATAATAATAATAATAATAAAAACACTAACCACGTTGGGGAGTAGTAGGCCTGGATCTTTGGACTCCAAGGGAAGCAAGATTGCAATTAGTCCTCCTCCCATCTATCACTGGAGCCGGATCAACGCAAGCCCTAGTTGCGGCCTCCGGATCACGGAAAGTTACCTAAGAAATTGGAACAAAAAAAGAAGCTAGCTATCACTTTATGCAGGAAACGAATCAATCCACGAAGCTGGGAAACGGAAAATTGGTGAAGAGAATTAACTCACAAATCCATAGCCTTTGGATCTCCCAGTGTTCTTGTCAGTGATCACCACCGCCTCCAAGATCTCCCCAAACTGCTCAAAATACTTCCTCATGGTCTCCTTATGGGTCTCCCATGCCAATCCCCCGACAAACACCTTGGTGTAGGTTGTGTCCCCAAACTGCCCCGCCATATTTGATGGAGTCATCCCTTCCCTAAGCTCCTTCTCCTTCTCCTTCTTCTTCTTCTTCTTCTTCTTCTTCTTCTTCTCCTTCTTCTTCTTCTTCTTCTTCTTCTTCTTCTTCTTCTTCTTCTTCTTCTTCTTCAAAGATTAGAGGTTGAGGAGAGCGAGGGGGGAGAGGAGAAGAGAAAGAGAAAGAGAGGGAGAGAAGAGAGAGGAGCTAAAGAGGGGGAAAAGGAGGAGAGCAGTGGGGGTGGTGGTGGGGGGGTGGAAAATAGGACATGAGACATTATATGTACTCTTTTCCACAGCGCAGTCTGTTATTATTCATCATCCCTCGTCCTTTTTTGGTCCAACCCCAAGTTGATTACAATAATACACAGGTAGGGGCACCCAGCTAGCTCGATCGGTCTGGGTGCAATGACTAATCTACCCTCGCTTTTCGAAGGAACTACGACTTCGGCGATGGACCTGACTTCGATCCACCTTGGGACCTTAGGAGTGGCAAAAAAACGGAACGGGGGGAGATTCTAACGGGATGGTACTATTGGTGAGAGGTAGTTATTCCGAATCTTGAGACAAAAGACTGGGTTTGAGGTGATGACCGCGGATTAGTTTTTAAACTACGAGCTTTTTAAAAGCTATATAGGGGATTGGTGTAAGGGTTTTTGGGAGGTGGTGAGTTTAAAAGGACAAGTGAGAGGGACATAGGATGCTACCACTGACACCATGTGGGTGTTATTAGAGGAAGAGGTCTTTACGTGAGAGAAAACGGGGGAGTATTAGTGCAAGAAATGCACATCCTAATAATGATTAGAAAGCTAATTGATTCGTATAAATTAATAGCCCCAGTTTGTAATTCTACCGATCGAGGACGTTAAATATAATGAAACCTCTTAAAAGGGTAAAAGAAAAGGGTACGATGGATCACCATCATGTGGTCTTCTTAGGGATGAGCATGATGGACATGGAGACATGTTGGATTGGCGATCGATGTCCATGATGGAAGGGATGGATGGCTCATGGTCATCCATCGTTCTGTGATGGCTGTTCCATTTCCACCCAACCGCAAGAGCTGGGCAACGACAGAAAAGCTAAATTAACTTTCACCAACTCCTACGCTCTACTTGGTTTACTAAGCCAGCTATGAAGGGAACAATTTTTGTCCTCTCTGCTTCGTATGAACAACTTTGGAGGACACCGTATTTTTTTTCATAGAAGTTTATAGATCACACCCCCATATTTTACTTATTTTTAAATTTATATCAAGTCTATGAGGATTTTATAACTAGATCATCTATTTTTTACTATAATTTTTATTTGACACCACGAGTTAATTTACACCGTACCAATAAAAATATATTTTTATTATAATATACTAAATAATTTATAAATTATATATATATATATATTTTTTTTTATCCTCTTATTTTCTCGCATCTTCTATATTATCCCTATTGCCTCATCATGCTCAAGCCGGAGATTTTGATCCCTAAATTGGAGTTGGTTGAGATGCTTGGCTTACTACATCTTCTCCCGCAAAGCTCCTAGTTGAAGATGAGAAAAGTATGGCTCACTCCATAATTAGTGTATGCATTTTTCTAAATGTACATCATTTTTTAGTAGAGGTAAGGGCATGTCTACGTCTCTCCCTACGGTTATGGTTACGGTTGTACCTTTGTAAATAAACAAGACATTAGATCCCATAACGTCTGAATTGGAAAGAATAAATATTATTTAGCAGAAAAAGAAATGGATACCTCGTGAGAACTAAATAAGATTCAACAAAAGAAAAGTTTAAAAACGAAAACCATTTGACCATGAGATGAGGTTTCTTAACGGTGCCATTGTTTTGGATGGAAGAAAAATATTTTTGCACCGTGCGAGGATGATAGTATTATATACTTAAATTATGTATTATAAACACTGACTATATAATACGTTCTAATTGGACATATTAATATAATTTTAATTATTACGTATATTAATTACGTAATACGTTCTAATTGGACATACGAATATTAGTTTAATTATAATTAACTTACTCTTAAATAATATTATTTAGCTTTTCAGATATGTTGATATTTAATGTACAATATTTTTGTCTCAGAAAGTAATAATTGGCCCACATTATTCCAAAAATTTCTATTCATATGCTCCATGAGATGATTGAATTGCATCTCTTTATATACTTATCAGCTTATGGCACTTCAGCTTCAAGAGTTCATTCTTTTCTAAATATAGCAGGTAAGCTTCTACACAATTATATGTCGCATTGAACTTATCTTCAATATTAGTTCAAGTTCATTATAAAGTTAGATGCACAAATTTATCGACATTTCGCCTTCATCAATTAGAAATAGATCGAATAAAAATAAAGACAGGAAAAAAAATATTCTTCGAAAAGATTCTCATTAGGTTTGTCCTTGGTGTCATGTGAATCAATGATATTCATTATGACAACATTATAGGGATTACATATAAGAGAATCAATCCGACAATTAGGTACGTAATGTCCCTTTAGATCAAAAAGTTGTTTAGCTAGATGATGAGAAGAGACAACCTCTCTTTTACCCTAGCCGTTTTGGCGGTAGAAAAAGGGGACCTCTACTAGAGTTTTTCACCACGACTGTTTTTTTTTTTATACCCGTCTATTTACTTGATTTGTGATGCGTAATCTTCCAAATTTGGGAGGAAATTATTTGATCTTTTAATTTGTGAAAACTCGCAATATTAGATTGAACCACGATCCAACTTTATTTTGGAAATCTAAATACCAATAAATAGGATTCATTTCATACTCTTAAATTAAATATTTTCATAAAGAAGTTACAGAAGGATCCTATCATTGGATTCAACTCATTGGTGATTTAAAATGCATTATGCCACAGGTAACTCATGCCGAAATGTTGAACATTTCAATAAACTTAGTAATTATCTAATTTATTGGATTCTTTAAATTTTGTCTAAGCAATTATTATACATAATTATTTATTTCGAAGGTATTTTAATCAAACTTTGGAGTAGATAGTGATTCAATCTGTGTTGATCACCCAATGCAACAAAAATGGAGGTTAAATATACACTTTCAGTTATAATAAATGAGTTAGTCCCCAATGAAATAATGCTCGGATAACTAAAAAGATTTACGTTGTACGAGTATTCTTAGGTTCCAATTCAAGCAAATTGGTCGTTAGCTAATAACGTCAAATATAGATTTATTTTCTAAACATTATAGAAAATTAATTAATCGGTTCCAACGTATCAAGTATGCTAACTTAGGAAAATTTTCACAATATGGGCTAAAAAACAATAGGGTTTTTACGTGTATACTCTTCAAAAATATATCTTATTTATTTATACGTCTTCTTAAAGTTGGTATTTGTATGTATAAAACATACATTATTTTCATTGTACGAATGGTCACTTTTCAAGTTAAGTCTTAATTTAATAGAATAAAGATAAAACAACATTCTTAACTAGAAAAATTTATGAAAATTAGAATAAAAATAATTCATCTTTTTTATGCATGAATAATAGTTTGTTAACTCCAAAGAATATTCATACAAAAACTAATAATTTAAGCAAATATGTATCAAAACCATATGTTTTGAAGGTCATTTGCAAAAGTTGATATGACAATTTTGAAGATAATGTATGCAATATATATATATAATTTCTGCTAGCATTTAATATCACCCTACGGAGCATTTCATGTTTTCTTCAGAAAGATACCATCCTTGAGAGCATACTCGTTGCTCCTTAAACTTTACTCTAAAGGTAAAAAAAATATATAAATATTTTAATAATAACAGGAGCAAAATTGCTACGGATGTAAAAACCCGACAATGATACAAACATATAAGCAAAACTCTTCCAAAGGGATTCGTCACACGAATCCATTTTTAAAAAAGATCAACGAGTTTAACAAAATCCACCTTGCTTAAAATATATCTCCTCAATAGACGGCAACTTTTCTCTTTCTGATAGTTTATAAGCACGGCACACACTTTTAGGCATTAATTACCTATCAAAACTGTAGTAGAGAAAATTATTAAATTTTGTTTTCAGAAAAAAAAGTCCATAGACCCAGATTCGATTCAACTGCCTCACAACCTACCCAACATTGGCTTTGCACTATGAAGTTGTTAGACAATCCTTGCCATCAGTCCTGCGTCAATGAGGTAGAGGATCTATCTCATATTTCTTTTTCATCTGTGTTCATGCTAGCCAATGGCTTGTTGGGAGATGGCTGATGGCTGATGCTACGATGTAGTTGGACGCGGCTGTCTTGCATACAAGCTTGCAGTGCCAAATGCCAATGCATTTTGGCAAATTTGGAAGGCTCGACACAGGAGATCCGTCCACAATGAAGCATCTCCGGACTCCGGCTACTGTTTGTCTTTAGGCGGACTGTCCTTATGGACCACTCCTACTTTAAGGATATGCTACCAACTTCCTCTCCTCGGCCCAGCATAGAATGCTCTTGGGTGGGATCCATCCTCCCCTCGTGAACTCCTGTAAACTAAACTCGAACGCACTTCGAAGCAAGGTGGTATTGGGTTTGTTATTTGTGAGTTGTGACCACCTTGGTTCGATTCATGATATGGCCAAGGCTGACTTCACTACATGTGACGACCTTGTGCTTGCGGCAGCTACTGCTGTCCTTCAGGGTCTTCGTTTGGCAATCAACAACCTTATCTCTCTGTTCCAGACTTCCAGTTTGGCATAATCATTTAACATAGAATAAATAGAAAAAGATATACAAGAAAATAAATGTTTTTGGAGGCTCGTGCTTATCATATGTTGAGAAGAATGATATTTTACAGATTATGAATATAGTAAGGAGATAATTTTTTCACTGAATCTTTTGATACGGGTTTTGATCGTCGATGTTAGTGGCGTATTCTGTAACCCTGGCAGCTAAGCAATGCACTTTAAAAAAGAATAGTATTCCACCACCCTCGCCCTCGCTGATTTGGAGGGCAAGTTGGTGAGTTCATATTAATATCTCAACAAATTAAGCTCAAGGGAATAAATACCTTTATATTCCTATGGGCGTAAAGGAATGGAAGTAGAGCAGAAGGCCTCTCTCCACTCCTTGTTTCTTTTGTCCATCTTTTTAATATGTTACTTGATGGCAGCTGTCTCCAACTAAGCATTTGACCGAAAGCGATAGATGACCGGGTGCGGACAGCAACGGTGGTCGTGAGCCCCTGCCCCCGCTGGGGCCCGCCGATCTGCCACGTCGTCCGGCTAAAAGGAGAAAAAGGAAAGGGAGTTAGAGGCTGAATTTTATAAAAAGAAAAAAGAATTAGAGGCTAAATGGTTCTCACATAAGAGGGAGGGAGAGAGAGAGAGAGAGAGAGAGAGAGAGAGAAGATTACTATGTTTCACTAGGTGTTTGCTATTTATTGTAAATATAACCGAGCCTACTTTAGCAACTTGACGGAACGAAGGTTTGTTGACTCACGAGAAGGTACGAAATTTCTATTTTTGAACCAAGAGACGTATGCGGCTATAACTCAGCTCATGTTCGTTCCCCCCTGAATTTCGCCGATACCGCCTTTGGTAATCCAGACTTTAGCATCATGAACATTAGTTCGTTTTTTCCCTCTACAAAAGTGTCGCACATGATTTTTTTCTTAAATTTTTTTTATTAAGAAAAAGCTCATAGGCGAGTGAATTTATTCATAGATAATTACAAGCTAAATATATAGATAAATGAGGAAAAATAGTTTGAACGATCCCGTTCTCTGAACAACAAAAAAATAAAATTTGAACAAATTCCACTACTTAAACAGCACGACAGGAATTTACATTAGAACCCAAAGGGCACAAAAAAGTAAAAAGCTGCCCAAGTCGCAACACCGGTCGGAAATATCTATAGACCACCGCTGGTTGATGTACCCTAGAGCACACCTAACTAGAAAAAAGAACAGGCCGAAATCGAGCTCGCCAAGACAACTGACCGCCCAAGAGGTGGACTCGATGGGCACAATGAGCTGCTTGAGGTTCAGATCTGCTCTCAGCTTAAAGCCCCCCCTATGAGAGGACACTGGCAAAGAAGACAAAGATGATATCCAACGTGTGGGCTGACCGAGAATAAGCAATAGAGGTGATGCAGATCACCAATGGAATGAATAAATAAGAAAAGATAAGTATAAGAAAAATGAGAGAAAGAAAGGATAGTTGCCGGGAAATTAACAGGTAAAGCCCTCCAAAAAAAGGGGGCGAGAATGGAACAGGAACCGTAGATGATCTAAAACTGAACAGACAGAACATTGGCAATCATATTCCTTCCGGAAAAGGACATTGGGTAGACCTCGACTCGTGTATACATATAATGTACACAAATTGGGCACCATGCATCACTCCCAGAATAATTTTTGAGGGAACCTTCTGCAAACAGAATAATGCGGGACATGAATGAATTAAAATGTCTTACAAATATAGCCCTAGACCAAATAATTGATGCCAAATATTCTGCTGGTAAGATGGATTAACTGTTTCAAGGCCTTTGGTATTAACAAACAAAAAACGATTGCCACCAACGTCAAATGACTATATAAAGGGAGATATAGTACACTTCTGACCCCGCATACAATGCACAGAACTGGCAAATTGCTTGCCCTTTAATGGTGCATCTGCAGGTTTCATGCATGCAACCCAATAAAAATTTGCAGTAACCTGTGAAACTTACTTTTCAAAACAGACGAGCAAAGAACTGACAGCCACACAAGTTAAATTTACACAAATAACATATGGTTCAGCTCCAGCTAAAACAAATACATACACAGATACTGCCAAGAAAATACTCAATATCAATAGAGCACTTAAAACACGCACCGTCCATGCATGCTTCGAACTAGGCTTACTATTTGGAGAACAGCTGTATACGACCTTATAAACTCGTGAGGAATACAACTTAGCCTTCTATAAATTTTCTAGACCCCTAATTAAACTGCACTAGGCTTGCTTTAGTTATATCTTTGAAAAAAGAAGTTCAACTCACATGAAATCTTGTTGCTGGCCTCTACGAGATTGAAGATTCCTTATTCCAAGGTAGAAAGAACATCAAATCTTTTGAGACAAATTTAAAGGAGAAAGTGCTATACCCTTCACAAACTCGCACTCAACTCATACATGAAGCCCAGAATGAACTGAGCTCGATCCAAGCCTACTAATATCATTCCTAGTTATCAAGCTGCCCTCAGCTCGACTTGAATTAGCTCAGATCCAGAAAGCTTCTTTAAAATGTGTGCGTGTGCTCACATACCTGCATATTCTTACAAAAATATTCAAAAGCTAATTTGGGGATTGTTCAATAAACGAACACAAAATTTCAGCTCAATCTCAGGGAGTTTTGAACTCAACTAGCTCAAAAAACGACCTTGGCTCCCAACTGACACCCCTACTTGGAGTTGCCTGCAAACTGAAGCCTAAAACTTGCAACAACCAACCCAAGGACTCAAACCCATATAAATGGAACTCCACATATGGAGATAAGGAAGCAAACCCTGTTCCATTGAAACTTTTAAAACTTAGCACAGGATGTGTCTGTAATACCCAACTGCTACAAGAGTATAATACCATATATTTATATATCATATATCTATAAGAAAGCAAACAGTTACAAGATATCCATAATACAAGATATAATACATAGATCTATCATTGTACAAGATGTCTTATCGTATCAATATAAGATATATCATATAATACAAGAGTATAATACCATATATGTATAAGAAAACAAACTGCTACAAGATAATCCATATCCATTACCTCCAGTCTTCCAAAGAGTATGGTACCACAGACAACCCGATACTGGAAACATATATGGTTACTATTCCTCTACTAGCTTCCTATTATTATAATGTGATAAAATATGCGGCAGCATCTTTTAGCAGAACCAAAAAAAAAAAAACCTCTGCCTATCACATGAAGTTTCAGCTTTGGATCTTTCTACTATGCATGTATACCAAAAGGTGTATAATCCATAAGGATGTAAATACAACACATTATTTTATCAAAAAAGAGAGATACCACATTCCAGAGAATTAAGCAAAACCATCATTTAACATATACAGGTTCAATGCCTAAAAATTATAGTAACTATTATAAGACCATAGAGAAAATTAAAAAAAACAAGACACAAATGGCAACAAATATCACAGAATAATATGATCAAAGACAATTTCAGGCAGCCCCATAGCAAATATGAAACTAGAATTTTACAAACAATAAACATCAAGAAAATATCAAAGCTTTTTTACAATATCGTACAAGAACATCGGGAAGTTCCACAAGATATAAGCAAGAAAATACCACAGACTATCCCTTAAAAAGATGCCTCACTAAATAAACAAAAAGCAGTAAGAGAAGAGCTTGCGGAAACCTAACTTCAACTATTAGATAGTACATTATATCCTCATAGAAGAATTGCACATCAAGGACAGATGTGGAAATTTACATTATCTTATATGAGGACATCCAGATGTTGCAACATAACAGCCTACCTTTAAATGCTTGACCTCCTATAGACAGAGAAGCCTGTTGATACCTGGTTCCTACAATCAGATGTTACAGTACATACCCTTGTACAGATCATAGCATTATGCTAATAAGATGGATATGTGATAGGTTGCTTTGCAGCTTGTCGGCTAACGCCATTCAACATAGAACCAAAGATACGCCTAGAATACTCATAATTGTCATTGGTGAACCCTCTACTGACTAACCCATCAGAAGGTGCTGTTACATCAACAAGTTCGGTAAAAAAAAAAGAGATTTAGAAACATGAAGAATGGGTGTGGAACATACGAACAAAATCCAAGAAACCAGATTCACCTTGCGAATAAACAGGGGAAGCATTGTGGCTGGAAACCCTGCAGTTAGTTATGAACTGTGCTGATTCTCGGGGCACATCAGTGTCCCAATGATTGACAAGATGTGGTTTTGATAAGGGAGGAGAGTTTGGTTTAGGTGTTACCAAACTACTTGCATTTTGAGTGGGCTTGTCTTGCCCAGATATCTGTACAAAATGGGATCTTTTAGTCAGCTTGTCCTTTACAGACAAAACCTGAATTCAGTGACCAATGAAAGATTATGCTGAACTAGATGACCATAAGGAGAATAAGATTATCTCCACCGCTAGCCATAGATCAATCCAAAATTTTATACTTTCTGAACATCAATAGAGAAATAACGTTAACTAGCAGGGGGGATAATTTCTATGTTAAATTACTTTAAGCTCATTGGACATTTTTCTGATCAAACTACTAATTATCATCATAATGAGTACTCTCAAGTAACAATATCAACTGTACAGAAATAAATTACGGATTGCAGGTACTTCTTATGCAAGACTATTTTTGGACATTGACAAAGTCCTAATTACCTCTGTTCACTGTTTTTAATTTTATACTTGGCTTCTACCGTACTTAAGTGTTCCAATGATCCTAAGAATTGATATACTGTTAGGAAGATAAAAAGATACGCACCGCAAATTTAAGAACTCTATTATGAAGACGAACAAGGCCAGAGAAAAGCCTAACAGCATAGTCTGCAATCTCCTCCGATTCATACTCGGCAAAAGCATAGCCCTTGTGGCGGTTAGTTTCCTTATCACGAGGTATATGTAGGTCTACTACATGACCTACCTGAATAAGAATCTCATACAAGACTCTTTCAGTAACCTTTTCATCCAAATTACCTGTTAAAAATACACTTCAACAATCAATACAACAACTAGGTTCCCCCAAGAGCATATCAGATTCCATATCTAGCTAGAAAATGAAAAGTAAACTACATGATACTGACATAAAAACTGACAAGAACACAACAAAACAACCAACCAAATTGATCCAGGATATATTAGTATTGGCCCTATCATGTTCCAGTGAAGAAATTAATTCAACTCAACCTCAAAAGCAATTGTCCCCCAAGAACCAACAAAGTAGATCTATAAGGTGATGTTACGATAATAACTAATATTATGTATTTCCAACCAGAAATACTGCACCTGAACATTCTTATGTATTTCCAAACAAATTTAGATACCTACGTAATTATACTGGAAAAATCTGCAGATTAGTTGTCTTCAAGTATGGTTTCATTGCCACCCCTCAGCTAAGAGAATCGAAATATGATCCTTTCTGTTCCATTACTATAAACAATTTCTTGCATCTCACCTTCAATGATACAAGTAAGCCCCTCTGTTTTGTAAACAATTCAACATTAGTCATTATTATGTCTTAAATGCATTGCTCTAAATTTGTACTGTATGATTGATTTCCTCTTTCACCATTTCATGCAACCTTATGCTCCAAAATACAGAGATAAGAGTAATAATGAATAGATGGGGGAAGATATAGATAAATTAGTTAACAGAAGGAGTGTTTTTAAAAAAAGAATACACTTAGATTGGAGACTGGGTCCATCACAGGAGTCATAATCCAATGCCAAAAGGAACAAAAGAATGGGATATTGCTGAAATGGGATTTTGAGAAGGCTTGTGATAAGGTTAGCATGGGATTGTAATAGCATAAGAGAAACAAGAGTGTCTGGATGTGGGGCATTCAGTAAAATATGTTGAGCGTGCCGACTGGATCAATATTTATCATCTTCTCCATCTGTCTTGGTAGCAAATCAGTTAATTAGAACAAGTCAAATAGCATGTTCAAATACCAAGTAAATGCAGACAAATTAATAAATTTTTCCAGGGTCTTGAATCTACCAAGCGTACAAAGGGGCAGAAATTTGAAATGTTTGTTATACTATTTTGAGGAATTGTCATCGCCAAATAAATAATGAGCACTTTGCATATTTGGGAGTAGGTAAGGAATTCTACTCAAAGAACTAACAACGAAAATATAAAATGAAATCTGAGAACATTGTCATCAGTCATGGATCAAATTTACACTGACACATTCGGCCAAATAATAGAAATCAACATTCACATTCCAGATAATTTAAGATGTCTATTTCTCCCTCAAAGGAATAAATACACAAGAACCAGTGATTGACAGCTCAAGTATGCGAAAAGTACTAAATCACGATAATATATAGTTATGCTAAAGACTTCTCCTAGAATGCACAGCAGCTTCCAATAAAAATGATATATGAAGCAACTGCAATAATGAAAGCACAAATCAAGTACTCAATAAGTACTAAAATATTAATTATCAGATCATGAATCCATACCAGATCCATACGAACCAATTAGCAGATCCTACAATACCGTACCCAAAATCCCTAATCGACCATAGACATCTCAATTTATCACAAAATCTACTTAGAACTATATAATATTCCAATTTCCCGCTGGATCTAGGAAAATTGAAGTAAAAGCGATCAATACGTCAAAACTGATCTGAAATCAAACCTATGTAAACCGTGCACGACGTATTCCGCGCCATCGCTCCCAGACCTAAGAGAGAATCCCCCGACGAGATCACCACTGACTTGCTCGAGATCGAGATCGAGAGAGAGAGAGAGAGAGAGAGAGAGAGAGAGAGAGAGAGAGGCAAACTTGACCACGGAAATCTAATCGAGAGGCATTTTTGGAGATGGCCCCCAGCACTAAATAGCAGTTCGTGACCGACATAGGAGGTAAGGTATACCCACCTCTCTTCTATGGTGAATCCTAGCCGACCATGAGTATAATTGAACGGTGTGCATTCGCTCTATTGTCCTCTTGGTTGCGTGTTCCCATGGAACGTTTTAACAAAAGTATTCGGCGTAAATTCTTAGAGGTTTTGACCAAACTAGCCCTCTCAAATCATTACGATACGTATCAAAGTACATTTTAAAAACTTAAATACGAGAATATATTTATTAAATATTAAATCCTCTAAAAAAATTTACCAACTGTAAAGAAAAATTAAGAGCAAATTTAAAATAGTAAAAACTCGTAATTCTAATATAACACGGAAGATGGGCTAAAATGCCTAAATTGTCCCTAGCAAATAGGGGTGTATACTAGCTTCGCTCAAGCTCAAGCTCGGCTCAAAATTAATTTCGAGCCTTCTAACTATGCTCAAACTTACTTCAATTCAATTCGAGTCGAGCCAAATTGAGTTTGAGCCTGATATGAGCCTACTATCAAGTCTTATTTAAGCCGAGTCACAACATATTATGCTGAAGTTTAATATTTTATTATGCTAAAGTTTAACATTTTAACTCGTGTAATTATAACAAAAGCTAATCAAATTAAGAGTCCCAACAAAGGATGCTTTGCCAACAGTTGGAGGAGGACCAGAGGAGGCCGAGCTTACTAACGGTGGAGAAGGAGAAGGACCAGAGGCCAAGCATGCCGACAATGGAGAAAGAGGAGGAGGACTCGAGTTTGTCGACGATGGAGGAAGAGGAGGATCGAAGGAGATAGACGGAGGAGGATGACCGAAGGAGGCTTACTAGCTATTTGACGAGAGCAATTGTGAGAATTGAGATTTGGGAATTTGAGGGAAGGTTTAGAGATTTACACTTTGGGTTTTATATCAAGTCTGAGCGAGCTAACTCAAGCTCAAACTCAGGCTTGACTTGAAATAAATTTCAAACCTAAAATTTAGGCTCGTGCTTGAGCTTTAATCAAGCTGAGCCCGAGCGGCTTATTTATTGTGACACCTACTAGCAAATCAGCTATGCTAAGATTTCAATTTTCTGCCCGGGCTCTCATTTCATTTTTCCTTCCTGGTATATTTTTTTTCTCCTTTTTCTCGAGACGAAGATATCTTTTCTTCTCCTCTTTACTTTTCTCTGCACTCCGTTGTCTGTCTCCCTCTCTTCCTTGATCGACTATGTCATTGCTCCAAATGACAAGTCTTAGTTTTGGACCCAAATCACGGTCGCGGTTCATCAAAAACCACCGACTTGGAGATGACATAGGCAAACTACCTATATACCACCGTCCTCTCCACATCCTTCTCTTCTCCAATCTCTCTCACCTTTCATCTTGTGAACAACCAGTCTTCCTCTCTACCATACTCTATGACCTCTTCTTGAACTTCGTCTCCTCTAATCCCTTCCTTTACTTCATCGTCGTCATTGTCCTCCTCGTCGCACGCCATCACGTCCCTCCTTGCCACTCCTTCTCCCATTGCCTATCAAACCCATCGCATCTCTAACCTCATATAATACTAGTCTCACCGCATTAGTAGTTGTCATTGTCATGGCATCCCCTCCACCCTTTTTGCCAGTTTACAAACTTTGTTGTGATGTTTTTCAAGGTGAATGTTGTTTAGTCTTTTGTATGGTCTCCTAATAGCCACTGGACTCTGATCCTTTTATGTTTGTATTTTTGCCATGATCGACTTTGTTAAAGATATTTGGGTCTGTCGAGTCTTCTACTATATATTCTTTCTATAGTGTTACTAGCCCGATGGATGACTTCCTTGTCTCTCTGCTCATTGTTGTGCATGAATCTTTATTTTGATTGTTATATTCTTAATACTATGCTTCTAATGTTATTGAGTTTATCTCTTGCCAGTGTGGGATTTATTCACCCCTTCTCCTATTTTTCTATTTGCGTTTCAAGTTATAATCAACCTGAATTTTAATGAATAGTTTTGATGGGAAATTACTTCTATTGATGCATTTGAGATATAAAAAAGAATCTAATAATTGGACTTCCGTAAATTGATTAAGATACTTGGCATTTAAATTTCGACTAAATACAAGGAATAAATACAATATATTTACCCCAACATACATGTCTAAGAGTAACGATTAAATCTTCGGAGAGATTCCATACCTCGCCTTTTTTTTTTTTTTTTTTTTTTTTTTTTTTCAAATAAAGCTGCAAACGGACAATCCAAAGAGCCGTTTAGAAGAAGGGAGGCATGTGAACGTGAAATCTGCAATCATATGCACAAAAGCCTTCTAAAATCTAGAGATGAGAGAAGGCGATGATAAATAAGAGGTGAACGAACTCCTCTCCTTTCTATCTCTCAAATGGAAACGCATCGATTTCAAAAATCTCGATCGAAATTGAAGACGATCCTTAGATCTTACCAGGTGAGGGGAACCGATCTATCTGCAGATCTGTTTGCTTCTTTATTTCTATCTCTATTCTTTTCGTGTGCTTCTTGTATTCCACCTTAGATTCGACCTCAGATGCTAGTTTTTATTTTTCTGGGATATGATTCGAACTTAGTTTTGGTTTGGTTCCAGATTCCGATTAGGTGCCAATTGTTGGGATCTTCTGTTATTTGTCGAGCTCGGCCGCAGCCCGCAGTGAGCAGGAGGAAGCCATTTTTTCCCCTCTTATAATCAAATCGATTATACGTAGATGATGAAGAAATGGATTTCTAGGGGAAATAAGAGAATTGAATGGAGTTGAAAAGGTTGAGAATAAAGTTATTCTATACCTTTCTCATAGCTTTACTCAACACCTCAAAATTCCATCTTAATCTGTATCGATTAATATGCGAGAAAGAGGGTTTCCTATCTGCACCTGAATTGCTTGTGGCATTGTGATCTTCACACGCATTTCCTCATATAATTTCAGATCAGGGCATCATTTACACAATAGAAAGAAATGGTTTCACTTCTTTTCTTCTAAATTTTTTTGCTTTTCTGTTCTCAAATATTGTACACAATATTGTCCTTAAAGTTGTAATCTTGTTTTACTTTATTTCTTTTCACTCTTATGATAATTAACTTATGTTTCCTGGTTAGCAGAGCTGAATTGGATTGATGAGCAATGCAGAGGTCGCGTAGAGCTCTTCTGCAGAGAAGAATTGCATCGGAAAATAGCAGCATTACAGGAAGGAAGAGCTTTTATAAGGTGTCTCTTTCTCTGGTAATTGCTTCATGGGTTCTGATCTTCTTCCTCAATTCTTTCATCAGTCATGGAAATGGCTATAGAGGTAAAGCTCCTTCATGGATTTTTTGTTTTTTTTGCCCTTTCTTTTTATCTCTTTGGATATCTGTTTCCGTGATTGACTATGGAGACTAGAGAGGTTGTTGATGAAGTTGTTTGCATACATTTTCCTGTTTTGCTGCAAATATTTTGAAGCTCCTTTTATAATGCCTTCTCCTTTCAGTGCTGGCCATTTCATTGACCAAATTTACCCTTTTGAAAATTTGTTACCTTAATGGAATTTAAATTCTAACTTGGCAGTTGTGGCAAGCGTGATATTTGCAGCTACTGTTCTTGATGTTCTGATAAGTAAATATGACTCTTTTGATCACAATATGATGCATATACGTAGGGGAATTTAGTATTACCCTATAATACTTTTGCCATTATACTTTGGGATAATTTCACTGGGACCTTTCAAACTATTGCCTATTTCACATAGACCCCTTTGTCTTTTTTCTTTTGAGATACATTGACATGACACCCGTAACTATCAAAATCCTTTCAAATGCCGCTTCAATTAGTTATCCATTACTTTTATTTCTGTTAAAAAATGACATGTGAGTGTCACATGATTAATTTTAGACTCCATAGGAACTATTTTTACTCTTTAAGAGGAAAGAAAGAGAGAAAAGTTAAAAATAGACAATTTTTTTTATTAACATTGTTATGGGGGTGAGGAATTTTCTTATAGTTTAGGGGGTTAATGTATACCAAAAAAAAAAAAAAAAGAAGATAAAAGAGTGCACATGAAAATGAGCAATAGTTTAGAGTATCTTAGTTGAATTATCCCTTATACTTTAGTTCTATTCTGATACTTGAGATAAATTGGTCGGAATTGATGTTTTCGAATTGTCAGACACATTAAATTTCATGTGAATTTACACTTTTTTCCTATAACATTTTCTCATACATGTTTCCTTACCGATTCTCTTGAACTTTTGGCAAAAAGAATCTGAAGAAGATGAATAGAAGAAGAGGGCCATGCTGACATTTTTTTCTGTTAAAATTTCCTCCATTTCTCTTGTACTTATTGAGTAATTTATTTTATATTTAGATGGACAAGGTTCTGCTGTTACTGAATCTACATGGCATGAAGGTTCTCCCAGTCAAGATAAACAATCAGATTCTGAAGATACTATGGCAGTATCAGATACCAGTTTCAATCACTATGCTGAGAGCACCCTGACTTTGGATGAAGAGACAAATGATAACTCAGGAGCTAATGGGGAAAAATATAATCTTTCAGAAGCTGGGAATGGACATGTACCTGAGATAGATACTGATCCAGGAAACAAGACAGATAAGGACGGAGCTATAAGGAGTGATCGGTTGTCCAGGATTGCTCCTGGACTTGACGAGTTCAAAAGCAAAGCAATCGCTGCAAGAGGGAAGGCGATTGCAAGCCAAACAGGTATTGTGATACACCATTTGGAGCCTGGTGGAAAGGAATATAATTATGCCTCTGCTTCTAAAGGTGCAAAGCTCTTGTCTTTCAACAAGGAAGCTAAGGGTGCTTCCAATATCTTGGAGAAGAATCAGGACAAGTATCTCAGAAATCCATGCTCAGCCGAGGGAAAATTTGTTGTCATAGAGCTTTCAGAAGAAACTTTGGTGGATACCATTGAGGTTGCAAACTTTGAGCATTATTCATCTAATTTAAAAGATTTTGAGCTGTTGAGCAGTTTAGTGTATCCTACAGACTACTGGGACAAAATTGGGAACTTCACTGCTGCAAACGTGAAGCATGCACAGCGCTTCTCTCTTCCAGAGCCAAAGTGGGCAAGGTATCTGAAACTTAATTTGCTGAGCCATTATGGTTCAGAGTTCTACTGTACTCTGAGCGTAGTCGAAGTATATGGAGTGGATGCAGTTGAGAGGATGCTGGAGGATCTAATCTCAATTGAGAATAAACAATCAGAACTTGATGAACAGATTGCTGAGCAGATGCCATCACAAGAAACTATAGAACAAAATGATTCCTTTCAGGAACTTTTGGAAGGAACTGGTTATGAAGCAGAGAAGGAAGATTTCAAGACAAAACGAGATTCACTGAGAAAAGAAGTTCTTGATCCAATTGTAGAGATGAGGCCACTACAACTAGGAAGAATACCTGGAGATACTGTTCTCAAGGTACTAATGCAAAAGGTTCAATCCCTTGATTTGAACTTTGCTGTTTTGGAGAGGTACCTTGAAGAACTGAACATCAGATACGGACAGATTTTCCAAGACTTTGATGGTGACATTGCCAATAAGGATATATTGTTGAAGAAAATCCAACGAGAAATAGAGAATCTTCAAATCAGCAAAGATACCTTTGTATGTTTATTTTTTGTCAGTTCTTATGCTGATTTGCTTAAATATTAGCTTTCCTTTTGCTCATCCTGCATTTCTTGATGTTAGGCAAATGAGATCGGAGATATCCTCTCATGGAAATTACTAGTTTCCTCACAATTGGATCACCTAATGAGAGATAATGCGATTCTCAGGTTTGACTTGTCCTTTCTTCATTCAATTATTTATAATTATTGTTTTGCATATTTACCTTCCCTTTGAAATGAATACCTGCCCTTAAATAAAAATAAAATGTAAATCCATGATGATAGGGAGAAAACAGTTCACCCATAAATTCATTAATTCTCATCGTTCCATTTAAAGGCAGAAGCAAGACTACTAAGAAGATGGATCTCTCTTAATGCTAGAGCAGTGTCTTTTTATATATTCTAGGAATTAATATCAAGTCCTTTCCGTGTGCCTAGTAACTAAAGGCTTTGTTATTGTTATCGACGTGATTTAAAATGACAATTGAGTCAACCAAGTGTTTATTGTGCTTGGCCTCATACTATCCAAGACATATTGACAGCAATGCTACAACCTAAATGCAGATTACAAGTTGAAACTGTTCGCCACCATCAGATTGACATGGAGAACAAGAGTCTTGCGGTGATATTTCTAAGCTTTATCTTTGGATGTCTAGCGATTGCCAAGTTGTTCATTGGTATGGTATTAAGCATTTGTAGATTAGAGACTTCTGAAAATTTTTGTAGGAGAAATTCTGCTTGGCTCCTGCTGTTGCTAAGCAGCAGCATTATTTCTTCCATTTTAGTGATATAATAGCTCATGTATCTCTATTCCCATATAGTTGCGGCTAGATATATATTTTTGTGGCACGAGTTTTTGAAGTTTTGAGCTAAAGCTTTTCCTGGATAATAACGATGCATGATGAAGAGCAGGGGATGCTTTATCATTAGATACAATGCGCATTTTTAAAATTTCCCAAGTCTTTTCCTGTCTTCTAATCTACAGTCTGCTCTAATATCGATAACTATTTCAGTTTTTTTATCTGAAATTTTGGAAACCGCTCTAGAAAATATTTTTCAAATCAAAGCGATCAAATAAAAAACAAAAACCTTTATTTTATTGGGCTCAATTTGAATTTCGAATTGAGTCTGAATCAGAGCTAGCCTGCTTAGGCTAAGCTCCATAGATTCGGCTCAAATATAATATTTATTAATATTATATATATATATTAAGTAGTTTTTGAGGAAGTTTGAATAATACTTGGCTCCTTTTAAGACTTGGTAGTTAGGCTACCTCTCTGCTCGATTTAAAGCCAAGCTTAAATCACAAACTAGGATTGAAATTAAATTAGAGGTGAGCGAGCTAGAGCTCAGCTTTTTTATACCCCCTAAACTTAATTAATAGAATAAAATAAATTAAATTAAATCCTCAAGACGCTAAAATTGCATTTAAATCTTTAAACACCTAACCTACGAATCAATGAACCCAAATTACTGTCGTCTAATCTTAAACGTTATATTAGAGGAAAATTTTGACCTTTTATTTCATCCAGTTAAGTGCTTCATAAGTTAAACAGAACTTAATTTGGAGTGGACAAATTAGAAAAAAACAGGGAGAGATTCATTTATAATATAATTTATTATTTATATTTTCCCCTTATTTTACTGGATTATTTTTCAAAGCCAAATCAAAAAGACAGACAAATCGCAGGGATAACGCAAGATTTGTGGATAAAGGTTAGACGTCAAGAAACCCGAAGTTGCTGCATTTAGAAGCAGTTGAAAGAAGAAGACAACATCGATACATTAATTGCATTTAGTTTTCTTGGATTAAGAAAGGAGATGGGCATCCAGCTAATTACAAAACTTGCAAACTGTATCCAATTGGATTAACTTGCTATAAGTAATCTATATATAATAAATGTAAGCACGTCTAAATCCCCTCTTATCTGCATTCCTACTTAACTGGCAAGTGAAGTGATTAGTTAACTTGCTCCAAAAGAAATAATGACTGTGATATCCCTGTGTGAGTTAAGATATCTTAATGTTTTTAATATTTAAATTAATAAAGTATTCTCTATTCTATCAATTGTTGGTTGTCATTTTGAACTCAATTCAAGGTTTTTTTTTTGATGCAGTGAAAAGCAAAATACAGGAGGAGTCAGAATGATAAGTACCTATAATAAGATGTTTATAATAATATGAGTGAATGTTAATTATATATACTGCTCTCTTTAAATTATTGCTCATTTTCACATAAACTATTTCATTTATTTCTAACGAAATTTTGACCCTCTTTAATTATTGATGGAATTGAGACACATTTTGGTAAGCCAATTTGGAAAGTCAACTTCTTTCTAAGGTTAAGCACTTTCTCTGGCTTGCTTCTCATAAGAAGTTGGAAAAAGTCGTTAATTCTTTCTCTCTTGCAGTTGGAATTCAGTTTTTCCCTGTTTCTCCCATGGATTACTCATGTTAAATTCTAAGGTTAGACCGGCTTGGAATTAGTTATTATTATTATTATTTTTTTATTTTTTATAGGACTTGGTGGCTGATATGGAAAGAGAGAAATATTTTTAAAAATAAAATAAAATGGAGGCTTCTACTCCTAATGAATTTATCATTTGACTGAAAGACTTTAGGGAAACGGAGTGTGCTATATATATATATACACTCTTCTAAGTGTAAATTAAACTTATGTTGTACCTTTTAATTCTCTTTTAAAATCTTATGTAATATATTATTTTCAATTTTCCTAATGAAATTCTGATTGAGGTCTTCCTGGCCCACATTCTCTCTTATAAAAAAAATTTATATATAATATTCTGCTTTATAACATAATTATAATTTACGGTCTATATTTTTACTATTTACAAATCGAATTATCTGATTTAGCGAATATGTGTAAAAAATATTCTAGATTAGATTTGAATTAACACAGTCAGAATATCCGTTAAATAGAGATATTTTATTTTTAAAATAACTAAAATATCTTTAGTATGACTTGGTTGAGGATATTTTTGTAATTTTATTAGTTTAGTTAACTTAACTCAGAGATTTGGTTAAGTTTAACTAACTGATCTAATTGCAAGATATTTTTGGCACATATTTGCTAAATCATAGGGCTTGATTTATAAATAATAAAAATATAGGGTGTAAACCATAATTTTATTAAAAAAATTGAGGTGTTATATGCAAAAAATTTTGTAGAAAAAAAAGAAAGAAAGTGATTGTTGGAAAATTCCACTAGGGTCGATCTTCTATGATGAAGAGTCTATGTGAAAATTGATAATAGTTTTTGAGTTTGAGTGTAATTATCTCTCATAATAAAAGCAAAATATGGGGTTATATTTTTTAAAAATTCTCCTAAAAATATGAATATCATGTAATGTATATATATATATTTTGCATTGGATTTTATTAGAACTCCACCTTATGAGAGAAGTGCAGTGTGCACTATGCAGACCTTTCGGTGCGCTTAGCTTTCACGCTTCCGGGTTTCCCATCAGCAATGGTTATGCGTGGAAGCCAAAGCCATTTGAGATCACTATAAATATCCCTCGTCTTCTAAAGCTCTCCTACTCAACCTCTTCTTGTCAATTTTCTAAGCTAAGTTCTACATCGATCCATAGTTAATTACAATTCCTCCGTCTTTTGTCCATTTAGTTCATTGGGTGACATAAAATTAATTTTAGGTACTGTTGCTACAATCTCTTTGGTAGATTCTTTTTTAATTACTTAATGGAGATTTATAATCCGAATGGTGAAGTGATTAGCAGTAACATGTGTGAGGATTTGCTCGAAGAAATCCTGGTAAGGCTTCCTTTGAAGTCGTTGTTTAGGTTCAAGTGCGTGTCTAAATCATGGCATGGGATGATCTCCGACGACCACTTCCGGCGCAGGCTTCCGTTGGTCACGTCGGCCGTGTTCTACCGCGGCAGCTCCGACCAGGACGGCGCGCCGAGATACGCGTTCGTCTCGGATGATCACCATCTCGAGGAATGCAATCTCGACTTCTTCCCCTACCATGACAAGTCCACCATCATAGACAGCTGCAACGGGTTGCTCCTCTCCTACTCCTCGCCGTCGACGGCGTTCTACGTCGTAAACCCCGACGTCAAGAGGTGGGTGGCTCTCCCGAAGCCCCTCAAGAAGACCCACCTCTCCGTACTCGCGTTCGATCCCTGCGACTCGCCGGATTACAAGGTGGTCTGCTTCACGGCGTGGCGAGCCCACGGCGCCGAGATCGAGGTGTTCTCGTCGGAAACCGCCAAGTGGACCGAGCACGAGCTCCAGTGGGGGATCGACACCGATGCCATGTCAGCCACCATGCACTACTTCCACGGAGTTCTCTACGTTCTTGCCTATCCGAACCATATAGTTGGGATAAATCTCCACAAGATGCATTGCAGAAAGATCGAGTTGCCGGAGCCGACGAGGCGCGACGGCCGCATCGGGCATTCCGGCGGCCGACTACACTACTCGCACAACGAAGGCGAGGAAGTGAAAGTTTGGATGGTGACAGATTTGGACGAATCCAACTGGGTCTTGAAGGACAGCATTCGAGTGCAAGAGGTAGTGGAAAGAAGGAGCCAAATTAATTTATTGGCATTCCATCCTGAGAGAGAGGTTTTATACTTTTGGATGCCAGGGAGGCTGGTCTCCTATGATTTAAAGAAGAAGAGGATTGAAGAGTCCTGGGAGTTTGGCACGGAGATCAAGGATAAGGCTCATCTTATTCAGATTTGGCTGTTTCCATTCTCCTGCTACTTGTCGGATTGCTAACTAGCTTGATTCATTTGATGTCCTGTTAATATATATATATATGGACCATAACTACTGTAAAGTTGTTCTCATGGTTTCATAGATTCATGAATTTTCTTTACGTTATTAATTAGTCTAGACAAAAAAAATATAAAAAAGCTAATCCTATTTGATATATATATATATATATCTATATAGAATAATTATAAGTACCGATGAAAAATCCATCAAAGAGTCATGGCTTTCGTTCGTAAGCGGATAAGATTCAACCGCTTAACTACAATTTAGATTACTTTAACTAATCATTTTCCATTCAAATAATAGAATATTAATTTAAAAATTATGAAATAATAAAAGTAACTAATGATGGGACGGTGTACCGGCACATAATAGGAGTGGTGCTCCATAGCACTCCTAGAACTACTTTGAGAAGCCAGCACTATTATCTCAATTGCTTTGCTCTTTACTACTCTGTTGTCAAACTTGCCGTCAAGCTCGTCGCTTCTTGTCATACCCAACTTAAATTGTTGTTCTGCCCGGCCCTACCTAATTTATTCATCATCTTCCTCCTCAAACAAACTAGGACAAGAGATGCTGAGTCTCCCTCCTACAGCACTCGGGACCATATTTTTTGTGTGGTTATAAAGTCATTTTTTAAAGAGATAATGTATGAATGAAGACATTGTCTAGAAAAGATACTCATTATGGGATGGGGGAATCCTAAGATCCATAACGATTGAATCATTGTTATGTGAATGCTATTATTCTAACTCACAAGAACGGCATGATTGATGAATAATTAATAAAAAATAAAAAGACACGGTTCTCCTTACCTGCACGTAATGTATACATCCACACATAGTTTTGATGGGGTTCGTAAAGGTATCCAATAATAAATCCTCGCCGAGAAGAATCTAGAGGGATCTAGCTAATGCTATGTCACAGAAAGTTTTTCAAATAGCACCCTACAATTTCATCAATTTTTATTTAAGACCAGTCTTTTAAGGATTTTTGTAAGCTAACACACTTACTTTTTTTTTAATATAATTTCCATCTAATGCCCTCACATAATTTAATTGGTTTAAATGGAAGAGTATCAATCGAAGAGTATTATATTAGAATACTAAGAGTGAATTCTAATATTAATAATTATTCTTCCATCTCTTCTCTATTTTGTTTAGTAACTTTTACAAATTAAAATTTATATTTTATCTGTTTTATAATTAGATTTTATAATTTGATCTCTTATTTTTTATTTAATATACTGAGTTAATTTAATCTAATAGTAACTAAACAGAACGGTGCTAGTAAAAAAATATTCTATTATAATACACGGAATAATTTATAAAATATCTAAATTACTCATATTTTTTTTCTCTAATTTTTATTTGATATCCATAGCCAAAGTTTAGTCTACAAAAAAGGGAAGCAAGACTACACCATAACCAAATTGAATCTATGTGCCTTGCTACTAGCTAGCTACAAAACAAGTTGCCCAAACTCAACATCCTCACAATGTTTTGAGATATTGATAATAGAAAAGAAGCGAATAGCATTATTCACAAACAGAATCAGGGTCCATAGTTACAGTCCCACTGCAAAAAGTCAAACACAATCCTTTGAACAAGCAAAAGAATATATATATATATATATATATATTACATCCAATACTAAATTGAGGCTTTTCCAACAAATTTGATGGTTTCCAACTTCGACCTTCACCTCTTACTATCAGAAAAATGGTGAAGAGCGCCACACTGCTGTTCTTTGTTCTACTTCTTTTTTTCTCCATTATTTATGGTGCTTGATATGAGGAAACAATCCAAGGATGTGTTCTGGCATGAAGTCATGCCTTGTCAGGATTCCAACAATGGGGGGCCTCTGTGAGCAAAACATGCAGCTCATTAGCCTTTGTCTATGGAAGCACCTTCGCAAATAGAAGATGGCAATGCAGATAAATGCACTTATTATCAGAAAGAACTATGACAGATAGCTACTAGGAGAAGGAGAAACAAGTGGGAATAACAAGCAATCAAGGCCATCTTTGTGCCAAATCGAAAATATTAATGGCTTCTAAAGCAATTCAAGCTTCTTATAAACTAGGACATCAAAACCTGTTTTCATCACCTGAATAATAGGACAGACGATTTCAAGCCAGTAAAGATTGTTGGCATGATAAAGTTTTTTTATGTAATTAATCATAGACAATATATTACAACTCTCGTTACAGGTTACATATTACATATCGAATTAGAAAATACTAAACATCGACAGAATCCAGTAAATTAAAAGGGTCACTTAAGACATGTAACAACGACAAAAGTCAGAAAAATCAGCTAGGCAAGTCAAATTCAATTTTTTGAGAAAACTCTTTTAACTTTTTATTTTTATTTTTTGAAGAGTAATGGGCTTCTATTATAAGGAGGATATCAACAGAGAACATTCAGGACAGCAACAATATACCAAAAGAATACTAATATTCCGTTTGAATGAGATTTGATCGACATGTACTACTATTTAAAAAGCATATCTGATTGAATGATAACTAATGGGTGCAAGCATATAAGTGTGTTCTAAAGTTGTCAATTTTAGTGCATAATGGAGTCCAAATAAGAGCTTTCTTACCCCTGGAGTCTTTGGCACAACACACAAGTGTCTTAGTCCAAGCTCCCTGAGAAGCACTGCAGCCTTTGCGAGAGACATTGTTTCAACTACTGTATACGGTGACCTATTAATTATTGGATGGAGATCGACATACATGTCCATCTCTTCCTCACCTACTTCCAATTCTTCCAACTTAATTCCTTTCCCAGACCCTGCCTTTGCAAAATCAAATGCACCAAATTTCTGAAAAACATCTGACATTTCAGTCGATACTCTCTCCTTTGTAAATCTCTTTCCTTTCAGCAAAACAAGTAAATGCGACCTCAGCACAAGCCCACACAACTCTGGTACCTCAGAGAAAGGTGGCTCATTAACTACTGGAAATCCATTATGCCCTGTCAACCTTAGAGTTCGGATTATAGTTCTAACTTTCTCCACACCAGAAAATGTAATTAGTGGGCCTGATACAACATCCCCCGCAACCAAGTTTCTCATGTATGGCTCTGCATGGGCTTCCAAGTAAGGCAAGCCCTTCATCTTAACAATCTGATCATAGACACCTTTATTGAAGCTATCAGCTACAGTTTTAGATATAAGAAGAACAAGCATCACCAAGGGGAGCATTAAAAGGTTGTTGGTAAGCTCGAGAAGTATAACACAAACGGAGACCGTCATTCTCATAGTCCCTCCAAGGAAAGAGGCTGCACCAAGAAGAGCAAAAAGACCTGTGTCCAGGCCACAAATAGGGCTAAGGAAGGTCCCAAAAAGACGACCAAAGGAAGCACCGGATAGTATAACAGGGATAAATAGGCCAGAAGGGACAGCAATGCCATATGTTAGAAGTCCAAGGAAGTAAACCGCAACGAAGAATATCAGGAGGGTGGATATGTTGAACTCGTTGTTGGTGCCACCACTGAAGAGGTTGCGGATGGCATCGTCATTGGTGTTGAGAAAGAGGGACGCAAGGTCATTGTATTGGCCTGGAGGACACTGAAAGTTCTTAAAGTTGCCTGAGCGGCCTATGGTGGGGCACTGTTCTAGCAAATCAGGAGGACACGGCGTGCACTTTGCAAGCCAAGGGAGCCCATAGGCGCAACATGAAGTCAAGAGAGAGACAGCAATTGTTAGGAGAATCTTTGAAGGAGCACCATTTCTGCAATTAATAGGCATGTCAGTAACAAAAAAAGGGAAAAACAAGAACAAGAACACTAATGTTTTACAAAATTATTACAAACTCGTTACAAGTTACGTTGGAGAAATAATGACACTGAAGCTAGTGTAGACAGAAATAATAATTTTAAAATTATAAATTATCACTGGTAAGCTAACATACTCATTGAAGAAACTGTATGCGCGAAGAATTTTGTCTAGGATAAAATTGTAGAGACTTCCAAAGAGACCTCCAAAGATGCCAAGCAATATAACTGCTATCAGATCTGCCATGCTGTATGCTGTTACACTTGAGCTAACATCAAACATTATCAATCCTCCTTTCCCAAAGAGTCCACACTTTCCACTTCGGCACTGTTCTATGAGAGCTCTCAATACCACAGCAACTATAGCTGTTGTGAAAAAGGTCCTCCAAAGAAGAGCACTTCGCCACCTAAAATTAGAAAGAGAAACAAAAAGAAATGTTTGATTTATTGGTCCATTTCTTGAAATTCCACCAGAAGAGAACAGAAAGTTCCATGCATGTCCAGATTTTTTTCCCAAGTGAATTTGTCCAGCTTAGATAAATATTCAATTCTTTGCATATCAGATAGCATCCATGAATCAGTAGTGCATAATTGATGGTTTTGGAAGTATTGGTGACTTCTATATAATATAGATAGACTTACAGTTCAAAGAAGTAATGATGCAATAGGAAACTTGATCGCATGATAACAAGGATCGAGTGGCATTATCCTACTGATCAATGACAAATATTAAACTCATGAATTTTGCCAAAGATCTTCAACATTTTTGGGACATGAACATCTGTGACTTGATATGAACAAATGGTTGACCAGAACAATAAAGCTGAAAAAGAGAGAGTAATAAGATACCAGGAGGCTGCTTCTTCAAGAGCAAAGAGAACCCCACCAACTGGTGCTCGGAAGGCAGCTGCAACACCAGCAGCCGCCCCACAGGTGATCAAATCTCGCCGATCCTTATCATTTTTAAAGTATCTGAGCCATTTCCATGTCAGATGGTACTTGCGGGATCCACCTTGACCAAGAAAGGAGGCAATGCATGCTCCTGTATGTACCATAGGTCCCTCCTTACCTATTACAAATCCAGCAGAAACTCCACCTATTGAACCAAATATCTGAGAATAGGCATGAAAAAAAAATGCTAGATTAGTTATGCAGCAATAAGTACAAATGAGATGTAGTAATGAGTAGCTTTAGGAACCCTCTAATGAATAACTTCTATTGTCAATGTCTTTGAGCCAGTATGACTCAACACCCCTATAGCATGTTGATGTAAGTACAAACAGAATGACTCAGACAGTCCTTTTGACATGCTTTATTCCCTCAAATTGTAAGTACAGAGCACTCCATGGTCTATGGCCCGTTTGAAAAAAAAAGAGCACTCCGTGACTCATTCAGTGTTTCTACTTCTGAAATCCTAGTCTGAAGTCCAATATACAGCATTGGACTCGTCTAGTGGAACTTGTAGAGAAGCATTAGGAGGTGGTGTTATCATGGTTTACCGAAAAGGCGCTTGTTTGATGGTTAGGCTGTCCTTCTTGAAAGGGAGAAGATGGAACAGGAACAATACTAAATGACTACATATATTAGATACAACTGCTTGGATAAGCTACAAATTTGTTGCAGAAAGCTGCAGAATTTATTCTAACTTGAGATCTTACCTGGAGAAGTTGTAGATTCTGAGATATCCATAGCCATATATTCTCTGCCTCTTATGATTCAATTATTCCCGTTAATAGTTTAAGCTGAACTTACTTGTACAGATCCTATCAGCAGGCTACTATAACAACCCAAGGCATATTCTCATTTAGAGTAGGTTGAGTACGAAAATTTTAAAAAAACCATCCTTATCAACCATTTCAAGATTTTCCTAAAGAAACTGTATGAAACAGGGAATTACATTGGAAGGAACAAGACAAAGGATGCAAAAGTACTAAAAGTGTTCCAATAATGGGTATAAATGAATCAGCAAACCTTCACAAAGAGTGTACTAGGTGCCAATATAGAGTGGGCATCAACTCCATTAAGATAAGCTTTCACTTCAGGTATCCCAGATCCAGCTGCTGCAGGTGCAACATAAGCGCATAATGCAGCAGCTGCTGCTGCCAAAACTAAATTGGAGCCAGCATATACTACAAATGCTTCCTTGAACCTGCACTGGAACCACACAGAAATTACTTGATTAATTCTAAACAATTGAACATGGGAGGGTAATACTAAATGTTGGTTTCATGAGGTTCTTGAAAGTCTGATCTTAGATTCCTTGAGGGTAGGCTGTAGCTTCCTCATGCATACATGTATACAATATTGTCATGCCAAACGCTCAGTGTTTTTTTATTGATCTAGGCATTTAGTTGAACTCTGACTATGTATTGACATCAAAAGGATATTCCAATTTCAGTTAGCAAGCATAGATCAATAAAATGAATAAAGTTCTATTAACTTTCTATGTACTTTTACACTAGACACATTTATGAATCAAGAAGCTCGTCCCATAGGCTATAGGATGTTCTCCAGAAGCATGATTGCCATCAGAGAAGTACTGGATGGATGATTGAGCGTTGGTTATGCTTTGCCACAAAAGAAAACACTGGATGGCAATATTTGAATATTTAATTTTCATATCATTCATCTGCAATTTCTGCTCCTGTACATTGTGCACTACTGCTTTTGCAGTGTGTGATTTAGGCATTGTAACAGGGTCAGCACCTTTCTGATGAAATGGTATTGGGTTCGGGGTAACATTAGCATAATGATGTTACTAATAGGTCATGACCTCTGTTTCTCATAGTACCTCCCAAGTCTTAGTATTCAATGTATTGATATTTCTCTCTTTCTTAACTCAAAAAACAGTATTGATGTTCTTGCACACAAGAAAGAACATATAAGTTAAAGAAGTGGTAAGTTCACCAGTTCACCGAAGTACCGAAAGAAAAGTTTAAATTTACCTATTCTTGAGCATTAAATTGCTTGTTGACAATAATTTAAACCCTGCAATGTTTTCAACTGCAATGTTGTTGAAAAAACCAACCAGCCCAGTGCCCAAGCCTATAAGAAGTGCAAGGGTCCACTTAAGGACTATGTACTGAAATATCTGAACCTTTTTTCTTGACCTCCAGTCCTGCTTATAAAGGTCATTCTCAACAATCCTGGAAATATATACAAAGGTTAATAACAGATATTCTTATATGTAAAAGAATGAATTAGTATCATTAGCATCATCATCTAGTAATAAATGCAAATTGTGACTCAACATATAGTGGATTTGTCTCATTGAGTTCAAGAGAAATATACTCTGTTCTTCAATAATTAGGAGACAATAAGAAAAATACGAGAGGAAAAACTGTCAAACTTTAATTGCATCAAACACCAATGTATTCAACCCAATTTTCAGAATAAACAGATATATAGAACAGTTTTAAATAATGTTTGCCTAAGTGAAGAACCAGAAAATATTATATATGGTGTTATGCGCAATGCATAACCTTCTCTTTTTTTTCCGTGGAAACAAAGAAAGCAATGGTGAACTACTGCTACAAAAAAACAGAGCCGTGCATGAAAGATATCATCGGCAAGGGTAAGCAAACGCACTAAAAAAAATCTAAGTAAATCAGAGTAGTTTCATCCAATCCTACAATCCTAAATTAAGGAATATTCTACAAGATAATGATCTCCAGATAATGTTCAAGTTCTACAAGACAAAGATTGCACAGCTTACTTTCTCAGCGAAAACCGAACATGCCAAATTGCTAATAATGTTCAAGTTCATGCTTCTCCCACACACACTTCTTTCTCTAGGCATACATGTATATGCATATCCTATTATACAGCAAAAATCAATCTTTATTAACAAGGTCTTAAATTGCTACAAGAGGAAGAAATTACTCATAGTCCAAGCTCTCGATGGGGCAGATGTTGGCGCCGACGACGGCGATCTGCGAGGTGGTGTTGGTGGTGCGCCGCCTCAGCAGCAACGGCTCCCTCATGTCATCGTCGTGTAAGCCTGACCCATTCCTCTCCACTTCGCTTCGTGCTCTTAATCGCATCGCATCTTCGCTGCTCTCGATGATGCCATTCCCTTCTCTCCCTTCCATCTCTCTCTCTCTCTCTCTCTCTCTCTCTCTCTCTCTCTCTCTCTCTCTCTCTCTCTCTCTCTCTCTCTCTCTTCTCTGTTTTGTTTGTTATTTAAGCTGGAATGGACTTCCCTCCCAATGTTAACATCTTCTCTTCTCCTACCGATTATTGGAGAGTAATATTACTGATTAGAATAAGAAGAAAGAAGATGACATGACACGGACATATCGTGATCATAAAAATAACAAATTAAGATACCCAAAATATTCCTTATTTGATCATAATATTAAATTCTTCTTTATTTTATTTTGATATTATAAAAAATGACTTAAAGGTATCAAGATCAATTGCATCTATAATTACTTTAACTCATCTATATATAATATCAATACATTGTCAAATAATAAAGATTCATATGATATGGTAGAATTTAAAAGAAAATAAACTTAAAATGTCTAAGGGTTTTTTTTATAAAGATACCTAAAATTTTAAACTTTCAGATAAGATACACTCTTGTTCTATATTACAGAATATGGCCGATTATATCCATAGATAGTAGGAATGGTGGAAGTCTGACACTTGCATTCTTGGTTTTCCCGGAGGATACGGATTGTTCCACTTACTGAATTATATTTGAGGTGGATGGACCCCAACAAAAGTACTTTTGTCATGTACTGTCCTGCTATAACAAACAAACGTGTACCAAATCATAAAACTATCTAATCAAAGAAATGAAAGACAAGGAACGAAAAGAAAAGAAAAAAGTGCGATGCATCAGAAGGAGAATCAAGTGATCTAGGATGCAAAATGTTGAGTTGGAGAGTATATTTCCATGTTTTAGTTGGGGTATGCATTATGTTTTTCATGAATTAGGAATCCTAATTTGCCTGTGAGAAAGTGATCATAAATAAGGCATTAAAATTAATCACATTACTCTTTTAATTATAATAAGGCATTAAACATAAATAAAGTGATTAAAAAAAAGAGAGAATCTATTGTACTTAGGGAAAGTAGCTATATTTTGCAAGCAATATGTGTGGTAATTTTACTTTTCAAATTATATTGGGAACCCAAAAGGTAAGAACTTCTAATCATTATAAGTTTTTGAGGTAAATCCTGAGGCATCTAATCTATGCTCTCAAAAGGAAGTGCCAGATTGTTAGTGAGGCATTTTGCACCTTAATTATATTTTATTTTCTAATTGACAAAATAAGCTTTAGTATGTACTGCATATAAAATTATATGTATTCTAATTCAACAAAATATGTATTAACTATAAAAAATATGATTTTTTAAATTTTCTTTTTTTGCTAATTAAATTGCAAAAAATCATGAGTTAATGGGAAATATTTTCCAACTAATGTAACTAATAAAAAACTATTTGGTTGTGATCGAGATCACTTGGGCAAGAGGCAGGACCATATACGAGCCAAAGACAATGATTGGAACCCACTTGGACTAATAAAACTACTAACGACCTAAAAGAATCTACAACCGAACAATGTGGGCTCTATATTACTCAAACGTAGCTACAAACTCCTACGTTCCCCTCACCTAACACTCCACGCTATCTTTTGGCCAACATGTGATCATTCTTATGATATTTACATCACAGATAGAGAGAGATTTGGAACTAATAGAGAAGTAGCTTTGAATGGATATAAGGACTACAAGTTGGCACAGGAAAAGTAGAAATCAAGCTCAAGTCTTCTGATTTATTTATTTATTTTTTTACTTTTAAATGTGTAGATCACAAGTTGCATAAAATTTATAGCTTTACATGTAAGCTATAAAAATTCAACTTAATACGAGAGAGCTGAATGACAGTAATGTTGGCAAATTTAGACTATGGAGAACTTTTTCTTATATAGAATGGCACAATGAACTAGATTTAGATACATTTATAAATATTAGTAGGAAAAATCCGGTAAGCGAATGTTACCTGTCTAAACGTGTATAAGAGGTATTTTTTATTCTAATTCTTGTTTGGGACCATAGTGAGTGCCTTACATGGCAAGAAAATTAAGGAGATTATGACTATATTCATTACATGCATGATGGTTTAAATGATATACTCCAATTGGCTTATATTAAGTTGCAATAATTTGTAAATTAATGTACACTAATTGTTCGAGAATCCTAAGTTACCACTAAGAATAGAACATTAGAATGTCATTTTGGTCAACCACCATCAAAAAGCACGAGCATATAGAACTGATCTATATTATTGGGACAAGTTGCTTGCTTCATTTCTTTCTCAATGGCAAGCTCCATTCGAAGTATAGATGGCAAAAACTTTTCTTAATCAGAAGAGATAGGGAAAAGATCAACTAAAATTTACTCGTGGAAATTATTCAAATCAGAGAGCATTCTAAGAAGAGGACATTTATAAGAACAACAATCAGATGAGCCACTTCCGATCGGAAATCTAAACTTCGAAAAGGAACTCACATTTACCTCGATATCCGAGCTCGTTCCGATCGTCTTCGAGCGATCCGATCCGATCTCTATTGTGGCGAGGAGGAGGAGGAGGAAAGAGGAAGGGATTTGTTTTAAGGGATGGGTTTTGGCCGGATTCCTGTGGACGGATAGAAACAGGGGATTGGGGATTTTGGTGTTAGAGAGAAAGAAACGGCGGCAACTAAGGAAGGGGACGCCCCCACTTTAAATATAGCCAAGGGCATCGGCAATCACGGGAATTTGAATTCCTTCTGCGAGGTGGACGGTTGAGATTTTCTGGTATATTTGTTGGTTTTGGCGCAAAGAGAAGTTAGAAAGTTTGTTTTGATTTTTCAAATTTTTATGGAAGCTGTGGGTAATACCGGGTCGGTTTTTGGGTTGGAATCTGGATTTGATCCGATAGACATTAGAAAGACTATAAAAAAATTATTTTACTTTTTTTTTTATATAAAAAAATGTAGGTGAAGAACTTTATTAGCTGATAATCTAAATCACACTTGAAAAAATAGAAATGATAATTGAGCGATGGCTTAGAATAAGCTCCACGACTTGGTAATTATCTAAAGTATAAAAAAAGAATATATTACAACAATATCAAAGAGCGTAGAAAAAAAATTACTATCCGACACATAGCTCAAATTGGCTTCTTCGCTATTACTATAAGTCTAGACATGGATAGCTTTGCGATGCACCTAAGAATAAAATACAAGGAAAATTATTGACGCAAAACATTATTATCACCAACAACAACCAACTTGCAAAAATATAACTAAGCAAACTAAAAGAGTAGTGAGCTCGGGGGCAAGTCAAGAAAGAAAATAATAGCAAGTTTGAATTCGACATAAAAGGCCTCCACCCGAGATCATAATCCCCAATCTTCTTTCTAGGACTTCTCATATGGCCAAAACCAACAAGGAGGCGCACCATGTCGAGCATCGGTAGTGAGACATATGATCAGTTTCTAAGAAAAATAAGTATAGCGAAGGAGGGAGAAAAAAAACCTAGTTGTCTTAGTAGGGAGCGAGGCTTCTCCCTTCCTTTTAGCCAAAAACAATTGGCGGAAGAGAGAGGGATGAGGCAAGCGTGGCGGCTCGGGAAAGTAAATGATATGCTAAAGTTTTCCTAATCACTATCTATTATACTATGTGCGATTAAAGTACGATAATATCATATTAAATTACAACTACAAAAGAATAATATTACGCTCTCAAGAACTCTACAAACACTTTTGATGTGATATTATGTTATTAGTTGATAGTGATGACTATAAGATAAAGAAAACAACTATCAATAGATAAGATAATGCCACATTGTCTAAGTTGATCTATGTAAATCATTGGATGTGTGCCAACACATTTCATCAAATTAGATCAAATTTTTACATAATTATTTTTTAATAAAAATAGCTAGAAAATTATACTGATTTAAAAATAAAAACAGAGACAACTGCCATGATCAGTTGCCACCTATTATTACATCTGCTATTGTGTTTTTTTAAGCTTCATTTTATTAGTATAGGTTAGAAGATATATAAATATACAGTAAATGTATGAGTTTATTGTATAAGAATTAACTTATATTCATATATTCGAAAAAAATCTTTGGATTGTTCATCGTACTCTGTTTGTTCTCATACCTTAAAATTAGGGATAATTATCTCTAAACACTATCAACCCCATGAGCCTTGATATCGAAAGTTTATGTTATATTTGATTATATTGTTATTTAGATATGTGTTCCATACAAATATCTACTATAAAATTTGCTCAAAGCCCATACGAGTTAATGCATTACATGTTCCTTATACAATTTGTTCTTCTTTATTAAACCAAAGCAATCTTTCCATTCCAATAATTTGTATTGAAGTCAAAAGACAAATGAGAGTGCAAAAAATAAAAATAAAAAGTTCATTCTTGATCAAATTTAGAAAAATAATTCTGAAGTTGGCGACACGAAGATTTGTTTTGATTAAACTATCAATTTTGGATGAATTGGCATGATAGTTGTTTGCAATTCTTCATCTATATGTATATATATATATATATATATATATATATATTTGTTAGCCAAAAATTGACCCTCGTTGCTTAGGCCTTTGTACAAAAAGGGGCCCAAGCTATTATAGAAAAAAAGAAAAAGAGAAGAAGTAATAGAGATCTCTTTTTCCAATCTCACTAAAAATATGAAACATGAAGTCTAGTGCTCTCCAAAAATTAAAATTCTTTTTTTTCAAATCATGTAGTAAGATTTCACATGAAAATTAAAAGTTTATTCTTCTTTTAATTCTTGTTATCACTGGTGACAACTTCTAAAAGGGTGTTTTGTTGTTAGGAAATGAAGAAAAAAGAGAGAGAGAGAGAGTTAGTTTCCTTAACTTTTCTATTTTTGATATTTAGTTACAGTAGATAAATTAACAAAATAACTTTTTTACCAATTAAAAGTAGTTTTACTCTTTTATTTGGCCTCTTTTTGAGTTATTTTAATGAAATTATTATTTTTATTAAACTCCACTGCGATCAAACTAATTATATTCAACTATAAATTTTAGTTTCATTTATTAGTGCCCCACTTTATCCTGGAATTCTCCCAGCCTGGAGAGGAAAAATAACATACTGTGGCATACCTTTCAAACTATATATATATATATATTTCTGAATTATTAATCTGAGAGGCTCATAACAAAAAGAAGAGGAGGAAAAAAATTAAAAAAAAAAGAAAAAAAGATAAAGATATGAGAGGGTGGCCACAATGCAATACGAAAAATAATAATTATATAAAAAAAATAAAACCTAGGAATTGTCTACTACTTTTCCCTCGTAATGTGATTAAAAGTTTTACTTAACTATTTCTCTTTTATATCTTTGAATACACCTTATGATATCTGAAAACCTAATCACAAGGCGAAATGAAGAGGGGGTGTATCTAAATTAATCTCCTTTCTCGTTTGCATTAGTTTATCAAGTGTCGAAATAATTCATAAAGTTTTAATACGAAGTTTCGAGCCTAACTTTATATGAATATCTATAATTAGAGTCTACGACTTTAAAAAAAAAATTAAATAAATAAAAAGCTCCAACACGTCTTTATTATTAAATTAATCTCAAGATTCATAAAAACTAATACGGTGAAATAAAGTAAAATCACCTTTTTCATCACTTCATGGTCGAAAATAGATTTTAGCCATTGGGGTTTACTTGAGATTGTGAAAAAAAAATAATCCATTCAGTAAATAAAAGTTAATAAATATTTTATAAATTTAAAAGATAAATTAAACTTTATATATGCGACGATAACGTGACGATGGCCAGAGAGGGAGGGGACGATGTCTTCGTTTACCAGTCAAGATAGACAAAGCTAAGACTTATAATAAAAGTAGGCTCCTGCGACTGCGAACGTTAGAAGATAATTATAGATAGAGTTTGCAAGAAGAAAACTAAATGACTAGGAATATATCTACATATAATATTTTAGATTAAAGCAGCTTAGCTCCACTTGATAAAAGATAAAAGCAAAGCCGTTGACTTTTAGAAGCAGCAGCTTATGACATATATATTTTAAAATTTTTATTTTATTTTATAGTTTTGTGGGTCGATATGTAAAAAGAAAAGAAAAACTAAGATAACGAAGTACAGGTGGAATAGACAATAGTGAAATAGTGAAAATGAATTGGTTGACCGACCAGGTAGTAAGGACCCAATCAGTGAACGCCGAGTAGGCCAGACTTCACTCGCATCTGGAACATTTTCCACGCGGGTCCCACTTAGGGAAAAAGGGAAATTTAGATTTGGCCGCATCCGAAGTCTTTTTCGCGGGTCTCCCCTGTTTTCCCCTGTTCCAAGCCTACGGCCGTTTCCTCAAAGACCTTGGCGCAGTAGTCGTCTGCCTTAGTCAACGTCAGAGACCACAGATGGATTTTTGATCGACGGCGACACAATTGTCAAGGCATATATAGTATTCTTAAACTTGGAGATTTTTGATCAGATCGAGTGAAAATTCCGATCTTTGAAGTCTGTGGAGCGAAAGGAAGGCGATGTTGAGGACGAAGATGGAGGAGGAGGAGGAGGAGGAGGTGGCGAATAACTGGTCAATAAGCCTCGCGAAGTTGATGTCGATCTTGGTTATTCTCGTGGCCGGCTTCGCCTTCGGCCTATCCCTGACCTCCCATTTCAATCAGTACTCCGCCTCCCACGCGGAGGTCTTCTTCCCGAGGACTGTCTTCTACGACAAGGAGTCCTTGAGCGTTAAGGCCTTCATCAAGCCGACCCATCTGATGCATTCCATGAGCGACGGCGTGCTCTTCTGGAGGGCTTCCATGGTGCCCAAGATCGAGGAGTATCCATTCGAGAGGGTGCCCAAGGTGGCCTTTTTGTTCTTGACCAAGGGAACTTTGCCATTGTTGCCGCTCTGGGATAGGTTCTTCAGAGGGCACGAAGGCTTGTATTCGATTTACGTGCATTCGCTTCCGGATTACAAGATCAAGGTGCCCGAGAATTCCGCTTTCTTTGCTCGACAAATCCCCAGCGAGGTGACAGACATATCTCAATGTTATTTCCCTTACGCCCAGTTTAATTTAGGATTAAAATTAATTATACGTTTTTATTTTATGAATAATTATTCTTATATTTATTTATATTTTAAAATAAATATGTAATAATTATATTTGATGTGATGTAAAATAAAGAAATAGATAGTAAAAAGTATTTTATTTTTTATAAAATTATCATAAATATTCTTTGATTTAGTATAAAATAGGTTGATAGAATAGATATTAATGATAAATTAATAATTTAGTAAGCGTACAATTTAAGATGTAATTTTAATAAATAGTATATATATTTTAGAATGAGATTATTATTATTATATATAGCTGTTATTTTAGAATAACGTGTTGTATTATAGAATAAAAAAATTATATCTAAAGTGAACGGGCCTTATAAATATATATTAAAATAATATATAAATAGTTTAAATAATTTTATAAATATATATAAGAAGGATAATTGTATCCATAACACATGCTATTTATTTAGATAGTTTCCTTTTCAAGTTAAGTCATTTGATAAAATATATATTTAACTAAGAGAAATATTTAAAGACTAAAATAAGGATATTTTTATATTTTTAAAATTTAAATTCTTTAAAATATAATAATATTTTACTCTATGGGGTCTTTAATTTTAAATGTTTATATAAGATATATATATATATATATATATATATATATATATATATATATATATATATATATATATATATGAGCCTTAGGGCACATACAAGTAACTAAGAGATTTTTAATGTATATATGAAAAAAAAAACTTAACTTTAAAATACAATATATTATTAACATTTTAGGACTAAAGTACTCTAAGATAAGGAATAGAATAATTAAATATTAAAGATAATTAGGTAACTTCTCAAAAGTAGTTCACTAAAAATTAGTTGTATGCATGGCTCAAATAAATCGGGTCAATTGCTTATTTGGTCTGATGACAAAATTAAACCAGTTTGATGATGTGTTCAGGGGTCTATGCTTTTAGTTAGTAGATAACTCATTAATCGGGACTTTATCTGGAATATTTTACTTAGATAAAAGTCGTATATTTCACTCTTATCAAGGGTAAGAATCTTATCTTGATATAGCCTACTCAGTGAAGCAAATGCAAGAATCTTATCTCTTATCAAGTAGCCAAGTTTGATCTGAAACATTCCTAACTCTCTTCTCGTGCAGGAAACATCATGGGGATCCATAACACTACTAGATGCCGAGAAGCGTTTGCTGGCAAACGCATTGCTTGATTTCTCCAACGAGCGTTTCGTTCTACTCTCTGAGAGCTGCATTCCTGTCTACAATTTCCCCACTGTCTATGAATACTTGATCAATTCTACTCTCTGAGAGCTGCATTGCTTGATTTCTCCAACGAGCGTTTCGTTCTACTCTCTGAGAGCTGCATTCCTGTCTACAATTTCCCCACTGTCTATGAATACTTGATCAATTCGGCTCACAGCTTCGTGGAGTCCTACGACAGAGATGAACAGCAATGCCGCGGCCGGTACAACCGCCGCATGGCGCCTCAGATCGAGAGGTATCAATGGAGGAAAGGATCAGAGTGGTTCGAGCTCAACCGCGAATTGGCTGTAAATATTGTTGCAGACTACAAGTACTACTCCATCTTCAAGAAGTACTGCAAGCCTTCTTGCTACCCTGATGAGCATTACATACCAACCTACTTGAACTTGTTTCATGGAAGCTTAAATGCAAATAGGAGCCTGACTTGGGTGGATTGGTCAAGAGGGGGAGCTCACCCTGCAACATATGGAGCTCCGAACATTGTAGCAGAATTCATTCAGGAGATTAGGAACAATAACACCTTCTGTATGTATAATTCGCGGCCGACTTCGATTTGTTTCCTGTTTGCCAGGAAGTTTGCTCCTAGTGCCCTCGGTCCCCTGCTCAACCTCGCGTCGACAGTGATGGAGTTCTGAATTCTAGTGTTATGTTCTTGTTCAGACACTAATTTTTTGAATACTAACTCATGATCCATTGTGTATTTGTTTTGAATTCAATAGTGTAGACGTTGATAGAAACTTAGATATATATGGTTTCTTTTCCTTAAGCTTTGCGTTGGTTGTTGGGTTAACATTGGATGAAAGTTTTCAGATACTGAAGTAGGAAAGGAGTTGCCATATGTTTTCATATTCTATTATTATGATAGATATCTTAAAGGGATGGATATCTAGGCTATCCTGCTTTTTATGGGCCGATAAGCAGACCTAATCCAAATTCATCTTAGGAATGGGTTCATATAACTAGCTCAACGGGGGCCAGAATATGGCTAACTTAAGAAGGAAACAATCTACCCTAACAAGTGTGAAGGAACAAAGGAATACATACGTTCCTCAGCTACGAAAGCAAGCAATCGATAAAGTAAAACATGGCATTTGGAAGCAATGTTCACCAACTGTGCAAAGTATCATGATACTTTGAAGGACACACCATGAACATGGAATGAAGCTACATTGCATACCATATAATGCATTTATGCTGCTTTTGTTTCTGCACTACGGGAACTTATCAGAGAATATTTCTTAAGCTAAAAGTGTTTCAAAAGATGTGATGCAACTCACATAAACCTCACCAACTCATAACATATACATGTGTAGACATGGATGAGTAACGAAAACCTCTTTATGTACCTCGAACTCGTTTATGTATGTGATTCGAATATTAACAGGGGGCAAAAAAAAGATGAGAAGATTCGAAAACTTATTGGTAGTAGTAGTAGTACTAACATCAGGTGCAATCCTTCAGAAGCTCCACGATACCTGATCGTTGCACATTGCTTAGCTGTTTAGGGAAGATGATGCTGAATTTTATCCGTAAATTCCCCCTCACACCCTTTTCATCGGCAAGGGGCATGCCCTGGCCTTTGATGACCTTCTCATATCCTGGGTAGATGATCTGTTCATGAAAAGAACAGCTCATTTTCTCTCCCGTCAATAGTCTGAAAGAAAATTTCCAACCGGCGAGGGCATCTGCCAAAGGGACCTCGACTTTTAGCACTAAGTCATTGCCAACTCTCTTGAAGACAGGATGCTCCTTTTCAGTTATCAAAACAATGACATCGGCCGGTAAGTATCCCAGTCGCTCATCTCCCATCCCTTCGAATGTGATTCTCGTTCCTTTCTTCCATCCTGGTTTCACTCTAATTGTGTGTGTTTCCTCCTTTTTGACAATCAACCTGTACAAATGTTAAAGAAGAGGGTTCAGATTGAATTCAACCCCTCGTAGTAGACTAGACGTAACACGACATGAAATGTATACAAGAAATACCAGGTAGTTAGTTAACAAACAAGAAAAGCCAGGTGGTTGTTTGTCTTACAAATTCTCAAAGGAAAATTAAATCCGTTCACTCTGGTAGCACAAGAGTCGCTATCTCATATTTGTTGAGACCACAGTCCTCACATGTCTATTGCATCCATTCTACTGCTAATAGGACCACTTAATGGATAAGCCATAGGACAAACGTATACCAACATTTATGTGGTTATGTGATCATACGAAGAATCTTAATGACCTATCTAGTTATCCCCTTGAAGGAAGTTAGCGTCTCATATCATTTTGCAGGTCAAATTCTCATCAGCCTTTCGACAAAGAGTACAAAAGCCAATTAAACTTCACTTTACAAATTCATAGAAATGAAGTTTTACTTTACCTTCAAGGTTTGGTAGAGAAAGGGGATAACATAGATGAATTGCAGAAAGTTTCTATCAGGAATCTTAACAAACTTTTATCATAAAGGAATCGACAATAAGGAGACAATAAAACAAGAATAATTCCCACATCTCTCTCCTAGAAGACATATAAAAGTAACATATAATCCTTCTTAAGAACAATCATAAATTGTTGCCTATCTTCAAATTGCCATTTTTTTAGTAAGGCTCCTCCAAGAACATCGTGCATAGACACGAAGAAAAGAATCTAAACCAAAGATGTAAGAAGGAATAAAAAACTACATGTTACTTGTGAATTATGAACACCTAAACTTCAATGGAGAATCTTGGCCAATCTATTCCATCAAAGGATTAATCATTTCTCTTATGTAAATAAGCGCATCCACAACTTAATCTAGCTGCCCAAAAAAACAAAATTTTGGGACAAGAAAAGGGACAAATTTATCAGAGAACAAACCCGTTCTTCGTGACGACATCCCTTGTATAGTTAATCTCCTTCTTGCAACCATGGCAGAGCTCCTCCAGAGTGCACTCGAGCTTCTTCTCGATGGGCGGCGGCTGCCTCCGAAACGACTTGGAAAACGACGACAACGCCGGCTTAGCTCCCACATTACCCACAGAATAATACACATCCTTAGATCCCTTCTCGTGAGATTTCACATTGTTCAAAGTAGCAGTTGCCTTAAAATCCTCCCCTTTTGACCCTCCTCCACCTCCATCCACCACAAACACTGCTCTGTTCACTTGCAAGTCACTAAGCGCCTAAGATAACACCACCACCAATGACAACAAGATTGAGATGAACAGATTGATGGGTATTTGATCAAATTGGAAAAGGAACACACAGAACGAAAAAAAGAAAAGAAAAAGTTGTACCTCATAAGCTTCTGTGATGGCTTTGAACTTGGCCTCCGCCTCAGGCTTGGAGGAAGGAGGGTGCTTGTCTGGGTGCCATTTCTTGACCAGCGTCTTGTAAGCGCTGCGGATTTCTTGGGGTGAAGAGTCTTTGGAGATGTCGAGGACTCGGAAGTATATCTCCCGGGGATTGCCCATTTTGGGATTCGAGGTACGTAGCAGAAGCCCAACAAGGCAATTGTGGAAGTGGAAGAGAAGAGGAGAAATATATCGGAGAGTAGAGAGAGAGAGAGAGAGAGAGAGAGAGAGAGAGAGAAGAGAGGAGTTGGAACAAAACGGCCGGAAGAGGGAGAGATGTTTGGCTTTAATTTCGGAAGCGTGGAATGAGTCAGAGAGAGAGAGAGTAGTAGTAGTAGTAGTAGTAGTAGTAGTCGTCGTCGTCGTCTTTTGAGAACTCAGGTGATGATGCTAACAGAGTAACTGTACATGATGAGTAGCATATTAAAAAGCAAAAAAAAAAAAAAGAAAAGAAAAAGATTTAAACTTAAATTTAAATTTAAGTTGCAGTCCAAACTATAAGTTGCAAATATTAGATTTTTTATGATTTATTAAATTAGAGCATATTTTTATAGAGATAATTAAATGATTAACTTATTTGATTCAAGCGTGGGGGTTCGGAAATCGGGATACATTATTAAATTTTATTCCAAAAACTCCTAAATTCTCAAAAATAATATCTAAAAATATGAAGGGTATGAGTAGTAAATTTACGAATGCAGGGTGCAAAATGTAATTTCTCCAAGAAAATATCCTTTGGGAAATAAATAACAAACATCAATTGCTACTGTTAAATCGTACATTACCTGGAAGAGGGTCCATGTTATTATTAAGTGAAGCCAGTCAATTAAAGCATTTATACGACTTTACCAACCACGTCATCCTTCACTTGGTTAACATATTATTAACACTTATAAGCTAAGTTTAGCTTCCCAAAACATTCAGATCTTATTCCAAACCCCAAGATATCAGGTATAATTTCTTAACGTATAGATTAAATGAATACATTTATTAAATATCAACCCATGCATTCATAGAAAGAATCGAATCCTATGAGCTCCTTAATCATTTGTGACTACTATCCTTAGTTTTTCTCTATAGTTTTATTAGATTTTTATTCTCAATCTTATCTTGTTGGCAGCCCACTTCTCTCTCTCTCTCTCTCTCTCTCTCTCTCTCTCTCTCTCTCTCTCTCTCTCTCTCTCTCTCTATATATATATATATATATATATATATATATATATAAATAAGTATATGGATTATGTGGAGATGATTAGTTTAGGGAGGTGAGAAGGTTCAGCTAAAAGGAAACATGAGCTCACGTGAAAGAGAAGGTCTAGTAGAGTAGTAGTACATAATGCATACAGTTGGGGGGTCGCTTTTAGCCGACATGTTGTGACAGGAAAATGAGATGAAATTTGTGAGCTTTTTATTTATTTTTATTTTTTAATTTATCCAAACTAGTCCTTCTTAATTTTTTTTTCTTTTTTAACACATCTAACATATTTTTAATTTTAAATACTAAATTAGATGTACATTAAGACTGCGCTTTCTAAATATAAGTAGCTTTTCGGATCAATAATTTATATAAAAATTTAAAATATATAAGTAAATTATTAAATAAAAAGCTACTTATATTTAGATTTTGTAATCATGGTTAGTAGAATACGTGTAGATTTATATTAAATTTTAAGGATTTAAAATAGACAAACACTGGAAGTTGTTGCCACATCAGAAAACCTTGGATACTTATCTCTTGGAACAAAGGCATCCCCCACCCCCTCCAAAACCCAAAAATAGCACCATTAATATAAGTTTGATAACAAAATAAGACATCTACTGTACTATAACTCTTCCCACATAAATAGTGAGAGTGCTACCATCCTGAGTGGTGTTGGATATTGTTATTTATTGTGTGGTACTAAGCCCATGCCTTGGGGTTAATTTCTTATTACAACAAGTGAGCTAGGGAGTACTTAGCAAAATTCACATTGTAGCATAGTCGATAGGGCTGTCTCCCCTTGACGGCTTTGATCATATAAGTTTCAATCATACCGACTCTTTATATTTACTTTTAAATGTAATCAAAGTCATCGAATGTATGTAACTGTATGAAGTGCAATCATAGTGTTAGGTAGACGATGAAACTCATTTAAACCTTGTACTCTGAAAAAGATCCAATCCATTTAGCACACTGACTTCTCATCAGTAAAAAGAAGAAGAAGAAGAAGAGAAATCTTAGCAATAGGAATTACTACACATACACCAATTCAATGTTGCACTGCTGCAGATGTCATCAGTGTGCAATGTTATTGGTACGACTGCTGACAACGTAGTACATGCAACAAACAAAAGCATGGGAAGTCATTAGACAGCCATTAATAGGGGATTAGGATCAACAGCTAATTCTTTCAAAGCTTCTGTTCAAGTCTTGATAGATTTGTTCTTGTCTTCTACATTGCAAACATTTTTGAATTTGGAATTAGGGCCATAGACTTGCATCTAATCTGTTACAATATGAAGAAAATTCCAAGGCTGATGACAATGATTTAGTACAATTCTGACGACATTGAGCAAATCTAGCTGGTTGGCTGACTAAAAAGATCAAAAGCAATTGTAGACCATAGATTTGTTGAGATTTTTCAGTCTCATTTCACATTACTATTAGGGATTCTCAACTCTATTATGATTTTTCTCGACAATGTCGGCAGGCGATGGAAGAAAAAGACATCAATGCCAATCTAATAAAAATCGATATAGCTCGATAATCAACTCAGCAGCAATAACAAGAAAAGATTTTTGAATGTTTAACAAAAAAGTTTGAGAGGATTATAGGAATTTTGTGAATGAGAGGTTGTATCTCCAGTGAGAGATGATCTATTATTAGTTTTCTTATATGTTTTCCCAACTAATCAATATAATTAATGGGAGGCAAAAGAACACAAGTCCTAATGTTTGTAAACACATATCATGACATTTCTTAGAACCCAAACCTAACAGATAGCATGCTATTTCTTGCAAGAAATAATTGTATTTTCTTATGAGCAACTCACACCATTATTTCATACTAACTTAAATGAGCAAACTTATATAATCTAAGAAATTGGATCGGCGAAAACAGCAAACCAGACTTCTAATAGTCTTGTCTAATATCAGTTCATGTTTCAGTGGTTCTACTGACTTAATTTTTTCAGAGATTTTTGGGTATCAGATTAGGGAGCTATCTAATCCTCCCCCAAAGAATCAGTTGAGACACATTAAAAAATAAAATAAAGTTGTGGTCCAAATAATAATGAAGCCATAAACATATCAGAAGGAACAAGCTAATGGGACAGCTGGTAAACCTAAGGTCAGAGATCCTAGATATTGTTTAAGAGTTAGGAGAAATGCTTTAGTTGCTTGAAAGCTACTTTGTCCCCTTGTTCCATATCATTATGAAATGCAACCACCAGAAAAAAGGAGTGAGAGATTGAAACTGATCAACATGAACAGAAAAAACACAGTACTCAATGAAGTGGACTGCTCAGCAATCAATTTTAGTTCAAGCAAGATTGAAGATGCTGGATATGAAATAGAAAAGGCTCTACTACTAGAAAGAATACAATGAAATGTGCATCAGTAATGGTTCCCTTCAGAAAATAGAACTAGTTCTGGACTACCTCATATATCAGCAGCAACAATATTAACTGCAATCGTCAACAGAACCATCTTGATGAAGAGACAATATATTTTTACATCAGAAATTAATGGACTTCACACTTACGATCAAAAAATGATCTGCGATGTATAATCATTGAGCAGCCAAGATTTACATAAATAAAATTACAGGCGAAGTTGGCATCCTTCAATCTGACCTTCAAAATTGACACTCTCATATTATAAAGCAAAATTCATCCTAACTACCTTCTATAATTAATCCGCTTCACATTAGATTTCTGGACAAACCTTGATGTGTGAGTCACCTTAATGTTATGGAGTGCATGTCTATGATGCCTTCTTGGGTCTGTCTCATTCATGTAAATTGCATGCCTACTAATCCCAACTCTAATTCTACGACTCCGAGGCCTTAGAGAACTCTCCATGTAAATCTTCCTCCGATCCCTTGATCTTTGAGAAAGAGATCTCCTGCATTTTACTGATCTTGGAATGTGCTCATATGATATACTCTCTTCCAAATCATCTTCGCTTGAACTTAAATAGTAGTCTTCGATATCTCTAATTCGATCTTCTCTCGCCCTTTTCACATTCCTCAGTTTAAACCAGACAAACATGCAGCCATACTCACAGGCAGAGAAACATGATGTCAAACATGCCCATAGCACTCTGCACATACCTCTACCGATACAATCACAAATACCAATTTTGTACAGAAGGTAGAAGAATAATAGCACTGCATATTGTAGGAAAGGAAAAGAAAAAGAAATGAGCCCAAATAAAGCAGAGATCAAGACTGGGAGCTCTGAGCACATTACATACAAACTTACCGATATATAAGAGAGCCAATACAGCAACCATCTTCAAAAGATTCGCAACACAAAAATTCTCTATATAGCAAATTAGATCCCATGTTGAACCACAAGCTGAACTGGGGATAAATGCAAAAGAATAATACGACTGAGGAATTTGTCTAAATTTGTGGTCAAATCCAGAATCTATTCGTAACAAATAATTCAACTGCAATTATAAGACACAAATCTGGCACAGCAATTAGATGTATATGGAGTGGCTTGTAACTAAAGGAAGCATGTATCGATCAAGCATTTCTTACCAAATTTTAATTTTGCAAAAGATTGTGACACTATCTAACTAAGAAGAAATGAGTAGCAAAAAGGAGGAGACGCCTTTAAAACTCCCCGACTTTTAAAATGAGTCATATAATGCAGTGCCTCTGCAATACCTGCAAGATTTGCCAGAAAGAAAGTCTAGTGGTGCTCCAAACAAGTCACCAAGAACTTTAATGAAGCCTGATACCAATGAACTAACAACGTTTCCCATCGAACCAACTGAAAGTTGTCACTTAGCTTCTGCAATATAACGTAAAAGGCAGGCTCAAATATTGCAGATTGAACACCATCCAAGCCAAAACATAAAAACAAAATCAAAATTTCTCATAAGAATCGGATCACAGAGAAGAAATAAGCCTGAGAATTATTATTATTATTATTATTTTTGTTGTTGAGAAAGTACACTCGGTTCTCCAGTTGATTAGGGAGAGATGCAACTGGGTAATTTTATTGTTAAAATTATTTTACCCTGACATTGAGATTGGGAAGTATTGACAAAGAACTGACCAGGAAATAGCAGGAAGAATCCAAATTGTTGTTGAGATGTCTTCAAGAAAGTTGTACGGGATCGGAAGATTTGATGTCTCCTTCGGCAATTGATTCGTTTGTCGAGTGAGAGCGAGAGAGAGAGAGAGAGAGGGGGGGGGGTTTGAAAGAGAACGGACTCAGTAACGAACGCCGCCGATACGCATTTACGCCGACCGATCTGGGCCGTTCCTCTAAATTATGACAATGATATAAAACTATTCTAAATTTCAAGCTCATGATTCGGTCGGTTCACCACCCAAATGATGTGCAAGTGAGAACAGTGAATTAATGCACGCATATTCAACGGTTCTCATTTTCTCTGATATATATATATATATATATATATATGTCTTATGATAATTTTATTCTCAATAGAGAAAATTACCATAATACGCCCTACACAAATTCATTAGGAGGCCATTTTTTTTAATGTGCTGAAAAAGAAGAGTGCAATATCAACATATCGTTTATAAGTGCCAAGTTAGGATCTTGACATTTACTTAAATAACTGTTAAAATACATGCTCTTAATCGTTGATGGAAAGAAAGACATTAAAAGAGAAAATATCCAAGATTTTATTTATTTATAATGGTTTCTCATCTAACACTTCATGTACAGTATCTTAATGCGTTTCACAATGCAATGAAATTAAAATATAAACCAACACAAAACAAAGAAGACTTCCAAACTCAACCAATCTTTAAAAAGAAATGCATGACCTAGTTAGGTAGAGCGCCATCTCATGATGGTCCGAAACTTGACGCCATGCATGCTTAAAAGTAAAGAGCAGTGCCGAAGGGGACGAAGGATAACTTTGATCTCGTGCAGTGGCCTGGGATCTGGGAAGTTCTTGGGATCTTTAGCAAAATTAAGTACCCCTGTTGCTGGCCAAGCCAAGGTGCCATACGACGTGATTCATCAATAAATTCATTCATATCTACTCCAAACTCCAAAACTCCAGTCCATAATTTAAGGAATCAATGTGACATAATGTGCAAGTGTGCAGCTACATGGTACAAACCATTTTTTAAAATCTTATATATATATATATATATATATATATATATATATATATATTAATGTTCTTTTCATACTTTTAAATGATGCATGCCATAAGACGAACTCAGATGAGAACTAGATGAACCTAGCTAGTAGATTGAGGTGGGGCTTGCCTGATCAAGATAGGGGAACTTGTGGTGCAGCTTCTTCTCCACTTCTGGATGTTTGGAGATCAAGTAGAGAAGTGATGAGAGAGTAAGAGTAAACAAAACAAACATGCAACCTTGTTCATTAACGCCAAAAATATAGAGCTCAAGTTATCAGAAAACACGATGGTTTCTATGTTTTATAAATATTCTAACAAGCTCCGAGTTTGTTTTGTTTGCCAGGTAGTATTAATGTGTATATTTTGTTTAGTACCATGCATGCAAGGAAGAGGCCCTTTTGGTGCAGGCTTCCATTGGTCATGGCCTCAAATCTTTTTAATTGCGACTCTTTGCATGGTCCTGGGTCTGCAACAATTACTATTGGCTGCCCTCCCATGTGGAACCTGAAAGGAAACAGCTTGTGGTGGCAAATAAGTCGAGCTTAGCTCGAATAAATTGGAACATAAATTAATTACATGCATTATAGAAGAAAAAAAAATGATCATTTCATACAGGTAAAAATTATTATTCCCATCCACTCCTTCCCGGAAACAAAATAGAAGTAGAGATAACAAACAGATATATGAACTATAACGGATCAAGATGGATAAACATATGAATCAGATAATGGACGTATTAAATATAATAGGGCATTATAGGACAAATAAATTAGCAATTCGATCTTATCACAAAAATGAGAAACATATTTAGTCCTAAAGTATAATGTTACTTGTAATATGACAAATGTACCAATCTATAGAGGTTATAAGGGAATGTGGTATTGATATACCTGAAGATTGGATCGTAAGTCTTGGCCATGGTACTGAGTACATCTGGTCCATAATAAATGCCCTACGAGTGGAGCAGTGGGAGGACCAGGCACCTTCTTTACTCCCCAATAGGGTGCATAGAACTATTTTAGTATACCAAGAAGCTCAAAACCAAGGCCACCAAGTAGGTACCATGCCTCCATTCCTCCAACTCCAAAATGCCCTGCTCCATTCGATATAGCCTCTTTGATGCATAGACTTCAAAAGTCTTCAAATATGTATATAGAGGACGACAAAGTGATCAATTATAGAGTTACCCAAGGTTCCAACACTTTCCTTGGAACAAACTCCTTGGAAGAGGGCAAGACATGGGTGATGGGTGGCTCCTGGCTTGTTAATTGTAACCCGCCATTATAGACCAATAAGCTACTCCGTATTCTCCAAAGAAGCTTATTGGTGATCAAGAATACATTTTCAATATATAAGAACTTGAAATTATTCCAAATTCTTATAAATTACATTTTGTAGATGAATAAAATTGATTGTGGTAGTTACTGCATTGGCCTCCGCATCACATCAATGAGAAGCGGTAGGTGAGTGGTTGAGAAATACTTAGTCATTAGCAAAACCTTGAAGGAAAACAGCAAACAAGAATGGAGCTGTCACGGCCTCACGGGTATCAGTTCTTGCCTCTTTGTCACTACGATGTGATTCCAACCCAGAACCATCCATTAGCTGAGCCCTCCTGAGAGGTGCAGAAGAAATCCCAGAGTACATGTTCCTACAGCTTAAAACAAATCCTGGGAGGTTCAGAAGAACGTCCCCATGGACTTCAATGATAAATCGTCTGTCTATTTATTCACCTCCATTCAATACAGTAGGAGACAATAAGTTGTGCAAGGAATAGATAGGGAAAAGCTTCATATAGAGTAGAAACATACAGATAAAATAGAATTAGAAGATTGCGTCTGAATCTTGAAAAAGGACGAGAAATATCCAGATAATTGAAAATTACTACAAGATAGTACATCAATAAAAAAAAATTGACGGGTCACTACCAGTTTGTACGCAACTGTGTGCCTATGAAGATTAAATTTAGTGATGAGCTCCCTGCCTCTATAGAGTATTTGATGCGCCTAACAAAAATTATTATGAAAAAGACGCCAAGTGATGGTTTGAATTATAGAACTGAGAGACTTAGCAAACTCCATCAAGCAACTAACCGCAGACTGCTTCAATAGCAAGTGATTTAGTCATGCCAGGGCATAAATCTCTTTCAAAGTTCTCTTTGGATAGTGAAACAGCACAGCTACTTACATGCAGACAGGCCTGCCGTACAGAAAGCAAACATTATTTGATGAGAGAATATTCCAGAAATACTAAAGTTTACTTTGTAAACAGTTCTTTTGGTAAGGAAGCTATTGGTGAAGGCATGTAATATCACCATGTTTTGGGTTAAAGTTTTTAATCACTTGGAGTGTTACTTTAGTGGAAAATAATTCCTGGACATAATTAAATTCACTTTTAAGATGATAGTTTGGGATTAAGGCACGTTACAGTTTGTTTTCAAGAATATTCAGCATAGATATAACCATTACCTTTTCAACTACAGAAATAGAGTTGGGATGATGGCAGCTTCCTCGGCGGTAGGATCTACATGTTCCATTAGGGTTGCCAAAGCTTGCAAATTGAATGGAAGATATAATACTGCCCTCTGGGCACATCAAGTGCAGTTCTGCTGCATCTCCGTCAGTATTTGTGATGTTCTTATCCCAGGACTCTAGGTCCTTGGAAGGATAGTCCTCTGATACAAAGCCACAGACATTTGTCACACGTCTTCTTGAAAACGTTATCTTTGTAGGGTCTCCACCTTTTTCTTCAAAAATAACAAGAGTGTTTCCTGACGGTTGAAACCAAGATCTTGGGACATGGTACCTGATCCACAAAGAAAACATATAAAACTATAATCCATTAGTCAATTATTTGAAGTCATGCATAGCTAAATACACCGGTAATAATTCAGAATGACTATTATGCAATGAAATAGTTCAATGGAAAGAATAAAAAAATTTGAAGAAATAAAAGCATGATTGATATGTAATGAAGAATTGAAAGGGAAATTGAAACTTCCTGCCCAATTTTGAGCAGATTGTTATGAAAAAATATTTTCAACACCATGATTGTCAAGTAGACATTTCTAAGGTTAGTTACCATCTCTGAGTTGGTTCTCCACATCCTGTCCTGCATTTGTCTGGGAAGAACTTTCCCTTGTAATTACAACTCGAGGTACATTTATCATATAAGGAACTAGTTATGGGCCAATATCTTCCGATAGCATTTCCATTTAGCCAAGCCTGGCCTTTACCCATTGATTGCATGTCAAGCCCAACTGGATCAATTCCTTTTGGAGGATCTACAATTACCTGCAAAATACCCCGATACTTGCAATCAATAAAAAATTCACCTTTAGAGATGAGAGGGCTTTCCAAGGAAAGAACATCCCAATCCACATCATTTTTTATTAGATGTCAGAAAGACAAAATTCACATACAACTGTGACAAAGTGAAAGATTGAACAAAATCACAAACTACTGCAAGTAGAAGAAAGAGGCCTGCCAAACCAATACATTTGGACAGGCATGGGGAAGTTCTCTTTCTGATCTTCACCTTGAACCATTCCTTTCATATGACAATTGGTGATCTAAGGTGGTTACTAATTCAAACTTATTTAGAGAACCAAACTAATCTCCCATGAGAATATCACCTTGTACCAGGTCAGAGGTTGATTCTTTGGCGGCTCAGATTTTGGTGTCCACTTTACATCATTTTGCCCATCTGACTTGAATATACTATGATGTTCCCCTTGCAATCCAATCTATCATGACATGCATTAAATTAACACAGGTTAAATAACAATATAATATGCTTGCTTTGATTTTCATTGCCAAAGCTCTGCAAAGAAGAATAAGTCTCAATCTAGAAGTTAAAAGAACTAGCTTAATCTTCCATCATAATGCCAAAACTCAAAAGACCAAAAGAGCTATAGAAGAAGTTAACGGATCCATCAAGCAAGGTACCATCATATTTTATAGACAAACTCATGTCAGGAAAGAAAACTCATACTTCAATCTAACATACCTTGTAAACCCATTTATTTGAAGACAAGTCCATGGTCCCATTTTTCAATCCAGAAATCTTGACACTTGTTAATCCTGCTCCTACCCATTCATAAAATGGTCCTGCATTCTTCAGAAACAAAAGGGGAACATGAAAATCCTCATTAAACAATAACAGTCTTCCTAGCATGAGGGCAAAATTACCGCTAACAATTACTATCATAGAGTAAGTAGTTAAAGGCAAATATAATGAATCCAATTAAATGTACCAAAACAGTAGAATATTAGCTCAATAGTAATAAATTGTAATTATGAATCCTAATATTTCTTTTCGTTCCTAAATTGCTGGAATGGGATATGAAATCTTATTTCTGTCTGCAAAGCAATGAACATAGACCGGTATCTAGTTCTTATTCATATAAACAAATATGGCTAGAAACTTCAATATCTGATTAATAACTGCTTTATAATGCATAACTACTTACTTGCAAGCCGACCGTCATGCTTAGAAAAGCAAGTTCATTCTTTCCTGGCCCCAAGTGAATTGGAGTTTCAAGCGTGAAAGTAGAATTGGAGCCACTTCCGGATGCACTGGCTAAAATGAAAGTTTTAGGACAAGCAGCATAATCATAAGGATTCACATACAAAAATATTAGTAACATAACATATAGTACTTCTAGTAAAGGTAATTCTGTATCTTGCGAGCACATATAAAAGAAAGGATAACTGGAACAAATAAGCATTAGTCCTATGCAGTGTTATGATGACTCCGGCATGTTTAATCTTTATTTTAACATATGCATAAACAAGAATATGTTCCAGATCTTTTAAATTCATCTTAATTTATAACATAAGGTTCAGGATGCGTATTTCATAATCCTAAAACAATATCAGTGAGAGATGGAAGCTTTACAGGAATGAAGGAAAAATTAATTAATCAAAGTCCTTATTGGGTTCTTATGCAATGCTGACACATTTGGCATGCTCAACTTATGCTAGGGAAAGGCAATCACCAAATGACATTTTAAAGCTAGTTGTGCTATAAAATCGAAAAGCCCGTGCGGTACGGTAATCAGTCTCCATTATCTTGGATGAAACCATTGCATGAAGCTAAGATGCAAGTGCTTGAGAAGTAATGAGGCCCTCTAGCTTATGCCATATTCATATATAGGTTGTAAACTGAAATAAGTTGTAAGGACTTGGTTGCCAAGTGTTGATGTGATTCCAGTTAGATTCACTAAGTAGAATCCTCTAAGTATCAATTTCAAGGTAAAATAACATTTCACAATTAGGCAATTACTAGTGTTTGAGTATAAAAATATAAAAACCATTGTTCTCAACCAGTTTAAGCTTTTAAAGTAATTAGTGAGTTAATATGATATGATAATAGAGATCCCGAGTTCGAAGACTGTCAAATCTATCTATCATTTAAAAATATCAAATCTCCACTTATTTAAGTTAAATCAGCTTCCTGGATATATCAAAATATCTCAAGTTCAAAAGTAAGCAACTTCTGCACACCATTCTCTTCAATAGAGGAAGCAATTATCACCATTCACATGCACATCAAGATCTTTCTCTGGGATATCACCAAAATCATAGCTAACAATCACGAAGGAGCCACCAACTCTAGTGCCATCATTCTCATCCCTCTTTTTATTCAAGTGTTAGAATACAAAATACAAAAAAAATGTTGTTCTCTAACGGCTTAACATTTTAGAGTAATTAATGAGTTAATAATTGTAAGAGCAAGAGCATGATGATCTGCTCCTTTACGCATAAAAGGAGAAGTCGTGGCACCTACACAAATGACACAATGAAAAAACATTATGAAAAGGATGATGTTGAATTCTATTTACAACAGAGAGAACTCTGACACTCCATTTAGTATGTCCTTTATGCAAAACCAGACTAATTTGAATTGTAAGATTTTGTGACAGAAAACAAACAAGATTCACAAAGTAGATACCACACGTAGTTCGTGCCAGTATTTCATTTAGGTACACATAAAGGAAGAGTAAAGAACTAACCTTGAAGTCTCTGATTTAAGAAAACATGGACAGCGTGGCCTTTTGATTCAACCTTGAGAATTGGATGGGTTCCATCACTCAAGAATTTTTCACTTTCATCAACACGCAAACTGGGGTTTGTAAAAATAATTCAAAGCCAACTATTAGTCTCTCAGTGTAATTGTAAAATCACTGTATTTTTGCACCTGAATAGTATGCTCTTGTAAACAGCCTCTCAGGATTACATAGTTTCTATTTATAGCAAAGAAAGCTGTGAGAATATGCAAGTCTCAAAACTTAATGGATGTACAAGAAGATATGTATATAAAATGTATCTATTTAGATTTTCTTTTCACTTGCCGGTATACTAAATAGTCTAATTATCATGAGGATTAGATTATTTAGACTGAACTGACCAGCAAGGCCATTCAAACGGCCATTCGATTGTTTGCATGGACACACAGAATTGTCCGTGTTTCGGTGCACAAACGAGTTCAAACAATTCCAGAGGAACTAGATAGTTGCCATGAGCTTTGCACGACCCTGAGGGCATTTAAATGACCTGATGAATCTGCTATGACTTGAAGGCTTATTTGCAAAGATATTTATACCCTTCAAATCTTTCTAGGGTTTAGAAACATTACAACATCACGAAATAGAGAAGATAGAGGTGAAAGATTGCCGAATAGGTCCCAAGAAAGGGCTCTTGGATTGGATTTATCTCTTCATTTGGTATCTTCTCTACCAAATCTTATTACTTTTTGTCTAATAATTGTGAGGGGATCGTCTTGCTCAAGGATAGTTTATTCTTCCTATTTGGATGCTATCTTTTATGTTAGAGTGAGACTATCGTTGATTTGGAATTGAGGTTTGAGTGATTTATCTCCACATGTACTATGTTTTATTATAGTAGACCGTTTAGTTGTGTTGGTTATATTTGGTTTGCTTGCACCATGTTATTCTCGTCTATCTCTATCCTGTGATTGTTGATTTGAATAGCTTCGCCTTTGCATAAACATAATAATACTAATATTTCCCCGGTAACATTATCCTTGAAATATACTTCCATGGTTTACTCAGAAATTAGACTAATATGATAATCACTACGACAAACTAAACAAATTGAAGGATAGATACGCTTCCCAGAGCTAGACTGACCTTGTTGTGTACCAAAGATAATCACTGGAGTCTTTGGTGGTATTAATATGATCTACAAATCCATCTTTCACAAAGTCAGGTTCACCCCAAATACCAGCCTTCTCGACGAAGATGCTCCACAGAAGAGATGAAGAACCTTTCTGTTGAACACCTACTGCTGTCTGCAAATTTTCTGGTACCATCTCAATTGCAGAAGTTTGTGATTGGACCTATAGAGAGTGGTTCCACATTATCGTCCACCCGAAAAGAAAAACTTTAACAATAGTCTGAGAAAAACATGATTAATATAGCAAAATAATTCTTATCATATCTAATTGTGTCAGCTGCTAGCCGGCTAGTTGTTATGACTTATGAGACACGATTTCTCTTCAGACTGTGCCGTCTACAAATCTGTAAATGAAAAGCGTATTATCTATGTACACATGCAGATTTTATGATAAGCTAATGAGTAATAACTAAGCTTATATCTATAGAGGACTTTCTTGTCCATGAGCAAGCAAACTGAATGGTCTGACAGCTGATTAGATCAATGATTGCAAGTTTATCATGACCCCAGATCACCTTAACTGTTTTTGTTAAAATATAAAAGATAAAAAAACTGTTGTTTTCTAATACCTTAAGCTTTTTAGGTCAATCGGCTATCTAACATAGTACCAGAGCAAGGAGATCTTGAGTTCAATTTCCTTGTCAATTAAATAAAAAACCCCTCCGCCCATTTTAGTCAAGTCCAATTTTTACAAATAGTTCTTAAGCCTATGAAAATGTCTCAAACCCAAAATTGAGGGGATATGTTGACACTAGTATGAAGGGATGACTGATGAAAGCTGACCGACGTTTACATATAAAAGATAAAACCACCATTAGGTCAACTGGTTATTTAATAGGTCTTACTTTAAGAGACATTCTTGTGCAACATACTAATCAAGATGCTAATCACTTGAAGGTTCAATTTGATTTACAAAGGCAAAACAACAAAAATGTAGAGACTGCAACTATTCTCCCATCTTGGGATAACTAATAGCCAAAGAAAGCAATGCATATAAAGTATTGACAGTGCTACAGATGAAAAGGAAAACAAGAGCAGTAGAGACACCTTTGCAGTATTGAATACCACGTTCTTGCAATCTGGCAAGATACTAACTGACCAGGCAGGAAGATTATATGATTTGTTCTGGAAAACGATCAATTTGTCCTCTTTTTCATCCATGTTAGCAAGGAATGCGGCACACCCTCCTGAGGAATCTGTGTAAACATTGGCCTGCACAAGCAAATAACAAATGAAAACAGCATGAGAAGAGCTTGATCCGGCAGAGAATAATATGCGTAAAAAAAAAAGGACATAAAATAATCTATAAAGAGAGGTACAACAGAATGTAGACTAAGATATAAATGCTAAATCTCTAATGGACTCAAGGGAGCACAATGGAGGCAGTAAGATGAATGAGCACAGAAGAGGAATACTGAAATGCTCTATTTGTTGTTGAGTTCCTATTGTGTCCTTCATAAATTGCAATCACCAAAACCGGAAGGTCGACAAAAATACAAATATCTTTTAAATCACCATAAGTACATAAGTTAGTGGTTCTACATAAAATGAAGGCATAACATAGAACAAGATTAAAATCAGAACTATATATATGAAAAAAGAAGATATGTTACATGTGGTTTCTTGTAGACTTGCTGAGGAGTTGATATTAAGTGTAGAAAACAAGTTCACCTCTTGAAGAGGACCAAATGAAAGTTGTTTTGACTCGCCATACAATAATGCTTGCTCGCATAATTTAATAGATTTATGAAGCTCTTTCAGGTGTGCCCATTTTGGAAGCCTGATCAAGCCTGAAATCAAATTATTAATTTACTAAGGATAGAAAAAATAACATCCAGAAAAGGAGAAAGAGAGTACTACCATATTCATCAATTGGTGCATCATAATCATAGCTTGTTGTAATAAAGGGTCCCCCAGAAGTGCGACCAAAGTTTGTTCCACCATGATACTTACAAAAGGATATTTATTAAAGATAAGATTTTTATACCAAGGGGCACCTCTATACACCAAAATTTTATCAGTAGTCAAAAAAGTATACCATATAATAATTCTGAACACTGCCGCCTTTCTGGAAAAACCGAGCAACAGAAAATGCAATATCTTCAGGTGGTCGATGTGGATTTGTAGCCCCAAAAGTTTGAAACCTGGTAGCAAGATTAAAGAATCAAAACATAGCAAGGATTATGAAGAAAATAGGACCTTAAAATTAATATACATAAATCTGACATAAAAAGTTTAAGCTTTCCATTGTGACACATTCACACTTTGGATGCCTCTGTCACTATAGTACCAGAAGTTACAGAGTCATGCTGGCTATAATTGAAATTGGATTCACAGAACTAGGTCAGATATGGAGTCACCTAAAACCCTCAAATTTTCTAGAAATTATGGAACTAAAGATATAGAACAGAAAATAAAATAAAAAGAGAAGCAACAGTTATAAAAATTACAGGACAGAGCACTCTTAACTCTTAAGGATTTACAATCAAGTTCAAGTTAGTTATTGAAGTGCTTTAAGAGAAAGAGAGCAGTTGGAACTGCAGGGATTAGGGGTGAAAGGCGGAGTGCAGGTTGACAGAAAAAGAAGAGGCACAAAAAGATTTATCTTCCCAGACACATGAAAGGAAAGTTAGTGAATTGTTTATGGTGCACAAAAGAAAGAAAGTACAGAGAGGTGGCAATCAAACACATAAAACTTGTAAAAGCCTACATACTTGAATTAGTCAGCCAAATTTAAAGTTCTGATATTAAATTAAATTTTCTTCTGAGGAAATCTGTCAAATTCAAAACCTTGAAAGGATACTTATTACAGAGCTAAGGTACTTTACCAACTTATTAATTGAAATTCTACCTCAGTTATGAAGTAAGATATTAGATTATCAGTTCATGAAGCATAGGAACAATAAGCATTAATTAAGATATCCTATGTTATCATAATAAAAATAACTAAGCAAGGACTTAATCTGGAAATTTGAGTTAGCAAAGGAAATGTATATAATTACCATCCAGGCCAATTCTCTGTCCAAATCTTTGGCTTGTTTGGAGAATTTGGTGCAAATTGATCGCAGTAGAATGAATTGCAAGTATTAATCTAGGTATTTAGGAAAAAAAAAAGAAACAGTTAGCAGATCTAAAGTTGTATCTGACCTCTGCATAATACCATAGAACTCAGTGAACAATGTTTAAAGGTGATCTCTTAACATATAAATATGGGCATCAGTGAAAAATGCAAAAGAAAGAAAAAGGAAAAGATTTTGGCTAAATGATGTAACCTGAAGTTTGGCAAAATCAATATGAAACCACTCAAGTTTCAGCAGTTTGACTTTTGATGAGAATATTGTACCTTCAGCATCTCCGTTCACAAAAGAAATTTTTTTTGTGCTAAACTCACTAACTACTTTAAAAGTTTAAACCGTTAAAGAATAATCTTTTTTTAATTTTATATTCTAATCCTCCTCCCAACTTCTCTAAAAGGTTAAATACTTAGAGAATGATAATTTTTATATTTTATATTTTAACACTCTCCCCTTATTCCTTCGGGATGCACAAAAAATAAATTTAACTTAAATAGATAGAGGTTTTATATTTTAAGTAATAAATCTAGTAAGATTCAAACTCAAGACCACTGCTCTATTACCATGTTATCTCACTAATTATTCTAAAAGTTTAAATTGTTAAGAAATGTGGTTTTATATTTTATATTCTTAACACCTTGAAGTCCATATAAAATTACATTTTGAGTCTTAAATGCTAGTTAATCAGCAACAGATGATTAATAAAACTTCAGTTTTACAGTTGACTTTGATTTTGAAAATCTGAATCACCCTGAAGCATGCAATGAGAGGTTGCAGTCGTTGTGTAGCAACATGAAATTTCTAAACATTCTTACATATGTATAGCATTGCAAGTAAGTGCTGTTGTGGGTATACTCAATTAGAACATTGACACTACTGTTGTAGACAGACTATAATTTATGAAATTGACTTTGAAGAATTTCCCCACCAAGGGTGTAGTCTGTAGAACAAAACTGTCAAATTATGGACTATGGGGCAGCCAAGAAATAATTGGCACAGTTTGACTCCTATCATATCTTAATCCTTTATCTTTAGGACTTTCGGCTTGTGAATTGAGCCTAAAGTTTATATATTAAATTTATTGGTTGAAATGCAGCTGTCCATATTATCTTTGTTCAAAATAACTAACATTAGCTCTTGGCCTCTTGCTCTCTCTCCAAAATCAACCATCTTCTACATATAAGGCCAAGTTCCCAAATTTCGACTTCCAGTCTCATACTAAACTAAAGCACATTGGAAAACTTACCACAGGATCGGGGGCATCATATTGTTGACACATAATCCAAGGCACACCTGTATCTTGGGACAGAGCCATACTGGCAGCCCACATTGCATACGGTTTTCCTCCATCTCCATAGACTCTTTCAATGTCTCCATATTCATTTTCAATCTGCAGTGCATCAGACAAGCTGGTGATATAATGGCCACGATTCGAAGTCCAAAATGATTTTGTTATATATATAAGAAAAAGAGAGCATATCTTGAGAAATTTAATGCCGGACAAAGTTTTCTGTCACTAATAAGAGATCAGTAAACAGTCATAAACGACATACACGATTATTGAGAGTCTTCAAGAACCACAATACTACAAGGACTTAGGCTTCTACAAACTGTGGAATTTCCAATTAAAGAACGTGATTAATGCACTTGCCTGAGCCAAGATGATATGGCCACCCTGCGGTGCGAAGAACTTCTCTTTCTTCATCATTTGCACTACATAAGTCGTGAAGCTCTTCATATGACTCTATAACCAAGAAGCAATAAACCAACTCGGCTATCAAATCCATGTCATAAGTTTTCAACGAACACCACAAAGATGACAAGTTTCTAGATTCTCCACACCTTGAAAGGTTCACTGCTTGTTCTGAACACGGTTCCCGGTACATAATGCAGCCAAACCGGTACCCCCCTGCATAACCACAAAAAAAAAACAAACAAATTCACAGAACCTAGCTCCCTCTACCAAAAAATTGAAAATATCAACCTATAAACCAACCCAAAGTTCCACTCGGCGGCGACAAACGGCCCGATGCGGAGGATCATATACAAACCAGCGTCGCGGACGATTTGCGCAAACTTAACCAAATCAAATCGATCCTCGAAGTAATACTAGAAGAAAGGGATAGAGAGAAAGAATCCGATCGAGATCAAGAAATGGAAGCAGGGGAGTGGATTAGTAATTCCAAAGGAAGTTTGAACTCACATTGCCGGGAGAAAGCTCGTGGCCGTTCCAGAAGACGTAGGTCTCGATGCAATCGACGCCGCCTTCCTTGGCGGCTGCGACGAGTCCTGGCCACATCTGAGAGGAAACCCGATCAACAAGTTAGAGAGAGAGGAGAGAGAAAGGGAGAGAGAGAGAGATGCAGGAAGGAGTACGGCGGGGACGCTTCGAGGATAGTGGATGGAGGCGGAGATAAGGAGCTTGCGGCGGCCGTCGATGAGGAGGGAGCGGTGGTCGTAGGTGACGTTGGAGGAGGAAGAGAGGGAGAGGAGAGAGAAGAGTAGTGAGAGGAGAAGGAGAGGGGAGGAGGTGAAGCGCTTCTTGGCACTTGAAGCCATTGGCGTTGTGGCTTGTGGTCTTGCTACGCTTTGCATCGAGGTGATGGGTTTATAAGAGGAGTGAGTTAGAGAGAGAGAGAGAGAGAGAGAGAGAGAGAGAGAGAGAGAGAGAGAGAGAGGAAGACATGGATGGAGCTCCGTCTGAGTGGAGCAGTGCACTGCAGTGCACATACATGGGAAGTTGTTGGGTAGTATCATTTTATTACTGGAGAAACAACCAATGGGTTTATCGCGCGGTAATTGTACGGAAGAAAGGAAGCAGAGGCCAATATTTATGCGACATGTTGAGGTATACAGATAAGAGCCAAACAAAATTTCCCACGTCATGTCTCAACGGTATCTGCTGTTCGAAGAGGCACAGCAGAGGCGCACCGAATGGTAGATTTGAGCGAGTTTTGGCGCGGACGGCATTGGACGCTGCAGCGTGACGAAGTTTTTGGACTTTATGCACACATGGTAGATGGATGAGACGCGCTTTACGGGAAAGCGGGGCCCACCTTCGACCACAGGGATAAGGCGGACGTGTCACGATATTAGTGGGACCAGAGGTTTGGTCTCAGGTCTAGGACCCTGCCAAGCCTGCTTTGCGAAATATTCTATTAATTTTAGCTTCTAGGATTCTGCCATGGCGGACGTGTCATCTGATCCATCGTCCTGTTCGACGAAATGTTTCACAGAGAGTGAGAAAGAAATCTCTAAATCAGCGATCTACCCAATGGAGGAGCAAAGAGATGCGAGAGTCTCCCATTAACAGAGGTAGATGATGTCAAATATCTTGTCTTCTAATATCCTTCTCCAGTTTAGACCAATTAATCCACTAGCTTTGTTTTTCCTACTTAATTGTCTGATCCTTTATCATTTCATACCTTTTTATCAATGCAAACACTGTTGAAAGAATGAGAAACGTTTATTTCTTTAGTCAATGTTGTTGAACAACAAAACCTTGGCATGCGATCGGCCAGATACATTTATTTGTTTGATTGATGCTTCCGCGGTTCCTTCCGGAGGTTTCTTTCATGTAGCTGGCTTTATTAATTGGTTTTGGAGAATCTATATGCTGTAATTTTGTGTCTTGTTGTGAAGTTTTCCTATGAAGGTATTGCTACTCTAGGATCTAGAGATCAACTGCAACTTGCAACAACCAACAGAGATTTTGCAGCGCCTGGACATGGGTCGCCTCCAAATGTCGAGGCCAAAACAGGGATAGAGCAGTTAGTATTACCTAGGCAAACCTGTCACAGGATAGAAAAGCACCAGTTGAAACTTTTTAGGACTATAACATGATGAGAACTTAAGAGAGTTTTAAGAGGTTACCTGTTCCACAATTGATTTGGATGCAACTGAATGGCAACTACCAGTGCTGTAGTTTTTGCAGTCACCCGCAGGCTGTCCATAGCTTGCAAATTCGATAGCAGCAATGGTTTTGCCTTGTCGGCACTGAAGATGCACACTTGGATGTGCAGTACTTGAAATTAGGGATGGAGTATCGGATTCATGCACATTACCACATACATGAGCAACTGAGATGGTGTTCACTGTGATTTGAAGAGGGTCTCCACCCGTTTCTTCAAAGAGAACAAGAAGATTCCCAGAAGGTTTCAGAAAGGACCGAGGAACATGGTAGCTTGTAGGGTTGCATAGGTGAGGAAAATAAATGGAGTGAACTCATCAGATGAGGCAAGAAACTTCATTAAAGCTCAATATGAGAAAGAGTGAGGTAAGGAACTGGAATGATAAGAGCTCTCTACTTACAGAGATTGAGATGGCTTCCCGTTGGGAGTTTTGAAGGAGACCCAATATCGTCCAATGCTTTCTCCATTGACCCACACTTCACCTTTTCCCATACTTGTAAGGTTGAGTGCCACTGGATCAGTACCAGAAGGAGTATCAAATGTCGTCTGTGGAGAATAAGAAATGGTGTCAGCTACTAGTTCAAAGCACTGATAACATGGTTGTATATTATTCACCTTGTACCACACAAGGGGTTGACTGATAGAGTTCTCACTGGATCTCCATTCCACCTTCTCTGATCCTTCCTGAGAGTAGATTTGTTTCTTTTCTCCCACTAAACCAACCTGCGTTTTTTCTTCATAGATCAGATTTAAGCATTCTATGTTGTAGTATCTTTCTTTTTATATGAACAGAAAAAAATATTCCATCTCCCATAGAACATGTTGAACAGATGATTAATTGAACAAATGCAGAAAGCCATTAATTAGATTATTCCAGGAATAGACTACTATTTGTGCTGAATGTTTCTCTATGATCTCTATTATGGCAACCAGCTGTTTACAAATTTCTGGAACCTCCTGTATCAACAACCAAATATACCTGGTAACCCCACTTGTGATCATTGAGATTTTTAGATGCATTCCCTGTCTGAATGCTCACTCTACTAAGTCCAGCAAATCTTCTTTCAAGGTAAGCCCCAGAGTCCTACAAATAAATGGATCAGACATCAAGCTGTGCATATTATGATCTGACACGCACTAGTAGACCAAAAGAAGAAGAGTCCTATTCTTGACTGTTATACCATTATTTATCTTAAATTTACATGTTAGCATAACTTTGGTATTTGTATGATTTGACATAATTGTTGTTTGGGTAACTTGAAAGTTCTGTATAGACAGGCTTGAATTAGTTCTGCTGCTGCTGCTGCTGCTGCTGAGATGATATTTTCTACCCCTTTTTACCAGCCAAACCTAAGGATTTAAAATATTTGAAAACGAAAGGCAAGATTCACATTCTAATTTGTAGGATCTCAGAACATTTTATATGCTAATCTTTTGCAGCAGGAGCATAGTATCTGATAAAGGACATTTCCCAAGACAGCTGATTTGGGTAGAGTACCATTTGCATCTTACAAGTTGCAAGATTTTTCAGTCATCTTCTGATTATGTTCTAATTGTTTTCTAATAGTACACAGTGTCCTTCTGATCCTAGCTGATAAATTCAAAGAAGGAAACCTAACTAAGCATATACTTTTTGTCTCAAAAAAGAAGTGAATTGTTAGTGTAAAAAATTATGAGTTTTATGTTACTTCAATGATTCTTTCTAGAAAATCCTTAAGAGACTTTTTTTCCTCCAATACCTTCTGTTAATGAATGAAGTGCAGCAACAAGTTTCAGAATTCAGATTATAGGAACTTCATCTCTTTTGCTTTAGCAGGGCTCATACATCTGTTGGAACATTATTTTTTCTGGAAAAGAAATAAGAAGTACAACAACAATCATGCCTTTAGTCCATGCATTTGGGGTCAGCTATATGGAACTGTATTTTCCGTTCATCTCCACTTACTCGGAGGTTTGTTTTAGATAATGTTGAGTCTTTTCTTACTAATTCTTACACCAAGTCTTCGCCTTCCTCTCAAGGAACCTTCTATGTAAAGACATAAGAAACCTTAACAAAATTATTGAGAGGTTGACCTGTAAGTTCTATCATCTGGAGAGACCTCATTCAGTAAGAATGATTGTGGTTTTGAAATTTTTTCTCGAATGAGCATAGCTAATTTGAGGATTCCCCTTCATGAGTAAGCATTCATTTATTATTAAGCCTTATGCAAGTCATTTGTTATAGGTATATATCATGCAACTTGCTGGATTTAGGCACTGAAAACAGGAGTAAGCATTGCTCGAATGAGCATAGCTAATTTGAGGATTCCCCTTCATGAGTAAGCATTCATTTATTATTAAGCCTTATGTAAGTCATTTGTTATAGGTATATATCATGCAACTTGCTCGATTTAAGCACTGAAAACAGGAGCTAAGATTCATACCGGTGACCCAACCATGACACTTAGTAATGCGATTCTGTTCTGCCCTTCCTTTAGCGAAATGGGTCCCTCCAGAACAATGACTGATGGTCCATCATGACTTCCTTGCACACTTCCTAATAACATTGTGAACATAGATAAATCCAGCATTATTCATTCTATATGAGAAGGGTACTCACAAAATGGTAATCCTGTAGATTACCAAGCTTTTTCGTCATGGAGGAAGAATTTCATCAAAAATGTTTTAACATGTATATTCTATTTATTGAATAAAATATTGGACAAAGTAAGTTACTACCTACAAATTCGTTGTTAACAAAAGCATGTAAGACGTGTGCTTTTGACTCGACATGAAGTACATGTTGACCACCAGTTGATGTCTGGTTATAGCTGCATTCCAGATAGTTCTTTCAGAAGAAGGTAAACAGTGAAAAATGATAATCTTTTTGACAAGTGCTGACAAAAACTGCTATAATTTTTTGGTAAATGACTATACCTATTATCTGAGAATTTATAGAACTATAGTATTTCTCATCCTACCTGACAGTGTACCAAAGATAATCTGTTGCATCTTTTGTTGTTGACATTTGCTCAGACAGTTGATTCTTGGTAAATGTAGCGCTTCTGACATCTGCAATTTCATCGATGAATTCTACCCATTTCTGAGCATCTTTCAGATACTGCACTGCTTTTTCCGATCTCGAACCATATTGAGCAATCACCTTGAAACCATATTGAGATAAAAAAAAAATATTTACTGTAGAAATTGAAATGATAATAATGATTTACTTATGAAAGAGTTAGTGGGAAAAACAACTGCATACATCACAATGCCAATCTTTAACTTGATAAATCAGATGATTTTCCTTTTTAGAATTGAACTTTCTTTGTAAATCACCTTTGCAGTGTTGAAGGCTGTATTTTTGCAATCTGGTAGAATACTGATTGATTTGGCAGGTAAGTCAAGCGTCACATGATGAAATTGGATATTTTCAATATGATGCCGGTCGAAGTTTATGATGAAAGCTGCGCACTTCCCAGTATTTGTTTGAAAAACATGTGCCTGTGGTAAGTTATGTCATATCACCAGGTATCCACATTTTCATATTTATGGATGGTTATCAAAGGTACACTTGGTCATGAAATTTCACCTCTTGTAGCTGGCCAACTGAAAAATTACTATATGTTCCCCAAAGTAATGGCTCAGAAGATAGCTTCACTGCAGCATGCAATTCCCTAAGATGCTCCCATGTAGGTTGCCATATCAAACCTGCAGGAGGTATCGCATATCTACATTCACTTTTATTATATGTATTATTGCACTTGTATTGACAGTTGAATAGGATGAATTTTTTGCTCGGAAGCATTTATCATATTCAAGTCAATGAAATAGAATGAGTTTTTGCTAGACAGAATTTTACCATACTCATCAAGAGGAGCTTTATCATAGTAGCTTGTTGTCACAAATGAAGAGGCAGAGTTCCCAAAATTTGTGCCTCCATGGTACTGCATCAAATCAGCATTGTAAGAGTCATGTTCATGTATAGTTAAGCATAGCTTTTCATTTATGTCATAGCTTTCAAATCCTTATTGGGAACCTAGGAAAGTCAGTTGATTCAAGCCACTCGTAGGCAGCTCATTGGACTTGACTGTGGTCTCAACCAATCTCATTTTATTTAGCTCTAGTTACTTTTGAATTGTATGAATTTGCTCTGTAAATAAGACGAAGTTCATTTCAAGTCGAGATTAGTTGCTCTTCCGTGGTTACCCCTAAATTTGTACAGTATTTGATATGTCTATAATCTGTTTTATTTTCTTGATCCAGTTTTATTTTGAGTTTCAATCTGAAGGTTTCAAATATTAAAGGTATCATTTTCTGCTGTACTTTTTATTGAGTTATCTCAGTTGCACAGTATGTCATATGCACAATATTTGAAATAAAAGCAGAAATACTTGCTGATCTATTTAGAGCAACCTTACTCTCCTGAGAGTGGGCATTTGAATAAGCAAATATGATACAAAAAAGTACAATATATTCGATTACCTGCTCCTATATTTGCTTTCCTTTTGCTATGTTTTATCACTAGAGGGACATCTTGCCCATGTTATTCTGATGAAATGTATTGAACATCTTGGTAATGAAAGATGAATACGCATTCTCAACATGCAAAAGATATGCAGTTAAAGTGTAAAAATAATCATACCATGTAGTAGTTCACAAAGCTTCCTTTCTTCTTTGCAATAAAAAGTGCAACAGAAAAGGCTATTTCTTCTGCAGACCTAATCCTTGGCTCCTTACCATACACTTGATAGCTGCATGAAAATATAGTCAGCTACTAGTTTCTTGTGGTATTTAGGCATCATCTAACAATATAGAAAACTAGATAAACAAGGAAATTTTTTGTAGTAATATATCAGGTAAAAGCTGCATCTTTTGATTTTCTTATTACATTTCCAATATGTCAGTTTGAGAAAGATTAGATATTGATGTTAGAAAAGTAACTATTATTGGCAAAAATCATTAATCCCAAATATATGAATTTCATTTAATTCCACATTGGAATAACAGGAATTAATTTCTAAATCAGATCCTTTTAAATAACATTAAATTGTTTGTTTTTAAGTAATTATCGTTTGAGACATTTACTCCACAATGAAAATAAACACAAACCATATTGCATATAAGGTTGTTTTCAAGGTGTAATAGAAATATGACTATCTGAGAATCATATAGACACATGAAACTATTCAACATACGCTTGCGTCCAATTTTCGGTCCATAATGCTGGCTTATTAGGTGAGTTTGGCCCTACAAAGGTTTCTCCGCATACCAATCCATTGCAGGAATTAATCTGCAGGTGAATTGCGATGTTATGAAGTTTCAAAAACTCAAATTGGCAGTTCTCAGTAGACATGAAAAGGGCAGTAATGAAGACTGACAACTGGGTCTGGAGCATCATCTTGCTTGCACATCATCCATGGAACACCAGTTTGAAGGCCCACAGCCATTGATGCTGCCCAGTGAACATAAGGCGGTCCTCTCTGATGGAACGCACGTTCGACCATTTGGTACTCGTTTTCAATCTGCATCATAATTTTTGTACATGTAGGTTTCAACAAGTGGACCTCAGATACATAACACCAGTTAGTTTATTCTGTTTGATCTTGGTGACACCTGAGAAATGATGATTGGGCCTCCTTGAGGGTAATACAGTCTCTCAGACTTCATCATATCTACTATCATTGCCACAAATGTTTGCATGTGAGACTGCATATGAAGTAGTTAAACTTGAGACACCCATTAAGAGAAAAATAACCAATAAGGAAGACTTTACTGTATAGTTAGTTCTACATATAAGAAGAGTTACAAGTATGATTATCTTGTCATCACTCCAAGGTTGAGGTAGCATGTGAGTTCTTGGCATTTAGCAATGGAGAAGTGAACATATTCTTTCCTGGTTTTTCTTTGTTTTTATGTTAAACCGCAAACAAGAATGGTTTGTAAATTTGGTTCATTATTGCATCTGAAGGAATCCATAAATTTGCTTTAGGTTGTAATAATTTCATGCAAGTACTTACCTTGAATGGTTCATTATCGCATCTGAAGGTAATTCCTGGGATGTCACGCAACCAAAATGGGAAGGCTCTGTAGAAGTCAATATCAGAGCTTTAGAAATACAAGTAATAGCAAACTGAATAAATGTTTCAAACTTGTCATTAACTCCTCACTATATATTTCTGAAACCATTGTTTGCTATATGCAGTAATGGAATAAGTTATATGCATCTTGTCGTTCTTCGAGATAAATAGCAGTGATCATATTCCCATTATTATGTTTTCCATGTTAGAAATTTTTGAATGGTTTAATGCTTGGTTGATGTATGTATTTACTGATACAATTAGATGAAAGCATTAACATTGTACTGTATCCACCTGCCTGTCTACACTTGCACTAGTATTTGATTATAAATACGGCGGAAATTATTGATTAATACCCGTATTTCCATTCGGACTCGATGAAGGGACCGAGCCGGAGGCTTACATAGAGGCCTTGAGCTTGAACTTCTTTTATAAACCTCACAAGATCATATCTTCCTTCAAAGTTATACTGATCAACAGATTACAAAAGTATCTTATTGAACAGAAGAAGAAGAAGAAGAAATAGAAAACCATCATCTTTGAAGGAATGCTTTAATAACTTCACAGAAGACTTGCCTGTCCCTGGATGGGCTCATGAACATTCCAAAACACATAAGTTTGGATCACATCCAGCCCACCTTCCTTGGCTTTAGCTATGAGGGATGGCCACATCTGTCAATTTTTTTGCAGTTCATCAATGCCTTCATCAAATAGCTAGGAGTTAAACTTCCTATCTGAAAATTTGTTAGTTAACTTTCATTCTTGCAGAAAATTTAAGCAAGTGAATGATAATCCTTAATTAGTGTGGATTCTTAATCAAATCTTGGTTGAAGATTATCTACAAATTAGGTCTAGATAAGAGCTTACAATATCAAGAATGAGGCAGAAACCAATATAAGAGAAATAAATAAAAGGGTTCTTTTACGTGTATACCCTTCAAAAAACTCTTATCTACTTGTATGCTCCTCTAAAATTAATATTTTCATGTATACCCTTCAAAATATATGTTACTTGTATAGATACCCACCTCGTTACTTTTCAAATTAAGTTTTAATAATTTAATAGAAAAAAATAAAAATACCCTTAACTAAGAAAAATTTATAAAAACTAAAATAAGGATAGTTTTATCTTTTTATGCCTAATTTTTTTAAAATTTTAATGGTTAATTAACTCCAAGGGATATCTGTGAAGATATAAGATTTTTAAGGAGTATGTACCAAAAAAATCATAAATAAAATGCTTTTAGAAAAATCACTGCAGAATCAAGAACGAATTAGTAATATGGATTAAATCCTATTCCATTTTATATTCCTTATAAGATTTATCTTCCTTATTCTTAAGCAAGAGTTAGTTGACCAGAAGAAGAAAAAAAAAAAAAGCCTTGGTTGACCATGAGACAGACACATGGCCATAAAACAAGTTGTAATAGAACCTGACCTGGATTAAGATAAAAACTATTCACCAACTTGTTTATGGCCACTTCAGCCTTTCTTAGATTATTCCTTTAGAAGAGCAAGGATGACTCGCTAACGCCTTTTGAAAAAAAAATTCCAGTTTGATCAGCAATTGTTCTTCTAGTCGCTAAGATCTCATTTGCCTCTAATTCATGATAGAGTTCAATGTTCTGAGAGAGAGAGAGAGAGGATTAGTTACCAACCTCAGGAGTACTACGTGGGTAATGAATGGAACCAGAAAACAACATCCTCCTCGTCCCATTTACGATCAAAGCTCTTCCATCATACGTAACATCTCCTCCTCCTCCTCCTCTTACTACCTCCATTGAAGCCCACACCACCCATCCTATCACCAACACCATCACCATCTTCAAACCCATCTCTCTTCTTCTTCTTCTTCTTCTTCTTCTTCTTCTTCTTCTTCTTCTTCTTTTAAGAATGAATGCAAGAACTCCACCAAGCTTGCTTATGTACACTGTGTCACAGTATACATCCAATGCCAGATCTAGCCAAGGAAGGAAACACAGAAAAATATACGTATATATCTATGGATATAGAGATATGTCATATGTGTGCGGATTAATTTGCGGAGAAGTAAATGATACGGCTGTGATCTAATAAGGTGGTTTGTTTCCTTCCTTTCTGGATCTTTGCGTGCTGCTTTGGACTCTTTTGCTGGAGATTTTTTGCCGGATTTGGGAGGGGGAAACTTTAACGGAATTCGGTGGTGCTCTTGGGTTTGCCTAATTATTCCCTAACGAATTAACGTACTAATTATTTGATTAGAGAAAACGTACTAATTAAGCTAGAGAGAGAAAGAAGAGAGAGAGACAAGTTTGTGTGTGTGGGGAGGTGAGAGGTGAGAGGTGAGAGGTGAGGATTGCGTTGGAGTGCACGTCAGGTGGGTGGGACCTGGGACATGGCGATGCAACCGAATTATAACGGTTAATACTTAATTAATTATATATGTATAATATATTTTTTAGGAATTTCACAATTATCATTTAATACCTTTGAATAATTTATTGAAGGTAAGATAAAAGTAAAAGGAGGAACCAGTCTTTAGAGTCAAATTACAGGTATTTTAAGTATTTTAATTTATTTATCATTAAAATGTAACAAAAAAAATTTGTTTTGGTAGAAGAAACTCCGGATATTTTTAAGATATAAATAAAATAGAAGAGTTAGAACGATAATAACTATATGATAGATAATAAACACACACAAAATATGATGGTATTTTTTATTTAAAAAAACATTTTATCACTCAATGAATTATGTCATAACATCATCTTACATCTCTTAAAAATAAATTATGGCAGATCAGGAAGTTGGACGGCCATTATTGTTAAGCTTCGGCCACACCAGGTGTGAGAACAAATCTTCTACATTGCCTAACAAAATTATTAGACATTAATTTTGCCAACCTCTATAATGGACATGAAATCAATAATTTTGCCAATCTCTACCATTTTCCAGGTTGTAGAGATATTAATTCATACAACCTACTATATAAATCAAAATTTCTATTGGAGATTCTGGCAAACATATATTGGATTGGACCCAATAATTTGCAACTTATTACTTGTAGACAAAATAATCGTTGCAGGACATGCGTGTGGACAATATGTTAGATTGCGGATGAATTTGTGGTATCATATTTGGCAATCCATATAAATTCGTATATTACTCCATTTGCAATGCAATACTTCTTTGCAGTCAGTTGAATATGATGATTACCATCGCTTCTTGTAAGTATATTTATTGACATGCTTCTCATTCAACAAACCCAAGCAAAGATTTCATTCTGAGGGAGGCTAAACTTTGGTTCCAAAATTAATGTACATGAACTTGCTGGACTTGATACAAAATGGTTGTTAGAGTTCCACTACTAAAGAAATAGCCAATAAGTTGGAACATTATAAGAACTTTGGATTAGGAAAAGAAATCTTGTAAGTGTTCACATTTACAAGGAAACTACAAAAACTTGTGCCAAAATATGCTTCCGGCTAACATATTCTGAAAGTTATCTTCCTCAAGAGAGTAGCAGCAGCTCTCGGTTAACGCCAGGAGAATATCGTCATCTTTCCCCCAATAATGATTCAAGAAGAGCAGCCTCCTCCTCCTATAGGAGTCAAGAGTGTTAAAGAGATAACTAGCATGATAAAAAGTATATGTATAGCACAAAATAAAAAATGAACCATGAGTTAATTCATCCACCCAATCAATAATTAAACATTCTCATGTTAAGTTTTGTTTACAAACCTCAGAGCAAGAATTTTTTTTCCATCAAGAAAAAAAGATAAACAGGTGTTTTCATGACATAGTGTAGCTTTTTTTTTTAATTAGTAGGGAATTTTCAGAAGTCCAAAGGGAAAGGAGGAAAAGAGATTTGTTAATAATCTTTTCTCTACGTTGCTACTGTAACAGATGCCTTATACCACTTCCACCATGTAGTCTTCATGTGAAAGAGAAGTGCAAAACCATGGTTCTTTTTGACATAATCACACAGTGAAAAACAAGAGCAATTCCAAACATGTTTCGGAGTGAATAAGAATAACATGAATGATTATTTTTTTGATAAAATACAAGAACCTAGTAATGATGCTGTCATTAAGATATTTAAACCAAATTGGACAATTGTACTTAGATTAATAGGTTGATTAGATTCTCAAAATCATCATTAAAGAAACTTAACAATTTAAAGATGCCTCGCTGAAAGAAGTTACATACCACCAAAGCGTTAAATTCTGTCTCCTCGTCTATGGCACCAATGATAGCAGGGTCCTCCAAGAGATCCTGTATGCAAAGGATACTTTTACATAATTACATCAAAGATATTTTTGCCTAAGAAAATCCATCAGACTAAATAAGCATTTCACTAATCCTGCCAACAGCACCAATGCACTCATAAAGAAATGGCCAATAAATCTTATTAAATGCTAGTCTGCCTCACTCAAATTTCATTCCCATTAATTTGATACTTCGGTTAATTAATTTTTGCAAGAAACAAAAGCATTAGCTTTTATAGAGCTTAAATCTCGTTGTCATCATTTCATGACAGTAGATACTTCATTATGTAGAGTTCACTTGAACCACTATTATCAGTGAAATTTACTTCCATAGGTGATATTTTGCAAGAAAAAGAACTCCATATAATAAACTAAATCTTCCCTGGGAGTAAACTATATAAAAACCAATAAAAAGAGAGAGAAAAGGCCAAAGGATGTAAGGAAAAAGCCGTTTTGTGCCAATAGAACCATTATTCGCAAAGTAACAATTTAGCCAGAACATGAGGAGCCAAGGTCTCAATAAATAATGTAGTAAAGCAAATGATCAGAAGGAAACTTTCCTTGACAAGGAAAAATCTGGAATAACAGTAAATACTTAAATGACAATCAAGTTAAATAACAAACAGATGAAACCACTTACATCATCTGCAATTCGCAGCACATCATTTTTATCCTGCAATAATAATATTGGTCATGTTTCACATGTGAAACAGCAAATCACAAGTAAATCATAGAGAGCAACTGAAATAACATGAATACTGTCAAAGAAAACGTCTACGCCTCCTTGAAGAAATAGAAGAGAATTGTTTCTAGATTAATGATATTTTATAAGGAATGTAGGTACCTTTACAGCAACAAAGAGAAGAGGATCAGATGGTGTATAGATCATATAGTGTGTCCCATCCTGCAAATTAAATATCCTTAATAAATATTAGAATATTGAGTTCTTATCAGCATATGCAGAAAGAAAGGTAAACCAGAACTGATATTACAAATTTACAATAGTAGTGAAAGACGGATCCAATTCAATACCCTCCAATAGAATGACTCATCTAAGCTTGGTCATTTATATTGACCGAAGAAGAAGTATATGAGAAAAACTAAATGAATGATTTCTCTATAGTCTAAATTTCATCAGAGATTAAAAAATTAATAATAGTAATGGTGGAAGATAAAGTATCTGGCTACCCACCAAATGGAAGCAAGTAATTTCTACACCTTCTGAAGGCAAACCCTCAATGTCTTCACCATCATCTGCAGATTACAGCAAAATATACAATTATGGAACTGATAGAACAAGATTCTACAAATAATAGATTGCATGGGAAAAAAAAAATTGATACCATAGGACAGATAACCATAGACCTCTTAGATAAAGAAGACAGCTTAATCATATTGTTAACCCAAGCACATTGTGTTGTTATTACAGAACAAAATCAAAGAAAGCACATACTCACATTAATTACAATTTCCTCTCTGTATAACAGACACTATGTATTGAAGAATTCTATATTGCCACAAATCCTTTTATAGTAATTATATGTTCGAATGGTATTGATGATATTTGGAATCTACCGACTAAGACATTCTGCTCTACTATCATATTAATTCATCAGCTACTCTAAAAGCTTGAGTTGTTAGATAACGATAGTTTTTATCTTTTATGCTCTAACAAAGTTTTAGTATCAAACGGTACATCAAGTAATTCCCATAATGTTGCTAGTTTAATCCCTCTCTCTCTCTCTCTCTCTCTCTCTCTCTCTAAGCCAAATTTTACTAGCTTCTAAGCAGTTCCGTGAGGTGAAAAAGAAAACTATAGATCAGAGGAACTCAAGATAGACTTTGGATTTCAACTGTCTATAGGTACTCTTTTGATGAATATGACAGATTTATTAGCATACATGTTCACCTGGTTCACAGATAGGAGAAAAAAGAGTTATGGGAATCTCCATAAGCAAAAAAAGCAACAATGATGTTTATAAAGTAGAAACTAGTAAGTTACCTGTGCGAAATTCAAGTATGTCCTCTTCCGAGTAGCAAAAACCCCCTCTGGCTGTGTAGCAAAACCTGAGCAGAGAAATCGTTGGAACAGATGAAAAAGATTTAGAAAAGCCAGATTAACTGAGATGTACACTGTGAAATTGAAACTATTGTAAACTCCAGTAAACTTAGAGGAAGGGAAACTTCAAGAAGGATATAAATAGTACAAACAAATGGTTCCCTACCCACTAACTACAAGATGCATATGGATTTTGGCCAGGGCATATGCAGCAGTAGGAATAATAGCCTCAATTTCATCATCATTAACCTGCAAAGGAGCAGCACAAGTAAGATAGTTGGCAAGCAAGGAAGAGTATCAATTATCTTACAATAATATAGATCGGACTAACATGTAGTATTTAAAATTAAAATTATCAATCTGAAGTTGTATTGCCAATCTCAGAATAAAAGGAGGTATCAAGGATCAAATGGCTGTAATGGAGAACAAGGTAAATATGCATAAGTGGAAAGCTAGTCTATAGACTCTATACCAAATGAGGGGAGAGAGAGAGAGGATGACATTTTCTAGTTTTACTATAGCTGAAATTTCGAAGGGCATTACACAGGAAATGTGGTGGCATGCTTTCTTGAATGCCACAATACTGCAAATAGATTAATAAACCTTACAAGCATCACGTGTTGATTTTCATAATTTTGAATCTGCTATTTGGTATTCCCATATTATATAACTGCAGACCGAAATTTTAAAAGAGTTAAAGACATACGGCTGACCATCCATTGAAATTTGTGCTCTTTAAGATTTGTACAGGCCTGAAAAGAGACATTTCACTCACTTAGTAATATTCATCCAGACAATTCATAGAACTTTAATTCTTTAGAAGGCCAATACTCACGTATCTACTGGGCATAGCAGCATGCACTCATCCCCTTGGGAACTTTGAAAGACTCTCCTAATTACGCATTCCAAAGGGAAGTTATTCGTACCATCAACCTGCATATAGATTTGCATTGATATGTCATAGTTACAAAAACATACAAAATATATTAAGCCAAGCCATGAAAAGAAATCAAGATTATGACTATGAGTTTCAATCTCTAAAGGGAGAGCCAGATTAATAAAGCAATAATCCTTGCATAGAGATAAGGATTACACTTTCAGGCACCCTTCAGCTAGTCGTTTAAAATTAATCTGACTTAGGCATTTACACGCTCTAAAGAGCAAATGTCTCTTAACATCTGCAATTACAGCTTAAATTTTAAAAGTAATTACTATAAGGCATGTTTCATCATTCTTTTGAAGTAACTACTTTTGAAGCACAATGTTATTTATTCTTCATATGCTTCAACCAAAAGCAAGGAAGCATATCTTACTTCAACAATCTGACTGTGCTTGTGCTCAACCAAGCATTCTAGTAATTGGTTCGTTACAATTTTCATGCTCCATTAACCAACTGTAGACCAATAAATAAATAATTATCAACTAAAGTTTGTCTACCCTTCCCCAGTAAAACCTAAGTTTTAAATTTGTTCCTCCAACTATAGAGTTCTAATTTTGCCCCATCATTTTTAAAAAGTAAGCAACTTTAGCATCAATCTCATCGAGAACTCAACACTTACAATCGTAGCAATCCGTTTGGAAGACGCCGCGAGAACCCTCCCGTGCGGGTCCAGCACGAACCCGGCGGGCGGCTTCGGCAACGGCGACGACGGATGGCTCTGCCGGCTCTGAGAAGCCGGCGCCGGAACCACCTCAACAGCGCTTTCACCGCCGGCGGTCTCCGGAGGCTTCTCCTGCGATCTCCTCCTCCCGGACCTCTTCTTCACCGGCCCACTCTGCTGCTGCTTGGCCGCGCGGAGAGCAGTCACCGCTCTCTTTGTCGTAGACGAGATAGATAAGGGTACTGATCTGGTTAGAGCAGAGGAGGAAGTGAGGAGATTTACTTTGCTAGGGTAATAAGAAGAGGGAGAAGCAGCGGAGAGCGTCATCATCTTAGTACGAACTCGGTGTTCGATGGAATGCCGAGGAGAAGGGGGAATAGTTTGCGGCAGCTCACACTTGCATGAGCTTCCGGGTTTGGGGGAGAAAGGGAGGTAGGAGGGTATCGATTGAGAAGAACTGAAGAGAGTATCGGATAATCGGAGCAGCATAGGAGTTGGCCTAATCGGTTCATGGGTTTTTTGCATTCGTACTCCTGGAATAATTAAAACTTTCCTGGTGTTTTATGTGCAAAATTCCCAAAAATATCTTGGTGTTGTAGGTATGGGCAATTATTCTCATACGGGTGTGGTTTGCAAATAGCCGCGTTGTTGTGATTTATGAAGGCAAAAGATGGTTTATAGATGGTTTCATTTATTGATTTAGTTATGTACTTTGTAGTGCATAGTTGCTATAATAACTACTATTAAATATATTAATTCATCACCGTAGTAGCTTAGTCATCAAATCTTACTAACAATTATAACAGAAGTTATAATTTAATTTTGTTTCAATTAATAATAACACTGCATTTCTTTTTATTGCTCCAAAATTATTTTCTACAATATAAGAATAATATATTTGACCAATTTTAGGAAAGGGTTAAATACCGAACAAACCCTTAAATCTGACTGTATGTAGGTTTTATTTATGATTATGAATGTAATAAATACAAAGAGGAGGGTGTAAAATATAATATTTCATGCTTTTAACTATTCGGCCACTATCGGAGTTGAGAGATCCGATAAGACTCCGTTAATATCCGGCTAGGATTTATGGGGCCCAAGGGTTTTGTCAAATAAAAAGACAGCGCTACTTCCTGAAGGTAGAGAGAGAGAGAGAGAGAGAGAGAGAGAGGAACAAGCGAAATCCTCATGGAAGCCGCACCTCCTCCAATGGCGACTGGATCGGCGTCGACCTCTAGCTCGAAGGGCGTAGGAGAAGGACTAGGGTTGGATGCGAGCGAGGGGGTAGAGGAGATGACTCTTACGGTTCGATGGAGCGGGCAGGAGTACACGATCCGTGTGTGCGGCGACGACAGCGTCGCCGAGCTCAAGCGTCGGATCTGCGAGGCCACCACCGTCCTCCCCAAGCGGCAGAAGCTCCTCTACCCCAAGCTCGCCGCCAAGCTCAACAACGACTCCCTCCTCCTCTCCCATCTCAACCTCAAGCCCTCCGTTAAGATGACTATGATCGGGTATGTGTCTCAAGCCCTTCTCTTGAAGCCTAATCTGGTTGGAGGTAGTCTGGGGAACTTTAGAGAAGTTGAAGTTGGAATTTCGCAATGTGTTGCGGGAGGTTTTGCCTGTGAGTGCGATTGTTTGCTTTGATTGGGAGTAAGTAATGGGAGGTGTTCTATGTCAACTATATAAAATCGAGTAAAAGGAAGGATTTTGATTTTGTGGTATGTCTCCAACTGCTAATCTATTTGTTTGTGGTGAATCATGAAGTTAGAACATATTGCAGATGGTCATGAAATGACACCTTTGTTTGAGCGTATTTCGTTAAGGACCTGATTTAATAAGGAAACTTTAGGTTTCAAAGCAGTGTTTAGATCAATGGTGGTGTAGACATTTTGTAATTTCTATCATTGATGTCTAATATTGAGAAAATATTATGTCACAAATAAAATGTGTTGTTAATTCTTAGTTTCTGTGGTTGGCTGATGAGGAATCGTGATGGATGCCATTCTTTTCTGGTAGTATGGCCGCCCCCAGCCTTTTTTATCCATGGGTTTGCTATCTCCTATGTAAATGTTGCTGCTCAAAGTATACTTCGATCTTGCAGTGTACTGACACTAACTTTTCAGTACTGTTGAAGATGATATTGTTGTGGACCAAGTGGATTCTCCAGAGATAATTGATGATTTTGAACTAGGCCAAGATGAAGTTGTTGACATCAAAGATAAAGATGTAAACAAGCAGAAATTAAGGCGACGAATAACTCAGTATAAGGTCTGCCACTGTGAACTTGCATAGCATGCATTATTTGATGCTTTATTTCAACATCACTGAAAGTTATTTTCTTTTATTCATCGTAAAGAAGAAAGTTAAATAGCTATGATGGGTCTCTACAAATAAAGTGATAGATAAAACTTTGTTCGAAGAGCTGCACTGGTTTATATAACATTTTTTCCTATTATTTATTCCTTTAGATCAAGCTTTTGAACCCATGTCGCGAAGGAAAGAAGCTTCTTGTCTTAGACATTGATTATACTCTGTTCGATCACAGATCTTCAGCTGAAAACCCACTTGAGCTCATGCGTCCATGTAGGTACTATAGGAATGTACAAGATTTTGTTGTTTTAGTCATTCAGTTTTTTTATGGTATATGCTTCCTGTGCAGATCTTCATGAGTTTCTATCTGCTGTTTATGCAGAGTATGACATTATCATCTGGTCTGCAACTAGGTGAGATTTGCATCTCTTATATTTATATAGAAGTTGATATTCCTTATATTGAACTGGTAACAGAACTTGTATAACTGGAGGAGTAAAAAGTATTGTTCCCTTTTCTTCAGCATGAAATGGGTAGAGTTGAAGATGGGGCAGTTGGGCGTTCTCAATAACCCTAACTACAAAATAACTGCTCTTCTTGATCACTTGGCCATGATCACGGTACAGTCTAATAAGCACGGAACTTTTGACTGCAAGCCACTTGGCCTGATCTGGGCTCAATTTCCTGAGGTTGGCCACTAAGCTAAAACTTCCTACTAGCAATTATATTGCTTTAAATAACATGTTTATAATATTTTTCTATATTTACAGTATTACACTTCAAGAAATACAGTTATGTTTGATGACCTTCGAAGGAACTTTGCCATGAACCCACAAAATGGCCTCACAATTAGACCTTTCAGGAAGGCTCATTTGAATCGAAGCACTGATCAAGAACTGGTAAAGCTTACACAGTATTTGCTGGCTATAGCAGATCTGCCTGATCTTAGTCAACTTGAGCATTGGAACTGGGAAATCTTCACAGAAAGTAACACAAAAAGGCGCAGGCACAGGTAAAATGCATGTGAAGGACAGATTAGAAAAAAGGACGGATTTGTGTTTCTGGCTTCATTTGGTATATCCATTAGTTTGTCAATACTTGATTGGGCTGCATAAAATTTTTATATTTGTGCCTTGGCATTGAAAAACATTTTCCTGGCCTTCAAACGAACTAGATGATAACTTAATATTTTTGTGAAGGAGAATATGTGATGGCACATAATGTTAAAGATATGTTGGATCTTCATGAAACTCGATGACCCTATGGTTTCTTGTGTACTACGATGTGGTTTTCTCTGCTTTCGACCGCTATGAAAAGGAGAAAATATGTGATGTGAATATGATGCTTGTATCGACTATTATAGCAAATAGCATAAGTTAATTACAGGTAGTATGACAAGTTCCTATTGCTCAATTTTTCCAAGATTATTCTGAGAAAGGATGGGCAATTGCCTGACATAAGGTAAGCACCAAACTCTTGATTTTTCATGATAAACTTCCTAAGATTTCTGGCTATAGAATTTAACTGTTATATGCTTCAAATGAAAGGGTTCATTTAATAGAACATCTTATATAGTTATGAATTTTATTTTAGCATCATTTTGAGTATGCATGTCTTGGCTATTCCTGCATCGTCATTAGTTACTGAGAAATATTCGTATGTCCAGAATCTTGAATGATTTAGTAAAGCTGAATACATAAATCCTTGACCCATTGTTGATGGTACTCAGTATCGTCAACTGATAATGTATCGCAGATCTCATCCTTCTATGCAATAAATTGATGATGTGGTTCTTTAACAGGCACCTTGACATTATTCATCGTATTGACAAAATGTACAATTTGTTGTTGGATTATATAATGCAAGGACTAGTCAGAAACAAAGAACGGTGGGTCATTTTCAGCATTAGCATCAAAGACTCTAAGAAGCGTCTGAGATGGGATTTCTCACTCTATAAACTTTGAAATTGAAAAGGAATGTGCGACATAGTTGGCAGTGGTATAAAGTTTATGCTGATATAGCTCAGTCGTGATATTTTCGGCTGTATGATCTGTGGAGAAATAAATGATGAAGGTCAATTAAAACTAATGGCTTTCAACATAGAACTGGAGGATGCTAAGAATGATAGGAAATCAATCATTACTACATCTTTTTTTCCGTGTCTTATTATAAAACTTAATGAGAGTAGATGGTTCAAATGTTAATAGCATAGCCAAGTACATCTCAGGAGAAACCCTGTCTTTAAGAAAATAATAATAATAATAATAATAAAGAAAAAAAAAACACCCCTTACCATACACCTGAGGATGAACTGATAGTCTGATTGGCTCGCTGTGGAGGAAGTATTTGTGGAGCCTGGTATGTCATAAACTCATACTATTGATTTGTATGCTTGGATATTATATTATCTTTACTCAAATATGATATATCAATTATAATAAGACAGGCCTTTTAAAAATATTAGACATTACCTTATCTTTATTATAAAATCAATTAAACAGCTTGCCAATGGGGTAATTTATCTTACTAGCGGAATAGCATCCATATCCTCTTCTTTTGCAGTTAATGGAGCCTGAAGGTAAACCTTTTTTGAGCATCGCATGCCAGCAAAATGTATTTTCAGGTGAAAGTACAGGACTGCTGATTAATATATAATAATTATACCCATGTCTGAAAAAAATTTAGCATAGCATGCCAGCAAAGGCTATGTTTCTGAATATACTTGGCATGCTCTTGAATATTTTAGCCTCCGTATGGCACAAAATCTGGTTGGAATGGAAAAATATATGGAAAGAATGTATATCTGGGTAGGTAATCTCTGCAATTAACTTTTTTCACAGGTAGTGTATATCCTTTTTGGTCTGCATTCTTCATTTCTGCCTAACTAGGATACATCTGTTTGAAATAGTGACCACTCAGACCTTTCCCTTTCTAGAGAAAAGTTAAAGGTGCCCTCCACTCTAGCCATAACTTATGTTTCCCACTCATCACTAGGATGAGATAAATAGGACAGGATGGTACGTGAATCTTTCTTGGTCCTCCCAAACAAAAGCATTTTGAGAACACATCTAGAGAGTAGAAAATTGCCTGAACTTTTGGAAGTGCTTTTGTTTGTCAGCCAGTTTTAGTATGGAAATAGGGTATTCCTAACCCACCTGCCCCACTTTCCATACCTGCTATGAGACATACAGTTAATTTGCTTTAGGCTGTTATTAGTTTTGATGAATATATCATTTGTATATGATTGCTCATTTCATTGGTGTGAAACATGCCTTGTTGAAAGGTGAATGGATTATGAAAGGAAGTCCAGAGAGGAAAGAAAAGAAAAGTGTGCATCTACATTATTAAACAGTCAATGTGATTACAATTTTAGGAAAAGATTGGTCATATAGTCAATTATACTAGATGTAAGTTTCAGATGTTCTTATAGTGACCGATGAACTTGTCTATCCATTATTGGCCTAGGCATGTCTCTAATCCATATATTGCATCAGAAACCTCTCTAGGGATATGTTACTACATCACTGGAATGATTTGTATTGAAGGAAGATATCTTGTACCTAGAAGTTTCTAGTTTTAAGTTTACTAGAAATTGGAACGTTCCTTCCTGAGTATAGAGGAGGCATTGCATCAATTAGCAATAAGTATTGTAGGCAATTTCCAACTAGTTAAGACTATGCTTGGCCACTAGGAAGATAATCTCTTTAGACTTAAAAGCATGGCATGCATTTTCTCCTTATATTTATAAGAGTGGTGCTACTTTTTCTGGTGAGAAATACTTTGTCAGACGGGGGTCCATGGAAGTCCATTATGTATGCACTTATACTGCAATTCGTTGTCTGAAGTAAGAGCACTTTCATGCTGTAATCTAGAGCTAAGTTTGTTATTGTAGGTTGGTGGTCCATGGTCCTCCTGACTGCTTTTATAAGTGCACCAGCCACCAGTCACTTCTTCAACATCATTTGTTCTATGCTTGCACAGCTTTTCCCCCACTATTACTTCTCATATATCTTACATCTAGATGAGAAAGATCCTTTCCTGGATGCATTCTTATAAAGTAGCATGTTTTTTTTCAGTTTTCTGAATGCTTCTGTCAGCATATAGTCTTCTATCTATAAAAGCAAGCTCCAGGATTATTATTACTTTTCCTTCTCCTTTATGTATGAACATACCTCTGGTTCACCTGATATCCATATCCTTGCAGATGCTCTTGTTTTCTCCTTAATAGACAAAAGCAGATACTATTCTTGTTTTAAACTGCCATGTTTTGAAATATTTTCTGTTGCATTTTGATTATTTATCATGCGATGTTCTTCTGGAGATGTCATTATCTTGCATCTATCTATGGTGGGACTCAATTAGTTCAAGAGGAGTTGCTTCCCGTTTCCATTATTCAACTTAAAACAGGATCAAACTTGAAACCCATTGTATGGATAACTGCATCTTGCTTATCTTTTATTCCATTTTCTAGTTCTTTGTTCCAGATGATAGACAGAATGAATGCCGAGAGTGAGGCTTAAGTATAAATTACCGGGTGAAATAACTTATATACTAATTCAGCTATGCTCATATTTTAAACTTGCGTAAGAGAGCCTATTCTAGTTTAAACTATTATAGTATTTATTTATAAACATATATAGTGGTGTAATCATCACAATTTATGTGTCATAAAAGTAGATATTTTAAAAAATAACTCAAAACACTTCTATAATAGATAAATAAGAAGAGGAGAGAGAAGAGAAAGAGGAAAGATAATTGATTGGAGTGATATCTTTTTATGAAATTAAATAGTAAGTAATAAATATAAAATAGATGGAAAAAGGTGAGGAGAGGGAAAAGTAGGTAAAAGTAAAATAAAATAACATTGAGATATCGTAATATAAAGAGGCTTATATATGAACATCAGCCTGGCCTGACTTATGTAAACCCCTATCATTTTATTAGTCTTAACACTGTCCTGTTATCTGGTAGGGGACCCAAATCCAAATCTTTGTCATACTATTAGGTTTTAAGCAGTCCGTTGGTAGTGCTCCTTGACACTGTTACAGTGGATAGGTTCTTTTGCTTTGTAGGCCATGCCTTGCATCGTGGGGCTGCAGTCTGCCATCCATGTCTCCTCTCCCAGAATATTCTATATATATATATATATATAGAGAGAGAGAGAGAGAGAGAGAGAGAGCCACCATGAAAGGCTATTCATATTGGTAGGCCCTCTAGACTCTTTCATAGTGGACATCTTTGGCATCATCCACACACACCACACCACTAGATTATGCTTCTGAAGCTATAAGAGAGAGAGAGAGAGAGAGAGAGGCATCGTCTCCAGAGAAGAAGATTTGGGTTGGGTGGGCAATGGCCCTGGTGGAACCTCTGTGAACAAAATATTAGTGTTTGTGCCTTTTGACAACAGTCCTCATATATACCTCCTTTGGGGCGATCCTTACCACCAGGTGGTTGGTGTTCATTTGTTGGGTCCCCCATTACGGTTTGTCACACAAACCTATATATTCATATAAATAGACAATAATAATCATGCGCCAAAAAAGAAAATTTATTACATGGGAAGAAGAAGCAAGCAGAGGGAGTTAGAAATTGGAATAAAACAACATATGGGTTATTACAATCATCCAAAATCTGAGCTCTGCTCTCAGGATTAAGTTACTTACTTACCCACCTATCCACATTGCCCATCACTTCCTTGCAGTCTTTTTCCATACCCCCTATTCTTTTAAAGATCCCATCCCCATTTTGTCCATTGAACCACCCCCAAATAGAGAAAACAGTCACTTTCCCCTTTCCCTCCTACATGACATCCCATGCCCCGTGCTCCCATCCTTTTCCTCTATAAATGCTTAGAATCAACATAGAAAGACAAGATTACCCTTCTCGACAATTCCACCTATCCAAAGCCCATTTGATATATGCAAAGAGTTGAGAAGGCCATCCAATACTAGTTATAATAGCCCGCCCACTCGTTCTGATCTCTACTAAACTTCCCCATTAGCGTCCCCAATCAATCCCTTCATCTCTTCTTCGGCTATCACCCCTACAACTTCTAAGTTGGTCAGCTTCCTGGCCCTCATGGCCTCCAACTCCCAGTCCGTCTGGCCGAGCACGGACAGGGAGACGAGTGCGACGCAGGCCAGCTGGGCCGAGAGGAGCCCGTACCAGAGGCCGCCGAACCCCGCACGGGCCCCGAAGGCGAGCCCGACGGCGACCGGGGCGCCGACGAGGTAGAAGGAGAGGAGGTTGATCCGGGCGCCGACGGCTGGCCTCGCGGTGCCGCGGAGCACGCCGCAGCCGGTCGTCTGCGGGCAGTTGCCGAGCTCGCACACCCCGAGGAGCGGCAGGGCCGCCGCAGCGAGCCGCACGACGGATGGGTCCGGCGTGAAGAGCCTGACCCACCGCTCACGGAAGGCGGCGGTCCATGCCACGTGGACGAATCCGATTAGTAGGGCGCACCCGAGCGCCACGTGCGCCGCCAGCCGGGCGCGCTTCGGCTTGCCGGCGCCAAGCTCATTGCCAACCTACGTCAAAGGAACTGAATAAGCATTCACAACCAATGCAACAGTGGTGGTGGTTGTGGTTGTTTTTGGTGTTTTGGGGGGGGTCCTACGTGGCACCCAAGTCGGAGCCGCACGAATCTTGAAGTGTGAGCTTACCCGAGTGGAGACGCAGGCGGCGAGGGCCATGGGGAAGGTGTACATGAGGCTGGTGGTCTGGATCATGACGGCGGTGGCCCCCACGGCCGCGGTGGGGTTGGGGAGGTAGCCGGCGAGGACGGTGACGATCTCGTACCACCACCACTCGAGGCAGACCCCGAAGCAGCTCGGCACGGCCAGCCTCACGAGCGGGCCCACCTCGCCGACCACCTCGCGCGCCGTGGCCCACCCTGTCCACGTGGCCTCGCAGGTCCGGGCCCACCGGAGGTAGAGCACGAGGAACATCGCCATGTTGAGGTTGGTGAGCGACGCGGCGATGGCAACCCCGGGAACGCCGAGGCGGAGGGAGAAGACGAGCACGACGTTGAGCGGCACGTGGAGGGCGACGGCGAGGGCGGAGCAGGCGGCCATGGGGCGGGTGACCCCCTGGGAGCGGAGGAAGACGCGGAGGGGCTGGAGGAAGGCGTTGGTGAGGAGGTCGGGGAGGGAGTAGAGACAGTACTGGGCAGCGATGGCGGTGATGCTCGTGTCCTGGCCGAGGAAGGTAAGGATCGGGGAGAGGTTGAGCCAGAGGAGGGAGATGGGGATCGCGGCGAGGAGGAGTAAGAGGAAGGAACGCTGCAGGGAGAGGGTGAGGAGCGGGTAGTTCTTGGAGCCGAAGGACTGGGAGCAGAGGGGCTCGAGGCCGGAGGCCAGGCCGAAAAGGACGGAGTAGCCAGTGATGTTCGTGAAGCCGATCGAGAGGGCGCCGCCGGCGAGTGGGAGCGGCCCGAGGCGGCCGAGGCAGAGGACGGACACCATCGCGCGGAGGTATACGAGGAGGTTCATGGCGGTGATCGGGAGGCAGAGGGAAGACAGCTCACGCAATTCGTCGAGCACCTCATGGACGAGGGAGGGGTTCGACGGATTCCTGTCTCCTCCTCCTTGCTCTTCCTTCGAGAAGGAGGACGGTGGTGGTAATTTCTTCTTCACCGCCATTTTCTGAACGGAGAAAGGGAAAGAGTGAGGTTTTGGGAATCTCTACTTCGCCCTTCGCTTGTTATATATATATATATATATATATATTGGGAGAGCGGATGGGTACCCACTTTGTCTTATTCATGTCGGATATTTACACCAAGCACCCTGTGTTTATGCAAAATTAGTACCTAAAATTCCCCTGTTTATAGAATGCAAGTGCAAGAGGAATAAAAGGATCTCTAGAATGGAAAAATGTTGGGCCAACAAAGAAGTTTAGTAGAAATTCGAAGGGCTTTCACATAAATAAAAGATCTAAGAGGGGCAGAAAGGAAAAGAAGTAAGATCCGTTGGGAGGGGAAGGGTCTGTACTTGGGCGGCTTTAGGCGGCTGCAGGTGAGACGCACGTGTGAGATGACTAGTCGAGAGTGGTCTTATCTGAATCGGACGCGTGGCAAGGCGGGAGTCCAACTTCTGACGGCGGTCTCAGTAAGTAATGACCGCCGTCAGAGACAAATCAATGGGATTGGACGCTTCGTTTGGCAGAGGATCGCCTGCAGACCTATTGCAGGAACTTGCTACAACAGAGTGCGTGGCCTCCACCTATTGCTGGAAAAACCTAAAAAGTATTTAAGTTATTATTTAGGGGGACTCAAGTAACGTTTTAGTGTTTTGGGGGCTAACCTGAGATATTTGTAATCCGATCCTTCTTTCTGCCTAAAATTTTCATATCACCCCCTTAATTAACTTTAACTAATGTCTATATAAATGAACATACCATTGGGGACACTATATTACTATTTAAAGTACCAAAAATATCCTTATCTTCCTTTTTCTTTTCCCTTTTATTTATGGTATTTTTAGGTGTATTTTAAGAATTTAATTCTTATGATTAAATAAATCATAGCCTCAGATTAAGATATTAGTTAAATTAATAGTAGAGTGTAACAGTGTTATTTGGCAATTGTAGAGAAAAAAAAAGGAGTGACCAAATTATAACTCAAAGATAAGGTTTTAATCACGAAAATACTATAGTGTAGCGTGTTATTTGGCAATTTTACTGCAAACTTTATCTTAATTTGGTAATGAATCATCTTTCCAAAAAATAAAAATAAATGAACACTAAGTCTAATTATACCTAGGTGATAAGATAAGGTTTAAGATGTGTTTAGTTGCCAAAAAGTAAGAAAGCTTATACTGTATTCTAAAATTAAAGACACGAATAAAATATCCGCCTAACTATAAGATATTTACACATAAAGTAGTAAAATTAGACTCTTGTGTGCATACTTTGTATAAATTATACGTATTTTTATTTTTATTATAAAATATATATATATATATAATATAAATAATACATATATTCAGTTTTATATATAATATAAACTCAGGAGTAGTCAAACAGTTTTAGAAAAACAAATATTAACAAGAAAAATGATAATTTAATAATATTGCAGTCAAATCAAACGAGATTCGAACTCGAAAACACATAAAATATGAACCCTTTTTAATGATGTGAACACAATCCTATATGTGATTTGATTAAGATTGTGAATTGAATTCTCTATACATATAAAGAACAAGGAGATCACGAGAAATATGCACATAAGGCTCGATTTTGGATCCTCTTATGTCAGTTAGGTTTGCCTAACTAAATCTCGGTAGCTCGTTTTTATTCTTTTAGCTTTCCTTAGTAGGCATTAGGAGAAGATTCTTTGCTTGTCGGCTCCTCGGTTGCCCTACTTATTTTAATAATTTTATGTCATAAAGTTTAGGATTAATTTATTCATGATAGAAGCTATATGTTTAATTATAGTGCTAAAACTAAGACAGGCAATTTGCCAATAGAAATCCTTGTCTAACTTATCCTATTCGATCCAACTCTTGGAGCGTATGGCATGGTTGATGGTAATTAATTGGTACCTTCTAAGAAAACAAACATATTAATAAATAGAAGAAGTACTCAGGAGAGCATGATCTCTTTGTTGTCATCATGTAAATTTAGGATCCATGACATCATGATGTGGAGCTTGTACTACACTTGTTATAGTGCACAACATAAAACTAGCTCTCTTCCAACATTTTAAAAAATATATATATATATAATAAACCATCATATAAACTTAATACTAAAAAAAATATTTGAAACATAAAAATATTATTAATATTTATAAGAAGAATAAAATATTAACATTATTAACGGTTTATATATATAAGATGTTGATTTATCAACGATTTGGTTAAAAATTTTCAGATGAAATGCTGATAGACACAGCCAAATCTCTTTTTATTTTTATTTTTATTTTTGCCATGCATGAAATTATTGATCGGATCAATAATATATAAGAAGACATTGAAAGTATTAGGGTTTTCTTTTTTTTTTAGATAAAACACTGATAAATTTAGTATTTATTAAAACAAACTTATTTTGATATTAATTTTGAAGAGTGCTATATTTTGATAAAGAAAAACTGTTTGGAAGAAGATTAGTTTGGTTAAAAACTCTTTTGCATAGTGTTCAACTTATTTTGGAATATATATCACAAGAGAATATATATTAAGGAAATTTATAATAGATGTTATATATTCTTAAATTTATTATCATTCACAGTCAATCATATCAATATTTTTCATTCAATCATCATATTTTATTTTTAATATTTCAAAAACACTTTTAAATTAACTTTAACTTTAACTTTAATAGTTGCTGTCAAAATGGAAAGTATCATATCATGATATCACTTCTAAAAATTTTAAAAAATTAAAATTAAAACTACCAAATATGGCCCCCTTTTATCTTTATACTTACTCAAGGATAATATGGTCATTTTACATTTCGAGTTAATCGCTATAAAGATAATGTCAAGTGTTTTTAAGATATTAAATGCAAAATATAGGAGTTGAATGACAAAAAGAATCGACATGATAAGATATAAGAAAGGCTAAAATTAAAGTGTTTAATAATTTTCTCAAACTTCATAATTAAAGTAGGAGAAAAATAAACATATGGGGTGTCAAACTTCTTCCATATTTTGGTCTAATAATAAGCTTTCTTGTTTAATTAGTTCCCTAATCTCCTGAATGGGAAACTAACAATTTTATCATTTTTAATTAACTAAAGATTCTAGAACTTGATGAAAGCATTCTATATATTGAATTGATGCAGCAAAGGAATAATCTTTATCACCACTTTCTAAAAAGTTTAAAACTCTCCAATAAGAGATTTCTTTCCTTGATCCTAACTCTAAATACATATATATACCCCTCAAAAACTTAGTTTTTAGATGATGACCCTAGATGCCCTTTTAAAGTGACATAAATATTCTTATTCTTATTCGTATGATATTTATGTCTTGTCGTAAATTATTAAAAATTTAACCGAGAGCTAATATTTATAGAGCAAGTATTACTATTAATAGAGTAAATACAATGAAATGACTTCTATAACAATACTAAATTATATAAAGATATTTGAGTCATTATGAAAAAGACTGCTATGTAAATATTATTTCTCTTGAACAAATCACTTGGAATCTATTAGTGCTGCTCTTGGTATAATATGTGCATGAATAGGAAGAGAACAAACCCTAATACAACAAAATTAATGTAATTTACCCACTAGAGATCTATGATTAATTACTCACTCTCATCTCTCTCTCTCTCTCTCTCTCTCTCTCTCTCTCTCTCTCTCTCTCTCTCTCTCTCTCTCTCTCTCTCTCTCTCTCTCTCTCTCTCTCCCACTTAAAAACAAATCAATACAAGACACACTAGTGGGTCAAATTATTCCACAAGGTCCATAAAATCCGGCACCATTAGCATAAATCAAGCGGATTATTTAGATTAGTTTGACATCATAAAACCCAAAGTATATAATGTAATGCACAACCACTATATCAAAGATACTTATTAGTAGTTGGAGTAGCAAAGACAAACCTACATGTGGAGTAATAGTTATTTATATCTTTTATCTCCTCAAACTTTATCCCACCATTTCCTTAGATTGGGAGATCTTACAAAGCTTCCTTTTTGTCGCACTTTGAGCAAAATAATGTGATTAATATTTAGTAATACTTTTCTTTTACTTTCTATTTTAAAATATATAATAATTTATTTTAACGATGCAATTTTAAGTTAAAACATTTTATTTAGTTATTCTCTTCACAGTATATAAAAAGCACACTATAACGATAACTTATCCCTCCTTATTTAATGCTTTCTTAGGGGTCTTAAATTTATAGGTAAATTGTTGGACTTGCACATGAAGATTTATCTTGTAGAGTAGTCAAAAATTAATATTGTGATGCTACCTTTATATCTCCATGATCTTTGTTCATGATAGGTGGAAATTGTGGTCCAAGACATGATCTACCTACATTTAAACTCACAAGTTGTGACAATGGTGGTTAGAGAAGGATAACATTGTTTGATGGTTATAATTTATAAAGGTAAAATGTTTTAAATTTCATTTGTCTCCATTACAACAAGATGTGAACATTCTTCTATGAAGTACATGTTCATCATGGTTTTTGTTGCAGATGAAGTACAAGCTCACAATGGTTACTATTGCAGGCATCTTCCCAACCAAGGAAATTGTGTAGAGAAGGAAAAATAAATAAATATTCCAATGGCAAGAGTAATATATATGCAAGGGAAATTTAATATTTTATGTTTTTAATATTTGTAAATCACATCTTATATTTTATAAAATATTGTGGACGATTAGATGTGTTAATCAATCGAATATCTAATTTTACACAATTTAAACATAAATTCTCACTTAGAATCCCATCATTTTTTTGCACTAACACTTAAGATAGTGGAAAACCTCATATATATTCTGATGACAAGATACATTTTAGTGGGTCTTTACCTACATGACTGCATCAATATTCCTAGGTGAAAAGGAAAGGCATATCTTGCTCACTTTCACTCACATCATGCAGAATGTTGGAGGATGTAAACTATGAGATAGCGAAAACTATCACCATCCTTTCAGAGAATGAAACATATTTTTTTTCTTTTTTCTTCACGATCAGCACCAACAGCTCAAATAAAAAAAAGATCTAAAAGTTTGATTAATTGTTTAGTTTTCATTTCTAAGTGCTATATATCTCTTCCTCTACATTAGTATAAGTATTATATTCTATGCAAAAATTATGTCGAATATTTGATGATGAGATTACCCACTTATTAAAGCGAAAAAACAAGGGGAAATGTTCGAGATTGTGCGTTAAAAAAAATCATATATTCTTGTACTTTTTCCCTCTCATTTGATACCACCAATAATTTGCTCTACTTGAACATTAGGGCACTTTTTAAGAGGCTAAGAAAAAAAGAAAAGAAAAGATAGGCATGTGAACTAATTGAGGTTATCATGGCCCTTGAATTGTGGGTGAAGAGAGGCCCACATTTTCTCTTGAAAATGCCCATTATTCTTTTAAAACTCAAGTTATTTTACTTCATAAAATCACTAGTAAATCTTGGTCTTGAAAAAAAAATAATAATAATAATAATAATAATAATAATAAAAATATTCCAATAGTGCCCTAGATGTGTTTACTTTGCCCAAAAAAAGCCAATTAAGGACCATAAACTGCTACTAATCTCTTTACCCCCTACCTAGATATTGGCCTAACTAAGAGGATAACCCTAAGATACTACCTAAGTATAGCCCCATGTCCCCCAAAAATGTGGGATATTCCATGACCTAATGTATATATCTTCTTCCCAAGATCATATAAATATAGTTTAATTATATATGTCTCTAATCCTTGTCTTCTTTAGAGTGGTCACTCTTCTAATCTGACCCTCTCAATAAGTTTAGGGATAATTTATTTTCACCCGTGATCTATTTCATAATTACTCTATAAACTATCTTTTTGGTACAGAACGATTCCTGAATTATCAAAAATATATTACTCTACCATTTCCGTTAGTTTTCTATTAACTTATATTCATAAGTTATAATGTAATAGTTAGGTGATAAAAAATATGACATATTTACCTCTCATATGCATGTGCAAGTCACGTGCAAGTTAAGAGAGAATTTTTATATAACATGCAAAATATAGGGCAATATTTTCTTGATTCCATCTATGATGTTAAGCGGGTGAGGTGTTTTGATAATCCATGAGATTATTGTAAAAAATAATGGCAGTTCATGGAGTGAAAAATAAATTACTCCTAAAATTAATCATCTAAATATCTTGTGATGTTGGTATTGGTAAGTCTAGTGCCCACAAAATGGGGATAACAAGATGATATTATAAACATTATTGTAGGTATTTTTTGTTAAATTCACATCATAAAGAGTAGACCTTCATGTCAACCCACAGCCCAATTATATGTTAGCTTTGCCTGTTAGCCCAACAAGCTGAGTCTACTCTAAAAAAGGGCTTAAGCCTTGATAACATAGTGTTTGGGCCCAAAGGCCCAATAGATGATGATCGCATTATAATTCTCCATGCCTTCAATAAGCATCAAATGAGACTTTGATACATTTTGGGTCAACATCGTGCCAATCGATCCGTGTACACCACGCCAACATATTGATCACATGTATTCAACCGCTTTGGCCGCACCTACTAAATCATAGCCGTAGAATATACATTTGATGTGCCGGGGCTCTTGGACTGACTTGATATTGAATCCATGCTCAAAATGTTGAAGATAATTGGGTTATAGTTAGCTAATGTATATATAAAAAGTTTCATATATTCATATAAACTAGCATATATGAACATATGAAATGTAACTTCATATAATATTATATATATAGCTAGCATAAACTTGTTTACTTCATAGAATAATTTTTCTTGACTTAAATTTCCCCTAAAGTATATATAAGCAAAAGTGTAACTTCTTGTACACATTACCTTATGGTAATATGCATAAACATTCATGACCACAGAGGAGTATGTAGACAAATGCATGTATCCATCCAAGCCAGAAGTAGATACCACCGTCTTAACCAACAATTTTGTATCCATTTGAGAGTAGACAAAATGAATCACATGGAATGATGGATTGATTGGTGGAATAATAGCAACTTACCTACAAAAATTTACTTAGATCTAAACAAAACAAAAAAAATGCAAGCAATAGGAGGTATATCATCTAGTAATTAACATGGGAGGTTAGAGTTTAATTAGCAGAGTTCATTATAACGAACATTGGAAAAGGTACTGAAACCAAAAACATCTTTATACCTTGAACCACCGTTAAATTATAACCCCTTATATTTACATTCGAGTGACATCAGAGTTATTGAATGTGTGCAATTGATGCATTGACACGCATTCGACAGCCAATCGGACTGACTCGAATGAAAACCATGCTCTTGTTGAGTATAAGCGGATATGAGTGAAGAGATTAGTATAAGTTTGGAAGAGAAAATTAACAATACAACTCGACCGATGCAGGATTTATTTCCAGGAAAAGAATACACCGACTTGATTTGAGTTTCAGTTTACCTTATAAAAAAGTTAATTTTCATAAATACTAGAGTAAATGCGATACTATCGAATATGGTTCTAAACACCACTCCTTGAAAGTTTTACCCCAAAGTTATAAAATTCTAGTAATTGATGGTTGCCAAACACGTCTTATGTTATTGATTTTTTACCAAACTAATGAGTTGGCAGTCTGGCTACTAAGTTTATGATACAACCTATTCAAAGTCTCAAACGACCTAATTTGGTCAAAAAAAAACCCCTCCAAAAAAAAGTATATTTTTATATTTTTATATTTATTTTATTTATCACTATCTTGATCATAGTATATGAAAATATATAACTCATCTACCTAAGAATATCCTAGTCATAAATAACATTATATATTATACGAGAAAGAAGACCGCGTGATAGCGTGGAACAACTCTTCTTACTTCTATATTTATGGACCTCGTTATCAAAGGGTTGGTGAGAATATATTATATAATATCACTTTCAAGTTTTAATGTGTGATTTAATTTAGTCAATTGTGACATATATAAATGAATAATTTTGTTATAAAAATAGCCTAACTATGTGCCGGCCACGTGCTAGCTAATTAGAAAATTTGGTGAATCTAGTAACGATTAATGAATCTTTAAGAAGGATGTGCTAATTATGGGAAGGAGATATTTATAGGAATAATTCCCTTTTCACCCTCCTGAACTACCACTTATTTGCACAATGACCCCCGTAAACTATTTTTTTGTACACTATGACCTCGTAAACTTTTTTTTGGGTACACTATGACCCTGTGAACTATTAGAAATATCCCACCCCTGAGAGAATCGGTGAATTGACCATGTTGCCTCTCCACTTAATATAGCAGATTAATTACGTGGCAGAGTTAAAATTAAATATAAAATTTATTTTTTAAAATGCCTTCATTGCCCTATGCCCTAATACCCTTTTGCCCTAAATTACGTGGCTGACCTCTCTTGCACCCCAACAAATAAGAGATCAATTCAATAAAAAAATTCACAACTTGATATCTATACATATTTAAAATTTATGTGAAAATCTAACCTAAAAATCAAACTATAGAATTGAAATTTAACCTTGAAATAGGCACATCCAAAGAATCTCCTGCTAGGATTGTTCTCTATGAAGCTTGTTTGAAGTGCAGCGATCATTCCAAAGTGGTATACTACTTCGATTGAAGGGTGTGGCCTTCTTTGACTATCAATGCTACAAGTTAGAGAGCTTGAAGGTGCTATGAAGGTGGGAGATTGATGATACTGGTAGGGAGAGAAGCTTCATTGTGTGTAGGGTGTGGAGGTTGGAGGTTGGAGTTTGAAGAATGAAAAAAAAAATTTAATGGAGGTGGGAGGTAGGGAGTTGGAAAGATTGAAGAAGATGATAGAGATGCAGCAGACTTTGGAAGAAATATGGGGAATCAGGCTCAGCTAACATTACAGAAGAAGAGGGTTTTACTTAGCTATTTAAGGGTATTTTGGTTATTATAAAAGTCTATTTTAAATTGTCACATACATATAAGGTATTCTGGCCATTTATTTGTTACGTGACCGGCACATGATAACTTATAGACGAAAATAGGTAACGTAACCCTAACGGATATGATAGTTCAAGGAGTCATAGTGTATCATGGGTGACGGTTCACGGGATGAAAAAGAAATTATCCCATATTTATATATAGAAATATTTATAAATAACACCTTATATGTTAACTACATGAGTGTTTATTTCTTCATAATTTGCAAATTGAAATCTAAATTACTTTTTTTATTATGAAAAAGTACTATCACAATAATTTATTTGCAAATCACTCCTCAAAATTGTACGTTATTATGTCGTCTTCTTCAAGCGTTTTTTTTTTTTAAATCCTGTAAAACTTAGAGATGATTTATTACAAAATTAAAACAAGAAGAGACGACCTTCATATATGACTGACTATAAAATCAAACCAAAACCCACCGTCTCCTTCTCCTTCGTCTCTCTTTCTCGGCACGTGGAAAGCAAACGCCAGCGTCAGCTGCAGCCTCCTCCGCCACCGCCGCCTCTCCCTCACGCTTCTTTCGAGATCCGTGGAAGAAGCGGCGGGCTCGAATCACGAGCGACGCCACCCGGGTGCGTGCTTCCTTGGTCGATCTGGGCCAGGGTTTGAACTCCGAGGTAAATCTCCTCGGCATCGGCGGCGTCGTCTTCCTCCTCTTTGTGGTGGTGGGGTTTGGGAGGAATGGAGGAGGGTCTGGCGATGAGTTGGGGGACGTTTCGGGCGATACTGGCGATACTGCAGTGGTGGGGGTTTAACGTCACCGTTATCATTATGAACAAGTGGATCTTCCAGGTATGATCCCTTTTTGTCATCCTTTTTTCTTCTCTCCCGTTTGAGTCAAGGGTGATCTGTTCTTGTGAAATCTGAAAGCTGGATTCTCGATTCCACCGATTTCGTCGCCGAATTGGTTTGAGGATAATCTAATTTTCGAGAAACGGTCAAAAGATCTAGAGGGTCAAATTGATCGTCAAAATTTGTGCCTTTACGTTTTATTTCCTATCCTTTGTGGCTCTGGATAGGAATCTTGAGGATTTCATTTGGAAATAGAGAACTGTTCCATTGCTACGTTGTTGAGGAAGGGGTTTGTGCAAATTTAGTTCGAATTGTGTATTTTGGGGATGGTCACTTTGCCACTAGATAATAAAGCAGAATTAGGAATAGCACAAAGTTATATGTTTGGTTCCTTTATAAAAAAATATAAGTTTTGTATATCTGTTTCTCAGCCCGTCGATATACATTAAAAGAGAGAACTTATCAGTCAGCACCAAGCATGCAGTAATTCGAAACTCTGATGCTCTTTTAGCTCCGGTTCATTTCAAAAATAGTTTCTTTTTTATTCTTCTGGAATACATTTCTTATTTTATAATAACAGCTAAACATCATAATAATCTTATTATAGAATACTAATACTATTTATCAAAATTACATCTTATACCACACACTAATTCAATTATTATTTTACACTTGATATCTATCCCATCAATCTATTTATATTAAATCAAAGAGTACTAATAATAATTTTATAAAAAAGAAAACATTTTTTTATCTTTTCTTCTAATTTATATCATATCAAAGATAATTATTATATTTCTATTACAAAATACAAGTGAATATAAGAATAGTTATTCCTAGAAAAAGATCTTATTTTAATAATAACAAAAAATAATATATATTCTAGAATTAATTTTATTCCTAAAATAAGCGAGACCCGTTTAAATACCAAAATAGCATGCACTACATATGTGCAACATTATTTGTAGCCCTATCATTGTTCTTCTTTCTATGAATGTAAGAGAAATTAGATATAAATATACAATGAAACTAGATACAGAAAGCTTGACATGTTAAGATTTGCACTAACTCCTTCACTGCTGCTTCGAGGAGCGCTGCTTGTTTTTCTTTTCTTATTGAGGATGGTTCATCTTGGGTCAATTCTAAAGGATTTCGAGGTAGGAGCACTCTTGTACCTCTTCACTCACTTCCTTTTTACCCTTCCTCTCACACTTCTGCAGAAGTGTATATACTAGGTAAAACAAGTCGATATGATTAATTGGTTTGGTTTCAACTGGCACTTGTTGTAAATCGGAATTGGGAAGCAGTCCGGTACACTGGTTATCTCTCACTTATGTCATCCCATTTTGGTTGGCATGATTTCTATCAGATAATTGTGAAAGAAATAAATTCTCATTTTAACAAAGTGACCTTTTTAAAGTCACCGGCTGCAAAGTTACAACAGATGCTTTTGGATGCAGAAACTGGATTTCAAGTTCCCTTTGACTGTATCATGTGTTCATTTTATATGCTCTGCTGTTGGAGCTTATGTTGCCATCAAAATGCTTAAGATTAAACCACTAATTGAGGTCAATCCTGAAGACCGTTGGAGAAGGATATTCCCTATGTCATTTGTCTTCTGCATTAACATTGTGCTGGGGAATGTGAGCTTGCGGTATATTCCAGTCTCTTTCATGCAAACGATAAAATCATTCACTCCTGCAACAACAGGTTAGCAATTGGTTTGTTCAGTATGGTTTTTTTTTTTGTGTCATAAGCATCCTTTCTTGTTTGGCTTTGCATTCAGTGTATAGCCAATTCTTACATGTTCTGTCCAAAACAGTTATTCTGCAGTGGTTAATATGGAGAAAGTATTTTGATTGGCGCATATGGACTTCTTTGGTTCCAATTGTGGGTGGAATTCTTCTAACATCTATAACAGAACTTAGTTTCAATGTTTTTGGATTTTGTGCTGCCTTATTTGGCTGTCTGGCTACATCTACAAAGACCATCCTGGCAGAGTCCTTACTTCATAGTTATAAGTTTGACAGGTAATAGATCGAATTATGATAACATATAGTTGCACTTTAAATATTGAACACCATATATATGGAAGTTGGGTTTCATAGTAAATCTGTTACAGAACGGGGCATCAGTTAGTTCTCATATCAAATCTGTTAGATAATATATTGAATATCTGGTTATCTTAGATAGCTAATAGAGGACTGTAACTGATCATAGTTTTTCATTGTAGCTGATGTGCCATTTGGATTGGAACATTAATGATGTTGGAAGTTTTATCGCATGATTCTATCATAATTTAATGTTACTGCTGAACACTGTTTGATTGCCTACTACTCTCTCTGGTGTGATTGAAGTTGTGTCAATTTTTACTTCAGCAGGAAGTATAGTAGTATTCAGAGCATTTCTTGGCCAAATTACATGTCTAAACAGTAGACAGAATTTCTTGACTCAGACTCTATGCAACTTAATCCAAATAATAATAATGAAGTACAATTTCAACAGAAATTACAGGCAACAGCTAAATTAGTAGGCGTAGGCAACTCTGTTGTTCTGTTTGACTTAGGAAAATCTGATATTCTAGATGGTATCTGACATTCATCATTTTAGAAACCCAACGGCAACCCTCATGTTTTCTACTCAAGGACAATTAGTCTCTTTTAAAATTTTATCAAGCTAAGAACAGGTCAAAGGATATAACATACAAATTTCATATGTTGGTATCTTGTATCTTTTTCCCTTTTCTTTTGTTTGGAAATAATATGATATTGCTACCAACCGCACTTATTTTGAAGAAAAGGTGAAAGAAGTACGTACTAAACTATTGGAGAGCACCTACCAGAGTAGTGTGAATTGTGAACTGCAGAGTAGTGGGTTTGGTGGAATATTTAAATATTTAACACGATGGTTGTAAAGAAAATTTCAGAGTTTAAATTTGAAATTCTGATGATTTTATCAAGATCCTAGATTGCCTCGGATTGTTATTTTTTACTATCAGTAACATTTCTAATAGATCTTGCTTTACATTAGTCAATATCATGGTTGCGACAGAGGAAATTCTGGAGTTCTTAAGTTTAGTTGACTTCTTATATACTTCTGTCACTCACATCTCCAATGGATGAAGATGGTAGAATCTTGTTACAACTAAGCATACCCCTATATGCTTTTGATAGTTAATGCTATTTAAAAATTCTAGCTTGTGGGATATGGCCTGAATTGTCATCCAAATGCAAAAGATATTTCTTATTTAGTTGTAATTTTACTTGGCTAGGAGAGTATCTTACTACCAGATTTATTATTTGTTGAGCAAACTGAATTACTTCTTAACAATAAGTAGCCTTCTTTTCTAACGTAGGTCTGTTTTGCATATGTTTTCTGTAGTATAAACACAGTATACTACATGGCGCCTTTTGCAACCATGATATTAGCTGTACCAGCTATTTTGCTTGAGGGAAGTGGAGTCATCAACTGGTTTTACACACATGACTCCATTTTTTCGACAATGGTGATCATTTTCAGCTCAGGGGTCTTGGCCTTCTGTCTCAATTTCTCCATATTTTATGTCATACACTCAACTACAGCTGTAACCTTCAATGTAGCAGGCAACCTCAAAGTGAGTTCAACTACCATTCCAGTCATAATTACTCTTTGCAATCTTCTGCTCTATTTCTGCTGCTTACATAAGAAAACTATGTTACAGGTTGCAGTTGCTGTATTGGTCTCATGGCTTATTTTCCGCAACCCGATCTCTGCTATGAATGCTGTTGGTTGTGCAGTGACCCTTCTGGGCTGCACCTTCTATGGGTATGTGAGACATATGTTATCCCAGCAATCTGCTGTTCCAGGAACTCCCAGAACACCCCGGACCCCTAAGAGTCTCATGGAGATGCTACCCCTTGTAAGCGATAAGCAAGAAAAGGTTTAGCAATACACATATTTACACTCATGGAACACCTATCTGTCATTCTTCATTGACGAAATATTTAGCTTATTGAAGAACAAAGTCAAGTAGAAGATACTACCATTTTCCACAAGACAAAGCCCTCTCCGTTTTCATTCATTACAAGCATTCTATGCGAGGTATAAAAGTTGGGATGCTAAGTTAGAAGGAGGCTGTCTAATCCTTACATTTTGCCATGTAATTTCTATGTTTGCTTCAGAATCAAAGAACAGCATGAGGGCATTCGCATTTTTTCTTTCCTGTTGTTGTTACTGTCGTTGTAATTTTACGGATCTTATCTAATACAGGGTTTTAGTTTGATACATGTCAAACGGTTTGTATCTAATCTTTCAGTTTGAAGTGTCTCGACTCATTTGAAATTATTAATGGTTAATGATCTGAGACAAGCATCTGAACTGGTTACCTTCGAGGTTATGAATGATGTGATTCAACAATTCAAAACAGGAAGCAAGTTGGAGATCAACAATACCAACAATGCAAACAGACAATATTGCATAATTTGTAATAACAGGAGGAGTGGGTCAGTTTAGATCTATGATTTACACATCACAAGAGTGGATTATGACTGTAGAATTATTTGACAGAGGTGGAGAGAAAGGTGATGTTAAGAGGCTTCTTGTTGTTCTAAGCCAGGAGCCAAAAGTTCTTCTGCCATCTAGTGCTGACCAAATAGCCACCCAATCCCTTGCTCTGCTTCCTCACAGCCAGAGTTAGGCAGTCTGCTCTGTTGATGCACTGCTCCACAAACTCCTCACTTCTGCTCTGAATGAAGCTGCAACCAGAAGCCAAATGGGTAAGGGAGGTAATGAGATCAGCGCATCTTTCTTTCTCTCTTCAAGTTCTCTTCAGATCTATGGAAAAACGAAGAAGAAATTATAAGAGTATCGTTGATAATTTTACCAACAAAATGGTGAAGGCTTGCTCTGGCTCAACACAAGCACTGAAGCCTCCAACTTCCTAACTTGGCCGAGTACTGTGGCTAACTTGGGCCCTTGAATCACAAGTGCTTCCACCTCCACCTATTACATCAAACATCTGTCAAACTAAGCAGGAATCGAAAGAAATGTTAAAGAAAAGGTCCAGATCTTTCATGCCTGAGATGGCATGAAAAGAGTAAGCTATTAGGATAACTTCTGATAGTGATGTTTCTTAGCAGTACCTCAGGTTTGCAGGCCTGGCAAAGAGACCCAAGAGAATTAACAAGGATTGAAGCATCTTTCCCTCCTCCTCCTCCTCCTCCTCCTCCGATGGCTTGGTGATGAGGAATGACATGAAGAAGAGTGAGGAGGTCTCCCTTATTGGCCACATGGGTCAGTGCCCACATCATTGCATGCTTTGCCCCAGAGCTATGGTCAACCACCACCATCACCCTCTTCTTTGCCATCATCCCATAACCTTCTTCCATTTGGCCCCAGTTCCCACAACCACCACTTCTCTTCTTCCCCCACCTCCTTGAACCCCTTGTGGACTTGATGCAGTAGGGAGAATGGCCTCCACTACTACTTAGCTGCCTGACAAAAGACTGCCCATTTCCTCTGCTTCCCATCCCTCTTTCTCCTTTCTCCTTTGTTGTGATACTCTGTATGGTGGGCTTGGTGTTGCTTATAAGTGTAGGTTTGGAATTATGGACGGGGAGATGGAGGAAAGGGACAAGGGAGGTCTAAGGAAGGAGCCATGCGAGACGTAAAAGAGAAGGGGGGTCACGAGTAGAGAGAGTGTGGTGTGATGGTTGGTGATCTTGATGCATGACAGGGGAAGATAGGGGTGACCAGGGAATCTTAAGAGTACTTCAAGGAGTTTCTTATTATTTTTTAAGTTTGCTCATCAAATATTATATCCAAATAAATAAGTTTCAAACTTTGTTAGAAATGATAAAATTTAAAACAAATAAAAAGAAACTATAGTTTAAGCTTCATGGGTCAGTACTAAGATGCTTGATTAGTCCTCTACCTGATAGATTCTTATCTAGCTTTTTACTGTAGTTCAGTACTATTTGCAGCATTGATTGGAAAGTTTGCCAGGTTTTTGCACAGGCATCATTGGTGATGGGAAAGTACTTCCATTTTCTTTTAAGATAAAACTATACAAACTAGCCGTGTTGCAAGAATGGACCTCAAAATATCACAATGGTTATTCTGCTGCTGTTGCCGCTGCTGAGCATCTGTCTCAAATGAGCCTCTTTTGAGACTTTTTATATGGATCTTTGGTGTTTTTTTTGAGCTATAGAATCAGTAATCTTGTAGTTATATTACATGAGCTTCATAGCACTAGGTGGTGTTCTCTTTCTTCATAATAAATAGCTTTGGTACGGGTGATCAAAGTAAGAACTTGGAAAGATCCCAACTACTTGATGGTCCTGATAAGAATGATCATGGAGATGTAAAACACTCAATATTTTAACTATATTATAAATAACTTACTCTTTTTTTTAAAAAAAATATTTATAAATATAGCTCTTTATTTATTAAAGAAAAATATCAAGTCATATCGTACCGTCCAAACCGAAATCATCGTGTTAAAATGAAGCCTCTAAAAGAGTAAAATAGATGGAATATTACTCCACATACATACTTTGGCAAATAAAAAGCATATTTATAAATAATAAAGTTAAAAACGAGGGTGTTACTTGTAAATATATGAATACCCGAAGGAAAGGAGAGGAGAGGAGAGGAGAAAGAATAATTTTCTCTGTCGTTTTGGGCTTGGGAGACGACGCCCTTCGCTCACAAGCCGCATACGCCCAAAGAGAGCTTGTGCGTTGGAAAGTGACTTTCTTGGACTTGCACTCTAATACCCACAAAAGGAGCCTCCTCACTTTCCCTGGGCTTCGGTGCACTCGAATTAGGATAAATCTCATTTCCCACCCTACATTATTAACTTATTCTGATCCAGTTTCGACGTCCTTTGTCTAGAGAGGAGTGAGGATGTAATAGAAGGGAATTAGGAGGAGCTGTCGGTCAAAGTTGACTACCCGGTGAATTGGATTTTTTTTTCTTTTACATTTGTGTCCTTATTTGTAAAGAGAGACAAAAGATAGTACAGTCGGTAGGTACATTCTTTATAATTAATAAGTTCATGGGTTTATTTGATTCTAACTCCTAATAATATCTTAGAGAAATTATTTAATAATTTAGTTTGATTTGATTGATTGTTCAACTATGCAATTAGTTTGGATGAGCAATTTTGCAGCGCGACGGCTTAGAGTAAATCTTAGTGGTGTTTGATTCGAAGTAATTGTTCGACGATGCATATAACTTGAAACTTAAATTAGATAGTTAAAATATTGATGATGCATAAATATTTTTATATCTAAAAAAAATAAAAATAAATAGAGAGATAAAATCCAAAAAATTCATGAAAACAAACTAATGAAGTTATTTGTAGCTGAAAATGGGTCCCAAAAAACACTATGCTAATATTTTTTATTTTAAATAATATTGTCTCTAAACTGTCAGCTTAAATGAACAAAACAAGCTTGAGAGATGTCATCTCATCATATTCTATATAATTATTTTAAAAATATAAAATTTTAAAAAGATAAAAAAATAATTAAGGAGAGAAGGTGAGTTTTGATTTTCTTAGATCTTCTTAGTTATAATTTTATAAATAATTAAAATTTTAAGTAAAAAATTTAATGGACAAAAAATGAAATGAGAATTTAAAAAAAAATTAATAATTAAGGGGGTAAAATGTCAGAAAATATAGACAAAAAATGAAATGCTTTTAATATTTTTAAATAAAAAAAGCATCACATCAAATCACGCTGAACTCGTTAATTATTTATTCATCACGTAAAAATATTTAAATCAAACACCGTACTTAAAATAAATGAATGCTAGCTTTAATTCCTCAGAAGATGCGATCTGAAAAGCCTGATGCTTTTCCGTATCCTCACATCATACCAACTGTACTACATACAACAATAAATACTTTGTATAAATATTTTTTGCACTTCAACACCGTGTCTTTTCGATTTAAACCTTCTACTTTTTAATATTTATAAATCGAGCTATAATTTTATCAAATAATAGTTTTAGCGTAGGACATTAGTATAATTATGTTTCTAAGATAATTAAAATGCCCTTACTTATTTTATACTCGTCTTTCTTTAAAAAGCAAGAGAAAGCGGGCAAAGTAGAGTAAAATGTTCTTATTTTCTTTTCTTTTTCTCTTTTTAGGGTACCAATAAGATAAGATATATATATATATATATTTTTTTTTAATGAGATAATTTGTATTATTTAAAGTTTCTAAACAACCACAACAAATTCTGGACTCAGAGTTTAAAATAACATTATTTTGGGTCTTCTAAATATTCCATAGTACAACAATAAAAGAAATGAAGCATGATATTTATGAAAACATAAAAGAGACGTCCATTTATCCAATCAGCATTAAAAATTTAAATCTTAATTTTTTTTAATAATTTATTAGCCTGAAGAGTAGATTTAGATTTGGGTTGACAAATGGCCAAACCTCTCTAGATACAGAGACACTTAGATTTCATCAAATATTTAGCTACCTAGTCTATACTTTAAGTTATATGTGTCATTGCTCCGAACTAAACACTTTAGAGTTGGAGTTGAATCCATGACCTCCTTAGTCGTAGTCATAAAAATCTCACAATTTGACCAAATAGTAAGAACAAAATTACAGCACTTACCAAAAAAAAAAAAAAAAAAAAAAAAAAACGACACACTCTCCTCTACTATTGGTTATGAATGGTAATAATTTTATCCGGAAAAGGTGGAGAATGAAATAAATGAATGCCAGAATGGTAACAATTTCATGTGGAAAAAGGAGGCAAATCAATGCCTCCCGGGTCCACCATTTCTACTCTAATCTGTCATCTTGGACCATTCATTTGATTTGATCAACGGTTAGGATGGAAGAGTCAGTCGCCTTTAGAGGCGGTTGTGTGAATATTGCTATAGTTGGCTTTAATTAATTAATTAATTAATTATATTGTTACCACTAAACTTGTTACGAGTCTGTTATAAAAACCTTTGTCGTATTGCCGAGCGAAAGTATAATAAATAAAAACAAAATAAACAATCAAACTAATTTTCAATTTTAGGAATTAGGTCAATTTTATAAAAGATATTTTGTAATTATTTTTAAGATAATAATTTTATTTTAGAAATAATAATTATTTTTGTTTATTTTTATTTTAAAATAAAAGTGTAATAATTATTTTTAATATGATATACAGAAAAAAGAAGAGAAACATATATTTTATTTTTTATGAAATTAGGTTAGTGTGTGCGGTAAAAAATATAATTCTAACGAGTAATATAAATATTTTAGAATGTGATAACTATTATTTAGGAATAAGAATGGTACTAAAGTTGGTGTTTATAATTATTACAAAGAAAATTATTTAGTAATTTGGTAATTTGAAGGTGCGGTAGTTTAGAGAAGCAATTTTGTTTCTACGATCTACGAGGTCTTTGCTGACTTTTTTTTAGGAAAGTTTAGTTAAATTGTTTAATAAATATATGAGGAAATAAGGAATGGTTAGTGACTTAGTGATCGTGTGATCGGTGTCTAGTAGAATCTCTGGGTTTTATTCTTCAAATATGTTGATCCCATCCGCTATTCGGGAAGTGGACGTGATGCTCGTAGTTGATCTCGGGGAATCAAAGATATCCACTTCGTTCGTAGAGGTCAGTGATCAGCCTAAACCTAATTTTCTTTCAAATATTTGTTTTTGTTCTCTCTCTCTCTCTCTCTCTCTCTCTCTCTCTCTTGTTGCTACTATTTTTTCTTTTCTCTCTTTCAGAGTTCTATTAGTTGATTCAATCCATCCTGCAACATCTTTGCCCTTCACTATATTGTACCAATCTTGAATTTTTATTTTCTAAAACGGTGTTAAACTGGTAGTTTGGTTTATTGTTGAGAGGGGAGTTTGCTTCTGAAGTTGGTATGTGAGTTTGATCACCTTTTGAGAGACGAGATAGCATTCTTTAGGGTAGTAGTTAGTATTTGATATTTTATGGTGCTGTAAAGTTGAAATTCGCAAAACAAAGAAAAAAGAAGAAGGAATTTTTAGGTCCGTATCATCCTATAAAAGCCGTTCTTTTGGTTGTCGATTTTGCCCTTCAGTATTTGAGACCCAATTTGATGGTGGAATGACTAAGATATTCTTGTTATTTTCTGAGATAAATTTCATTGGGAGATTGAAAAGTGGGTACGATATGTGGTTTATACTGAATTCTTAAGAGGCATTTGACAACATTCTTGGTTTTTCTTTTTATCTCTTTAGAAGACTAAACAATCATTCAGAGTATTTCAAGATGCTTGTTATTGTGGGTGACTACTAACTCGGTAGGTAACATCAAGTCGTAGATTAGTTGCATTTCGAGAGCACATAAAATCCCGCCATCTGTTAGAAGAATGAGGTGAAATTTGGAGGAAGAGAAGCCGTCAGATAGAAAGCAGCATAGGAAAATATGGCTTCATATACCAGGGTTTAGACATGTACACTGTATTCTTGTTTATCAATTCATAACTCAACTATTGTGTGTTACCATAACTGCACGCAAAATTACGCTCTAGGAAGTATAGGGCCCTCTAAAAATTTGAGTGCCTTGATAAAAGAAAACGTCACTTAGAATACATAGCCACAAGACATATTGACTTTCAGAAGTTCGTCTTCGGTGACTACGAACAGTTTATCATTATCTCTAATAACTTCAATGGAATCAATCTCTGCTCCTTCTTCATTTGTAATAATTGTGTAATTTGTATCAACTCTGAATTTCTCTCCTGTCAATAAATGAATTATCAGTGTGCTTAGCGAATTCTTCGACCAACAAATAATTCAATAGTTCTATACCGATGATTTCATCAAATGAACTTATATTCAGGGCCATAACTGAGCTAATATGATTTTATTCATGGAATTGAATCAATTGGTTCTTACGATTTGCATGATATGTAAGAAAAGAAAGTATGCATACCTATAATGCCTTTTAGTTCTTCCATTGTGTTTGGCAAGCTTATAAGCTTCCCAGCTTCTGAGCAAGGATTTCTCAGCAGTGGGTGGCCCCTGTACAAGCTAACCCTTGGATGAAATCCATCTCTTGTGCTTGGTGTCCTCATATGACATTTTTCCCCAATTGGTCTTGTTTTCTTAAGTTCCTTGGGTATTTCTAGTATTGATATTGGATATCCTACTTCCCTCTTTTGTATCAATTCCTGTAAATCTTCTTGTGTCATCTTTGTTGTTTTCCACACATTGAGATTTACCTTTTCTATGCTTGCTCCATTCAGGAGCAAAAATTGTACCATTTCTACATGATCTTCAGCCAAGGCTACTTGCAGAGATGTTAATCCTTCATGGTCCTCTGAATCTATGTCTAAACCATATTTTAGAAGCTCCTTTAATGTTGTAAGATCATTCCGTTTTGCTGCAAGACAAAGGAGATCGCCCCTGACATGGGGATTGGACATGGAAGCGAAGTGGAATAAGATGCTGAAAATTTTATGATGCTTTGCAGTGATGGCTAGCCATAATGCAGTGTTGCCATAAATATCTGTAATCATTTGGTTGAAGTCAGAATTATGAGAGATTTACTAAAGCTAACAAAGTTTGCATGTGAGTTACTTACCTTTTATATTTACATTGCAAGCGTGCCTGAGTAGAACCAAAACACAGTCCTTATATCCCTTTGATGCTGCTATGTGCTACAATATCAGAGGCCGCAAATTGGTAGTTAGAACTTAGAAGTTGCAACAAGAAGGATCTAAGATTACTGTAATATAATGGAAATAATTGTGACCAAGAATTTTTCTTTATATCTAGAAGTTTCCACCTTATGCACACCAAGAGAATCAGAAGAAGAGGATCAAGATGTTATTCAGTATTCAGATACATGTATGTGCATATATAAGCAGGCATGCAGCCATGCACAAACACCATATGTATGTATGTATGTATGTATGTATGTATGTTCATTCTTTTCTTCTGAATCTATTGACCTTTCAATTTCACACCTACTTACTCCCCTCTACTATCACCTTATACTTACAAACTATGCTTGTAATGAAAGAATACCATTCTCTTCTCCACTCTCATTTGTATACTTCCCTTGACCCACAGATATAGATATGAATTCAGTTCCGAAGCATCACTTGTATGATATAAGTAGTCTTGAATTATTGCTATTATACTTTCATAAAATGAGGTTCTTAATTACATTTAAGCATGCAACAGCTTCAATTGTCTCCACAAATATAAGTTTGCACATATGCTACAACTCATGATATGTTTCACAGCTACACACATTGATGTACATTATCATTGAAAGCACAACTGTGATAAATCAATTATATTTCTGAGTTTGATGCTTTATGAATGATTGAAATGGGTAGGGCCATTTGGCCTATTTGGCAAAGAATTGATGTGTTCAGATAATTTTAATCTGCAAATTTGTATTATGCAGGTACACTTTTAAGTTTCCCTCTGCACAATCAGTTGAGGAACTTGTGAGTTCAACAGGAAGTAGTGATAGCATGCCTTTTTGTGTGATATATAGAAGCATCAAAATTGTAAGTTAATTGTAAGTTTGATAATACATAGTAGCATGTGTGTCTCAGGGATGAAAATCATACCAGTGGCGTTCTTCCCTTGGAATCACCAATGTTGGGATCCATCCCCAATTTGAGAAGATCTTCAAGGAAGCTACTATTACCTGTAGCTGTTACAGTAAGGAGATTACATGGTATGTTGGTATCATCATATTCGCCATTCTCTCCTAGTAAATCTTCAACTTTGATATCATTAAATTCAATTTGATGCTGCAAATATGTCAAATAATCACAAGAAGAAATCATCGTGTTAAAAATTGTAAAGAATTGAAGCAAATGATTGTGGGAGAGAACCTTAAATACTTCATAATCATTACCTTAAGGAAGTTCCTGATAATTAAGATACTGTCCTCTTGTTTCATTTGCATGGCTTCTCTAAGGGTACTCCGCTTTAGCCTAAGAAGCTGGGATAACGTTCTTGTCCTGAATGTTAAGCTTTGTGGCCTCCCAGAAAGAGCACCAACTTCTCCAAATATATCTCCTCTAGTTAAGGTTCCTACCACTTGTTCTCCCTCATCTTTAGGATATATGATCTGAACTTCACCTGTGACCACAATATAGACATCATCTGGTGCTTCATTTTGCAGTATGACATCTTCCCCAGGTGGTATATACTCGGGTTTCATTGTTGTTGCCTATTAAAACATCTTGGGGATCAGTATACAGTTTTCCTTTCTTTATTAGATCAAAGAACACTCTTACCAGAAGCAGAAGCACCTCCCTCGAGACACCGTTGAAGAGATAGACCTCCTTAACAGTTGGTAGGAAGAGGTGCTCGTAGATGCTTTTGCATATAGACTTGGGCAGTTGGTCCATCAATTGTTGCTGGTTCAAAATCTCTGTTCTGAATCTAAGGCACATATATGCTAGTATCTTCTGCTTCAGCTGCGGAGGTAGATGATTTCTGCTTGCAAAATTTGACGCAGCCCTTATGCTGTTCCTCTGCAGTATGATAGGTATCCTCAAATCAAGAAACTTAATCATATTTCAAAGAGCTGTGACATGCTTTTCAGCCTACTGCTTCCCTACCTCTACAACAAAACTTGATCCAGAAACCTAAAGACGTGTTAATTTACTTCTTATTCTCTGTTGTTTTATGCCAATGTTGCAGTTAATATGCTGTAACTGTCCTTTTCAAATTTTTGTAATTCATAGTTGAGGCTTGAAGCATTTCAATTCTTATTACAACTACTATCACAGAAATGGTTAATGCATGTGAGAGAAAATATATATATATATATATATATATATATATAGAGAGAGAGAGAGAGAGAGAGAGAGAGAGAGAGAGAGAGAGAGAGAGAGAGAGAGAGAGGCTATTCTTACAAATTCCATTGTGCGCCGTGTTCCTTCAACAACCAAATTTGTCATATTCCCAATTAAGTAGGCGGTTAGGCCTAGGTTAAAGAGCATGTAAAATATGTTAAAGATCATCTCTCCTGTATTTTCAGCATGGAGATCACCATAACCAACAGTGGTCATCGTAGTAATAGACCAATAAATGGAGGTGATATAACGGATCCACAGACTAGCTTCACGGAAGTTTGAGATAACTGCACCAATCCATGTCTTTCCCTGATGTGGGTAACGATCGGCCAGCAAGTAGTAGAGGCATCCAGCACAATGCACCAGGAAAAGGGTAACCTGCACCAGTAATATTTCATTGCCTTTATGGACTTCTTACTATATATCTTTTAAGTGAAGATAGTTACATTATCTGGATTTGCTGTTTGCCAAAGCTGTAATTGACTATACATGGGATGGCGGCAACATTAGGCTGCAGATTGTGGATGTCAACTTCTTTTTTGTGATCTAAATAGATGGTTAACTTATGCATAGTTACGTCTGAGTTGTTACTTTTACTTTTAATTTTTTATTTTATTTTTACAATTTTTGAACAGCTTGAAAGTGTTAAATTTAGTGGGCACATTCTGTTTTGAAATTAAGAAAATGGAATTTCTACTCACTGCCAAGAGTCTAGCACATCTTATCAAGAAATAGCTGAACCTGATATCTTTCTCTAGCCTGCAAGGATAGGACAACCAGCATGATCAGAACTTTACAAACCGAGGGATAGAAGAATGCCCTGTTACAATTTACAAAGGAAGTACTGTTACCTTGTGAAGAACTGCTTGACCTTCCTTAGACGCCAAAGTCTTAATATGCCCAATATGCTGTATGAGACTCCTTCCTTGACCTCTCCTGTGATTAAGTATCCCAGACCTTCAAATGGTATTGTTGAGGCGACATCCATGATGAACCATGTCGAAAGATACCTGAAAATGCCAATTAGATAGAAAAATCAGGTTCGTCGTATAACAAGTAGTAAGAGATCCTTATAGTAGAAATCTGTTTACTACCACTTGTGTTGCTTTGCTTCTTGGCTTAACCAGGTCAGATCATTGGTATCAACATCCTTACATTGCTATGTGATATATTATTATATCATGGGGAAAATACATGAAAATGCTATTATGAACTATCATTTTTTGGACACTTGAAAGAAGTATATACCACCTATATACCGTATGAAGTTATTCACTTATTGTCTCAAATTATTGGATAAAACCACGAAGGAATTTATTTCTTTTGAGCTACAAAATGTTAGTTAACTCTGAAATTTTTTGCCACCTTTGTGAACCACTTCTTGAAGGGTTACAAGGGAAAATCTACAATCATTCATCTTGTTTAAGAAAGTAATTAAAAAGATGTGAAACTCTGACATCTGTATGGTGGTTTGTCTTATTTATGCCTTAGGTCCCTGAGGGGTGAGGAAAACTCCAGCAGAACACCATGAGCGGCTGACCTGCATGTGGGCCATCACTTGGCTCACAACCTCATATGTCTTAGTCTGCAATGGCCCATTTACTTAGTGGTTGAGACCCAACATAATTGTGTAGAGCTTGTTATTGCCACGTTTCATATTGTTGACAAAGTTTCCTTAGTCTCTTCATCCATAATTACAAGGAAGGCTGGTTACAGTTCTGTATTTATTGCTCGCATAAATTCTGTTGTCACCTGTGATGGCGATTCGATGGTTCTTGATTTAGTTTGTAAATCTCTGCACAGTGCACTCTTAGGAAAAGCTCATGCTTATGACACAGATTAGAGATGTTGAGCAAGCTTGCATTCAAGATACTTAATAGTTACTACTGATCCTTCCAACCAAGAAAAGCAATCCATCTATTGAAAGTATTAATTTTTATTAGGAAGATATGTGTCTGGCTTCCAGGTGATGGTTTGACATTTCATCACAATGATTGTTCATTGTATTGATAGATTAAAGGTACTAGTTCTTCATTCTACTGATGATCATTGGTTGGACACATGACAAGACAGCTGAATTCTAGTTATTCAGATGGAGGGTGAGGCGCTTGAAAGGTTCCTCTAGTCTCTTTTATGTCACTTGCCATGCTAACATGAAATAAATTACTGACAGAAGAATAGCTTACAGCTGGAGAAATATACCTGATGGCAATCTTCTTCTGATCCTGAACAAGGAGTTGTGTCCTTGAATCAATATAAGCCACGAAAAATGTCAAGATTATGTCGATGGCAAAAAATATATCAACAATGTCGTCAGCGATGCAGAGTCCTCCCTTCGGAGAAGAGTTCATGAACGCAATCTCAAAAGGGTAAACCCATGCAGAGTAGGCTACAAGGATCACCATGAATGTCTCCCAACACCTGAAGGATCAAAGCTTTGTAACAGAAACTATGACAGGTAATTTACCTTTCCTTTTGGACCTTTATTGTAGCTGACTAAAATTGTCTTATTCTAATATCAAGTGTTTATGTTCTAGTTCTTTCTAAATTTTGTTGTTACTACCTAGAGAGCAAGTTGTACTACATCCAGTAAATTATAGTGAAGACTTACATGCTTGCCTAGCTATTAACTTTTGAGCAAAAAAAGCATACATATAAGTTGTTTGCACCTGTATCTCGAATCCATGGGTGAGATAATTTTCCCGTGGGTTTCCATCTGAGTCTGGTTGTAGCCGGATATGCCCAAAGGAGGGAGTACCATCTTCGAGAGCTTGCGAAGATTTAAGGATGTTGACTCATCGTCTTCATGGTAGGATCTTTCGTTGGCATGCTTCTCACAATCACATGCTCCATTGGTGCTCTTAAATTTTCGACCCAGCATCTTTACCTTCAAGCTCAGAGATCAGTTAATCTCAGCTCTTCTCTTGAGTTCATGAACTGCATTGGATCTTCGTTAAGGGAACAGCAGCCCACATAATAATGGAGGGTGGGCAACACTAGAGGTGGTCCTGAAAGAGACCCAACATTACAATTTCTGGACAAGCCATTTATTTGCAGTAAATGATAATTGATTGCTGATGGAGAATAAGTTCTATGTGGTAGATTTTATGGGTGAATTCATGTGGCTATTCTAGTTCTTCCACTATATTGATGTTACATTTTATATGCTTTTTCTTTTTTCTATTAGAAGCCCAAGTGAATTTCTCAGATGTTTATCTTATCCATGCTTCTCCCCACTGATTTTGATATCTAGTGGTTGTAATTGTTATACTTGTGTGACTCACTGTAGAAATATTCTTTGCAAATAGACAGCAAAAATGGTGGACCCATGGTGACTTTTCTCATATGATGCCCAATATTTAGCTCATTGGAAGAGTCAGGAATTCATCCACATCAAAAAGACAACGTATTTTCGCACAGAGAGAATCAGGTGAGCTTCCAACTTGGAGCACTTGTTTATCAAGCTGCATTCTACCCAATGTATAGTAACTTTGCCCACTTTTTTTTAATATTTTTATAACAGGCATAACATTGTAATTTTAGTAGACATTATCATTCAGTGTGACTCGATCGAAACTCCTGCTCCTTTACGTTTAAGAGGTTGTGAGTTCAAAGTCCTGGAAACAATCTTTCTCAGAAATAAGAGTATGACCTGCATATATTTTTCTTTGCCAGATTTCGTCGAACATGTGAGGCGAAAAGTTTCTGCATCTCTCTCTCTCTCTCTTTATAAGGTGGAGAACATCTCAGCATCAAAGCGGGCAACCCCTGTTGGTAGTGGAGAGTGATGTGCTTGTGAAGAGTCTTTGCTGTCATTCTAATTGAATGAAGCGTGTCATTCTCATGAAGAAATAATTCATTCTCGAAAGCAACCTTGATAATTGCTACAGGGATGTGTCGGTCTAAAATTTGCAATAATCGCAGTTGAATTCATCAACCTCCCTAATTCTCATGTTAGATTCCTCTGGATTATTTGGATCCTTTGTATCAAAAAATTAATAATAATAGTTTCAATTTTGTCTCTCAAGTGCTTGTTTGTAAGGAATAACTACTGATATGTGTGGAAGCTAATCACAATTAAGACCTTTTTCTCTTAAAAGGTTTTGTAGAAATAAATGTTATCGAAAAATAAAATAAAAGGAGAAAGAAAAGAGTTCGTGAAATGATGAAATGAGAAAGAAGAAGCTGCTAAAACTCTTTTGGAGGGATAGAAAAATAATAATATCGTGCACACGCCCGGTGGGACTCGAACCCACAATCGCCTGATTAGAAGTCAGACGCCTTATCCATTAGGCCACGGGCGCTTATATTAATAAAGTTGTCCCAATATTGTTATATCAAATAGTATGGATCTACTTAGGGCTATCAAAATAAAGCAGCCGGCTTGAGCTCGACTTGAGGTCGGCTCAATAATACTCGATCAAGCTCGGCTCAAAAATAGGCTGAGCCGAGCTTGATCATTAAAGCTAGGCTCGAAATTAATTTCGTGCCAAGCTTGATCCCGAGCCGGCTCGATAAGGTTCAAATATATATATATATACATATATATATATGAGTAATATCAAACTAATATGAACTATCAGATCAAAACTCTTTCACCCATTCAAAATTTTAACCATTATTTTCTGACACAATTATCTTTATTATTTGTAATTAATATTTTGGTTGCTTGTAGTTTTTTGACATAATTATCTTTATTACTTGTAATTTATATTTTGGTTGCTCGTAGTTTTCTAACCCATTTATCTTTATTATTTGTAATTTATATTTTGGTAATATTTATATCTTTATAGTTGAATTAGGTTTTATTTCAAGCTTGATTCAAGCCTAAATTAATTCAAGTTTGCTCAGGCTTGAAAATGGTTTGAAATTGATAAGGTTCGAAATTGCTAATTGAGCAGCTCGTTTAAGCTGCTCAAAATTGGCTCGAGTTCAAAATTGGCTCGGATTGAAATTATTTCAATTCAAGCTTGATCACAAAGACAGGTTCGAAATTAATATCAATCCAAACTTGATTAGAGCCGGACTCAATCAAGCTCAGCTCGTTTACACCGCCTATATGTATGTATGTGTGTGACTCGAGGTGAGAGAGATCAATTTGAGTTAGTTCTCGATCCGAAACAACCCTAAAATTAAAAGCACAAATTATTTTATTTTATTTATTTAATAAAGAAAGTGTGCTCTAGATGAATTATCGAAGCTTATTTTGAGATTTGGAGAAGCTTTGCTATGTACTTATACCATTGGACACCTCAAATAAGAATCCCATATAATTAATTACATAAAGATAACCTACGTCTTGCTACAAACATTCATCACTTGCTATTCTTCCTTGCTACCAAGACCTAATAAAGAAAAATAACTCATAATCACAGGAGTAATTGCCCTTAAAAAGATTACACACACACACACACACACACACACACACACACACACACACACACACACACACACACACACACACATATATATATATATATATATATATATATATATATATATAAACACCTCACATGTATTCATGGATTGCTTTTATTTGTTTTGCTTCTCTTGCCAAGTACCAAAAAGGGATGCACTTAGACAAGTACTCAAACAAATACAACATATGGGTCCCTATACCAGCTAAGGTAAGGTCAAGTTGCCCTCCCTTTTCCCCCCAATTTGAACTTTTGAACAGCCACATTAACAGGGAAAAAAAGAAGAGGAAAAAGGGAAGACTAAAGAAGAAACCACAACTTAATGTTTAAGAAAATATTAATGGTTAATTACACATTGACGAACCCACTTTTGATTATAGAAAACATCAAACGATCATCTTATCATTAACTTTTCTTTTAATTTTTTTTAAAAAAATAAAATAGTTCGTAGCGAGTCTAAAATAAATCATGAGATATGTGATATGAAAGCGTTTATAATGTATTAGTTCAGGGGAGGTGTATTTATTACATCAAAAACTTTCTCTCCCACACCACAATAGAACACATAATGATGAATAAAAAAACTTGAAGGGGAGTAAAAAAAAAAAAAAGAGGAAGAATAAAAAAGCTACAAACTTTGCAGAGGTGATTTATTCTTTACAGCTTAGCCTCCATGAAAAAGAGGTCCTTAGATACCAACAGTGTTACAGTTCAATAGAAGCACAATTAGGGAGAAGAGGGCATTAGCCATCATGCCATGTCCATAAAGATTAAAGCCAATCAAGGGCATTGCAGCCTTGTTCCAGGATTCATAAATAAGACAACCATCTTGGAATCCTCGTACCACTCCTAATTAGTAGCCATAGAGTGCCCCCTCAATGCCACAATTATTGCTAATTGCTTACTGGAATACATAGCTATTATATGTGATTATGATGAGACAAAGTGTAACCCTTTGTGTGTGTGTGTCTCTTTCTCTCACTCTCTCAATTTGCCATGAATGCTAGAAGAACTCATGTATATATGCTTCCTAAGATGTCATTAGAGATATCTTACCTTAGTTAACATGTTCAATCTCATGCACATATAAGAATAGAGATCAGACTAATCTCTCTAGTAGGTTATGCTGATCTTAATTTACTAGGGCAAGTACATCGTCGTAAAATTGTGAGCGTAATATAAGGTTTAAAGTTCAGAGTTTCTGCTTATCGCTAAAAATTAAATAATAATAACCAAATCCATGTTTATTTTATGAGTTTTAAAAAATCTACCACCTTGTCTCTTCTACTTTCAAATGTGTTAAAGAAAAAGGATTTGTAAAGAGCTAAAACCAAATTGTATACTCTTTGAACAATTTTCTTAAGAACAATTGTAAAAAAGAGAGAGAGAAGAATGTGTCCCAATTAGCATGAGGAATCTGTCAATGACTTCGTCAAAGATGGAACAAGGGTCCCATCATTGGATTACTTCTAGTTGAATAAAGTAGCATTATCTACCTTATTATATACATCTAACACAAATATATACTCCCACTATTTTAGAATATAATTTAAGCTATCTATGCCAATAACATTGTGACTTGGGGCCTTTGCTTTACTCCTTCTTCTCCTTCTCCAATGACATCTAAAAAATAGAAAGACCAACATGCTCTTTAAATTCTCCCAAGCATCCCATTCCCCAAAAACCCACGAGCACCCCAAACCAACCTCCATTGGTTAGAGGATTTGCCTCTCTCTTAATTTATCTTGTTCCACCTTGGAGAGAGTTCAACCTCAAAAGACTAGTGCAGAAGAAACCCATCATTCCTTTGGTTGGGAAGGAGTGAAACCCAAGTTGGACAAATCTCTTGAAGGGCTTAATCATCTATTAGACATTTGTCCTCTCCCCAGAAAAAAAGAAAAGAAAAAAAGAGAGCTTAATCTCAGATTCAATGGAGATATAGAAGTAGAAGAAGTAGGACATCAAGAGGGAGGATAAAGGGGGGGGAGGGGGGGGTTTGATTGAGGTTCCCACCCATTTAAAGGACGTGTGATACCTACCACTAGAGGAGTATGAGATGGATTTAGATATGGCAACAGTAGACAGCACTCAAATCTAGTAGGGCCCTTTTCCAGTTCTTCTTCCTCCTGGGTCCCCCAGTTTGGGGAAAAGGAAAAAAAAAAGAGAGGAAAATTTGGAAACAAATCTAATCAAACTTGAGTTGAACTAGATTCTGGGTTCTTCCCTTCCACATAAATAGATTCAACACCTAGAAGAATTAAAAAGGCAACAAGAAGCGGCCTCAAACCAAGAACACTACCTAGGAGCAGAGGCAGAGGCAGCATCCTTCCCTTTCTTCTCTCACTTGTCTTTTTTGAGAGAGAGAGAGAGAGAGAGAGAGAGAGAGAGAGAGAGAGAGAGAGAGAGAGCAATGAATGGAACTCATGAGGTTGGTATTCCAAACTCCATGACTTAGCTCTTCTTTCTGGCACTAAACAATGCAACATGGCAGATTCCCAATCATCCTTCTCCCTCCACAAGAGACACCCATCATTGCCCCTCAAACTCCCTCTTTCAAACTTGGGGAGCTGAGCTGCTCAACCCATCCACCTCCATAAATCACCCACCAACATCGTCTCCTTCTCTTACTCCTCCTACTACTACTACTCCTATCCATGCACAAGCGGCCAACCTCCAGTCTTTCTCTGATGAAGCCGTCTACCACCTCCATCAATAGCTTCTACTCCTTCCTCACCCATGGCGTCGACGACCTCGACCGAGCCTTTTCGTCGAACACCTTCATGTCGCTCCAATTCCTGCAGAGGGCCGTCGCCCTCCTCCGCGCCCTCCACTCCCAGCTCACCCACCTCGTCAACAAGCTCCACCTCCCCGTCGGGGAGAAGTGGCTAGACGAGTACATGGACGAAAGCTCGCGCCTTTGGGACGCGTGTCACGCGATCAAGCTCGCCATCTCTGGGATGGAGAATTACTGCTCCGCGGGGACCGGCATGGTCTCCGCCGTCGACGAATGGCGCCGCAACCCGAATCCCCACTCTACTCGCCAGGTTCTCAATTGGATCTTACTCCTTTGACGTTGAAAATGATCCTCTACCTCAAAAGGTGCTAACTTTATCCTTCTTCTTCTTCTTCTTCTTCTTCTTCTTCTTCTTCTCCTCTGTCTCAGGTGATGCGGGCGATCGCCGCGTCGCGAAGAGAAGCCATGGCGCTAGAGGAGGAGAACAGGGTGCTGGTGGAGACGAGGATCGAACCGCTGTCGCTGCGGTTCGACGATAGATCACCGATGGAGTCCAAACTCCACGGTTTCAACGGATTCAGGGGAGTCCTCTACGCATTGAGGAATGCGAGCTCCTTCCTCCTCATGATCCTGGTATGGGGATCAGTCTCTTGCTGGTCAGCATTGAGCTGCAACGAAGCCATGGACGCCTCCTCTGCCTCGCTCTTCTTCGGCTCCGGCTTCATGGTCTCGATGGCGCGGCTACAACAGAGGGTGGTGGCGGAGATGGAGGCGGTCGACGGCCGGCCGGGAATTATGATGTACGAATTCCGGCGCGCGAAGGCGGCGGCGGAGGAGTTGAAGGAAGAGCTAGACAGAGTTGTGGGCATGGGGTGCGAGTCCGAGGGGATGGGAGGGTGTTTGAGGGAGAGGGTGGAGGTTTTGAAAGGGTGGTTTGGGACGTTGAGGTCGGGGACAGAGAATCTTGTGGGTCAGCTGGATGATTTCTTCGATGAGATTGTGGAAGGGAGGAAGAAGCTCTCAGACTTGTGCAGTCACAGGTGATGGTGGTGGGATTGGATATAGATATAGTTGAAGAAGAGCAAGCTATGTGTTAGTTACTCTCTGTTTGTTTTCTTTTGTTTTGTTTTGTTTTGTTTTTGTTTTTGTTTTTGTTTTTGTTTTGTTTCTCTCTGTGTCATTCTAGTAGCAGTAATTGTTGTTAAGGTTTCATTTCATACAATTTAAGTTTATGAAAGAGTAGAAAGTGATTTAAGTAGTGTGGGCAATATACAGATGTAGTCACATTTGAAAGATGACATCTTTGTGATTCAATTAACAAGACATCAGTGGGAGAAAGAAAAGAGAGAAAGCTTTTGTTCTAGCACTCAGCAAGATCCAAAGGAGCTGTGGAAATGGGAGCATCTTGTGATTGAAGAAAGGAAAGGGAGAGGAAAAATAATGAAAGGAAGGAAAGAGAAGAACCTTTTCTTCTTCTCTCTTTCATCCATCCATCCATCCATCCATCTATCTTTTCTCCTATACTTTGCACTACTTTCTGGTGATGGGTTTCTTTCCTACTTCCCATCATTAATGATTCCATTAGAGCAAGAGCAAGGGTAGGGAAAGGATTTGGGAGATTCCTAATATTTTCGAAATTGAGAAAAAAAGAAGAGATTATTATGGGAACAATAGAGAGACACTGCACCTGTGGAAGCTTTTGTCTGATTCGAGTCATGTCCAGTGAACAAGATGGTTGCAATGATGAAAAAGCCTTCTGGAATGCCAGCCGTAAACTCTGCTGTCGCTGCCGCACCTAAAGGAAAAGGACGCTGTCCTTCCCTTCTATTGCATGCCGCAGTCTTGTCTCAGCCAAAAAAATAAAATAAATAAATAAAGAGTAATTAGTCTAAATATAAAAGTGAGCCAAAAAAGAAGAAGAAGAAGAAGAAAATGATATCTAATGGCATTAAATATAAATAATAATTTGCTTGAGGACTGAGCAGCTAACGTAGCTCGCCATATTGGAAACCAATTTTTGCTCGAGATCTATTTTAACCTTGTTGCTGTACTGGAGCGTTTAAAGCTTGCCAAGTGTAAGTCAGCTGCTTTAGCAGTTGTTAAAAAATTAAGAAAAGATAAAAGAACTTATCCCAAGTAAATAGATATGGAAGAATATTTGGACTACCTGGAGTTCAAAATATTCTCTCTCAGCAAAAGAGAAATTTCCAAATGGCTTCAGAAATTACAGTATCTGAAACATTCCAATCTGTTGCCAGAGAAATGAATCAAGTGAGAGCATACTCCTGACATTTTTCAAAGACACTGATCATAATGTGACAGAAATAAGAATTTCCTTTCAGGGCCATTCGCGAGAAATCTATGTTGCACGTAACCAATTCCCAGAGGCATGCATACTGTGCAAATAGACAAAAACAAAAGGCCCGGTGATGATTCGGTGGATCGACAGTAACAGGATAGCAGCACATATTGCATAATAATACATATCATGGAATATACACAAATAGAATTACAAAGAGATCAGGTTGCTACCTCACCAGTTTAAAACTAAACCTCGGCAGCTCCAAAATGTATAAAACATCACATATATATCAGGGAAAGAGACTTAAAGCTCATTAAACCAGAGCAATTTCACTCACAAAATTGCGGCAATACTCTAATACGAAGGGAAAAGAACGAACTGCCTCCTGCAAAGGGTTTAGGCTTAATACAGTAATCTGAAGTCAAGCGATGGTCTATATCTGACCATCTGGATCGAACTTTCATTGTCAAAATGAAATTGATATATACCAATCTTCTCAATTATAGATTATAAATTTACAGCATCGGAAATTCACAGGTTAAGAGGAAACAATGCAACTTGGCATGTTCCTAAATATAAAATGCAGATGCATTTTTATGATATTGGAACATCTTCGGCCACTCATACGTCAAATCCTGGCATGGCGAACTGTGAAGCAAATGATTCGACTTGATTTCGGAGCTCAATTAAATCCCTGTTGTTCTGAAGACCCTTTAGAAATTCTTTCTGTAACTTCCCATGTTCCTTCAAAACATTACTTGCAATTTGTGCAGCCCTAACGAGGAACTCTGCAATCATCTCAAAGTCTCCCTCTAAACAACCTCTAGTGGTCATTGCAGGAGTACCTGCAGAAACAAGAACCAGGAAAGAATAAGATACTAGAGTGCTATATTTATTTCCCTATACAGCAATCCATTGATAGTACTTAAATAATTTGGCTAATAATTACTACAACTAACCAATCCTCACTCCTCCAGGAGAAATTGAACCATTATCACCATATATTGGGGTTTTATTCAGTGAAACATGGCATGCCTCACAAACCTTCTCAAAGTTTTTTCCTGTCCGAAATGAGACCGTTAGTACATGCTTAGTGAGGAAACAACAATAACAGAACAAAACATCTATCAGCATTAATCAATTATCACCAAAATGCACCTAAGTTGATAATTAAGAAATCTATGATTGAAATTCTTCAATAGAGGTCCACTTTATGCAGATAGCATATGCCTACATTTAAGCATATTTTTATGCTCTACTGCAACATTTAACTAAAAACCATATGCCAAATTATGCATACATTTAAGCATATTTTTAGGCTCTACTGCAACATATAACTGAATACCATATGTCGAAGCCTTCTTAAAGTAAAAGACCTTTTTCTCTTTTCCTACTTTTTCTTTCTTTTTCTGTTAACAGGGAGTGTGTGCTAATATCAATTTAAGAAACACTATTTCTACCTAGGAAACAAATTCTATACTCTCCCAATATTATAAACTACAGTGCTTTGAGTTCTATGAAGTTTTCAATCAGGATATGGAACCTGGCAGCTTCAGACTGTGGAACACTGGTAAAGTAGTAAGAATTTGTAGGTAAAGTAACAATAGATCTTCCATTTTTGTTGTTGAGGCTGAGGAAGACACATCATCATGGAGAAGGAGCCACCGTCTAGTGAGAAATATATTGTTTTAACTCACATTTCTAGTAATCATGCAAATGTGAAATTAGGAATGTACATATAGATCACTTTTATTGAGTACTCATATAGGTGGAAATTTTAAGCCAAAAAGGCACATTTTACTGCTACATATTAATATATTGTTTCAGGAATTAATTTAATATTTAGATGTCGAAAATATGTACTTACACACATGTGATAAAGAATTATATTTTAACCCTGTAATCCCTTACTGAAGCAAGAAAGTTGCATAAATAAACTTTGATAAAAGCTTGTTTGACCAGCATATATAATTATTCTAGAGATAGAGCTGAAAAAAATGCATTTGGTTACTATTTATGAACAAGAAACCCTTTAATTCACAGATAGGGGGCCTTATCATTCAACCAATTGGGGCTTAAAGTTTACCTTTCATAGCAAATCATACTTGTATCCCATTAGATTCATATTAACAAAGACCATAGAATATCAAGGTCCATTTACATTAAGGAACTGTAATAAGCATAATATGCATAGTAGTGCAAAAGAGCATTAGGGTTAGGAGCAATTAACAGAACAAATATATATTATTCACAGACACCACTGTCAAGCAAGTCTATCGATACAAAGGGTGTACAATATTCATTTAAAAAGGTAAAAAGGAACAACCATAAAACAGTATAAAGAACTTTCACCTGTCAACCCAAAAGTTCTCAAGTCCCAAAGTAACAAATGGTTATCTGTACCACCAGTGACTAATCTGCATTTTCTTCTTAGCAGAGCAGATGCTAAAGCTTGAGCATTTCTTTTAACCTGTTGGATATATGCCTTGTATTCCGGTGTTGCTACCTGCTTTAAAGCTATTGCCAAAGCAGCAATATGATTATTGTGGGGTCCTCCTTGCATTGAAGGGAAAACAGCAAAATTTATCCTGTCCTCGAAATCATAGTGATCACTCTCTTCTGCTTGACAAAAAGACATTACACGCTTCCTTACATTTTTCCCTTTCCTAAAAAATATTATACCACCCCTGGGACCCCGTAGGCTCTTATGAGTAGTTGAAGTAACAATATCACAATAATCAAAGGGACTACGACACTCCTGCATGAGCAACAACCAAATAACTAGTTAGTTTCTTCTATGCAGCACCAGGAATCACTGCTATTCAGTTAAAAAGCAAACCAGAAATAAGAAATTTAAAAATAGACAGTCAAGATAATGTCCGTAAAAGTGCGTAATTTAGCCACCAGCAAAGAGATCTTCAAAAGCTGATAGCAAATCCTAACTAGTATTTTAAATATCATTAGTTTCAATTCAACAGCAGAATTAGTTTGAGGTCAGAATGCAGTACTTATAAGAGCTAATAATTTCAGATGAAAAAGTTCTTAAAGTTGTTCATTTTGAAGATGTCAATTATTTGGGCTAGATGATTTCTATTCTTGATCTTGCACCTTGACATATTTGAATGCAAATAGAAAAGGAAAAAAATAGGTTTGGCTCCTTGCATCAAACAAGGGGAATATCCAGAAAATTAAATAAAAAATGTTTCAGTGTCAAATAAGTAGAACAATCATGTTTGACTATACAAGATGTCGAAAAGTTGTGAAAATAGTACATGAGATGGTACTGGCACTTACTTTATTAGATGATCTAAAAGGACAATCTCATTGTTATTACAAGTTCAGACAAACATTAGATCTAAACTTTGTTGCGACGCTCTATACATTTACTTAATGAAATGAAATGGTATACAAAGTTGATTTATATGAGTCTTACATTACACTCTTGTCTTAAATTCTAAATGCTAACATATTCTTCTGTCCTCACCAAGGAAAACCATCCTAAGATTTGATTGGTGAAACGCCGCCACTAACAACATGTATCCAAACATGTTAGGCAGTAGACAAAATGAATAACATCAATCAAATAACTAACTGCCCGACTGGCCTGTTTAAGCCCACTCAAAACAAATAATAATTAACAATTCCAAGTTCAAATTGTCATTATGGAAGAGAATTTTTACTCTAATATTATTTGCATCATTAATAAAGAAATCATGGTTCTTTAAATCCTTTATTCGATTCAATTTCATCAGATTTTCATAAATCACATTACTAAGAGAAAATTCTATACTAAAGTCAGAAAAATCAACAACCATACCAGCTTCACATAAAACAACTAAATTCAATAAAAGGCTTCCAAAAAGACATGTACAACCTAATTCACAAACCTTTGCAGCAACAAGCCCACTTATGTGAGCCATGTCACACATCAACACCGCCCCACACTTATCGGCAATCTTCCTGACCCTGGCATAGTCCCATTCTCTCGGATAGGAGCTCCCCCCACAAATTAGTATTTTTGGGTGGAAATCCATGGCTCTTTCCTCAAGCTTGTCATAATCAATATAGCCTGTAACTGGATTCACCTTATACGACAAGCTCTCAAAGAATATTGATGCACCCGATATCTTCTTCCCACTTGGCGTATAATAGCCATGGCTAACGTGACCACCCGATGGTGAGTCCAAACCCATGATCCGATCTTTCGGCAGCAACAGTCCTGTGTACACTGCAAAATTAGCAGACGTACACGAATAGGGCTGCACATTGACACCCCAGCTCTCAGGATCAAGGCCGAATGCCGCAAGGGCACGATCACCACAGAGCCGCTCAATCTGATCAATATACTGGTTTCCGCCATAGTAACGGGCACCCGGCAATCCCTCGGAGTACTTGTTGGTGAGGTGGCTGCCAAGGGCATCTAGAACTGCACGGCACACAAAGTTTTCAGATGCAATGAGCTCGATTCCCCGGACCTGGCGCTGCTTCTCCTTCTCCATGATCTCGAAGACGTCAGGGTCGGCGACGGAAAGCGGGAGATTGCCCCAGGAACGGACGGAGGCCCTCCGAGATTCGAAGTCAGGCTCCAAGGCGGCTCTTTTAGGAGGGTGGAGGGAAGAGGCGGAAGAGCACGAGGAGGTCGATCCTCCCCGCCGCTGCCGCTTCAAGCACATCGTGTATCCCAGGATACTGATCGATTCCTCGGGTTTCCCGTCATCAGAGTCATCAGAGGCAGCGGAGGCATCGCCGGCGGCGGTAGAGGCGGCGCGGTGGATCTCGGATTGCTGGTCGAGGAGGGGTAAGGGGATGGGGCGAGACCCGAGGCTGGGGTCGCGGAGGCTGGGGTCAATCTGGAGGGAGATGGAATCGTCGGCGATCGGAGCGCGCGGGCCGGCAGCGTGGGACTGGAGCCCTAGGGATAGATCAGACTCAGGACGAGAAATATCCATGGGGGAAGAAGAAGACCAACCTAAATCCTAGCAACAATAGCGAAGAAGACAACAACGATTGGCGGAGAATGAGGCAGAAGAAGAGGAGCAGAAGGGAGAGAACTCCATTACTGGCGGTGGAGAAAGGGGGAGAGGCGAACGAACCCCCTAACCCTAGAATTAGGGTCAAACGGGGAGAAGACAAGAAAGGGAACGTGGTACGCGTAGAGGAGGCGTGTGGGTACGGGAAGAAGCCCGGCTGGGATTCGCAGGCGATAGTACGGGCAAGGAATAGTTACCGGGATCAACCGGTTACGAAATACCGGCGGCTAAATGGACGGTTCGCAGTTAGGTTTACCTGTTAGGGGGCCAATAAGGCGGCTCAACAACGGGTTATCGGATTCGGATCCTCAATGCCATTTTGCCTACCAATTGCTCCCCAACTCCATGTTGATTTGACTTGTCTATAATAGGCAAAATAACAAATGAAAAGTAATTCAAAGCCCTAACAACTCAAGATATAAGCATAATGCCCAATAATATAGGGGGGAGATTGGAGGGTAATATCCCTTTAAACAAAAGCCTTGTGACCCGGGAAATATACTCATACAATAAATAAGATATTGTATTACACTCAGACTGATACACAAGATCAGCAGATCATTTAGCCATAGTAGGAAGACCTGTACAAAGGGAATTGACGTTGAGTGACACCATAATAACATCCACTGACCCAAGTACGCACATCCCTGTAATACCATACCATAATAGAGAGTGAATAAGAGAACAACACTTATGTTAAGAAGAGGAAGAAAAACATATTACGTCCAACCACCTGAGAATTATTAGGAGGGAGGAAGACAAATTTTTGAACCGTGCTAAAACAATGGGGAAGAAATAATAAAAACTCCCAAATATAATGAACACACAAGATTAACCCTGACGAGGGAGGCAACTAAGCTCAACAACCCCTTCTTGCCTCCCTTTTCCAACACTAGCTAAAAACTAGCAACCAATATAGAGAGAGAGAGAGAGAAAGAGAGAGAGAGAGAGAGAGAGAGAGAGAGAGAGAGAGAGAGAGAGAGAGAGAGAGAGAGAGAGAGAGAGAGGAGCCCTAAAGTTGCCCTAAACAACTTTCACATCTTGTCAAGCTGACAAGCGACGCTAAGGATGATCAAGACTAAAATGGGTGAAGTGGAAGGGGTTGAGGAGAGGAGAGAAGGGATAATTGATTAGGGGTTTGAGGGGTGCTGCACTAGAACCCTTCGCCGAAAATCATGAAGCACACACAATCTAAAAAAGGAGGAGATAAAAAAGAGAAAAAATGGAGAATAAAAATGGAAGAAGAGAGAACCTTGCAAAGAGAAGGAAGACCTCTCCCTTTCTCCCAGCGAAAGATGATCGAAAACGATGGCATCTGAAGAAGACGTTATTGGGTTGGGAATTTCACCTCATGTGAGGGTGTGACCACCCACTTAAGTGAAAATGAAAATTAAAAAAAAAGCTAGAATTTTTTTTTATCCTATTTAATAAGAGAGATTAAAGAAAACTAAGAACTTGAAATCCAATCTCAAAGAAGAAGGTGAAGATCTTGGTCAATTCATTCTCTAGAAAAAGAAAGTGAATCTTGTTAAATCTATAATTGTTCTCATTCTCTTATTAGTTATTTTGCTTTAATTATAATCCAAGAAAATGATCATTGAAGTTTGTGATCCTCTAGCTTTGTCGAGAGAAGAATTTTGTAAGCCCATTATTATTAATTATAGTGGAATATTTGAGGTGGAGTCAAGTCCCATAATTTTTACCTCACATCGGAGGGTTTCTATGTAAATTAATTGTCTTTGATCGTGGCTTATTTATTTACTTTTAATTATAGTTAGCTCAATCTATATACACAAAAAAAAAATATATATATATATATATATATTAATTTGAAACTATTTTGGAGAGAGAGAAGACCATACACACAAGACCCTTGGCACGTAGATATCTGGCTTTGACTTTGGAAATATTTATTCCAGCTATGTCGTTCATGCATATATTGACGGTCGGATTATAACGTACAAGAATAAATTTGGTCAACTCTTTATGAAACGCAACTTTAAGCTTCTTTTGTTCTTTTTTTTTTTTTCTATAGAAACAAGAAACATCATGTTGACAATGACAAGTATTTGATTACTTATATTTGTAACTTGTAACAGTGAAGTTTTCGTCAGATCCCACTCATTTGTCCATTCGTTTGTCGTGAATCACATAATTCATTTCTCGAAAATTTAAAAAGTCAACTGAGTCATGTATTAGTGATGCACGATTGCCCAATACCTTGGTGAGTCAGCATATTCTAATAATACTCCATAGATTGTGTGCAGTAGATGTAAAAATTAGGGGTGTTTCAGCTATTTAAATTTTCTATATTTTTTTTTCAAAAGCAATGCAATATTTTATATTTCATTACATGTTGTTCGGTTAAATAAAATTAAAATATAAGAGTCGAACTATAAATATTAATATGATAAGTAACAAATAATAACAAAGACAAAGCATAGTCTTTTATTTTTGATAAATTATCTTAAGAAAAGAAAGTTATATATGTATATATATATATATATATATATATATATATATATATATATATATATATATATATATATATATATATATATATATAATTGCCACTAAATTTTTTTGATTCTTTTAGAATTGTTATTCTAATTAGATTTTTGATAGAATATTCACATAATATATCTGGCAGACTAAAACATCCTTCTTTCTTAAAGTTTAAGCAGTAAAATGCTTATGGATAATTTTTATCTTGCATAAAAGTAAAGTTTAGGCTGTACTATGATATCATATTATATTAGACAACTTTTAAATCATTTTCAAACAATTTATAAAAGGGAAAAATTATCCTTTTATAATCTAATCAAGTTTTAACCGTGATTAGTACATTTAACATATTAGATAGTAGTAAAGTTATTTTGGTACTCCTTTAGGTTACTATGTAGCAATCACATAAGTAGTCAGTTAATTAACTAAGCAAAAGATGGGAGACTTCAATATCTTGTGGTCCTGATTCCTGATGCCAAGCATCACTCATCCTTCATCAATCCCATACCTGGCCCATTCACTGGTCTCAATTCTCTCCACACAATGTTTCTCTGATGTGAACTAGCATTGCTTGGCTGCCTCTTACTGCCTTATCCAACTTGCCTCTCATGCTCCAAATATTTAGCTCAACCTATCAGAAGATATGAAACTTTCTAACATTATCCTCTCTATAGAATGGTCAGCCAAAGCAAAAACTAACCCATAGCCATTGAGAAATAGGAGAGACATTTGTTCCATGGCGCCCTCTCCTGCCCTCAGCCAGGCAGCGTTTTCTTCTCCAACGATCTCTCCTCGTGCAGAGGTACGCAAGCCGATAATTCCGATAAAGAGAACAGGATTCAACAAGAAGGGAAGGGGAAGAACAGTGCTAGATGAAGCAATACTGTCTTTAGAAGAGTATACATTAAAAGGAAAGAAACCTGACAATCACCAATCCTACTACAACGAGCTCATATCCCTTTGCATATCTCACAGGGCTCTTAAAAAAGGCAAGCTTCTGCGCTCCCACATGGCACGAACCGGCTATGAGCCAGATATTTTCTTAAACAACCAGTTCATCAACTTGTATGTAAAATGTGGGGAGGTTGAAATGGCCAGGGATCTCTTCAATAGTATGCCAGAACGGAATGTGGTTTCTTGGAATGCCCTCCTTGCTGGCTACTGCACAAATGAAAATTTCTTTGACGCTGTCTGGTTTTTCATGAGTATGATTGAGTCAGGACAAAGACCCAGCTATGTTACCTTCCTGAGTGTACTGCAAGCTTCGGTTGGCCTATGTGATCTTGAACTCCTGAAACAAATCCACTGTCAGCTCATAAAGTCGAGCTGCATCTCTAGAATTGAAGTAGGCAATGCATTGATAGGTGTGTATGCAGAATTCAGAAGATTCAAGGACTCTGAAGCAGTGTATGACAGCATGGTTGAGCATGATGCAGTTTCGATGAATTCTCTTATTTCAATGCAAGTCCAGAGTAGGTGCACCGATCAAGCTCTAGCATTGTTCCTTGAGATGCAGATAGAAGGTCATGTGCCTGATGAGTTCACATTTGGAAGTCTACTTGGATCAAGAGATATAGAGATCATAGAGGAGCTTCATGCGCATATTACCAAACTTGGGTTAGGGAATAGTCTCTTCACTGGAAGCACGCTTCTAGATGCCTATGCCAGATGTGGGAAGCCACAAGCTGCAATGAAGGTCTTCAACTCGATGTCCAACCAGAGCATGATCTCGTGGAACTCGATCATGAATGCGTGCTTCCAGAACGATATGGTGCACGAGGGTCTAGATTTATTTCTGCAAATGGGAGAACAAGGAGTAATGCCAGATGAGTACACAATCTCCATCATGTTGAAGGCAGCTACAACTCACTCGATGATGTTCAATTTTGGCAAATTGATACATGGACTTGCAGTTAAGTTTGGGCTGCACACTGAGGCAACGATAGGGAACAGCCTCATCGCTATGTATAGCAAACATAAAGTGGCTTCAGAGTCGTGGCTTGTTTTTAGTTCTATTTCAGAACCAGATATTATATCTTGGAATTCCATAGCTCAAACTTACATCCAGAATGAACAATTTGAGAAGTCCCTGTCTCTTTTTGTAGAAATGAAGCATGCACAGGTTGATCCAGACAAGTTCACCTTTATCAGTGCATTGACAGCTTGTGCTTCATTAGCTTGGCAAGAAACTGGAAGAGTAATTCACGGTGACCTAATCAAGAGAGGACTTTCACTAAATAAATATATCGGAAGTGCACTTATAGATATGTATTCAAAATTTCTGCTCATGCATGATGCTAGGAAGGCATTCAATTGCATAAAGAACAAAGACATGATCACCTGGAACTCAATAATTTCGGGGTATGCCAACAGTGGCCATCTGGACCAAGTCCTGAATTTGCTCAGCTCGATGAGAGACGAAAAGATGGTACCGGATAACTTTACCTTAGCGACAATTCTTGCAGCATGTGCCAACTCCTCAGCCATGAAACTGGGAAGACAAGTGCATGGTATAATCCTGAAATCTGAACCATGCATAGATACAGCAGTTGCCAACGCCTTGATAACCATGTACTGCAGAGCAGGAAGCATAAAAGAAGCAGAAAAGATCTTCTCTGAACTCTCTTTCAAGAATGAAGTTTCATGGACTGCAATGATTGGAGGTCTTGCACATAATGGCAATTCAAAAGAAGCACTTGAGATTTTTGAGCAGATGCGGAGGGCTGGAGTAAATCCAAATGAAAAAACTTTCCTTGCATTGTTCACTGCCTGCAGTTATGTGGTGGATATGAGCAGCAAAGCTGTGGAGTTCTTCAAGATGATGGAGAGATTGTATGGGATCAAACCTGGCATTGATCATTATGCCTGCATGGTGGATATACTGGGAAGAGCAGGAAGGTTACAAGAGGCAGAAGATTTGATCAAAGGAATGCCATTTGAGCCAAATGCTCTTGTATGGCGAATACTATTGAGTGCTTGCAGGAACTATGGAGATATAGAGCGGGGGGAGAGATCCATGGAAATGGTAGTAGCTCTTGAGCCTAGCGACTCTGCAGCTTATGTGCTGCTTTCCAATTTATATGCTACAGTAGGGAATTGGAATAGAGTGACAGAAATCAGACAACTAATGAAAAGGAAAGGAGTGAACAAAGAGCCAGGTAAAAGTTGGATTGAGTTACACAACGGTATACACGAGTTCATTGCGGGAGATCTTTCCCATCCAAAGACAGAAGAAATATACTCAGAATTGGTTGGATTGTTCAGACAACTGAAGGATGAAGGCTACACTCCAGGTATAGAGTATGATAGCATGCAGATAGAGGAGCTAGTAATAGTTGACTGACAAATGAAGTAGACAAGAATAACAGCAATGTATAGCATAGATCCTTGAAGCAGCATTTCATCAGGCTGGAGAAAATTTGCCATGAGTTGATGTTGCACATTATCACACCAGGAAACTCCTATGTTCTTTTTGAGGAAACTGAACATATACATACCAATAATATGATAGGATAGATCTGGTAGAAAAGTGTATTTGATTGGTTTCTTATTTTTCTTAGAAAGTAAAACACGTCAACAACAGAACAGTCAAATTAAGATTATTAAGCTTATGTGCCGATTTCATTGTTCAATGCGATAATAGAATAGTTTCTGATAAACCAGAATAGTTTCTGAAAAAAAAAATAACTTACCTCATTGATAACATATATCAATATGAATGGTTGTACAACATCAGTTTCTATTCTCAGAAAGAGCACCATGAGTAAGTGAACAAGGGCCAAGAAATGAGCTTAGATATGCCAACGAAATGTTTCAGTTAGTAGTATCCAATTAAAAAGCAATAAGAGAGAACTTGGACTGAAAAGATTGGCAAACAGAATATAAAAGTACACTTCTAAAGGATTAAGAAACAAATAGACTATAACATAAATTAATTTTTCGCCTAAAAGATCAAGAAAAATTCCCCAAATCTAAAGGCTGAAGATTATCATGTCCATCTCAACAGTCCATTTGCCAAGTAGCATAGCTAGAACTAGAAGCATTACTCCAAACTGTGAGCTACATGTAATTGGATCTTCTATCTGTGAATAAATTCTCAAGCGAGAACAACAAAATGGAAGAGAAAAGTAACAATTTTTATCGCAACCCAAGGAATTATTTGGAAAAGGGCACAAAGTTTAGGAACTCCACCTGCCCGAGTAATTTGCTGAACAACAAACAAGAGGAAATCAAAGGGACGACCGATAACCAAAGACAATAAAAAAGAGACACCTTACACTTGATTTGTGAACTCATATAAGCACGGAAATCACATGAACAAGGACTTTGCGTAATAACCTATGACCAAAGGAGAATTTTTTACTCGAAATTATTTATGTCATACCCAGCTGCTTACCCTTCGAAGTATAGTAGTACAGTACTCAGCACTCGGATACGGACCCTTGTAGGATCCGACCCGTTTTATTAGTAGGAAAAATCGTACCTGGACTCGTGTTGGTATCCAAATTCAATCCACGGCACCATCTCAAATCAAAAGAGATGGCATTCTCGGCGGTGGGCGCGTGCGGCGCGCCGCATTCCCTCCCTGCCGTTCCCGCGCGCGTCAAATCCCTCCCCTCGCGCCTTCCTGCGCATGCGAGCCTTCTCTCTTCCTCCTCCCTGCAATCCACGCGTGGTGCGGAGGTATCTCCGTTGAGGCATTTCGACAAACATCTTAAGTCCAAACCAAGGGTTTTCTTCTTGGACGTGAATCCCCTCTGCTACAATGGAGCACAACGCAGCCTTCGATCTTTCGCCACTTGGGTCGAGCTCTTCTTCTCTCAAGTCAGCCTTCGTGACCCCGTCATCGCCGTAAGGCCCAGGATTAAACGATTGGAACTTGTAATTACGGGAATAATGGATTTTGACGGATGTGTCTTAATTGCTTTTGTTTGATTATAGGTTTTGGATGGGGAGGAGGGGAACGAGTATAGAAGGAGGCTGTTGCCGTCGTACAAAGCGCATAGGAGGAGGGAGTCTGGAGGTCGTCGAAGTAGTTCAAATGGTGGGTTGAACTCTGTTGAGATGAAAGTGATGGATGTTCTTCGGAGTTGTAATGTTCCTGTAAGTTGTTTGATCTCATGTTGGAACGTCGCAATTACTCAAATTTATTTCGTTTGGTAGATTTGGGAGGACTTCACAAATCATTTATATTCAATTATCTTTCGGTTCCTTTTGGAATGATGAGTACATTTTAAATAGCTACTGTCTAGCATAACAAAGACATATTATTCCTTGGGAAAGCAGTGAGGATTGAAATGATTTGAGAGACTAATAAGAGGTTACATTATGGATAGACGATTGTGTGTGAATTTTATTTCATATTCTGAAATCTTAGGGAATTTACTGTTCTACATCCTAATGCAGTTATGAACTTAAGCCAACTTATCCAATCACCTTGCTTTCTGCTAGTTTAAAGATGTAAATAAAACAAACTTTTATTGTATTTTCTGCTTTGCATTGGTTCAGATGTCTTTACAGCTAGCCAGAAAGTAATTGCTAATTGCTTTTCTTTAATACTGTGTTTTTCTTTGTTTGATACCAAGTATAATCGGTTTCTGCTAAATATTTATAATTAAGTTATCCAAGATGCAAGTATAAGGAAAGATGAGTCTTATGAACAACCTGTGTTTTATGTGATGCAATATATAGGTCTTTCACTGACATAAGTGTGATATTAATCAATGCAGGTTCTAAAAGTTAATGGGTACGAGGCAGATGATGTAGTCGCTACACTAACAGACCAGGTTTTGCAAAAAGGATTTCGAGTTGTAATTGGCTCTCCTGATAAAGATTTTAAGCAGTTGATATCTGAAGATGTCCAGATAGTTATGCCCATTCCTGAGTTTGGCCGTTGGTCTTTTTACACCTTGAGGCATTACTTTGCACAGTACAAGTGTGATCCTACTGCTGATTTGAGCCTCCGTGAGTATACTTTGTTGCATGCATCTTCTTTGTTTATATCTGTGGCAGAGCAAGTTTTTAGTTTCTACCAGAAGGAGTTAAACCTAACAGGTAAAAGTATTGGACATGCTCATTCTGTGCCCACAGCCCAAAACATTAGGTGTATATGTTTGTTTTTAGGAGTTTAACAGATGCAAAATAATGTATCATGTCTCCATGCTAGATGCCATCATTAGCATTATAATCATTTTCGTCCAAGACTTTTCCCCAAGTCCCAATAGTATTAATGCGAGCACAACCCTAGTTTGATAAGGGTTGTGAAAGAATCCTTCTTTCTTTTGAAAGAAAAAGGAATTTGCTATCAACCTGACAGGCTGACATTAACCCTCTAAAAAGTAGTGCACAATCCTGATGAAAGGAATAAAGATAATCAAACAAGAGGAGGTCATTCTAGGAAACCTAATAAACTAGCTGGCAGGTAGAGCTGCATACTATATCCTCGAGTGGTGCATAGTTGCATACCATGTCGTTCTTTTTTTATATTTGTTTTCCAGATGGCTCAGAGATCATTTTGAGATATAACCACCACACTGTCTATAGTTGTTTGATGTGAGCTCTTTGCTTTCTTGCCTCCATACTGTTTGTAGATCCTTTCACATTTAGATATGATGATATACATCATTATCAAATTGACTAATGTTAAAGATTTACTTGGGGTCCTGATGAGCCATGGGTGGTAGATTGCTGTCCTTCAGAAAAGGAGATTTGTCTAACTTTTGAATCAAATGTAAAGTTTTCATCAGCAATTGTTAATGGATTGCATGATTATATTTCATTTTGTGTTTGTGCTCATAAATGAGAAGGCAGTGATAATGACACAAATCAAACATCCAAGAGATTGAAACCATCGTATATAATGTCCAAAACATGATTTTCTTTGTTATTCTTAACCATCCTGACGATACCTTCTTCATGCATATCGTGGATTGTTGATTTGGCCTATGTATCCGTTAGACCTGAGCTAGATATATTTAGGTTGCCAATATGTCATGCCAGTTTTTTAGATTTTGTATATCATTTACCTTAGCAATAAATTTCAGCATATCATGTACTCCCCTTGAATTCTCAAAATTACTTGGTTCATTATGACTTTATTTTCTATGCACATCTGAAATTAACCTTGTCAGAGTATCTATACTTGAGCAAAGTCACTTTAGTAACTTTAGGCAACCTAATGTAAAATTTTTATATTTGTGATGGACTTGAAGATTGTATTAGTATTTTAATGATATAACACCATCAAAAAGTAACACCACGGTAATTTTTATGCTTCTGTACACTAATTGTCACTAGAACTTTTGACTATAAGCTATATTGATGCAGGATGCTTCCTTGGTGATGAAGTTGATGGTGTACCTGGAATTCAGCACTTTGCTCCCGGATTTGGTCGCAAGACAGCTGTAAAGCTCTTAAAGAAACATGGTTCTCTAGAAAAATTACTCAATGCAGCTGCAATAAGAACAGTTGGCAAAGACTATGCGCAGGATGCTCTCACTAAGTATGCTGATTACTTGAGAAAAAATTATGAAGTTCTTAGCCTACGGAGGTCCTGATCTCTCAGTAATACTTAGTTTCATAGAATCTAACTCAGATACATTCTTGAAGTACAATTAACACAAGAATATATTTGACAGTATACCATGCGCGCATTCACACACATAGGTGGTGGCTAAACTAATATTTTAGCTATTTGTACAGGGATGCAGATATTCAGCTTGAGGATGAATGGTTATTTGAGAGGGACACTTGTAATGATTCAGTTGTTTTGGCTAACTTCATCAGTAAGTTGGGTGAATACCGGAAGTTAGATAACAGGTATGTCTTGACCTGTTGAGGTTTTTCTTCCTGTTTGCTTTTCTTAGATACTAACAGAGTTGATTAGAAGGTCTCGTCAGAACTTCTTGATATTCATCTTTCCCCCTTTGCGACATATAGATAGTTTTGATTCATGATATATTACAAAATCAGGATTTCCTAATTCCTACTGATAGTTATGATGATCATAATACAGCTCAACAATAATTGAATGCGAATCATTTTTTTTCTGGCACCATGTCATCTCGTCAAATCTTGTCATTAGGTTATTCTCTAGGATGAATAGAATTATGATAACCAGGATAAACCCACTTTCCACTTTTTGCATGGTACCTTATTTTCGCATTCATCTATTTAATCTGATTTAGGGAAGTCTACATCTTAATTCCTAACTATGGAAATTATACATAGGAATCTGTTTTAGGTTTTAAGTGGATATATCATATATCCATTGAAGTTCCAAATATCTACGCTGATCAGCTCCAAGTCTTAATCCATTCGGATCATCACTAATTAAAACCAAGTACACTCCATTTATTACATGGACAGGGACATCAAGATGCATATCTGCTTTATTCAGATTTGGATCACATTTCCATGTAACTTGTTTATTATTAATTGTCTAATGTGAAATAATTTTGCAGAATCATGTGAGAATAATTATTGCTTGCCTGTTGGTTTCCTTAAAGGGTTATTGAAGCTTTAAAGTTACCAAATATAATGAGATTCGACATAGTTTGAATAAAATCTGATATTTGTACTGCTAGATCAAGACGAAGATTTGTCAAGACTAGAATTTTATAGCCAACACATTCTTTTTGAAGTTGGCCAACAAGCAGCTATTATTGACAGCATTACTCTAATGTGGCATTCAGATAACCAGCAGCGATAGTGAGTGATTGCCACTACCAGCTTTCCTGATCTTACTGAAATAGCATCATTCATGGCAATAACAAAACTCATTGTACAGTGCAGTTGAACAATGAAGATTTATGCAGAATTTGTTCCAGCATCCAAATTCTTAAATGAGTAAGCTGCAAGTCTGCAAGCCATGCTTATTCTTTGCTATCATCTCTTCAACCAAACCAGCCCATCAGTGAGCCCGAAGATAGTGTGATACTTGATATTCAAACTTGACAACGTGCTGTTTTAAGTACAAAGAACTCGACGTGACTTGTTCCAACTTTTCATGTCAGCTTTCCATTGAAAGCTATCTTCTGCTGTAAATAATATTCCCCAGACAAGCAAGGTGTAAATCTTCAAATTTGGAAGTAAGTTTTTCTTTCTGTTCTAGTGGTTTTCTATCAGATTACACATTTATATTCCAAATGCGACTTGAATAAAAGTACTACTAGTATCAGAATTATATATTTATATAATATATGCACTCAGACGATTTCCAGGGATGAGTATACAGTAACATTATGAACTGTTATTCACATCACAATTTATTTGCATCAAAGTCATTGATACTGGATATCTCCATTGCCCATTCTCCAGGAGTAATCTACACCCTTCCATCTCTCATATTATAAGCATTTATACTACAAAAAATATATTCAAACCAATTTAACAGTAGATATTTCTTTTGATTTATTTTTTTCCCCACATCTTTAATTGTCATGCTGAATCTCGTTAAAAGAAATGAAATATGATCATATGCAAATTTCATAGTTTAGGCTGGTCCGATGAGGTTTCCCTTTAGTGCCTTATATGGGGTCTATCTTGGGCTTTGAAGTATATATATGTGTGTACCTCCAATGGTGGCCCAATAGGCTATCTTCTTTTCATTTCTTTGACAAAAGTTTTATATATTTCAGTTATAAAGCTATACTACGCTTAAGATTGATTTTTTTTTTCTTCTTCTAATATACCGAGAGTCCTTACTGTAATATTAGGCTAAATAAAATGGATAGAATTCTTTAATAATAGGTTGAATAAATGGGCCAACTTTTCTAAAAAAATAAGCTATAAATGATATAAGGCGTGCACATATAATAAATACTTTGGTGAAAAATTCACTCAATATTAATCTCAACGTTCATGAAAGTATTTGACCCACACACATATAGTGCTCTAGTGAAAAATATATTAAATATTTACAATAATTTTTAAATTGATGGTAGTACTCGACTATTAGGCTAAGCAATGCCGTATTTGAGCATAAGCAATGATTTCATTCAATCATTTATAGAGTCCGGCTTGATATACAAATTGATTTCATAAATAAGACATCACAACAAACGAAACAAGGTATTAAGTCCTAAGTGACAAACATGATGCAGCGGGATTGACCATTAAAAAGACAATATTAAGCGAACACAAGTGAAGCCTATAAATTTTGTTCACTTGTTGATCGATCTCTATCAACCTCTTTGAGTTTCTCCTAAAAAAAACAACAACTTACCAAGTAGACAAAAGCAGAGGAATATGGATGTTAGCAATCTAGAAGGAGCATCTCAGAAACCAAGGCGTGAATCCAGGGGAGGCTTTTGTACTTGCCCACTTCCAAACACTCCTCTTTACTAAGAGCCAAAGGAAACAAGGGGCGTGCTCCACCCCAAAGAATAGAATTAGAACCTAGAAGTCATTGATGATGATGCTTACAATTTTATATAACATAGTACATTAGTACTACCTCTTATCTACTTCTAATTATATTCCACCTACTTCTATTCATTTGAAATAATGAAGATTAAGACCTTAAAAGGGAGTGATATATATTGTTGATTTATTACCTAACTGTTCATCTAATATGGTATCAGAATTAGATTTTCTGGAGGTAATGAGTTTAAATTTTTATGGTACGAAGGACGGCTCATAATGGAACGCATTAAAAAAAGTATGATATATATTATTGGTCTATTACTTACTGGTGATTAATTTAATATGACATTAGAATATTTAAGTTTGATACAGTAATCTCTATCGACTTAAGAGATTATTAGATTAGATGCTTCTATAATTCTATCTTGTTGACTTTAGTCACTAATCCACACAAGTCAGCAATGTTTATCTAGTGTAAGAAGTCAAATCTGTCGCCTTTCTCCCATTTTGTCACCTCCATAATTTCTTGGATTGAGACTGGGGGCTAAGTAAACTTGGGGATTGGATAGATTTGAGGGATTCCTATCATGTAGTACAATTTTGAAAAGTCAAAAACGAAAAAAAGGATTAGCCTTATTAGCATTGAGTTATCTATTATGCAAGAGAAATTTCTACCATGGAAATGTTCTCCAAGTGAAGTAACTACTCTCTAACAAGCTCTATATTTCTATTTAGTCTGCCTGATTAATCATAACTGCTGAATGTCATTACTAGTGCTCGATCTCATAAAAGGGAATGCATGCCATAAAATATCAACACTTAGAGAGAGAGAAAAAAAAAAAACTAGGCACATGGAGAGCATATAATTCCATCATTATGGTTCTTCTTCTGACTTAATAAACCTCCATAAGCCAATGATTCATCTCTATCACTCTCTATCAATGTTGTATTACTTTTCTTTTTCTTAATAAAAGAGTTGAAAGGCTGAGGTTGGCATAAATAAATATGAGTTTTATTCTACCTTGGTTATAGAGAAAGAGAGCCAACCTAAAAGGAGGAGTAGGGCCACACTTTTCTTTCTAACATCTGCCAGTTGGATCTCAAATTCTAAGCTCTAGTCTACTATACTACTCAAGATGTACACCTAAAGATGTGGGCTTGAAAACTAATTGAGCATTTCTACCAATTTTTTTCCTAACTGATATGTGCCAGACTTGCTCAAAATTCTGTTCATTAATAGGAGAAGCCATTTGATTTGTCTAATGTTTACTTGTTCTTCTCAGCTTTATATGAGCAGCAGTGATAAGAAGGAAGAGTCTAACTGGGGTTTGTGAAAAAGGACAAATAATGCCTTGCCAGTTGCCACCAAGAAAGCAAAGGGAGAAATTACTCATCTGCAGGCTTTCAGCTTTAAACTTTGTGACCCCAAGATGACATGACCTGGCTGCTGACCAGGGTATTTTGACTCAGAAAGCAAAACTGGGAGCATGTTTCCCAAAATCTAAGAACACAGCTCTGAAGAATAATTAATTAAAAGTTTATTTTTGATTGATTAGAGTTTACAGACTAAGTGAGGTCAAAATTAGGTGATATCAACTTTATGACACATGCTTTTCCACTAGGACATTATCTTGATTAATACAATGCTTCTTCTTCTTTTTTTCCTAGCTAATGCTAGAGTTTATTTAACAAAGAAAGAAGAAATAAAATATATCATAGCCTGTTTAAATCCACTTGTTATAAGACCACCACCTCATATCTCTCTTTCTCTGCCAACCCAGTCCTATTATGTGAAAATGTGGTGTCAAGTGGGTTGATGGGCATAAGGGTGGCGAAGTACTTCTTGAACATGACTGATGACAAAAAAAATCTGCACATATTACTTCTGCAAATTCTGAACTTAATTATGTTTAGCAATGAAGTTAAGAGCTAATCTTTTTTTTTGTTGCTTTCTTTCTCTCTCTTTAGGCCTTGGATCCAGAAGTTTATTATGACCAAGAAATACTCAAGCATGCAAGAGTGCGTGTGTGTGCGTGTGTGTGTTATGATGAGGAGAGGAGGGGAATGGGCCTCCTGCCAAATCTTTGGACAGAGATGAGAAGCACCAGGGTGGCAGACCGACCATTGGCATTGAAATTGGAAGGTATGGTTAGTTTCCAAGCAAGTAGAGATTGCAATATTTAATGCTGAGACTGAAGTGCACATGGCCTGACTGTAGAACGACCGCTGTTGTTTGTTTGGAATCAATGCTACAACCAATACATTGGACAGAAGAGAAGAGAAGAGAAAGAGAGAGAGAGAAAGATGGTCGGTTTCTTTTATTATAATTAATCTCTCTGCTTCTTCTTCTTCTTCTTCTTTTAATATATTTAATTCCGAAGTCGAATCTAGAATTAGAGCGAGAGAGGGAGAGGGGGTTGTAATGCAAAAGGGCATTTGTTTTATTAATCACACAATCACGCCTCAGAGCAAGAGGCTGACTGATGTTATCATAGGAATAAAGGAGGATTCCCACGCTTTGTTTATGTCCATCATTAAGTATCAGTAACATAGGATTCATCTGCAGGAAGAGGGAGGGGGTGGTCAGAGCCCTGACAGTGTCTCTGACTTTGTCTTCCTCCTTTGTCCTCTCCACCTCTAACATAGTTTTCCATTGCCCTACTCTCTATGCCAGACATCATTTATGACAACCAACAAAACAAAGGTGGCTAGGAAATCTACAGGTTGCTATGTTCCCATCTCCAAGTTGCCATGGCCTGGAACTAGAAATGGGAAAGAAGCTGAGAAAAAATTGAGCTCAATCAACCAACAAACAAAAAAATGGTGTTGGAAGGCATCAGGAGAGCAAGGACAGACAAGGATACAGGGAGGTGGCGCATAAGAACAAGTGAGGAAGATGCTTTTTTCTAGGGAAAAAATATTGGTAAAGATGCAAAACAACATTGATAAGAGAATCCATGGAGTCCAATGTATAGCAGAATATACAGAGGGAGAAGAAAAAGAATAAACTCATGTTTAAACCCCCACATTCTCACCTCAAAAAGACCAGGTCTTGCAAACTATCTCACAAACCAACTATGTTTACTCCAACAAATATAAATTAGCCAAAAACAAACAAACCCATTAAATAACAAACACAAAAGAAAGAAATTGTGCCTTAAAGCTTGCTTTCTCTTTTTCCTCCTTTTATCTCCTCCTCAAATAGATTCAGTAGAGCTCTTAACCTTGGTTCTGTAAAGGAGCTTCTTCTTCTTGGAGGTGAGGTTGTCAACGGTGAGGACCACCTTTCCGGGCTCCCCGACCTTGAAGGTGGCCTTCACCACGGGCTCGTCGGTGGCGACCAACTTCCTTGCCTTCTGCACGATCACGGTGTACCCGTCCTCGGCGCTCGGCACAAACTCCGCGCCGTAGCTCACATCCCAACCCAAAACGCGGAGCTCCCAGACAAGAGTGGAGTTCTACCAAGATACCATCCATATCCACAAATTTATCAGTACAACCTCTAAAATGATCAAACTTAAATTGTTCCAAGGTTTCAGATGTGGGACACTAATAGCATAAGAGTACTGACCTCAGTAACAGAAACATCAATGCTTTGCTTGGATGATGGCTTAATGGTGACTTCAGTAACTGCATCAGAGGTGGTGAAATCTGGGTCATTCTCCTTGCCAAGACCTCCAAACTGAACAGGAACTTGCGCTGGTGCTATGTATCTTATTCATGAAACAAAGGAGAGAAAAGAAGATGAGCATATGAATCAAGGGTGGTCGCATGACTCTTTAAAGAGACGAATGATGAAAAGATCACTACATACTTGAAAAGGGTCTCCGCGGACTTGGATGGACCGGCGAGAACGAATTTGCTCTTGGTCCTCTGAGTCAAGAATGTGCTCATCATCCTATTAACAGCCAGGTACCACCATGGGACATTGATGAACACCTACCAAGATCCAATTAAGAAATCACCAACTGACCATCAATACAGACAACTAATTTAACTACAAAAGCAAATAAGAGTGATAAGAATACGTAAACTGAAACGGACTAAAGTTTAAAGTAGGAGCGGGACAAAGTTTAAAGTAAAGGTAACATCTAGGAGAGCTAATTGAGGTCGAGAAAGCCACGAAAAGAAAAATTATCACCCCTGAAAACAATAAAATTCCCAACCAAAAAGTTAATTGTCAGATGATAAATAATTCAACAAGGAAGAAAGCATATCATCAAGCAGCAAAATTGTCATCCATGAAAAGCCCAATTGAAACAGAACGAGGAGGAATTAATCATAAAATTATAATTGATACCTTCTTGGCGATGAACTCGGGATAATTATCCTGCAGCAGCGTAAGCGCCTGCTTTGTGACCTGCCGATGCTTGCCGAGACTTGGCGAGTTCTTGAGATCAGTCACCTGCACCATGGAGGAGACACCACCAGGGGAGAAGTCCAATTGGCTCCTAATCCCCTTCTCTAAGTACTGAATCCGCCACTTGAGAAACCTCTGCCTCTTCTCCTCATCTCCAAACGCCTTGTCATAAAGCTCCTTGTTTTGGAACTCACCGTAGACGTTGTAGCACACGGGGTGGCCTTCCTGGTCGACGCCGTGGGTGAACACCACCTTGTCCATCTCCGGGAAGCCGAGATCCTCCTCGAGGAGCGCGTCGATCCCGAATTGCTTACGCCAGATGACGGCGTTCTTGATCATGGCCATGGCGTCCTTCACCTTGAAGTCGCGGGCGCGGAGGAATTTGAGCAGAATGGTGTCGCTCCTCTCGTCGCCCACGAGTGGAATTCCCCAGATTAAGACCTCCTCCGGAGGCGGAGGTGGTGCCGTCGTCTCCGCCTCTGGTGCTGCCTCGGTTGAAGTGGAGGCGGAAACAGCGATGACGGTTTCTTCGATGGCTTCGACAGTCTTGGCGCCGTCCTCGTCGACCACGACGGCCTTCTCCTCCAAAGGCTCAGCCTTCGGAGGCTCCTCGGACTTGGGTTCCTCGGATTCCTTCTTGGGGACGACCACCTCGACCACGACGACCTTCACTTCCCCCGGAGGCGGCGGAGTAGGCGCGGATTCCTCAAAAGGCACCTCCTTGGTGGTCTTCTCGGTCTTGGGTTCTTCCGGCTCCGCCGGCTTTGTGGTCTCCTCGCTTTTGGGTTCCTCGGATTCCGCCGGTTTGGGAGCCGCCTCCTCCTTTTTGGGTTCCTCGGGCTTGGCTTCTTCCTCCGCCGGAGCAGAGGCCGGAGGAGGCGGCGGCGGCGGTGGCGGAGGGACAAACTCGTTGTTGGCGATGGCGGCGAGGACGAGCTGCTTGAGCTCGTCGAGGGCTTTCTTCTCGGGATCATCGAGGTCGGAAACAAGGTTGCTCTCCTCCTTAAACGACACGGACTGCGGTATCGCAGCGTCTTCCCCGGCGACGGCAGATTCCTCCGCCGCCACCTCCGCCTCAAGCTTCTTCTCCTCCTCAGCCGCCGCCGCCTCTTCCTTCGCGGGCTCCTCCACCGGAGTCGGAGCCGGACTCTCCGTGACCGACTTCTCTTCCGGTGGTGGCGCGACCGCCTCGGCTACGACGACCTCTTCGGACGACGTGGGCTTCGTTTCCTCGGCCATGGTGTTGAGAATTCTAAAGAGAGAAGGAATCTTGTAACAAGACTAAGAAGAAGAAGAAGAAGAAGAATAGAATTTTAGAGAGAGAACGAGAAGGGGTTAGGGTTTGGAAGCAAGAAATGGTGAGCAGAGGAAGAGAGAAAGAGAGAGAGAGAGAGAGAGAGAGAGAGAGAGAGAGAGAGAGAGAGAGGGAGTTAAAAAGGGGGGGGGAGAGAGAGAGGAGCTGGCAGGGTGGCATAGCCAGCTTCGTTTTGCTCAACGAGGGGCCCATTTGAGATAACCAGGAGATAGAGAGGAAATTTGCAAAACGAGTCTTGTAACTTTTGTTATTAATATGTCAGGAAATTTCTATTTCGATCCTTCTGTAATCTGTGTGCTTTGTTATTTTCCATTTATCCCCTTCTTTTTCCTGAATTTACCGTGGCAGAATCTCCTCTCTCTCTCAACCATACGATATTATTCTGCCACATTAAACTAAAAATGGGTCAATTACATTTAGATCCCTTAATTTATCATTCATTTTATATTAGATCGTTTTATTTTATTTTTCTCTTTTTCCCTTTTCTTTTTTAAAATAAGGGCAAATATTGTTCCTATTTTCTAGGCACCTAAAACTGATCGCTAACAAATATCACAAAAGGATATTTCAAAGATTTTGCATAGTTATAAGAATAAATATGCCATAAAAAAGGGTCTAAATATAATTATCACTAAAAACAGTGTACAACCGCAAATAATTTTAAAAAAAAATGAATGGACGTGGATCATGCAAAATTGAGACACAAAAGAGTATTAATCTTTTATTAATCCTAAAAGCTAAAAAGATAATAAATTTATTAATCCTAGTTTGCTGGACTTGGGTTAGTAAATGGACGTGGCTTCATGCTTGATACTATTAAATAATATTTCACTTACTTAGGGATGGTGGAATAATAATGCTTGTCATGTTATATTGGAGCTATTCGAGCTGATAACTTTGCAAGAGTGGAATAGATAGATGGGTGGGGTAGGATAAAGTTGGCATTGGACCCAATTAAACACGGGGCTGTCAAAATAATCAAGCCGATAATGCTCGATCAAGCTCCGCTCAAAAATAGGTTGAGCCGAGCTTGATCGTTAAAACTAGGCTCGAAATTAAATTCGAGCCAAGCTTAATCCTGAGCCAGCTCGATCGAGTCGGCTCGATAAGACTTGAATATATATATATATTAGTAATATTAAACTAATATGAATCATCAGATCAAAACTCTTTCACCCATTCAAAATTTCAGCCATTATTTTCTGACATAATTATCTTTATTGTTTGTAATTTATATTTTGGTTGCTTATAGTTTTTTGACACAATTATCTTTATAACTTGTAATTTATATTTTGATTAATTATAGTTTTCTAACCCATATTGCTTGTAATTTATATTTTGGTAATATTTATATCTTTATAGTTGAATTATGTTTTATTTCAAGCTTAATTCAAGCCTAAGTTAATTCAAGCTTGCTCAGGCTCAAAAATAGTTTGAAATTAATAAGGCTTGAAATTGCTAATTGAGCGTCTCATTTAAGCTCATTTAAGCTCGAAATTAGCTCGAATTGAAATTATTTTAATTCAAGCTTGATCACAAAGACAAGTTCAAAATTAATTTCAATCCAAGCTTGATTAGAGCCAGGCTCGATCAAGCGGCTCATTTACACCCCTAATTAAACACCATAATTCCAATAATTTATTTGACTTTGTTCTTATCAAATTTGGATGCATGTTGGGTTGAAATGGGATTGGATTGGATTTGGTTTAACAAATTTTGGACATTACTTTTATGGAATTGGATAAAAAGATCCAATTTGGTGATCTGATTCTTTACTAGATAATTAGAGCATTAAAGATGCAATCCTTGAATTCCTCCAGATGAAAGCTCTACAGGGAAATGACTAAATTTGGCTCCCTAATCTAATATATATATATAACTTTGGAATAGCTGTAGGAGTCCTCTTCCCTATTTCATTTCCCAAATTATAGCAGTATTTTATGGTAAATATTATTATTTTTTATTTACCAAGAGTCCTATGAGCTAGCAATTTCTTAAATATTTAACAAATATTACATATATGTCAACCCTAATGTATTAATAAGTTTGTAAAACTCGACCATTGAGCAATAAATATTGTTAAAATTTTGTCATGCATATGCATAGGCTCTAGTTTATCGCTATAAAATTAAGAGATTATTACAGCTTAATTTCTTATACTATTGTCCAGTTTATTGTAGCATTTTTACTCCTCAACATTTTCTATACTTTACGTAAAATATATTATTTGATCGTTTAATCCTCAATTTCTCTCTAATTTTATTTAACTAAGAATAAAATGATTATCAATGTTTTTAAAATTAGTCACGCGATTTTTTTAGCTAAAAAAATTCAAATGGATAATCAATGGAAGAGACATTTAAGAGGTTTTTTATATAGTTTAGGGTATCTAAGTGTCACTAAAAATGACAGAATTTATGTGAAATTGACACTAATCTATGGGAGGTAGACATACTTATCTCTAAAATTAGTGGCTCTCTATAGCGAGTAGGATAAATAATTAGAATGATAGTTCTATTAAAAATATGTTTGGCTAAGTGATTGACTTAAGTAAAATGACTATATTATCTCAAGAAAAGGAGTCAAAGTAAAAAAGTGAAACTATTTTAAGGAAGTCATTTTTTTTACAACCAAACATCGAAAGTAGAGAATTTTTTTTTTTTTCAGAATCACTATTTTTTTTTTTAACTTTCTAGTAATCAAACACTCTTTAAAGAATAGAAATAAAGTTTCTAGTGAACTAAGAAATATATTTTTACTGCACTTGTTTATTTTAACCTCTCTGACTCAAGTTTTGGATAGCTCCATTTCATCCTTGCTGAGGTGAATAATCACAGATACCATAGCCAAAATGTATCAGAATGAAGAAGTCTACTGAAGAGAGATGGAAATGTAATGCCAAACTCATGTCTTAATCATAGAAAGGCCAACCAGGTTTGGCAACTCAGGATTAAAGAGATGGGTCCAAAAATTACATGTCATGTTCCCTATCCTAGTAATAATTCATTGAGGCATGCCACTCCTGAGATGCCATGTGCTGAATATTTTTGATTCTCCTGCTACACTCTTTTCTGTTTGTATGTTTTTTTATGTCTGAATTGTGCTTCATATGAGCTTCTTCTGAAAAAAAAAAAAAAAGAATTTTTCTTAGCATGCAAGATTTTCTTCTTCTATACACTTTGTCTGAAAAGGACTTTTTTTTTTGTTGTAAAAGAAGCTAAACATGATAAATATCTATGGTGAATTAGTTATCGTTTACTCCTACGTGGTTTGGTTCGATTTTAACTTATCTTCGTATATTATTACTCCTATGTGGTGCAAATCAAGTTTTAATTCCTTAGTCAACCGGTAACGAGGATGTGAAAGAACATAATTATCCTCATAGAAATTAAATACTGTCTAATTTGATGTTGATGATAAGAATAATTTTGGTTATTTAGCAACTTGATTATAGCAAAAAGAAATGTTAGTGTTACTTATTGTAGGAGTAGTTTTGTCTCTGATATTTGTAAATTGGTGTAGACCACAAAAGGTGCTAAGTATTTAAATTTGAAATACAGGGGGGTGTAAGATATAATCAGGCCAAAGCACAAGGATAAAATGTAATTTGCCTAAATATCTATCATGCTTCTCAAATTGGTGGCCATTCTGTTCAATACTTGTTCAACAAACCTTATAAACTACCACTAAAGGTACAAAGGAATATCTAGGTTGTTGCATGACTTGATAGCAAAAAATAAATCCAATTCAAAAGTTTACAATGTAATGTGCAACTTGGCCATCCATCTAAATTAAACATAATCCTGACCAAATCCATGTTTACTTTTATAAGTTCTCTCTTCTCAAACTTAGGTTAGCTAAGAATAATGTTTGGTGGTGCATAGCTCACCATTCCAGCATAGTTTATATCTCCATTGGTAAAGTTGTTAGGAACAATGATTGAGTGTTGCCATGAAACATTTAGGATTTAAATTAACAATGAAACTGACAATAATGGAAGCTAGCATTTGGAAGGTATTCCCAGCTGTCCCAAGTTGGATTTGTATTGGAATCCAGCACACTGAGTTGATATTAAAATTATCCAATATTATAAAAATAAACCACATGCAAATATTAATCAAGATAACTACACCAACCTTAATCATAAAAAGTTAAAATGACAACAGATGATGGAAAGGAACATCCAAGTTCACAAGACATTTACTTCAGGACAACAGATGCCTCTCCACAAAGCCATCTCATTTTTGGAACCTCTAACAGGGCCCATAAAATTTTGTAGGACCTGGCTCCAACTTTATTATCCTACCACATATGGTACAAATCTATATAAGTATATGATTCATTGCAGCTAAGATGTTCCCCCATTTTGTTTGTTATTATGGGTTTGGTGATGGTTGCAGAGCTGGCAGGGGCCAATGTCTCATTGGATTTCATCAAGGTTCAATGAGGAAGAATAAATTTATGAAGATATTTGATATTAGACTGGCTAGAAAGAACCTTCTAAGGATCAACAAGAGTGGGTGTCAAAATTAACCACATTCCCTTCAAGGCTGGAGGACAGAATCAAGAACATTGGACTAGTGCCAAGTAGATATTGAGGAATTTTTTTCTCTTTTGAATCAGAAGGGTTCTTCTTCTGCTTCTGAAATAGCAAAGAAATTATAGTAAAACAGATCATGTCTGCATATAGGGCAGCTTGTAGAATTAAGTAATGGTGACAGTCGTAGTGGAAGCTCTTTCTTTTCTGTTGACAGCCAAACATCAAGGGCAGGTTTTTCATCCATTGCCACCAACCTAACAGCATGTGATAAAAAAAATCAAAAAACAGGTGGAAGAATATTCATCTATGCTGTTCTTTTCAAGGAAAGCAAGTTTATATCATAGTTTTTTGTAAATTTCCAAATGGTTGGGTGCATATGATACAATAATCAACTGAGCATCCGCTTCCTTAGAATGCAACAATCCCGCTACCGACTCAGCTTCCTATACAGGGATCAGAAAAGCTAAAAGAAGCGACAATCTGATGCAATTACAACTGAGTAGCTTCATCTGAAAGCATGAAAAGAGAAAGAATACTTAATTCCCTAAAATACATGCTCATCATTTACAAGTAACGTGTCATGCAGCCAATTTCTCACGATGGTAAAGGCATCCTCTGCATCTTCATCTTCTTCCTGAGATTCTGGTCGATGAATGAAGCCATGCCCTCTTCCCTGATAGATGACAACCCTTGAACCTTTAATGTTCTTCTCCATTTCTTGTAATATACTGACAGGGCAAAGTGGGTCATTATCCCCAGAAATGAACAAAACAGGGACTCTAATCCTATTCCCTATTGAAGGGTCCATTCTCGTCCCATAGAAGCAGATTCCAGTGCCAAAATATGTCTGGTCATCATGAGCCAGTGTCTCTATTAGATGTCTGCCACCAAAACAGAATCCGATGATGCTGAGCTTCTTTGATATTTTGGCTGCTGCAAATTCATCCATCAACCACTTAGCCGACATGTGAATGTCTTTGGCCACCCTTTCTGTGTTCTGCCTCGTAAGCCAATGATCAAACTCATCTCTAGGTTGGCCTTTCTTCCAAGGATTTCCATGAAACAAGTCAGGCACCAGAACACTGCAAATATAACAACCAGAATACTGAACTGTGGAACATTGCATCCACACATACAATAATTTACAATGATATATTGAGAAGCTAAAAATAGGATTCATCATATTTACTTATCCTTCTAACTCATTGCAAAACATCCAAATGAATATGGCTGGTAGGTAGATTGGGAAAATATATGAGAAAGGTACTGTATGAGAACAAAAAAAATCCTGCAAGGGAACCTTCATAAACTTCCCCTCCCTCAAAAGGGAAAAAGGAATCCAAGCAAAACTAAGCCTCAAACCTTCAGTTAAGCATACAAACTTTCATAGAATGATCAGCAAAAAATTGATATCATAAGAACAAGTATACAATGTGTCCTTGTGAAGAGATAGTACATTAATTAAATAATTTTCAATAGAATTACAGTCGTACTTAACCTGCCTTCTTTACTGAATGATTTTCCTTTGGCATGAACTAATTATGTCATGTGGACACTCACTCTCGGTTCTAGTGGTTTTTGAGTGATGCCACTTCCGGCTAACATGATAAAGCATGATAGTCCCTAACAATTTGTAGATTGATTCTGCTTACATTAGTAAAAGTGTCATAACAATTAGCTCCTTTTGGAGTGTCATGCAACTGATCACTTCCTACGTACACCTAGTTGAACATCAGCAAAAGCAGTCCAAATATGACTAACGTGTACTACAAGTATGGCAACTTGTTACTCATAAGTAGAAAAGACAGCTTTATTTGATTGCTTCTGCCACACAATGATGAAACAGCCAAAAAGAAGCATTTTGGCATCTTCCTCCTTAGTTTACCCTCACAGTTCAATTGCTTCAGTAACTAAAAGGTATGAACTGTTTGGTCATCTTAATCAGTAACAGAAACAGCATTTGTCTAATTTGCAAGTATTATTTGTTCTAATTGCATCTATCATTTATATATGTATCAATAACTAAAAACTTATTTATATATCTACTTAGAGGAACACTTATGTATAGTCAGTATCTCTAAACTCTTTGTTAGAGAGTTTGCACCTTCAGGGCGTTCTTCTCTCTAGATATGACAACATCAGGAAAAGGATCAACTGATGATAAAGAGGCCTAAACTTAAGCTTCTACAGTAACATGCCAATATATTAAGAGATTGAGATGAAAATAAACAAGAAACAGTTAATGCAAAATTGCAAATGAATGAGGAATTGGAAAACACACTTGTAACCATTGCAAGCAACTCGATATGCAAAATCTCGCGTGGATGAATCTTCAAAACCAAAAATATCAGACAAAAGCAGCACGCCAGTCCCATTGTTGTTCTTGACTGCCTTCAGAAGGTAGGCGTGGATGCTGTCCTCACCCTCCCCTATCATTAGATCTACTCCATTGACTAGCTCACAAGCTTCGTCATCTACACCATCCACTAATTTCACTTGACTGCAAATTAATTTGCCAATTGGTTTCAGCCTTGGCCATCGCTGTCGGCGATGATACGAGTCGCATATCCGCTGGACCGAAACTGAAATTGTTACAGTCAGAAGATGAATAGTCTTTATCCTAGTATACCACATATTACATCCTACTCTGACACGAAAAAGGGAAAAGGGAAAAAGGAAAAAGGAAAAAAATTTGGTTCAGGAAAGCAATTTTAGAAGTCAAAAGACACATCATAAACACATCTATATTCTCCCGATAAGCAATTCACAAGCATAAACAAACTTGGCGAGCACATTATCGGAAACAATATACGTTCTAAAGTTTGCTTCTTTCTACACGAGAAGATCGAGATTACAGCATATTTGCCAAGAACGACCCGCTTATACATGTCTACGCACTACTTTTCGATCAAAATCTGGAACTCGCCAATAATCAAGAAGAGCGCTTGGGACAAAGAACCAATCGCAATAAGAATGAACAAGAAAAAACCCAAATAATCCATGAGAAATTTTTTGCTTACAGAGGAGGATAAGTCATAAGGTCGGGCATTAAAGCGTCGCCGGGGATTGGTCGGGCGGCGAGAGAAGGGGAGGAGAGCGGTGGCGGTGGCCATCGGTGGAGGTGGAGAAGTGGCGGCGCGAGGATTTGTGGGAGGGAGGAGAGAGTGGGAGAAGGCCATCTCGGGAGTCGCCAAATCTAAGCCTCCAGTTTACTTGGATATTTGGGAGGGAGAAGAGAATAATATCCAAAAAGATCTGTTCGTGGATTCTGATCACTCGCGTTTCACGACACAAGGAGGGAGGTGATGTCAGTGTCACTAGGAGACTCCGCATTATTATATATTTTCGTATAGAACTTCTTATTTTTCTGAGTTTTTGACTATTTTCAATGTGTTACTAATTCTTCTTATTCATCTAATTTACTTCAAAACTTAAATATGAAAGTAGCTATATTTCATTGTTTTGAGCGATTTTTCTCATCTAAGACATACAATATTCTATGCAAAAAAATTTAAAATTTTTGTACTTAGAAGTAATTGTCCTGGTTAATAGTTCTGTTGAGATGGCAAAACACACATAAATTTCGTTTTTAAGTTTTTAAGTATATATAATGCATAAAAATAGTTTAAGAGGGCTAGTGGGGTTAAAAACCTTATTGTTCTTAGTTATGTAAAACCTTTCACATGCGAGGCTATCACATGATCAATTTTAAACTCTTTATTTTAAAGAAAGAAAGAAAAAGAAAAGAAAAGAAAAAAAAAAGAGAGAGGAGTTTAAAGGTTGGATACTCGTTTAATGTTTTTGTTGTCCCCTTAAACAGTATTTTGAAAGCTAGGTATGCGAATTTGCAAGTCGTAGAGCTCGGAGCACAAAATCATTATAATGTGGAGCTTGAATTCATCACAATAATATCCCACATGGAACATATAGTAGTATAATTAATATATGGGAATATTATGAGTACTGCCAGGACCAAAATTGCAATTATGCCTCATAAAAACCTTCCCCACAATGAAGAATCTCATCATTTTTTTTCTTCCTTTTTAGCAATGGTAAGAGTCATTTAATACCCCTAAGAGGGACTTAAATATATAGCAGGTCATTAATTCATATAACAGCAATCACAATACAAGGTTGCTGCTCTATAATTATATTCCTACCACAGTAGAAAAGCAATCCATAAATAGTTTACAAGAAAGAAAGGAGCATATTTCAAAAATGGAAGTTAATAATAAGTCTCGCCGACAACTAAATTATTGATACAATTGTATCCTTTCATCAAGGGCAACCAGACTTGGAAGTCTAGAGTCGCCCCAAAATAAAAGCAAAAGACCAAACAGGACTAGAATGAGATTTCTACTGTATAACACTACTCCACTAAAAAGTGTATGAAATAGTTTTCACCTATAGCTGTAAATCAATGGAGACAGACAGGAGCAGAAATCAGATGGAAGCAACTGTATAACTCGGACACAGAATAGTAGATTGGACCCCTTCATTGAAACCCCAAAAAGCCCCCGTTTGTCTCAATCACCGGTCCGAAATTTTACCCAGATGAAGCTGCATCCACAATGATTTATCATTTATCTAGGGTGCCATCTCTTGTGATTAATCACATTTGATGTTTCTGTAGATCCTTCTCACAAAGAGTGTGGAACCAAGATAACCGACAGCACCTGAAAATTTCGAAAAATGAACGGTGAAGAGAAAGTAGAAAAAGAAGGAAGATCATGGTATGCATAATAAGAGTATAAAAGACATACCACAAAGGATGCCTAGTCCCAGACAAAACATCAGAGTGTAGCCAAAATAGAAGCTAGTCTGGAAGAAGCCTGACATCTTTGTCTTCACATAGTAGTAATACACAGAATAAAGGTAAACATAGATAGCAGTTGAAGCAGCAGAGAAGAATGAAGTCCATTGCCACTGGTAGTTCTCAGCATTAAGCAAGAAATATGTGCCGACTATCGTGACACAGATGGTGACAATAATAAGGATTAGGAAAACCAGTAACATAAAACCGTAGACATAGTAAACCTGCAGAGGAGGAACACCGAAAAGACTATTAGATTATGTTTTCTATTTGTCAGATGCACACCAAACAATCTAAATTTAGTATCACAAGTTTATAGGAAGAATGAACAATCAAACTTGCAAGCTAAATAAAAGCACAGCTTAAGCTAAGAGAATAAATATTCAATATCAAGAAAAGGAACATACATGATAACAGCAAAGCAAAGAGAAATCATTTAATCAAGCAACTTTAGACATCAGACTTAGTAATCAAACTCCACACAACTTATATTACAGTTTACCTTATAATTCCAGAAGGAGGTGAAGACAAAGTACATCTCAATGAATATGCTACCAAAGGGAAGAAGACCTCCCATCAATGAGATAACAGATGGTGTAAGATACCACTTCTTTTCAGGGATAGGGCGAGGAATGGTCTTTACGCGGCATGGGTTATTCGGAGCACCACTCCAGTTTCGACCCACAGTTGTACCAAGAAGTGCTAGAGGAAATGAGATAAAAGCCCAAATTATGAGAACAACTAGCATTGTCCCGAATGGAATGGCTGCTAGTGACCCATAGAATATAGCCACTGTGTTAAGTATGAAGCCGATTCCAAAGCACATAAAAGGGAAAAATGATGCCGTCAGAATCATCGATTTTATCCAGTTTTTACCTGTCAAGATGATAAAATATCATTTAGTGACCAAGCAGAACAATATAAATTGCACTTTGTTGTGTTATTTCAACTTCTCCCTCAATCTTCTCCATTGTCTAGATGGATAAAATGAATTATGAACTTCAAAAGTCGCTGCACACTGTACTGCTGAAACTAGAAGAAAATACATGCTTGAAGAAATCCATACCGCCATTCCGCGAGTAAAGTCCACCACTGACATAGCCCGAAATGAATGAAGTAAGAGCATAGCACACTATGAAAGTTGTCACAATAGCTCCTCGCCTGTGCATGTATACAGATGGTAAGTAATTTGGCAGAAACACCAATATAGTAATTCATACATTTCTGCAGGTGCAAAATGTTACCATCTCAAATGTAAAACATGTCAGTTAAAAATAAATCTACTAAGGTTTGCTGCAAATTAGTACATAAGATAGGTTAGACACCAGCTGTTTTTGTTGATAGGACTTCACAGGGCACAGTATTCAACACCCTATTCCAAAATAGAGTCCGCATGCCTTAAAGCATTATCCATCAAAATGTTACTAAAATCTAAAATCAATTTGAATTTCAGAAGGAAAGATAAGCCTGTCCGTGAGATGAGGCCTGAATTTCCTAATAAGCAAGGTTAATCATATGAGGACTGTGTTCAAGATTAAGCTTCACTTGACTCTTTTACTTAATTGAATCTTAGATATTAAGACAAGCCCCTAAATCAAATTTTGCAATCGTCCTCCCTCATTTAGATTATTCCCATGCCTACAGGGTTTCTATGAGGGTTGACTCTTGGATGTCATGAATTTAAACTGCAATTGATTACTCTACCAGGTCCAACTAGCTATAAAGGTTTTATGGCAACTCCGGTTCATTGAATGATTTAGTTGTGGCCAAGAAATTTGGCGCTAATTTCTAGAGGGCTGATATCCAGTTGACACTATCAGTTATTCTGCATTTTGTTCCTTGTAAACTCATGTAACAGAAAAATGACAGAAATAAATGTTAATGCCCATCAAAAGTTCCCAAAGAGAGATGCAGATTTAGAACGGGCATTCCTTTGTCGCTTTCAATTGTGTAAGCAAAGAAAGCAGATTTACCCACTTAAGTTCAGCATCACACTACCACCACCATATACACTCTAAAAGGCTCTGTAGAAACAAGAATAAATTCTAACAAGCCTGAAAATGGAAAAGAGGAACAACTGCAAGAAAAGCAATGGCAGCGCTTGTCATACTTCAAAAAAGCAATACAATTCAAATCAACTAAATTTAAATTCTGTCTCCATATGGCTTCTGTAATCCCTAATATGGACATAAGAGACACGAAACCTTGAATATTCCTCAAAGGAACTAAACTTTCAAGTCAGGATCCATGGATGTTCAGTTTTCAGACCTGTTTCTCAAATCACCTTCTACAAGTATCTCTATAGCCATTGGATCTTCATGGCCAGTTCTGATAAAAAAAATGCTGCCACAGCATCCTTTAGACACTCAATATCCAGCAATCACTAGACTAATATATACTTTTTTTTTCACCTTTAGTTAAAATCAGACGAAAATCAGAAAAGGTATGATACAATGAGCAGCATACCTCCTGTCATACTACACTAGGAATAAATTAAGATAATGTTGACTGCAAATCATGTAAAGAGAAAACTAACCCAATGCTACCCATATTACCATTGTGCTTCTCTTTCTTCCTGACCATGAACCAATTATAGAAACACAAATGTAGCAATACAAAATTCAAGAAGCATGATATTTTTCTGTTGTTAGACTACAGATTCATATCGACAAACTGAAATTATGGTATGAAACATAATCTAGTTTGAAATGAAGAATCAACAAAAAGAGAGAAATATCCAATGACAGTACATAAGTATACATAAAGTTGACTAAAAGAACATACCCAACGTAAAGCATCCCAACAATTGCCAGCAAAATTACTAAGAGAATAAGCATTGCTAGCTGAGCACCTGTACCAACAAGAGCAGAAAGAAGAACTAAATTTCGAGGAGGGCGAAAGACATCACCATGAACAAGCTTCCACCCAGATTCTTCATTCACATCTCTTTCCTGGTAGAAATGTGAAAGTATGAGTTTACAAGTTCAAACATAAAAAATGTCTATCTTTAGGAATCCTAAGAACAATATAAGTATATAATTAATATCAGGAAATCATCAAAGATGCCTATAAAAGAAGTGTTAGTTAATAAAGGACTAAGTAGTCACCAGTGTCTCCAGATCATCATCTTCACGAGCATATTTTGCATAGTCATTTCTAAGAGTTCGCATCAAAATCATTGATACGAGGCCCGTGAGGAAGATAACCATCATAAAGGAATTGAATATGGAAAACCAATGGATCTGCAAAAATCAAAGACATGTGGCATCTAAAGTAAGTTGCAAGGTTCTTCCATATAGAGATAATGCAATTGAAAAATATAGCAACAAGAACAACTAATATATGGTAAAAAGGACTCAAACAGTAAAAAGTTGTCGAGGATAGTTACTTGTAACAATTGCAAACATAACAAACAAAAATATAAATTCAAACTCTAAAGACTGTTGGTCTCATTAATCGGCTAATATCTTGACAGTTGAGACAGAAAAAATACCTGGTGCTCAAAGAAAGGATAATCCAAGTAAACATCAAAACGTCGTGCAAATGTTACATCTGTCTCTATCCATTTTATTGAGTATGTCATGTCCAATCTTTTTCCAACTTCCAAGAGCTTAGGAGATTCTTGTGTGAGATTGACATGGATAATCTACAACAAGAACGAAGAAACATTGAAAAGTGATACCCTCAAAACTTCATTAGCCTGAGTTCCAGAAAATGCTTCATACCTGCTCCCCGTTGTACTTAACAATAATCTTTTTGTGAGTAAATAGATAGTGCTTATTTTCATTATTCTTATCAGTCTCCCCAACGAAGCCTGAAACAGATTGACATAAGCCGAGTTATAAGGTGTTCCTTAAATAAGCTGAAAGGAGGGGGATTATTTGATAGAAATATTCCACAATTACGTACCCCATAATGGCAAACCATCTAATCATTGTGTTGTCAAGGAAGAGAGAAAGAAAATAAGTCAGAGTTAGTAATTAACCAAGAGAAAATGATAGTCAAACCTCAAAAAACAAAAGAATGAACCAATAATAATTAGTCATTGTAAAATCCTAGAAGGGTAATAAATGTATAGAGACAAAAAAAAGTACCAATGAAGAATTCAAACCAATATGAGCTCTCTATTGCATCCTTGAATTGCTTCACCTTTGCAGCATCAAGTTCAAGAGCACAAATGGAGTCCTTGTCAACGTTTCCTGTGTGAACAGGACATATTTACAAATTATTATGAACTTGACTAATAAGGACCCATGAGATGTTGCCACACTCTGAGAAGTAAGTGAGCAAAATATAACTCTAAGAACTACGTACTTTGGAACTTTATGCCAATCTGGCTGTCAATGAGTTCATTACCACCCAGAACCTCACCAAGACCACCCCACTTATGGATTTGGTTCCCAGATGGCTGGCAAAATGGAAGGCTGTAATAATTATAAGTCTCTTGGGGATTATTATATGGGCCAACCTTGTTCACCCAGAGAGTAACAGGATCCTCGGCTTGGTACTGCACATGAAATCCAGTTGGATGGTTAGAACAGTGTCCATCTCATTAAAGATATTAGTCTTATTAGAAGTAAAGGAAGTGAAAAAGAGATTAAACCCAATAAACTGCAAGAGACCCTCATTGTATCTATCCTCCAAGGCACAAAAAATAACAGTAGCACCAGGTAACTGCTGGGAGAGCAAACAGCTAACTAGTTAAGACTGCTACTGAGTACTGACACTAATGTCAGGGCATAGCTGTTATTACAACTGATTGGAATTCAAAAAATTTTAAATGGATAGAAGAGAATAATTTGACAGAAGATTATCTAATAAGCACAAAAATTAAGAGAGAAAAAGAAAAGATGCCAAGGAAAGACATAGTTCATGGAAGTATTTGGAACTCATAATCTTTGTAAGGCCAAGCCTGATTTTATTCAACAGAGAATCACAGAGGCACTCTAACTAAACGTAATATAGTCTAAACTGATGAAGCAGTCAGAACTTAGACGTACACGGATTGGCTGCTCCAACAATGCACAGGTGCAACTGAATCCCATGAAATTTTAAAATATATTGTTCAATGCATGGTTTTAGTCTAACATTGTGCAGTGTGCTTTTGGAATATGAATATGGGATTCTTATAAGTGAACAGGAATCTACACCACTATATGGACTTGGGCCTCGCAGAAGGAAAAGGACATAAAGGGACTCCACCAGGGATTCTGAAACGACATTCATATACTTTATACAGAAAAACTCTGGGTGGACAGAGAGAAATTCTTTAGCAATCCTCTTGAGGACTTCTTCCGGCATGTTAGCACTTAGGGTTAGAATTATCTCGGATAGTCTAAAATGCTACATTTTCCGAGCATCATTTTACCGAAGTCTTCAACTTTTCCTTCTACATAAGCTCTCGTCTTTACTCTTATCTATCTACTGCTCTAACCTAATTTCAGCTGAAACCCAACCTTGTCCCTTCCATCTCCTTCCAACACCCGAATCTTTCAATTCGAATTCAACCCAACGTCAAATCTAACAGAAATCAACTAGTCTTTACCACTCTTCCGTTCGTACATCAATGAAAAAAAAAAAACACGAGCATGTAAATTCAACTCCCAGCAAAATTCAAATCTCCATATAAATTGCTATCACCAAACTCGAAAATGTCCAAAACTTCACATAAGAAAAACCAAGATCCGATTCGTTAGAAGAAGCAAAATCACGAACGGATCCAGATCTAGCAGTTCGCAGAGATCCGTGGAGCTAAACACAAGATCGGGAGCTAACCGCGACAAATTTAGGAGAAATCTAGAGAAAGGAACCGACAGGAAGACCCCCCCTCACCTTGTGGTCGGACTCAGAGGCGAAGACGGCGGCGAAGAGGAGGAGGAGGACGAAAAGAGGGATGCATCCGACGGTGGAGATCGCCGCCATGGTCGGATCTGGGAGACCGGAACACGGTTACGCTTTTGGATTCGCCCCCTTTGGTTTGGAATTTGGATCTCTCTCGAGTCGCGGAGTTGTAGAGAGCATGGATTTGTTATTTGGCCACTACTGGCGGTAAATTTACGAGAATAGCTATAGCCATAATTATAGCCGGTTTTATTTTTAAAGTTAAAACTAGCCCACGGTTTGCACTCCAGTTTTCTCACAATTTTACGCACAAAAAACTTTCTATTTTTATAATAGTAAAAATAGATCCTTATGAGTACTTGTTATCTAAATTATTTATATTTCATTATGAAAAAAATAAGCCTTCAGTATAAAAGGAATATGAATAATATTTTATTACATGTAACTTTTAAAATTTTATTTAATAATAATTTAAAACTATTATTTTATCCATAAATTACATAACACATAATTAGTATTACTACTTTCCATCCAATTAAGAATTTTTTTTGTCCTTTTGTTTAAATGTCACTGATTCATAATAAGCAAAAAAAAATTTTATTATTTTAATATCAATTTTATATCATATTAAATATAATTATTATTCTTTATACTAGTATATAATTTATATTGATGTTAGCTCTCTAAAAAAGTATGACACTAAGATCCGTTGAAGAAAAGATAATTTTATTAAATTATATGTATCCTTATGCACATTTTCGATTGTAAGAGAAGGGATGGAGTTTGATAGAGATTGAGAGATGGAGAGAAATTGGAAATGATATCATGATGGAATTGGAATGTTATGAATTAGATTTGGAATGTTCTGTTTGTATGATGATCCAGAGATTTTGAAGGATAGTAATTTCGAAGTCTCGGATCTAATGGATTTCGAATGAAGTCAATCAGAAATTCGGATAGAAAATTATGGTTAAAATAGAGGAGCAAGATCAAATAAGGTAAAACGGTAAATAATCGATGTTGCGGCGATCGTCGAGGAGTGGCAGACGACCAAGGGTAATGGTGGATGGCCCCGTTAGATAGGGTGGTTGCTGGTGGAAGAAGGTGGCTAGGATTTGGAACATCAAGATGCTTCTACGGTTATGATCTACTCCTAGAAAGATAAAGACAATCTAAAGACTTAGCTGCTGGTGGAGGAAGGTGGCTAAGGTTTGGAACATCATGCTTTTATGACTATGATATACTCCTAGAAAAATAAAGATAATCTAATGACTAAGAAAAAAATATAAAGACGATAAGAAATACTTCGCTAAACTCATATTCAATGAGTATCAACACATGTCTACTTTTATTTATTAGAGTAAAAAATTTCTAGCGGATCGAATCCAGATTATCTAATTTATTTAAAATTTAAAATAATAAGATAAACCTAAGTAGCTAACTTGACTCATTTCAACTTGGCACGATTTAACTCTTTGGCCGGATAGTAAATTCAATGTTTTGTTTTTACTTTCTTTAGAAGGTATAAGTAAAACCTGAATCATAGTTTACGAGGCAAAGTGTTTAAACTAAATTCAAATTCTATCATAAGAATAAGGATAGTTTTATAGTAGAAGTTAGACATGGGCATCGTGGTTTAAGTTTGTTATGCAAGGTTTCTCAGTAAGTCTAGCTTATTAGTCTATGAGTTAAAAATTTATTGTAGCTTCACAAATAAAGTTAAATTAACCAGATATAATTGCTAATGTCTATGGAGACTACTAACCTCATAAAAGAAATTTATTTTTATAACCAAATATTAGTATTGAACTAAATATTAGAATAGCTTATACTAGTTTTAGCGATCTTGTTCTGGTATTAAAATTTAGGCTTATTTCACCCTTATTCTACAAGTGATGGCGCTAGCCAAAAGCTTAACTTTTTAATTGTTATCTTACCGGATATTTAATTAGCGATTACATGGGCTAATTGGGCCGAATGTATTTTAGCACACTGCAATCCAAGATTAGATAGATATTATTGTTTTAGTTTAGAAGGCGTATATAGGTAATAGAATTTTTTAGAAAATAGAATAATAATTTAGGAGATCTAAGTAAAATTATTACTTAATTTAATTGGCGGTTACATGGGTTACACTACCTACAGTTCTATGCTAATTGGGCCTGATGTATTTTAGCACTCTGATATGACTTAAAATTTTTAATTTAATTTTTTAATTTTGAAACTTTGGATGAACACATTAATATAATAATGCGAAATTCTTAAAATCCTCCTTCGTAGTTAAATTCGGTTCAAGATCCAAGAAATTCGATTGGTAAAGGACGAAGTATCCATAATGAAGATAAGTTCTACGTATAGGGTGACGGTTGACTTTGTGAATCTATTAATTATGATGTCAACGACTTCAGAATCAATCAGATGGGTCCCGCTCGGTGGGGAGGGATGTCGGCGACGAGACCCCGTGGCTCGCCGACTTGTCGTGATGGTGATAAGATGAAATCACGACCGTCGAACCCAGTTAAGTTCTTTATTACCTTCGTAACCTCGAGGTTTTTCGTTCTTTGCTCCATTTGTTCTCGTCGGTATCACGGCGAGTAGGAACTTTTGGAATAGCTTGGATTCTGGAGGCATAGGATCTTTCTGGTAATCGTTTGATTCCTGGCAATAAGTTCTAGTTCGAATTCTTTTGATGTTGATTTACGAATCTTTGGTGTTCATAGGATCATGACTCGTTTTGTTGAGATTTTTTTTTAATGAAAAAAAAAAGAGAAAAGAAAAATAAGGTCCGTTCATGTCCTTAGAAGTTGCAATCCGAAATAGTAAGAAATTTATTTGTTCATTATGAGTATCAATTGGCATCTATGAACTCTATCGTTGAGAGGTCTGTTCATATTCCATAGTTCTGATCACCTTAGTTGAACCAAGCAAGGTAAGAGACAATGTCAACGGGAGCTTAAGATTTCATCGGGTAGAGGATTAGTGTAGAATACTATTGAGGAAGACATGGTAATGTCAAGCAACATACTGATGCATTGTGGTTGATTCCCTCGAAGAAGTTTTTTAATTGTCGAATTTTATCATAAACTAGCTGAACTGATCCAGAATTTATGCCTAAGAAAATTCTTTCTGCACTTAAGCTATTCTGGCTTCTTAGTTTCATGTTCCACTTTTATGCAGTAGAATTGACTACAATATTGGCTGCTGTGATTTTTTTTTTTTTATTGGAATCTGGCTCGTGAAATTGAAGTCACGGCATTATCAAAGAACTTGTAGCTGTTTTGGTTGCCATTTTTTGGACACCACTTGCACCTCGAGGGGAGTACTTACAGCAGATATTCCTAACAAGTAACAACTGAAATAGCAATTAGTTTTACAAAAAGAAATATTCAGCCTAGTTTGTTAACTGAAATGTATGATCCAACTTACCTTCTGTTCATTTCATTGGAGATACTCATCAATGGGCTTATGAGAAATTTCTCTTAAGAAGAAAGTGGTTCAATTTCTTGCGTAATGCTTCTGCTATGAATGATGTCAACCATCTGATAGGTTGCAGTATCACCACCTTATAAAAGGAATCGGAAAGAAAGCAACCGCCACTTCTTAACAAGGGCTTTCAAATCCTTCTCCACCTCTAAATTGACTGCTATGTTAGCATCAAGCAGTCCTGAACTGATAGAAGCCAAAGATGGCACCCATATCAAGAATGGCATAGATAATGGAGCAGCATAGGATGAGCTCTAGGAAGGTGAGATGCTAAAGGAAATACTGGAAACAGAGAGAGAGCCTGCACGAGCACAAACCATGGGAGGTAACTTTTAAGCTTTGTGGTATCTTAGTTACGATATGGTAAAGAAAACAGATTCTTAATATAAGATTTTCTCTGCAGATTATGAAGAATGGTGATGCTTCTCATGTTTAGTTTTAACCTCTTTTCAGCTCTAATAGAATGGCTATTGATGTTTAGCTCTAGTTAGGACTTACTTGTTATATTTGTTTCATTTATTTGTCACAATAAAACAGAATATGTGCACAATGTTGTCCTATAGTTGTAGTTAACCATTCATATTAAGTTTTAAGTCTTTGGCTCAAGAGAAGCAAGGGGGGATAATAAAAACTTGAAGCATTTTTTGAAGAATATTTTACAAACCAGAGTTTCAGCCATTATACATTAGGTATTCTGCAAACCCGCCCTCATTTAGATTCAATAATTATAGAAATATGCCATTTCTAAGTTAAATTGTACTCTAGGGTTTCAATATCTACAAAAAGCACATCTTGTTTGCAAGAGTTTCAACTAGATGCTAAGTACTCCATATTAACTGACTTCAGGTTGAGTGGACTTCCTTTATCTTTTTCTTTTTTCCTAGATTATTTTTCACTCAGATAATGACTCTTTCTGCTTACTCTTGTATACTAAGGACTATGAAGAACATAGCAGGAATAATGCATGGCGGCTAAAAAACAATATGACTGATTCCATTTGGCAATGATGAGCAAAACTAAAATAACTTGAATGATCAATGTCAACGAATGGAGAGCTGAAGTGGATCACTGAATTAATGATTTAGTAATCATCCAGAAGTTGACCAGAAATCTGTCAGATCCTGATAGTTTTTTGACAGTGCCAGTGCAGTGAATCAAGGTGCACTCTTTTTTTCCACAAGCAAATCATAGACCCAGGCTTTAACGTCAACTCAGAACTTGTGGCATAGAGCAGGTCCACCAAGGTGAGAGAATATTTCCGCGTTCCAGATGTCAACTAGCTCTTGGGTTACCATTACCAAACATCTGTAGCTGTACAGGACTGCATCAAGTGCCCTGAAACATTAATGTTGACAACATAGTAGGTACATTCTACTATAGCATCTATGTAAACCATCTCTTTAATCTTGAATTTAGTAATCGTACTCTCTTCCGAAAAAAAAGATAAAATGGTGGCCTAGTAGGGGATTATAGCCTAATGTTTTATTCCTGACTGCCATTAAACATTCGATCAAGACTTGCTTGGTAAAATCCAATATCAGATTAGAAGATTCAGGTCGCAGTAAATTCGGTTTGCAGTTGGTAAGTGGTTTTTCTTTTTATACAACTTATGTCATAATAACTTTTGCACAAATGCACATACGTAGGAAAACAGAGAAGGAATGCCAACAGAAACTCATGATGATTGAAATGTTTCTTTCTTTTGTTATCTTTCTTGACTAAAAGGTAAATTGTCTAGTTATATAGGAAGCCTCCATTTTCGCAGGTCAAAGGTCAAGAGAGTAGGCAGTTTCGTCGATTTCTAGTAACAATATCTTGCAAGACAGAAGATTGACATATTCTAGTGTGGTTTAAATGGGCACAGCAACAGCATCAGCAAAATTTAGCCAAGCAAGCAGCCATCCTTATCAGATGATGTATTGAGCACTGTGTAATGCTACTACTGTTTCCAAATAATTGAATAGCACTGGCAAATACTGTTGTTCAACTGTGGCTTTGGATGTTAAAGCTTTCTTCACTCAATTTACTTTGAAGTTTTGGTAGCACCTACCAATCCAACCTTCTTTGTCTATGGTTTTGAATGGATTTTAACAGCTAAATATTTGGAGGAACCAGATTTCTCTGGCCCTGACGCACTCTGTTATGTTGTGTAAGATGGACCAAATGCATCAAACATTAAGATTACTCAAGGTGGTCCAAAATGACAGAGAAGACATCAAATCTAGTGGCTTTAGGATTATTACACTGTTGATCTATTTTAATATGTCCATCTGTTATGGCTTTTTAGCTCCTTTTCCACTCACTGTGCATTAGTTAATAGTAAATGATGCGCAGTTACTAGATAGTAACAAAAAACTATTAAGGCTCTAGACTATTTTTTTTACCGCTTTATGTTGGTTTATTTGATCATATTTCTCATCTATGATATCTTCATTTGACACTACCAAAGATAGACAATCAATATCTTCCAAAGTAATACTAAAACAACTAATGCAACTAAAGGTAACCAAAGTTCTAAATGGAGGTAAACGAATTTTAGTGCACTGCATTCATTCACCGTGTCTATCAACATTTGAAATGCTAAGAGAGTTTTTGAGCTAACAACTTTAGCTCGTTGGATGAATCTACCTAAATGAATGAAAAATCATAATCCATAAAGTATGATTTTAAAAACTCAAAGCTTAACAATTAAAAATACACAAATAATACCCATTGTGGTCATAACATGAATAACACAGCACAAATAATAGTGGGAGTAACAAAATGATAACATGCCTAATTTCATTATACGAAACTTCTTAATCTCAAATAAGTATCATAATTCACATTTTAGATCTACGCATGTGGATTCATATTAATTAGAAGTCATTCTCGAGATAATGCTTGAGTCTTTTTCTCTCAATCGATCCATGCACCACAAGTCTTTTTTTAAAGAAAATAAACTTCAGGTTATTGCATTTATAAATCCTCTTTTGGATTTCTTTAGTGATGAAATATAATGAAGGCTAGATTTTACTGTTTGATTGCCATATTCTCTCTTTCCATTAGTTATTTTCATTCACCTCAATTTTTTTTTTCCTAAAGAAGAATGAACTAGTGGCACATCTATGTAGAAACTTCAAACGAATGGAAGGTAGCTTATCTGATGGACCTAATTTTACAATCAATTCCTGCCATACCTAATTATTCAGTTAGCCTAGTTGACAAGGAAAGCCAACCTCTCAAATGGGTCACTTGTTGGCAAAAAGATATAGAAGAAGAAGATGACATATAATATCAATGTCCAGCATACAATTTAGGACAAACTGGTAGGTATGAGAAGATAGCCAAGCAAACTATGTATAGTATCATCACACCTCTAAAATAAACAAAACGGCCTTGCACTACAAACTCAATAAATATTGGTTAAGATAATAATATCACCTTAGTTGCCACACCTTCTATTCATTTCTGTAATTTTATCTTTGGTGACATTTTGATAGTGATAGTGATAGTCTCTGGCCTTAACTTAACAAACCTTATCTTAGGATAGGCAGGCATGTATATGTATGTGTGTACAAGGTGATCCCCTGGAATCTAATAAGATAAATCTTGCTATTTTATATTCCAAATCCATTGAGTCGACATTCAAAGGTGGGGAATAGGAACAAGAAAGAGGCATTGGTGGTTGTGTTGAGTGATGCTATCAGGCTACCAACCTCCAACTACCATCCCCTCATGTTGCCTTTCCAAATATTTTCAATCAGAAATATGGCAATATCTGCCTAAGTGGTTGGATAACTAGTGCTTTAATTGGACCCCCATCTTGAATGATTGGTGGGGATAAGGCCAAAGAGCCATGAATAGTTGGATGCTGCCTGCCATATAAAATCTAGGCATCAAAGCTTGGAAAATATTGTTTATTGGGTATCTACAACTAATCTTTGTACATCTGGTGAATAAACTAAGTTGCTTTTCACATCGTTTTGACGATCTCCTGAGGAAGAGAGGTGTCAAATCATTAAAATTGCAAAGAAGTTTTTAAAGTCTTGGAAGGTGTTACAAGCAACTTCTACAGGCATAGCTCATGCAGCAAATCAAATTGTTAGAAAACTTGTAATAAAGCACTCTATTAGATTCTAGTAGGTCAGCTGCAGGAACCTTGTTATCTACAATTTGACATCATATTAGCACTGTCATGTCTCAATGCAAAGTCAAACATTACCTTCCCTGCCTTCTTAAACAATGATACGACCATAAGATAATAGAAACTTCTATGGAAGACAATATTAAATTATTTGAATATTGCAATTCTTATGTATTTATTGCATTAGTAGTTTAGTAGTTATCTGTTATCTTATCTTCTCTATGTGCCTATGTTGGCAATTCAGGTATCTTATACTTTTCTCTCCCAAGGTCATTTCTGACAAGAAGAATTCAAAATTTTTGGTTCAAATATACTGCTGAGCATCCTAAATGTCTGCGACCGAAAGGCGATAGATTCAGAGCTTCTTTGCCCAGGTTCCTTATTCTCGCTTAAGCATTATTGCGCGAACCAAATGGCTAATCCTACAAAATTCTAAGCATCTTGACTGAATATATTCCATTGTATGATTCTCTTCTAAAGTTCATCTGTATAATTGTATCCTCTTTTTCTTCTTCTTTTTTTCTCCTATGGAAAAGTGAAACTATAGTCCAGGTTAATGAGATCTTCACATCCATGCAACAACACCAGTCATTTTTTCTGCTCATCACATTGACCCTCCCCCCCTCTCTTTCACCAAAAAGTCTTCAAAAATAGTGAGGAATAACAAAAACTGCACTTATCGAATCTATAAAGGCAATTTGTGTAGCAGCACCAACACCAACCCACCAACCTCCACACTCCACCTGAACCATACTCTGACCTTCTTCTCCCCCCCCCACTTAACTAACCAAAACTCCTCTCCTCCCTCTCCTTTTATCTCCCCCTTTTCTTTTTAGTTCTTCTTTTAGTTGGGGAGGGGATTAATTTGTTACCTAACAAAGAACACCTCACATGCTCTCTCTGTCCTTACTATCCAACACTAGGAATCAGATGCTCAAACACCCCTATCCCTTCTTTTCACACCAACCCATTAGTTAATTTATCCACAAGCAATATTTCAATTGATTGGTTTTGTAACACATTAAATCTTTAAAAAAAAGAAAGAAAGAAAGAATAATAGGTTGATCAATAACAAGGGGATGGATACATTCTAATCTATGCCCTGCCCTTTTTTCAAGGGTCTCAAGTATCTCAAATCATGTGAGATGACACTAGTTTGGCATGTACATGGCTTCTGGAAACCAAGATGGTAACACAAGCAGATTGATTTAGTAGTAGTAGTAGTAGTAGTAGTAGTAGTAGTAGTAGTATAAGCTGGTGATGAAGTTGGTGTGGTGGCCTCTCCAGGTGGTGGTGGTGGTGGTGGTGGTGTTAGGACCTCCGACGACGACGCCGAGGTCTTCGGAGAAGAGCACGGGAGGCTTATTGAGAGGTCGAGGTTGAGGTCGGGGCAGCGCTCCTTGACCGACGGCTTTAGGGCTATATCTTGCGTTGTCGAAGTGATTGAGGTGGTGAATTGCGGGCCGCCGTTTATCGGGCGGTGGGTCTGGGGATCGACCCCTCGGCCGATGAGCTTCCGCTTGATGTGGGTGTTCCAATAGTTCTTGATCTCGTTGTCCGTCCGGCCGGGGAGACGCCCGGCTATGAGAGACCATCTGCCACCAAAACAAATGGACAAGTTGTTTTAGAATCTATATGGAAAAGAAATAATTTTAACAACCGGCTGTACTAACTGACATCAATCAAGTAATGTCAAATGATGTGATGATATATGAATGATCAATGATTACTTGTTTCCGAGCATGCTATGGAGCTTGATGATGAGCTCGTCCTCCTCGTCGGTGAAGTTACCGCGCTTGAGGTCGGGCCGCAGGTAGTTTATCCATCGGAGCCGGCAGCTCTTCCCGCAGCGAAGAAGGCCTAAGGGGATTAAAAGAAGAAAAAAAAAACAACAACAAAAACAAAGAAACAAGGTTAAGTAATCAGCACGGAAGATGCTCGACGAAAGTTCGAGGTGAGAGTCGAGACCCACCTGCGGCTTTGGGGAGGGATCGCCAACAGCCTTCGCCGTGGGCTTGGATGTAGGAGATGAGGCGCTGGTCTTCCTCCTTCGTCCAAGCCCCTTTGTTGGTGTGGGCTTTCTCGCAGCAAGGAGACCTTCCCATGGTGAGACACACAGAGAGAAAGAGAGATGACAATAGAGAGAGAGAGAGATACAGAGACAGAGACAGAGAGATGGGGGAGGTGTTCTTCTCCACTATGTGGGGAGCTTAAATGGGAGGAGTAGAGGAGAGAGAGAGAGAGAGAGAGAGAGAGAGAGAGAGAGAGAGAGAGAGAGGGGCGTGGGAAGAAATGGAAAGTCCCCATTGACTCGATCCCACTTGGGCCATTTGACCGAGTTGGTGCGAGTGGCTAGTGGTCGCACAGGTTGATAGAACCGGATTTTGATACTCGGTAGTTAATCACTTCAACTTTTTTAAAAAAAAAAAAAAAAAACTCTACTTTTACGCGTTTGTCTTCCAATGGACAAAAGAGATTTGATTAAAATTCTCTATTCTTATCAGCTCAACCCCTTCTTCAAAGATGATCTACTGCATCTAGTGGTTACAATTGAGGTTAGTTTGCAACATGTCATCAAATGTGTAGTACCGTTGTATGCTCTAATCATGCGAGTCATACATTTGATTATCATGAACAGATAGATCGACGGTGAAGAATCTGCTTTCATATGCCAATACGTTAATTTTATACATCCATTCGACAATCGTGATGGTGCGGAATAAGGTAGAATATTAGAAGCTAAGGTGATTTCTAAGTGTATGAGAGAGGAAGTGGATGCAGAGAATCTGGTTGGTGACCAACCTTAGTTCACAAGTGGGATTTTAATTTACTATAAAGAAAAATTATTCCTTGTTATTGTTCGTTAATAGCAAGTCTAATGGAGAGACAAAACTAACTGCTACTTCCTATACTTAATAATCAAATAATTATTCTTCTCTTCCTGAGACCACCAATAGTTACCACCCATTGCTATCTCTTAGTTGAATTATTTTATTTTATTTTTCCTATGGTTTCCATCATGTTGCAATACTTCCTAGAGAGAGAGCAAGCATCATCATCATCCAAACCTTTTTCCCATTAATTTGGGATTGACCAAGTACAGTTAAAAGTACGAGAAGATTCTAAAAGAATTGATGAGAGTTTTACTGTCTATGGCTTAATCCCAAGTTTAGATGATTCCATAATAAAGTCCCCTGTTCTTGGGCAGAGGATTATGTTAATTGTATCTCTTTTCTCTTCCAATTTGGAGAGGAATCATATCCAAAATTTTCACTTCTTTCCGTCTTCTTCTATTTATTTATTTTTAAATATAAGTTACCTTGAACTTTGTTTTGTTTCATTATACCTCTTATTTGCTATTCCAAGTTACAGTATCTTTGGCTTTTTTTTTAATCTTAGAAAAATATTTTGTTTGAACAAAATTATTTTACCACTCTCAAATTTCTTTTTGTTTACTAAATCATTCTAAATTTTTTTCTCTCTCTATATATGTATATATAATAGAAACATGTTATTTAATTTATTTTATTATTTTAATTAATGATATTTGTCGTTATAGTTTAGTCAAAAGTTTAGGGGATCCTAATAATACAAAATAAAGTTCAAGGGTTAAGGTGATCGTTGTCTAAAATCCTGTAAAGGTAAAATACTGTTAATCCTACTATCATTAATAATATTTAAACTCATTAAAGCCTCGCTTAACAAAGTGCGATAGGGAGTTTATTTGGGATAAACCTCTTTTTATCCCTGAAATTAGTATCAAATATTTTGATATGAAATATTCATTTGTGATGCTACTTATATATTATGTAAATTATGATGAATTAAGTTCAATTATTTTATCCCTATCCTAATTTTCATTTATCATGTTGCCATGCATGCCGTAAGGTAGGAGCAAAGCACTGTTCTAACTTAAAAGTATACTTATCAGACTAGTTAACTGTGTCGGCTGGGTTGACGTAGCTTGGCAAAGCTCGCTCTGTGAAGGTTTAGGAATCTTCATCCCTCTCAATCCACATTCACCTCCCTATGCTAGATCGTTTTTTCTTAATCACTGCTCCAATCCTTTGTGGGGAGAAGCTCGAGCTATTCTGGCTGGACTGACCGAACTCTCCGTATGCTCCCCCTAAGAGACAACACATGGCTCTTTAGCGATAGTCAACCATCGGTCAAATGGATCAATGACCATGTGGCCAACCCTAACTGGGTAATCCACCACATTGTCCTTGATTGTAAGCGTCTGCTTGCCAAAAACCCTTGGATAAGACTAGGGTTCACAAGCAGACAAAACAACCTTCATGCCCATCTTCTGGCGCAACTTGTCATTCGCTCTAAGTCCTTTGACCTATGGACGGGTGAGGCACTGGAAGCCATCTGTACTCCCTCTTTGAATCAATGAAACCGATCCACGGACCTTCTTTCGAAAAAAGAGTGGATGGCTAGAGTAGTGAATTGAAATGACCACCAAATTGATTCGGGTTTCTTAATAGGACCTAAAATGCAGTTGACCCGAATCGACTAACCTAACAATTCAATCAACGAATTGTGCAACTTAGACGGTTTTTTATGAACCGATTGAGTTGCTATTTTTTTTTAATCAGATTACTTAGTTGCCTTAATATTCAATTATTCTATTATTTACCCTAAGAGTAATTTAGACATAAAATTAAAAGAATTATACTTTCTAGAAATTAAAAGTGTAATTAAGATATGATTTTGTGCAAATCATATGATTTGATGTATTAAACCTAACTATTAATTAAAGAATGACTAAACAATGAAAGAAATCCAATTCATATTGCTTTTATATATTTTTTTAAGGTTAATTGTATTTTATCCCCTTATCGTTCGGCTCAATTTTATAAAACTTTCACGTATTTTTAACTTAAATACTTAACCCTAATATGATATTGACTAAAATATAATTATTATCTTTTTTTGAATTTGAAGATTCTAATTAAAGAAAGTTACAGAGGATTGGATATGATTTCAAATGCATTTAAAATAATATTAATAAGATTTTAGATAACAAAATAATATATAAATATATTTATTATTATTTGAAATCTGATTAGTATTATTTTAGACAAATGGTAAAACTTATCAAACTCTTTATAACTTTATCTCTAAAATGAATCTTCAAATTCAACATCTAGTGTGACCGAATATAATAATAAATAATAATAATTATACTTTACTCAAGACCATAGGAAGATTAAGTGCATAATTTAAAAATACACCGAGAGTTTTATAAAATTGAGTGAAACCGCAACAAAGGTAAAAGTATAATTTCTCTATTTTTAGGCTCCTTAAATTATCTAAAACTATAAATATATTATTTAAAAAAATTAAATAATTTTAAATAAATCAACAATCTAATCCAGCAACTCTAACCTCTTAACTGATAACTACGACTAAAAGTACTCTTAATATTAGGATTCCCTCTCTTTAAAAGAACCTACTAAAGAAGACATACCAAGAACGAAGAAGAAACCCCAGAACTACTTGCAAATTTGCTTCAATAAATAGGCAGATGTGCCCATTAAATGCTCAACCAAATCCATCCACAAGAAAATTTTCCCAGTCAAAATAGCAACCCGTGACCCACATACCTCCATACTTACTTCCATATCTTCCATATATATATAATATGTATGTATGGATTGACCAGTGGAGATAGAAACTAGAGAGAGAGAGAGAGAGAGTGAGAGAGATGCCCTCAGAGGGCTACGTGCATTAATTGAGGCCTTCCTGTGGCCCACCCAAGTTGCTGACGGTGCGCGTCTCCTGCTAATGGGAGCTCTCCACATCAGCAAACAAAGACTGCATCGTCCTTTAGCAGACGACTAAAGACTGCGTTGGGTCAAAGCGGCTGCCGACTACCTCCCCGAGAGGCAACCAGTGGCGAGTGCGCGGGAGGGATCCCACGCAAACTCGACTGTAGGAACTCGCTACGTTCCGTCGCAGGCAAGCATGCAGCAGCCATTAAAGCTGTGTTGCATGTCAACCTCATGGGTGGTGGCAAAATAAACTCATAATAATGATATGCAAAACATGAAGGGATTAATGAGTTCTTATGTTGTAATTAACCATAATATAAGGGGAGTCTAAGTAAAAAGTGAAGCAGTCGCTCGATCGTAATTAACTTTATATATTAATGTCATCGAATGGACACTCGCTTATCCAACAACTCCGATGATCGCATCTGTTTAAATCTCACCTGTCTTGTATATTTTTTCTTGTCATACGCAATCAAAATCATCGGATGCCTGTAAATTAATACGTTAACGAGCATTTGATGACACACTTAGACTTATTTGCCTTAAGGGATTTGAAGTGTGAGGTGTATATACTCTTACCTTTTCTTTATACTTTTTTCAGAGAGTGCTTGATAGTGTAGCATGGACAACGCCATGCAACTATTTTAGTTTTATCAACTAATCAATATTATTAAACTAGTGTTGGTAAAATATATTCTTGGATGGATGTTGTGAAACTTATGTGGACAAGGCCTACAATCTTAGTATCTTATGGCTCTCAAAGATACACTAAGCTATGATTAGCAGAGTATTTTTTTAGACATTATCTTTTAGTGCAGAAAACTGAAACCTAATTTTGACCTTTTTAATTTTCTTCATGCATATAGAACATATAATAAGGTTGCAGATTAGGTAGCTTGGACAGGTAAGGATTATAACTTTTTTAACCCGACTATGATGAAAATTTTCTCTATATCTGAGATTGTATTCTCTATTTTGACACTACTAGAGCTATGTCTTTTTATAAAGAGTTGTCTAATTGATATAAAGTGAGAGAAGAATGTATTCACTTTTAAAAATTTCTCTATATTTGATGTTTAATTAGAAAATTGTCTTTCTTATCTACTAAAAAGATCTGCAATCAAACACACAGAAGTGTAGATAAAATTTAGTTGAGTTTAACAGCTCCTCTTTTAATATGAATCAATATTAACCTCTATTCTTAACCTACCAAACCTACTGGAAGAACCATTCACCAATCACCATAGCTTCTCTTATCATTTTCATACCATCTTTCATATAATTCCTACTAGATAATGACTTGTCTATCAATTAAGTGCAATTAGAAACATGTAACTTTCATTACTCCTTCCCAACTAACCCCCTAAGATACAACACCCAAAAGTTGCTGAGTTTGTCCAGGTTTAAGTATTCAGATAGTACTGGTTGATTTGAAATGGTTTAAAGTACATGCTCTTCTCTTTCAATGTTGCTTTCCAATTGAAGTTTTGCCTTGATTTTTTATTACCACACACACACACACACACACACACACAAAAGCTTAGCCTATGGGAAATTCTTGATTGCTCCCTATATTTGTCTAAACCTAACTAGATTTTTATCAAGAATTATGAAAAGAATATATACATAGATCACCATTCTAGCCTAGTGTTGAATATTATTAGCTCAAAATAAAAATCATGTGTTCAATTTTTCTCATTGATATAAAGGTTGATATTTAATAAATTTTTTAATAGTGCATTATATGTGCATGAATTTAGTGTACTGTAGCAAATTTTGCGAGAGAGCTCATTTAGTTGTCTAACTTATATATGTTAACTCATTGTCTAATTTATGATTAGTTTATGAGCTTACAATTTATTAAGAAAAAAAAACTTTTATGTAACAAAATAAAATATGTGCACAAATATCTTTCTTAGACTATAACAAAGGCTAGTATGGGCCTTGATTGAGAAAGTCCAAAATGTTTATAAAGGCCTATAATAAGGAATAATGGATCAAAGTGCCATGGACCAATACATTAATAAAATTCCCTCATGACACATAGACAATTTTCTAGACTTTCATGCCAAAACTTATTATCGTTCTACAATGGTTTTCAAATTAATTATCAAACTAGTATAATTTCTATCAATTAAAATAGTTTTATGATTATTTTTTTAATAAATCACTATTAGAGCAAACAGTTTATAAAGTCACTCTTTTCATTGTTCGACTTACTATTATTTTAGAATAATTCTTTCTTTCGAACAATACACATTTTTTTTATCAAAAATGACTTTATTTTTAAGATATATTACTATATAAATCAGGTAACAATTTACCTCGCTAACGTGATGCTTATATGAAAACAACTATAGTAATTTGATATAAAGTTTACAAAATATAGCAAAATTATAATATTTTTGCTAGAAATAATATATCACTCCAAACTTTTATGGCCTTATTTGCGACAAATTGAAGTGCTTGTTTCCCAATTATTGTGCACTCATTCAACTGCTTTATTCATCACCCACATACTCATAGAGAACCAAGATGTTATTTCCTAGTTGATATCAAACCCAAGTAGGAACTTCCATTCCAAGCTAATGCAACTATGAATGCATTGCAATATCCAATTGTTTTTTTTTTAATCATTTTCTTTATTTAAAAGCGTTTAATTCCATGTGTCTTGATTGAAAACCTAATTGGGCAGCTAATGAGTGGATAAATAGCATTGTTTATGGACCTCTAGTATCTTGGAACATGAGATGAGGTTAAGATTTCTCTTTCTCAAAGATCCCATGCAACCTGCAACTAAGAATATCTTGCACTGAAAACTTTAAAGAAAGAGAGAGAGGGATGGGAGAGGGTCCACAAAATCTTTATCTGAAACTACGGCGATGCAGGTAAGAAATTTTTTTTTGAAGTGGACCTCAAAAAGATTGTATATCTTTTACACGTTATTTATACGATTAAAAAGTTATATCTCTGACCAAATTAATTGTTTCATATATTCTCTAAGTTCCCAAGCTTGATAACTAAGAGAATATCAAATTTGAACTGTTTGATATAGCAACTTAGAGAGGTGAAAAAAGGAAAAAGTGTTGGCCTAGCATATATTTTTTTTCCGCCTCCCTCTTGATGTTTATTCTTCTTGTAGGTGGGTTCTCCCCCTCCACTCTCCCTTAGCCAAAGTGTTTATGGGATGAGGAGGCTCTTCCCTCTTCTCAAAGCCTCTTACTCTCTAATTTTTTTTCCCTCTCTTTTATTTCTCAACGTCTTCTTTCTTTTCTCCCGTCAAAGTTTCATTATTTTTCTTCTTTCCTCCTATCTCCTCTGTTGTCTTACACACTCCTATTACCCCCATCTCCTCCTTCTCGCCAATCGTAGCACTCCCACTATCCCTTCTTCTATCCCATGCGCCTCCATCGACGCTGCGCCACTTACCACCTCCATTGCCCTCTTGCACCGCCAAATGTTGCCTTTCTTATCTCTGTCGTTGTCTTGCACCGTCATTGTTGCTATCAATTCTATTATTATTGCCACCATCCTGCTCCAAATCTTGGTTTTTGTCAATTTTAGGGGGTTTTCATATTTTGTCTTTTTTTTTTGTTTAGTCTTTCCTGTTGTGCAAGTTTGATGATTGAGTTTATTATGACCTTGTTGGAGCCACATGACGTTAGTCCTCTTACACTTGCATTCTCTTTCAAGGCGGCCGATGTTGGCAACAGAAAGGATTGCTTTGCTTCCAAGTCTACTCGCTTCGCTTGATTTTCTGCATGAGTGCTTGTCTATTTGGTACTTGCTCAATATATATTTCAATTAAGTGTTAGGCTTGTCATAAGGGCATCGCCACCTCTCCTATTTATTCTCGTGTATCAAGTTATAACTTAAAACTAAATAAACTATCAGTCCAGAAACTTTATTTTTGAGTGAAAAAAAATATATAGCAACTTAGATAACAAACTTGTGAATTAATAAGCACCGAATTCGGCAAATATAATCTTTCAACTTGAAAGCTTGCATACCTGAATTGAACGACATAGCAACACGTCACGAAGATTACGAAGCAATTAAGGCAAAACTTCATTTCAATTCGAACTGTCTTTGATACTTAAAAAAAAAAAGAATCTCCAAATGGAAAATAATTCACACATCCTTTTGTGTGTGTGTGTGTGTGTGAGAGAGAGAGAGAGAGAGAGAGAGAGAGAGAGAGAGAGCACGCTTTCCTCACTCGCTCACCTCCTACTCTCCTAGTGTCTATTTCCAGTCTGCAGCTCAACAGTGATTGGTTTGTTTTCTGACAAGGGAGTTACCAAACTTGGCCTTTTTGTGCCACATTGCTCTCGCAGGCATCTGAGGGGGTTAAAAAGGAGGTGAAAGGCGTCGCCTTTCTCGCCTTGGGCTTGTCCAAAACGGAAGTCGAGAGAGCGCACATCCTCCCCTAAACCCGCATCGAATTCAGAAGCGTCTCGGGAAGGCGGTCTGGCCGGAGGAGAGGCGCGGCTGAGGCGAAGGGGAAGGAGGCTGAGGCTCGAGTCTGGAGTCTCGCGAGGCGATCTCTGTAAAGATGAGTCTCTTTGGCCTTCGATCTTCGGCTTTGTTCGCGCATTTGCGGTGATTTTGGGGGTTCTTTTTTTGGGTTAAGTTTTTCGTTTGTGGCGATCCCTGAGATGATTCCAGCCTCTTGAATTGTTGAGGTTGGAGTTTGAAGGAATCAAGAACCTAAATTGGTGGTGGTTATTTGAATTTTTATTTTTTATTTTTGATCCCCTTTGTTGGATCTTGGTAATGGTCGATCGCTATGAGTGTGTTGGGATTCTGGTCATTGGAGATCGAGGTTTTTCCTGACAGGGCAAAGGTGGGGAGAAAGCTTATGGTTTTGTAGTTACTTCTATCTTTTGAACATTGGGGAGATCTCCTGGAAATTTGGGTTGGAATTTGATTCCTCTGGGTCTTTGTGGGTAGAAAAATCTGATCTTCTCCTTTGTGCTCTCTCTCTCTCTCTCTTGGTGGATTTCTGGTTCATTTTGGGGACCCCCAACCAGAGATCGAGGGTGTTATCTAACTGCATTTGCTAAAAAAAATTGATTTCTTCTCAATTGTGGTACTTTTTATGTGGATTCCACCACTTTCTTTGGAAATGGTGGAAGAGAAGTCGAAAGATGAAGAGGCATGCAAGGAAGAGGGAACCGTGAGAATGCTGTTTGAAGAAGAACTTGCGGGTATTGCTGAAGATGGATTTGATGGCTCGAGGGAAGAGCATCAGATATTTATGGAGGTTTTTTATGGAAATAACGCAAACAGTGGAAGTAATAGTTCTGGTGTTTCAAGAGCATCAAACTTTCAATCAGATGATACCACTCATTCAAAACCGTTGTTGAATGTAAATAGTGAGAGCTCAGCTTTGATTAGTTACTGTTCCATTAGAGATGCACCTGGTGAATATTCTGAGGGAGCAAGGGTAAGGCCTGGAAAACAAGGTCAATCAGAGTGCATCTTAGAAAGCTCTTCTTCTTGGGCTGGAGTAGATGCTCAAGACCCTGTCGCCAAGCGGATAAAATTATCATCCCTTGGTCAGTTGAGCTACAATAATGAAGATAACGGACATTATATGACTAATTATGGCTCGGTCAACTTGGAGTCCGCAAAAGTTAGTTCAGATGTTCTCCAGCAAGTTCCTCTTCACATTTGCCAAAGTCAATCATGCCTCGTAGTGGAAACTTGTGGCCAACGCATTTTATCTAACTATTATCCACTAAATGTACAGGGAGAAGGGGATGATACAGGTGATGCTGATGATTGTGTGGAGTTAAATATTAAAGACAAATGTCAAGTCATGGAATACGACAATAAAACCACCGATGCTAAATCTGTCATGTCTCCTATTTCCCAGGAGAGCATTGCTTCCGGGCATTTGGTACCTGGTGCACTTGTTCCCCCCATAGAGATGCCTGGAACTCTTACTAGCATGAACCAAAGTCTGCAGGAGTACAGTATTATGAAATTTGACAAAGCCAAGGTTGCCCCAAACAGAGCCTTTATTAGGGATCTTCCTGACCGTCTACGTGCACATGCACATGACCTTCTGCAGGATGCAGGCTGGAAAATTGATCCTCGTGTAAGGAATGATAGGGCCAAGCTGGCTTCTTATTTCACAGCACCTGAAAAAGGACTTGTCGTTACGTCACTCTCTCAAGCTTGGAAGGCATGTGGCCAAAGATTATATGCCAGTTCATTGGATTCAGAACAGGATAAAAATGGAAGGGAATGGGCAGATATTGACACCTTTTGGAATGATCTCATTGATACACTAGCATTCATTGAAAAAAAGATTCAGCTCACAGAAACCACACTTCCTCTTCTGCAGCGATGGCAGTTTCTTGATCCTTTCATGGCTGTGGTGTGCATTAACAAGAAAATTAGTGTCCTGCGAGAGGGAAGGATCCTTAAAGCTGTCAATAGTTCTACCTTTATAATTAGTGGGAAAAAAAGCATTATGTCAGAGGATGAAAGGACAAAAATTGATAATTGCCTTCCACTAACCAACCTGTACTCATCCAGTTGCACCACTCAGGCTATGCTATCAACTCCTGAACTCAAATGTAAGACAGGAATGACTGAACGTTCTACCAGCCACCAGACTTTGCAACATTGCCATGGTATGCAGAGCAGGCGTGAATCTAGGCATGTAAAACAGAAGGTTTGTTGCTGTGGTGAGACACATGAAAGGCTTAACATCCATGTTAGGCATATAGATAGGGGACTTCATGATGCCAAGTGCTTGCATAATAAGAATTCCAAGGAGTCAGCTACTGAACAAAATCGAACAATTGGGTCAGCCAGTAAATTTAATTTTGGACATAAAGATGCTGACAGCAAAGATCCAGATAGTTCTGTAAATGATTTATCAGCCAGAATTCCTGATTCTGATTCACTATCTCCAAATTTGCAGCCTGATAAAGCTGCTTGTGCTTGCATATCCTGCACTGTTAAAGAAAGTAAGCGGAAGACCTTCCTTTCTCCCAAAAAGAAAGTGGGGCTTGTTTGTCGAAAAGCTTCCTGGAATAGTTCTTCTGAAAAAGCTGCACGATTAGAAAGAAATATTCCTTCTGTTTCTACAAGAACCAGCATCAGGGAGGATGCTTATTCAGTGCATAAAGAAGATCTTAATCTGAGGGTTGATTTTGGCATGGAGAGTAGTATTACAGCTGAAAAGGGTGTGAACCTTAAGGCTTCGAAATCTGAACTAGAGTCGTCTGCGGCAAAGCCGAACAATGATTCTATCAAAACGTCACGTAAGAAGTCCAAGAAAATATCAGAAATAGAATCAAATGGATTAAATTGCGAAAGCATTGGTGTGTGCAGAGTATCAGGTCGTCTAGAATTTAAAAAATGGATGGAACCTACAAAAGGGGAAATTAACAAACCAAAGAACCCAATTGCCAGAAAAGCAACTTCTATGACCAGATCCAAACCAACAATGGCCTCTTTGTTGACGGACCAGAATAAAGATCCTGATTTTGAGGAATCTTCTCTTGCTTCAGATGATAGCCACATTCCTGAGGAATTACATGGGAACAATGATGAAGCTGACATGTTGGATCTTAACACTGGTGTCCTTCCTGAAGCACAAAATGCTAAAAAGTGTACCAAGACTAAGAAATTCGAATCTTGGAAAGAAATTGGGTGGAAGAGACCGCATGCGTTGCATGTCAATGATGATGACCTTTTGATCACTGCTATCATTAAAAACAAAGATTTTACCTCCTGCAGTAAATTTTCTTCAAATGTAAAATCCACACAACCAAAAGCAGTGAGAAAACTTAAATGTTCTGGTCGTAAGTTGCTCCTGCATACTTCTGGAAAAGGTGGGAAAACCACTTTGGATAGGAAACAATCCACTTCAGGAGGAAGAACCATGCTCTGGTGGTTGATTGAGATGGGCGTTGTATCTCTGAAAGATGTCGTGCAATACTGGAATCTGAAGAACAATGCAGTCATCAAGGATGGATGGGTCACTAGGGATGGAATTCTTTGTAATTGCTGCACCAATGTCCTCTCTGTTTCTGATTTTAAAGCTCATGCTGGCTCAAAGCTCCAAAATTCTTCCTTAAATCTTTTTCTTCAGTCTGGCAAATCATTCACTCTATGTCAGCTTGAGGCTTGGTCTGCAGAATACAGAACCAGGAAAGGTCGCATGCGAGTTATGGAGGTTGAAGAGATGGATCAAAATGATGACACTTGTGGAGTTTGTGGTGATGGTGGTGAGTTACTATGCTGTGATAGCTGCCCATCTACTTACCATCTGGCATGCTTGGCACAGGTACTTTGCTTGTATTTTAATTGTTTTGGCATTAAATGTTATCTGATATGTTCTCCTATTTGTAAGTCACACCTTTCCAGCAATCTCCTATATATAATTGAAAACTGAGTTTTTATGCAGCTAGTATAATCATACTCTTCATCTGGTAATTTTGCTGAATATAGTAAAAGGAAAGAGCTACAGTACTATAATATTGCTTGAGTAAAGTTTCATATTATTTCATGAAAGTGGGGATATATTGCAAATAAGTTACAGAGCATTTAATTTATTCTAAACCAGAAACCTACATACCAAAGTCACTCCGTTAAGTATAGAAAAATTGAAGGATCTGGATTTCAGATAGCTAATTCTGCTTTGTGATTATGTTTGTTTTAGTAAAAAGGACCATTAGTGCATCTACTTCATGATTTAGATGGACAACAAATGAAGGAAAGAAGTAATACACATTAATTTTTTTGGAATGAAGGAGGCCATGATTTACCTGGTTTCTTCTGAAGGTTTATAAAGCTTGAATAAGGACAGTCTTACCTTAGGATCTTGTGACAGAAGTTAGTGAATCTAGGGTATTTTTTGCAGAAATTTGTAAGATGCCTTTGCATTAGATGTACTTATTTAGGGAATTTATGAGCAACTTCTTCATAAATCTAGGGGTAAAGAATCAAAACTTCTTCATCCCTTGAGTAAAGATTGAGAAAAAGGACAAAAGAAACCAAGAATATTGTTGGAATTACATTTTTGTTGACACTGAGAGCACTCCAAAATAGCTAAGGAACTTGAAAGGTTGAAACCTCTTTTCCACTAACAACATTCCCACAGTTCTGGCAAATGCAATTATGACGGTACCAACTACCTTTGGAAAACCCCTGAAAGGAAGTAGAAGTCAGAATTTGACTATTAAATATATTTGACACAACCTTAGATTACAGGTTCATATAAAATTTTTAAAATAAAATAATGTACAATTAATTAAACTAAAAGTAAAAAAAATATAATTAACTAAGATAGCACACACCAAACCCCTAAGGGTGGCAATCACTTATGTGACATGAAACCGAAGCCTTTAAACAAGTTGGATTATTAAATGGGTCGTGTTCATATTTGTTCTTTTGTCTGTTCGAACTGAAATCAACATGTTAGTTAAATGGTTCAGATCTTGTCACCATTAATGACCCAACATCTTACGTTTACTTTAACCTCTCCTATGGAAAAGGATATCCATGTTCGTGCATGCCACAATAATGCTATGTTCGTCGATACTGGTTGGTTTTCCAACTATTTCGTTTATTCCATCCTAGTCTTTTCTTTTCTTTGATCTGCATAAGTGTATTATGATGGTTTTGTTAGTTCAGAAATTAACTTCCTCCAGACTCATTTTTAACCAGCTAGGCTTTTCTTTCTTTCTAAAATTTCCCTATTATTTTATTAGTTAATCACTTAATTGTACACTATTCTCCTCCTATTTTAATATTTCTAATATGAATTTGTTATCTTAGGTTGTGTCAAAGATATTTAAAGTCAAATTCTGACCTTTCCTCTTTTTCCTTTCAGGAGTTTCCGGAAGGTAGTTGGTATTGCCATAGTTGCATTTGCCAGAACTGTGGAAATGCTGTTAGTGGGAAAGAGGTTTCAAGTTCCTTATCTATTTTAGAGTGCTTTCAGTGTGAACACAAATGTAATTTCCACAGCGCGCTTGGTTTCTTTTGTTCTTTTTCTCAATCTTTACTCAATCAGGCATAATTACATAATTACAGGCAATTGCAAATTTTGTGGCTTATTTAAATGTTTCATGGATCTATAAATCCTCATAATTTTCCCTTCTAAATGAAGTTTCCTTAAGCCTAGGTTCTTGTCATTCCCAGATCATGACACTTGCATAAAGGAAAACATCATGTTCAATGCGGATATGGGATCTGACTCTTGGTTTTGTGGGATAAATTGTCAAGAGGTATGTTTATTTTAGTGCTTTGGAATTATGTATATTGCTGATTGATTATTGTTGAAGAATCTGGACTGTTTTTGAACAATTATTCATTAAGTTACCATGAGTATACTTGTGGTACATGTTGAATATACAGATATGCATTTACTTTTGTTCAAAGGTGAGGAAATGACAAAGAAATCTGGAGTTCTATTTGTTGAAGTACAAAAAATCATCTTTCTTTAGGCGTAATGATTTGATTCTCCCCTTATCAGGGTTGTGATTACTTTAGTATCACCAGCTTTATGTATGACTGGCAGGAAAGTGGTTGTCAGTGCTTGCAGAGAATCTTTTAACACAGGCATGACCATGTATCCTTTAGGTAAATGTACTGTTTAGCTGGCCTTATAACTGCATCATATTGCTTCTGTCCTTGTGTTGCGCTCTTCGAAATTGAAAATCTGGAGGAATGGTAGGGGCCCCTAAATATTTCAGTTGCCAACTACTAGACTTTTTCTAATCGACTAATACTTAGATGTCTTAGTAACTAGATTAATATGCAGAGTTGCCTGGATTGGTATGATTGTTTCAGTAAACATCCTTGTTTAATACTAGGAAATGTCAAGCAAATGCTACGTACTTGCCTGCTAAATTAGTTTCTTTTTCTTTTTATGGTAGGCTCTTGAGTTCTTTCTCTATTTCTTTTGTTGTTGTAACAGTTAAAAAAAGGAAAGACAAAAGCAAAGGTATTCTTTGTGGTGCATCAAATCATCAATCACTAATAGAATAACCCACACCAAATTAACTATAAATTAATTTGGAATTTGTTTGATATTTGCATTGACCTTAATTGGATATGACATTGAAAAATGAAGCGCCTAACTTTTACCTGGACTTATCTTGAGAACTAAATAAAGAATGTGCTTTGCTATGGTAATACTTTCAAAAATATGGTTGGGTTTAGAAATTCTCTCACGTTCAGCCATATTCACGTTTTGATCTAACTTAGGAATATTGGCAATTTAATAAGTACTAAGATTTCCAATAATGGAGTACTGGAGTGCTTTTTAAATTAGTATTTATAACATAATGAAAGCTAGTTTTGTTATACACCTAGTCCAGCATTTGACTGATTGTTTCTATTCAAATGAGCTAATGGCTAATCACAATTATATAAGATATTATAATGAAAAATAACTGGAAATAACAAATTAGAATATCATTGTATTGTGTGATAACTCATGCAACATTAGATCAAAACTATTCTTGTTCAAAATGATATGTAGGAGGAACTTCTCGATAAGCAAATCTACTATATTATGTCAATAAGGCTACCAGATTTTCCTAACAGGTAGGTAAAAGAGGGCAAAGGTGACATAAAAACAGAACTTGAAGTGAGCTATCAAGAGGATTTCATTTCAATTATTCCTCATGGGCTGACATGGAGGTCCTTATTAAGTCTGGTACCTATGGGCATTCTGGTTGATGATGCTCTCACCTCACCAGTACATGGATCTAGGGAGAGCATGGTTGAGTGCAATCTTAACCTCGCTGATGCAGAGTCTGTCTCCCTGGCTTGAACCCTTGGGCCGCATGGTACAACAATGACAAGTGTGTTACCATCATACCAAGTGAAGCTCCCTATTTGGTGCCTACAGATACTTTGAATTTCCTAAATCACGATCATCATAATTATTGAAAATGTTAAAATAAAATGAAAAGAATTACGTCCGAACTATATGACAGTTTTGACCCTTCGTCTTTCTAACAGTTATTCTTTTCTAAATAATCTTTCCCATTATATCTAGAGGAATCTCTTTAGCATAGAAAATAGGGAATTTTAAAAACCATATCTTATATTTTATCTATATTGTGATTTACATCTTGTCTTTGAGAATTTTTTAACCTAACCTCTCTTTTTTTCTATAATTTTTATTTGACACACTGACGTTGACCAAATTACTAAAATACTCCCCTGCCACCTCTTCTCCTCTTTATCCTTCCACCATCTTTCCCTAACCACCTCTTCTCACTATCGTCGTCGCCATCACCTTCCCTCGTCTTCCTCTTCCCTCATCTTCCTCCTTTTCCTCCTCTTCTCCTTCCCCCTCCTCTTCTACCTATCATTGCTTCGATCGAAGGTTCGCCGAAGAAGATGGAGCAAGCTGATCATCTCAACTAACTCTGATTTGGGAATCAAAACCTCCGGCTTGGACATGATGAGGTGGTGAGAATGGTGGGGAAGATGAGAGAGAAGAGGATGAAGAAGACAAGGGTAATTTAGGTATTTTATAAATTATTTAGTATATTATAATGGAATATTTTCTTGTTGGTATCGTTCAACTTAATCCAGCGTGCTAAATAAAAATTATAAGGGAAAATGAGGGTTCAGGTTATAAAATTCTCAAAGATGCGGTGTGAATCATAGATAGGTCAAATGTAATGTGTGCTTCTTAAAATTCCCTAGAAAATAATTGCTAGCAAAGATCTTTGAATAAGTGACTAATTCTACAAAACAATCATTACCTATCACTTGCCATAAATTGGTAACACATGATATCCTTTTGGATCTTGTTCTTAAGTTGGGCCTACCTTTTGGATTTTAAATATCATGGATTGAAGTATTAACCAATCCTAATCTCTATCGCTGAAATAGATTGGCCAATATGACCGATTCAGCCGACCCCCAACCGAAACATTCGAAAAGCAGGCTGATATGGTTGATACATATCATTTTCTCAAGCAACTGATCCTGATCTCGAAACTGATACTTAGAACCTTGCCAAATATCTATCGTTGCGTATATAGCAGGCCTACCTTGTGGGTTCTAAATATCTGTCCTTGTGTATTTATCATTCCTACATCAACTACTTAAATGGTTGGTAAAAGGCTAAAAGCTCAATACTCGCATGCTTCTATTGTACAATCATTGAGACATTGAGATAATAGCTAGAGAAAAGTTGTGTTTATGATCCCTTTATGTATCTGTACCATAATGTAGAACTGGAAACTTGAGTGTAAACTTTCCCTATATCTGTTGTTAGACATAGCCGATAGTCTTGTTAACCGAACTACTTCCATTGTTGAGGATGATTTCACAGAAAAGTCCATACTGAATGTAATCTTGGAGCTGCCCCTATTGTGTGTCTCGCATACAATCACCTATCTCTGCTCAATGGTCCACATCCTTCCCTGATAGATTACCTTTATCCCAACCTTTTCTTCTATGTATTAATGACCTGTGAGGAAGATAGAAAAGCAACCTTCCCTGCCTGACACCTTGCTATCCTTGTTTAGTTTGCATCTAATGATTAAGGAATAATATGATGTTATAATGATTTCTGCCACCTTTCCTCTTCTATTCTCTCTGCTTGATCATAATAACATTTTAGGGTAGTAAACTTGTTGGAGGAAGGTTCTGCTGCTTCTTTCCTTCCGTGCAGAATTGCTAGTTCCTCTTCTGCTTTTCTTTCCTTCACTTGTTTTCCTTCTGTCGCCTGTTGAAGGATACAAATAATAGACTAGTATGGACACCTGGACCGGAGCTGACAAGCTGACAAGATAGCTAATATAAATCTAGTAAAACTCGCATGGTTTGCCGGACCGACCAATCCATACTCTCTCTCTCTCTCTCACTCCTGTATGTAATTTTTTAATTTTATTTCTTTATTTCTCTCGCAGTTTTTTCATTTCTTTCACTCTCTATCTTTTTTTTTTTTAATCTTTTCTTCTTCTTCTTCTTCACCGCACCATAGTTTTTCTTTCTTTTGGTTGGTTTCTTCCACTCGCTCTTTTTAATATCTTCTTCTTTTTAGTTTTTACTGCACCATATTTTTTTCTTTCTTTATTTTTTTTTTGTTGTCATTTTCTTATTTTTTTAGAAATTCTTCTGTATCTTTAAATAATATTTAGAATTTATGTAATTAAAAAAGTCTGATTTGATTCAGGCGACTGATACGGTCGATCCAATCGATACGTATCGTTTTTTAGAAGACCAATCCCGATTCTAATTTTTCGAACCTTGAGTAGAAGGATCTTGATGTACAAATTATAGACTATATCATAAGGCTAGACTAGAGTAGGATTCACTCCTCCCTCTCCATTCATTTGAAATTTTCAGCACCACATCAACAAAGTGGTTACTTCTTATCCGCCTAATTATTATGATGTTCAATTAGTTAGGTAGTGGTTTCATATCTGACCTAAGTTAGCCTTACAGCTGCAATGCTGTCTTGGCGGAATCAAATGTTGTGAGATCATTGATCAATGGTTAATAATAAGCTTATCTCTGAATAAAAGCCCTATGGAAAAGTTTGGCGGCTTATTGAAGCACCCAAAACAATTTGAGGGCTTTCTGAGAACCCATATGGGCTGTGGAACTAATGTGTTCATGACTGGTACTTGTAGTTACCACTGTTTGTACTGGGAAACCCTCTGCAGTTTAATGGAGTAAAAAGATACTTATAGCCTTCTTATAGTTGGAGTCTTCGAGACAGTTCATTTTTCCAGCAACATGTGATTAGATAGAATGAAATTTAATTTTGAGAAAAACAAAAAAATTGAACTAGCATATGTTTAACACCACCCCTCTAGAATTTGATGCTAAATTTGTATCCCAGTAGAATCATTCAAGATAGGGACTTGCATGAATGCTATAAAAAGTTAGTTGGCACTTGGCTATCTATGTAGTTGTTGCAGTTTAGGCTAACCGCTAAATTTTCCAGGAGCAATGTTCTTGAAATTTCTTTAGTCATGGTTCATATTTATATGACAGATAATTGAGTGTTTCGAATGTAAGAAAGATATTTGTCCATTTTATAATGCTATTGCAAACTTTCCATAATAAGGTACAAGAGTTGTTCTTATTTTTTAACCTTTGCAATTCTGTGTATTTTAAAATGACAAATCTTACCTTCCATTCTGAGCATACCTTCCAATTCCAGGTAGGCTAGATGCATAAAATTCCAGGTATTTGAATGTTGGGTATCTCTATCTTGCTCTAGTTTGTCCAGAATAGATCACATAAAAATTGTGAACTGAGAGAGGCAAAAGTAATAGGAGGTGCTTGTTCCTATCTTCCAAGGATTGTGGGAAGTGAGGAAGGTGTGTCATGTGGCTGTAAAGATAGATCCCTTGATACTCCCTCTGGCGAATAAAAAAATATTATAAAATATGACTTAGTAAATGTAAGGATAATGATATGAATTATGAATGATTTAATAATAGAGATTCCTTGCCTATATATATATGTTCATTTGTATGGTATAAAATCCAAAGATTTATGTTTGGTTAGATTCATTTGTGAAAGAGTAAAATGAATGAGAAAGATAATGAATTTTGTTTGAACCATTGATGAAAAAAATAGGATAAAGACTTAGCTTAGTAAGCAAAATGGGCTTTTTTTGGGGGATAGAGGGACTTGAACCCTCACGATTTCTAAAGTTGACGGATTTTCCTCTGAATGGCCAGACACCAGCAGTGCGTTGTACAAGTATTCTTTTGTTTCCCTGGTCAACTATACTGCTTGAACTATCACTGATAATGTTGCAATTTTCACTTTCTGTCTTCTTTAACCATTCCTTGAAATTACCACCAACTGCTTTTTTGCAACACTTGCATAATAAAGAGATTGGAGGTTCTTGAAAGTTTCCAGCATGATTCCTGAGAACCATCGTATAACTTCTTTCTAATCAGGCTGATGCGTTCCAGATGTCACTTATTAGTTCAGAACTGTCATCTTTGTTTTTCTGGTGCTAGCAGATTTACGTTGGCCTGCGTTCTCGGGTTGGAGTGGTTAACAGTCTCGATGATGGGTTTGCATGGACTATTCTCAGATGCAATCATGATGAGCAAAAAGTTTATTCTGCACAAAAAATTGCGCTGATGGCAGAATGCAACACAAAATTAGCAATAGCCCTGACTATTATGGAGGAATGCTTTCTTCCAATGGTTGATCCGAGAACGGGCATAGACATGATACCCCATGTCTTATACAATTTAGGGTAAGGTTTTACTGATTATCTTTACTGATTTTCCACTTCTATGATCTTACAGCTCATCAAAATGCTTTATCTGATTGTCTAATGCAATCAATTTCATAGAAGCTCCTTCATGCCTTGCATGTTGCCATGCTCTACAAATTTTTGACTATTCATCTGTTTTGCTTTCTCTTTTTGTAACTTGGAAGGAGGTTCATGTCTCGTTCTTTAACTGGTTTAGTGCTTATGATATTGCAACTCTGTAACTAAGCCTAATTATACTTGATGGCTAACACCCAAAGTCTTCTGAATTTAGTCGGTTCCCTTTCCCTATGAGCATATATGTTCACTCTGATAAATTTCTGATGTAAGTTACCAGCTAGTCATTTTATAGCCAGGTGTTGGGTTGTTAGCAAATTTAGAAATGCATGGTAATTTTTAGAAAGGATCACTCATATACCTTGAGACATGGATTAGATGTCCAGATTAAAGAAAGTCCTATTTGCATGTCTGTATACATCAGCCAATGAGATAACCTCCAATGTTTAAACATTATGAGAGAATCAGAGACAATCCCCAGTTTTAAAATATTATAAAAAAATTATTATGATGAATTGATGGACTGATGTAAACCTGATGAAAAACATGAAAGAGATGCAGACTATATTATATTGAAGCAGGCTATAGTAGGACATATTGGGTTGACAGAGAAGTCAGGGGGGAGAATGGAAAGAAAGATGTAGAGAAGCCAAATAATCTTAACAAATTCATTATAAATTGGATTTAGATCTTCTCTTTTTTTTTTCTCTCTAATAGAGAGCCGGCTAATGTAGGACATATTTGATTGAAAGAGAAGTCAGGAGGAAGAATGGAATGAAGAGATGTAGAAAGCCAAATAATCTTATTCATTATAATTTATAAACTCTAATATGCGGCTTTTGGATTCAGATCGTCTAACCTTTTCTCTCTAACTAGAAACTATCAAAGACTTTGAGTGTTGAATTATGCTTTAAGGCGTTGTTTGCTTTGAGTTCAAGGACCCATAACCTGGTTCAGTAACCTAATATGTTATTATTATTTTTATATCTAACCAAGTTCACTCTCCAAAAAATCAAGACTAAAAAGTGAGACCAACTAATAAAGTTTAGGACTTAGCCTCAAATCAAAAAATGCCTAAGATTCTATAGTTGATATTGACAGACTAAGAACTAGGCATATCATCCCTGATTTGACGTGGGTGTCGCTGAAATTTTTTAAATTTGCATTGGCCAGAATAGCGCAGTTGAGTCAGAAGCTCATGTGTATACATGCCTTGTTTTGTGGGTTGGCACTGATTGTGGAAAACTGTACAAATAATTCTAGCGAGTGCCCATCTAATTGTATGCCTCACCTTTTTCCAATCAAGTCCATCTTTAATCCTTGAGATGCTGCGTGACAATGTTTGCAAACTGCGAAATATTATTTTAATTTTTACCAATAAGAATTGCTAAATGAGTGAGGTACCTACTGCAGTTCCTTTTACTACATTAAATCATTTCTGTATTGTGCATTTGATCTGGGTCATAGGCGGTCACCGTTCGACCTGTTTACTTTCTATTATCTTTAGAGTATTGAATGCGTTGGTAGATTTAGGAGGTAAAGAAATGAAAATCTTGGACAATATGTGTGCTCCCTGAAAACTTTTGTGAGAATTTCGCTGCCCTGAGGTTCAATATGCAAAACAGTAAATTTTTCCGAAGGGAAAACTGCATATTACCAGCTATCTCAGTTTGTTTCTTAATATAGCATAAATTATGTTACATCTATTTAAAGGAGTAACACTGCATATTTGTTTTCTCTCAAGTGAAAAGTAGAAACCATTCTAAAGCTAGCTCAACTTGGTGCTAATATAACTTTTTAATTATTTCTCCTCCTTGGATTGTTGTTAGGGAATACAATTGGCTTCACTGTTTGCTAATATTTTTTTCTCGATCAATTTTATCTGTGTGCCATTATTTCAACTCACAATTAATAGTCCACAAGAATATTGTGCCGATGGCATGAGGCATGCCGATTTTGACTCGGAACAGTATGTATAGCTATAGACCTGTAGTGCCATTGGCACACTAGACAGTCTTAACATGTCAGAAAATAATCTTTGAATGTTTGTATGACCATAAAATATGTTCTAGGGACCAAATTAAAGTCTTTCAACATTAGATATTAGTGTAACATATGAAATTAGCTTATTTCTCATGATTTTTCCAAAATTTCTAAGTTGGAGCAAATAACTTGGGGGAAATTTCCTTTGATTTCTAAAGTTTGAAGTATAATTTAAGGATGATTACATTAAAACTCTCTGAACTATTATCAATTTCCATATGCCCTTCTATCTTTTTTTTTGTGTGTGTGTGTACACGTTGACCTTTTACCTAAACTGTGGAAAATCTCTCACCCTTCGGATGGTATCAATGGTAAACATCAAATGATCATTTTATCTTCAATTTTTCTCTCTTTCTTTCTTCTAAAATAAGAGTAAAATAGTTCTTAGAGGACCTAACATTGATCATATGACACTCACAAATCATTTTTAACAGAAAAATCTAATGGATAACTAACAGAAGAAACATTTTAGAGGTTTTTCATATACAAGGGGTTAATATATTAATAAAAAATAAATGATGGAATCTATGTGGAAATGAGCAAAAGGTGAGGGGTTCTAGTTGTAGCATCAAAATGGACAAAAATGACCTCAAATTAGGTTTGTTTAAAGTAAGATACGTCCAATTTCTAATAGCACACATCGGTATAGGTGACCATGATGGAATATCGATATAATCTCCTATATCAGTGCCAATAATTCACGACGATATATATCGACTTGTGCCGACCGGCACGACAATCCATTTAGTTGCTCGAGTATTACTTGTCAATTTTTTTTGTTCTCTCCACGTGTTCATATTTATTGTTGTAGTTGATTCTTTATGTGTGCCTATTGCCACAATAATTGGTGTTTTTCCATTGCTGTATCATCATTAACTTAGATATCTTTCACATCAGGTCTGATTTTGCTCGTTTAAATTATCAAGGATTTTACACTGTAGTCTTGGAGAAGGATGATGAAGTTATATCAGTGGCATCCATCAGGTAAATGCTTTGGTACTCTAGGTTAAGTACTTTGCTGGGAAAACTAATTCACCAAGTGATGGTTCTCACTAAAAGTAGATTACAGATATCTATATTATCTGAAATGCAAAACCATACATTACCAAGCTATCTAGATGTTGCTCTTTGATGCCATGGGTAAGCAATTTGGTATTTGACTTCATGCCTATCTTTCGAGTGTTATCTGGTGTGGGAAGAGGACTTGTCAATGTTTGAATCATCCCATATTTATTCTTTGGCTGGGATATAGGAATTCTTATGTAGGTTTAAGAATGTGGTGTGTTTTATTTTACTGAAGGGAGGATGTGATTGTTTGATTTAATTAAACTCATCTATTATGGTAATTTCTGATGATCAGATTTATAACTATAGAATGCCTACAGATGTATGAAAGCTACTAGTGTCATAAGAAATTAAGAATATATGTTATCTGAAAATATATCGTAACTGAAAAATATCCAAATACTTCGTTTATATTACATTATGGAGTTCTGGTATAATTGCATCGATGGCAAGTAGCTACTTCATGATTAGCAGTTTGCTAGGTGGTCATGCATGTGTCTTTTAATGCTAAGCTTTTTGTTGTTTTATGGTTGTGTTACTTGCAAAAGGGTGTCGTTTATTGTGGAGGTAAGATTTGCCACCTTATGCCCAAGTGGCCATGAGCATTGGAAACAACCTCCTCAGTAATGAAGAACAACAGAGTGCATCATTGCCTGCCAAGAACCTGTGAGGTGGAAGACTTATCCCATGGGTCATTTGCTTGCAAGACTTTTCTCCTATATAATATGCATATAATCTGCATGAACTTGTAATTTGCAATATTGGGAAATCTACAATGTAGGTTTCACCTTAAATATGCCTCTTCATTACAATTATTATGTGCTTATCAAGTTATCGTCTTCTTCCTTGCAGGGTGCATGGAACAACAGTTGCTGAAATGCCTCTCATTGCAACTTGTAGTGAGCATCGCCGCCAAGGAATGTGTAGACGGTTGATGGATGCCATAGAAAAGGTAGCTTTCTGCTTTCACAGTAGTCCTGTCATCACAATAGAAAGAAGATAGTGGACACTGTCTTACTGAAATCTTTTCTTTGGTCCTTGATTTGTTTTTAATATTGTGCAAAATGTCTTTAATAAGTTAGCACCTATTAATGATGGTAATGTAGCTACTACTCCTTAAAGATTTAATTTGCTTCTTTAGACCTCTTTGGTTCCAGAATAAGGAATTCACAATTGGTGGATTGAGGGGAAAGTTATTTGTGCAATCCTTGTATGTGTTCATGTTTTGGTGTATGGTTGGAAAAAACAAGGATGAAAGAACAATGATTACCTTGGATAATAAAGTGGTTTTGGTTGTAGAAGATTGGATAGGGATAAGGGTAGTTGTTTCCCTTTGTCACATACCAAATTTTTTCTATGCGACTTATTTGCTATATTTTTTTTCAAGTGATTATAATGTTATAAACGGTAACTTTTAAATTGAGATATGTAGAAATGGTATTTTAGATAAAATATTTAATAATATTTAACTTTTACTTCAATATTGAGAAATTAATATTGGCAGAAAGCAAGGTTCCAACTTCCAAGTAATCGGGTTCGGCCAATTGAAAAAATAATACGTATTGGCCATACCGCAATATCGGTTATTCGTATTATACTGTTTTTAAATTACATGAAATTTAAAAATTATTTTTAAATACATAAGAAATCCTAAATAAATAAAATATATAAAATATAAATTACTGCCATATAAAATTTAAAACTAAAAATATATACTACATCCTCGATCTTTATTTCTCTTCCTCTTTCTCACACAAATGAAATATCTCATTTTTTCTCTCTTCCCACTAGCTCTCTCTCTACCCAATTCACTCTCCCTCCCATTCCTTATCATCTCTTACTTTAAAAAGTTCTTTAACTCCCTCCCCCTCTCTCTCTCTCTCTCTCTCTCTCTGTGTGTGTGTGTGTGTGTGTCTCTGTGCCCCCTTGTCACTCCTTCGCACTCTCCCACTCTCTCCCTCTTTCTTCCTTGTACTCTCCCATTCTTTTTATTTTCTCTATTGCTACAAGAGAGAGAGAGAGAGAGAGAGAGAGAGAGAGAGAGAGATGTTGTTGGATTCATTCGAGGAGCTCGTCGCCTACGTCGAGGGGGATGAAAGAAGGTATCTGGTTGCCTATGACTCATTTCAATTACCCACATTGGGTGGTCTCTACCGATTCAACCGAAATGAGTCCGATACAGGACGATATTAGCCGATCTAGTTGATCTGACCTCGAAACCAACCAATAGACTAGGATCGGGTGGTATCGAGATCGACCGATACTAACATCCTTGGTAGAAATATATATATAATTTTTTTAGAGTATAAAATACTAAAATTGTTATTATCTAACACCTTAAGTTTTTAGAGCAGTTGGTGAGTTGTGATATTAGAGCCAGCTGGTGAGATAATAAGGTACCAAAGCCAAATGTTTTGGATGTCAATTTCAGAACTTTAGATCTCGTTAGCTTGCTTTTATTCTCTATTTTCTAATATCTATTCTTTGTGCTGGGCTATATATCTTTGATATCTATCATCTATCTATGTGGAGTATTAGGGGTTGTGAACATAAGGAGGCGAGGTATTTAGGTCAACTAGTCATTTAAAATAGTATCAAAGTAGGAGGTCTTGAGTTTGAATCTCGCTAGGACTACTCAAGTCTTGAAGTGACAGCACGGATGGCCGTGCCGACGGCGTACCGGCAGTGGCACGACGGGTGCTACACCATCCCTCCTAATAGCTTCGCCGCTCACCATTGACCTCGTCGTCGAGCTACCCATTGCCAATTGCCGCTCGCCGTCGCTTCGTCGGATGCCCTAGCCTGAGAGAGAAAGATCAAGAGAGAGGGGGCAACTTAATTTTAACCCCCCATTTCTCTTTTTTCTCTCTCTCGATCTCTTCTCTCTCGGGCTAGGGCATCCGACGAAGCGACAATGGGCTGCGAGCGGCAATCGGCGAGCGATGGCGACAGCGACTGCAAAGGCAAAGATGAGTATCCCTTTCCTTTTTCTCTTCTTTTCTTACGGTACGGTCGGCAAGTGCCGCGGCACGGTTTGTGCCTGTGGCACAGCCATCATTGAGTGACAGAGGGTGTTAGAACATTAAAGATTAAAATCACTGTTCTCTAATGACTTAAGCTTTTAGAGTAGTTAGTGAATTAGTATTTATTTTTCATGAAAAATATACTAATGTTGTTACAACCCATATCTAGGGAGGGAGGTAAGGTCTCAAGTAGAGATCTAGGACACGAGGCTTACAATCTATCACAAAAACTAAATGTTAAAAAATTCTAATAACATTAGAGAATTATTGAATAAGAAGCTAAGAACAATCGAATAATGGTTCGAAGGATCAACCGATCCCATTCCAAACCCGATCCTAGTCATTGTTAGATATCGAGTGGGGTTGGCCAAACTCGATCCGAATTCCTCCTTGCATTCTCTCTTTTTCCTTCTTTCATTATTATTACCCTCTTTCACTATTTCTCTCTCTCTCTATGATAGTTATTGCTTCTTCGACATAGAAATCTAGTTCTGACAAACTTTAGTTAGTGAATTAGTATTTATTTTTCATGAAAAATATACTAATGTTGTTACAACCCATATCTAGGGAGGGAGGTAAGGTCTCAAGTAGAGATCTAGGACGCGAGGCTTACAATCTATCACAAAAACTAAATGTTAAAAAATTCTAATAACATTAGAGAATTATTGAATAAGAAGCTAAGAACAATCGAATAATGGTTCGAAGGATCAACCAATCCCATTCCAAACCCGATCCTAGTCATTGTTAGATATCGAGTGGGGTTGGCCAAACTCGATCCGAATTCCTCCTTGCATTCTCTCTTTTTCCTTCTTTCATTATTACCCTCTTTCACTATTTCTCTCTCTCTCTCTATGATAGTTATTGCTTCTTCGACGTAGAAATCTAGTTCTGACAAACTTTATTTCTTTCTCTTTCTTCTCATCTTTTTTTTCACTGCAGTTTTTTTTTTCTTCTCTCTCCTTCACTTTGGCAGAATTTTTTTCTCTCATTCATTTCTTCCATTCTCACTCTCCTTCGTTGTAGTAGTTTTGAGTAAGTATTTTTTTTTTAGTTTTCAGGCTTAATATGTGAGTAATTATTGTTGTCTTATTTTTACCTTTTTTTTTTTAATTAAAAAAATTCTACATTTTTAAATAATATTTAGAATTTTATGTAATTAAACAATAATCCGATCTAGTGGCCGATATGTATTGGTCTTTTAGGAGGTCAATCCCGATCCCGATTTTTCAAACTTTGAATCACATAATTAATTTAAATAGCATCAAATTATTACAGATCCTCCAAACAAGAAAGCAAGTAATAATCCATTGTTTGTAACAACTAATATGTAAATTCTATCAAATGAAACATTTAAACTAGTCTCTTCACTCCTGATTTTGCAATCTTCATGTTATTTAGGTTCCTTGATGTCATGTCAGGCTTCTCATTTACCATATCATGATAAGCTAAAGACTCAATTTAACTATCCTCCTATACATGATGTTAAAAGCGAGTATTGGTTTTAATGCTCTACATGCATTTGAAATAATAGACTTATCTTTTTGGCTTTATCGCTGGGCACCCTAGCAATATATCTGTGGTAGCCCCATGTGCACTTGAGGTTACTACCCTTACTCATGCTAGCACTAGGTCAAGCCTGAGTCCCTTTTGGACTCCAACTCGCCTATAATAGCCTAGCCATTGACTACTACCAGCAACAACTTTTCTTACTTCCCTTGGCACTAAAAAGAAAAATTAAGATAAAAATACAATTACACTTCTATTATCATGCAAACATGGCAAATTATTGGTCCTACCTATTAGGCATTTTTTTTAATGCATCCCTATGATATCTTATCAATACATTCTTACATAGAAATATCACAGAAAAGTATTTAGCTTAACTACCAGATTACATGTAAATTCACTTTCTGTTGTGTTCAGTTAGCTTTTTGTGCTGAACAAAATGGTCGATACATTAAACCTTTCCTTTTATAACCAATTCAGTTTTTCCAAGAAATAATCCGTTGCCATTTGACATATGGCCTCATTAGTCCAATCTCTAACTTCTCTATTACACTTTCTATCTCCATCTCAAGGAGAACCAGAGGATTCTTAGAGCTAAGATTTTTAAACCTGTTTGTTCAAATATAACAAGAGTATACAACTGCAGATACATTGTGTAACAATTAATCTGACAGAATTAGTTTCTAAGCCCTGCATTATTTTATTCATTTTCTACTCGAAATGTGAGTTCATTGAGCTAATTAAGTGATCATGCCAGGTAACTAAAATCTGAAGCATATTCCAAATATTAAATAGACAAAAATTGATTATATATATATATATATAATCTCTCCATAACAAGCTAGTGGATGAAGCAAAACTCCATACACTAGGAAGTTGGAACATAACATCAACTTATTTATTTTCATCTCAGCGGCTAGGGTTTCAGTGTGCTTGCATGCAAGAGAGAATAAAACTTGGGGGTGAGAAAGAGTCCTTACCGAATACAATAAGGTTTCGGTGAGTACAGATGGATGAGAGGAGAGTTTTGTGAGGGAGAGAAAAATGGAGGAAATCCTAATTGAATAGGAAATATTGTTTTTCCGATTTGGTGGCTTGCCTAAAAAAGTGAGACCTGCAAAAACTGGAGAACTTTCCAAGAACATTGATAAGCATAACAAACTTCTCAAAACTATTCCTCAAAATAGATTCTAATTGTAGTGCACACAATTGCATACACATATTTCAACAGTATTTAGTCTGAACTTCTGGCTTTTGCGATCTATAAATATTAGCATAAAAGATGGCAATTAACATAGGTAAATGGGTTACACCAATAAATGATTAGCCTTTGATCTAGCATGTGTCTCAAAGGATTTAAGAACATAATTTGTCACTTGCTACTCTTAATGGTGAAATTAAGCACATCTAGAATCGAAAACGCATTGCAAGATAAAAGCCACAAAACTTTTAGTCAAACATATTTCAAATTTCTTAAAAAAAATACATATTTCAAATTATGTAAGCCTTAGATACAAGTTGGCCATTATTTAGTCATCACAAGTCAACTATTGATAAAGTATCTGCATAAGTTCTTACCCTACAATGGATTAGCTACAAGTTGGTTACCACCATGGATTGAAAAATTGGCTGATCCTGATCGGGATCTGGATCAGGATCGGTCTGTTCAGGTCAACTGGGTCATATCCATAGTGGATCTGACTGGTTCTTCCACTCTCTCTTTTCTTCACTACGTCAATTCTTTTTTCTTTTTCTTTTCTTTTCGGTTCTTCCACTCGCTCTCTCCTTTGTCTTCACTGTGGCAAATTTTTTTCCTTTTCGGTTCTACTTCTCCCTCTCTTCTTCTTCTTCATTGTGATGGAATTTTTTTAAGTTCTTCCATTCTCTCTCTTAGCCTCTTTCTCTCTCTCTTCTTCTTTACTGTAGTAAAATATTCATTTTTCTTCTTCTTCATTTATGGTGATTATAATGACAATGACCATAGGAATTTATGAGGCTGGTTAGGTATTTATTAAAGTTTTGTGTAAGTATCTTTTTAAGTTTTTAGGCTTCATATATAAGTAATTATTATTTTCTCATTTTTAATCATTTTTCCTAAATTTTAAGAAAATTTAATGTATTTGTTAAATAATATTTTTAAAATTTTACATAATTAAAAAATATTTCGATCTATTTTGCATGGCCGATACGGACGACCGACATGTATCGGTCTTTTGTGTTGCTGATCACAATCTTGATCTCGAGTTTCTAAACCTGAGTTACGACAAATGAGGAAAAAATTGATTAGTTTACATATTTTTTTAATTAAATACACTACTAGGAATTTGGGATAGTATTAGCTATTGCATGAGTGCGTCACAAATGTATAACTATTGTTCTTGTAGAGGGTATTTTTTAGTATTTTAGAAGTAGAAGGGCACCTCAACAAGATGGCATAGATAAACGAAATTCTATTGCCTATTTGAGGTTGAAGTTGTGATATTATTTTTCTTTTGCCCACTTGACCATTGGGCCTCTCTCGCTTCCTAGCTTTTGAAGCATCACAGTGATGTTTGGCACTAGACGAATTTTCCATCTCCACAGTAAAACACCATTATCTCCTACCACAGAATAGACGCAATGCCCATATGGAACTTTTCCTCACTCCCTAGAATCCAAGCAAGATTTCATCCAAACAAGTTTACCCACTTTCAGAGAGAATTATCTATGCTATGTTTGGCTGAGTTTCATGTACAAGGTGGGGCTTATCGATTGTTCTACCAAACTGGTCCTTGCTTTATTAGAATTTGTAATTTTATTCTGCATTCTGCTTCTTAGAAAGTAGTTCATGAAATCTCTTTGTAAACTTGGGAAGAATTATGCACAGAATAATAGAATATTATAACTGGGGAAATAACAATTGAAAATATCTAAGCACAATACAAAGTATTCCTTGTATGAATGTGCAGTATTTACTTTCATGTGTGATATATGTGATTCTGTCTAACATTTAGCAATATATAGTAACAGCCAATTCTCTTTTATGTTTTATATGTGAACTTACCTATGCGCATGATCCTTTTTTGTTTTATTTTAAGTAGATGCTGATATTGTTCAAAGTCAAGATGCTTGTTCTGTCGGCAATTCCACAAGTGGTTGATACATGGACAGCGGGGTTTGGGTTTAAGCATATTGAGGATGACGAGAAGAAGCAACTAAATCACATCAACTTGATGTTGTTCCCTGGAACATCAATGCTGACAAAGATCTTGGATCAACCTATAGCTGGGAAATCAGGTAACATTATCTAACACTCGAGTTCCCTTCTGCATTTTCCATTTTAGCTTGGTGAGTTTTTGCTTAAATTAGGTTCTGGTATCATGTCATTTATCTTTATTTCGAGAAACCTTTTTGGATAATGCAGGAGGAAAAACTGATCTGTATACTAGAGAAGATCATTTTCAAGATTCTGGGAAGCCTGCTCAAATCAGAAAAATTGAAATTGAGGGGCTGCCTGCTAAGGGTGCCATTGACAAAGATAAGCACCAACATTATGAAGGAAGTGACCTAAAATATAAAAGCTATTCTGATGCGTCAGAACTACAAAAGGATAAGTGCTTACCAAATGGTGAAGAGGGCCAACATTGGACAGCCATCAACTCAAATATCGCAAAGTTGGAAGAGTTTGATGCAAACAAGGATCTGGTAGATGACTCCTCAGGCACCTCCAAAAAAGAATTATGTGGTCCTGAAAGATGCAAGCGTGCTGCCAAGGTTTGCACCATTGGCAATGTTGGAGCATAAAAGTTTCTTTATAACATTCAAATCCTAAGAAAAAGCAACAATGCTTTGCCTGCAAGATTTGGTCAGCTCTGACTAATTTCATACCAGGGTATCATTTATTTGATACATTGAAATGACTTACAAAAGAATGGACCTTTTAGTACTATGTGAATGCACAATGTGTAAGTGGCAGATAAGCTGATATACCATATCAGAAGAGAACTTTTCTTGGAATAATGAGATTGCCTCCAATCACTGACAAACCATTCAAGAAGCTAAAAGGGTGAGCCATTCACCTAACAAAATGGAAATCTTTTAATAATTCCTCTATTCTCTCTCTTGAATAAATAGCAGGATTTTGTTTTGGGAATACATGAATATGAGGATGAGTCACCCTAACATTCAAGCAGCAGCTTGAAACAATTCTCTAACGGAAACTTTAACTGGAGGCACTGGGTGAAAATTGTATATGCAAGTTTAAAAGCCCTATGAGTTGACTCTAGTCATGGTTATTGACTTTTCAGCCAGCAGCAGGCAGATGAGAGTTCAGCAGCATTTGAACTCTATTATGGAAATGAGAAGGAAATGTGCTTTCCTGAAAAGCATCTTCCTGGTGATTCTTTGGTTCTTATGGCAATTTTACTTCAATATTGTGGACTGGATTCTTACTTTAACTGGACCAGGCGAGTTTCTGGGTTTTACTAAGAGCCAGAATAAGAAAGCTAGTACCAATCAGATTTATTTTGGCAGTTCAGTATTCTCTTGGTTCTACTAACTATGATTACATGGTTTCTGGTGATTCTTACTCATAGTGTGATGTGTAAAGGGCCAAATGCTAATTAAAGATTTAGATCAGTTCCACGTCCTTATATCGTTGAAGTTGCATTAAATGCTCAGATACTGGCATTCTATGACATTTAAAGAGGTCCAGAGTATGGGGGATTTCATTTTTGAGATAGCACCAAGCATAGTAAGAGAGCATATTTAGAGAGGCCAGGTTATGGGGAATTTCTGTTCAAGAAAGGGCCATACGACAGGGTAAAAGGAAGGAAGGCCTTTTGACACAGTTTGCCTCACTGCTGCACTGTATGGGGATTAATTAACTCAAAAGGCTATTTGAGGAAAGGAGTGAGGAGTGTCTAACAATTTTGTAAGATTTAGATGTAATTCTTATCTGGCTGACAGAAAAGCTGCCAGATTAAGCAGGTGGTCTTTATGCTGTATAGGTTGACTAAAATGGGTTACTTGGATGGCCAAGAGAAATAGCATGTTATAGCATATCATCATGCTCTTCTAACCCACGCTACTTGAAATAATGATGCCAGCTATCTGTAGTTTATCTGTTAAAGAGATAATCGGTAAGAATTAAATTATTTATGCTTTCTGTCTTCTTTCTTCTCATGTGTTTACATTTATGTATATATATACTTGAAATAATGATGCCAGCTATCTGTAGCTTATCTGTTAAAGAGGTAACTGGTAAGAATTAAATTATTTATGCCTTCTATCTTCTTTCTTCTCATGTGTTAACATATATTTACGTATATGTTTCTGTACCTACATATATATGATATGTCTATATGCTAATGCATAGTTGCATACATATATTTACATGTATATATGTTAATATATACATACATATGTATTGGTATAACCTATAAATAGTGTTATATATATACATACACACACTATCTTTATGTATAAATATACACTTACTTTTGTATATTAACATCTATAAGCAATTCTATTTGCTTACTTTAAAAGAATTTGTGGCTTCCCATGTCTGGATATTCTAATTGATGAAGAACGTATCAGTTAATGTAAGAAACATAAAGGTTAAAGAAATTTCCAATTTTATTTAGGCTTCATTGTGACAAAGAAGTGCAGTTTTGTAGTTTCAGCCTTTCAGGCTTTCAGCAGTTTCGGCAATGTTTACCCAAATTGTGGTGTTTCAACTAGACAGTTTCAAAGAATTTTGAAAAATGTTGTGATCTCCGGAAAAATATTAAAGAACTGGTACTTATACTTTGCATCATATGGAGAATATTTTTTTGTGGACCATATTCTTATAGTATAGTAGTCTGAAATATTTTATTGTATTAAATCACTGAGTAAAAGTGCATAAATAATTAGCACCTGGAAAAAGAGTAGAAAACATAAATCATGTTAAAAGTTAAAAGTAGACCTGAAGCTCTGAATGATACAATATTTAGTGAGACTGCTGTTCACTTAAATCCTTAGCGTTGTAGAACTGGTCATAAGGAGGTAGATGCTCATGATTGATGATTTTACTTTGTTGATGGAGTTGGGGGTCATCATTTCTTCAGTTGATGGTATCTATTGGTAAATCTGTTTGCATCTGATTTTTTTTTGTTTGGCACTACTTTAAAAAATTGTAAGAATTTATATAATTACTTTGTAGCTGCATCTAAAAGGAAGGAGAATATACGATCTTCATTATTTCTTTCCTAATGTTCTATTGAAGTTCATGAACTTTAAGCAAGGTCTATAAGTTTTTCTGTGCAACCTAATGAATTCATGTTATCCATCTCAAAGAAACAAATATTTCCTGCTTTCTGAATTCTCAAGCGTAAATTAAAATATAAAAAAATAATCTAAAATAATGCTTTTAAGCTTGAATATACGGTTTGGCTGAGTTCACTGAATCTGATTAAAACTGAGTTGAGACTGCCAGTGTCTCAAGCAGTTTCTGATTCCTCCCGGTTTAATCAATTTGGTATTAAAATTCAAACTTGGGTTCTAAAGAATGTAGTTTGTTGTTAATACCTCCACAGGATCCTTTTATTTTCGCTATGAGCATTGAGCCATAAGTGTGTAGTTCTAAAATCCAGCTAGGATTGGTTTAAGCTGTTTTCTGATATGTCTTGTCATGTATACCGATATCTTGTCATCATCTGTCTCAGATTCAATGTACTACATTTATTTGACTGCGGGCAGATTTTCGTTGCTTTCCTTAACTACATTAAATGAACTAAATTTTATTATAAAGGTGAATGGAACATCTGATTTCAGAAAATCAAGCAAAACTCTTTGACATCAGCTTAAATCAGATTGACATTTACTTTTTCCTAAACCTATCTTATTGTACGGCACTATGGTGAATGACTCCAATCCTTTGATAGTTACCTGCAAAGGGTAGAGGGCCTTGGCTTTCTTCTTAATGGTTTTCATGATGGAATAACCTGTTATATCTTCGCATGGGATTTGGTGATTTCATTATCTTTGGTTTTCTGTTAATCATCATCTGCCAGATAACAGCGTATCATGAATTGCTACTTTGTTATCTTTGGTTCTAGTTTATTCATTATTGGCTATGAAAGCATTTCTTGTTATAAACAATGCTGAGGCTGTGATTGGAAACAGAATTGCTGGAGATGTTTTTGACCGAGAACAACTTGGCACAAATAGAGGGACAAGGTTAATACTTAAAATAGTTCCACCAAAAGGTGGAACTATTTTGCTGAACAAAGAGGCAAAAGGTTTAGATTTAACTCTTTTTTAAGTAGCGATTTTTCTCATAATTATATGCTATTCCCCCAAAAGGCAAACCTCTTTAGTAACTACTATGGGGAATAACTGGGGATACAGTTACTTTATCCCCTTTTTAAAAATATTATGCATTATTGCAAGCACTTCTAGCAAATGCTCCATGAACTTTTTTGAACTAGAGTTTTTCATTGGGATTCAAGAGATTTTTGGCAATTTAGAGAAGTAGGTATTGGATAATTAACTGGACTTGTCAATGTTGGACATACAAAGTTTAAGTTTGACGTATCAAGGATATAAGATGAAAGCTTCCAATAGAACGTTATTCTAGATGAATGTAAACTTCTATATTCTCTGATATGGATTTTGTATATCAGCTCCTGCATGGATTTTGTTATTCATCATCTTTTATGACAAAGTTTGTATTTTCCAACTAACATAATTTCATGAAGGATAATTTTCCTGGTCAATGCATAAAAATAATTTGTGGATCATATGTGGATCACACTTCCATTATGATCTTTATCATGTCACTGAATGCATATACTTAACCTTAAAGTGATATGAAACACTGAGGAAATTGTCAATATCTTATTGATATCTTTTGCTTAAGAAGATCAAACTCTTGTAGTTGACTTTCCACCCAAAATGATGTCTGATGTACCATCCACCATCCAGTTGTCTTATTTATTTATCTATTTATTACTTTTACACATTAAGTAGGCCTTTGATTACAGTAATGTTTATGTCTGTATGGACATATAAAAAAATTATTAGCTTGTAGATATATGGAATGACTTTCTTTTTCTTAGCTTCGTCACAAGAATTAAAATTTTGTCACCGAGTACTCAATTCTTTTGAAGCTATGCTTTCGGATTCTCTTGGAGCTTGACAATCTAGCTGCTATATAGTCCGCTTGCTTGTATCTTCCAGCCAAACTAATACAGTAATATGCTTGTTTCTTGTATTAAATGATGGAAGCTAGATTTGTGTTTTCCAGAATTATCATTGAAAGTGTGCGTCATTACATAGACATTTCCAAATTATATCACTATGTTTCCGATAAGTATTATGACGAGTCTATGATTGCAATTTTTCTATTCCTGCATCCATGATCCGGAGCTATAAAACTTGCCTGGTGAAATTTTATCCAGGGCTTTCGTTCAAGATTAATATTTGAGATAATATTTTGCTCTTCATATAGTCTACTGCTTGCGTTCCTGTTTGAGTTTTTAACTTTCCATTGTAATTTACTCATGTTACTTAGACAATTATCTAATGGTTCAAATGTTTGACTTGCTTTCTGGTTTTCTTGTCTTCCTTTTTTATCCACTTTCTATGTCAATCTATCATCCAGTAAGAATTTTCCACTTGTTGTAAGTTGAAGAGGCATGAAAACTCCATTTTTAAAAAGGTATCTCATTATTGCTTGTTTATTCCAATCTCATGTCTATATTTTTCCTTCAGAACCTTGCTATCTCTTTTTAGCTGACTTCCGTCTGCGCTAGTTTGTTGGGTTCCTTGGCAAAAGTTCCATGGATTACTTCTTTGTATGTGGTCCTTTTGTTTCATGATAGTTTCTGCTGGTTCTAGGGAGAATCTGAACTGCTGTCAGACGTAATATTTTGCTCACTGCAGACACATCGTATCTCTGTTGCAGAAAAGGAATAAAGTCTGTCGCAGGGAATTTCATTTGGAACCCCAATAGATCATTTGCAACACTTTGATGGATAACTTCATCCACCGCTACTCGGTAATTGTTCATAGCACCACAATGATTGACTTTAAGTACATGTTTTTGATGCAGCATATTTGCCATACATGTATAAGCTGCTTGTGATTGCTGAATGATTGAGTAGATTAAATAAAGATGCACAAAGTTCTTGCAGATTTCCAGAGTTTTTTCAGATGTAACAGAGTTTGTCTACTTGCTCATGTTTGTTTGATTTATTTTATCTTTAACTTTAGTTCATTTTGAATGCATCTTCCATTATTATATATGAATTAGACTGAAAGCTATCCATGATCAGGTGCTAGGTGCTAGGTGCTGGCTGCACCTTTTGTAGCAGCAATGGAAGGAGGCAAAGTTGAGCCTAGGAGGCACCATTTTTGAAAGGTGGGCTTATTCATCAGGAAACTTGTAGATATAATGAGTCATTAGACTATACTGTGAAATGCTTTGTGAATATAGTGATGTCAATTTTTTTCCCCTATAAAATAACCTATTGACTATTAACTCTTTGTTTTAGTATATAAATTATAAATCTAGTACATATATAATTTACACTCATGAGGGTAGGTCAAAATGTATAGTTTGCTGAACTATTGTTTCTATCATTTAACCCGCCTGTAGTTCTGACCCATGTAAATATTAGTTCTTTTAGGTAAATTACATTTTTCCCCCCTACTAAACTTTTATCTGTGAAACTATTAATGTTTTTTGTCCAAATTTAAATAATAGATTTTACAGTTATATAGATCCGATCACTCGATTTGATCTGGTTTTGATAACTATAGATTTTACAGTTAAAAGAAATAGGACAAATTTATAAAATATAAAATTATTTATTAAGTTTTCACACAAAACATTCTATCTCGAAAGCTCATCTAGGCAGTCTGATATAAATTGTTACACTATAAAATTAATAATAAAAGAGATTTATTTTTCTATAAATATTAGTAAAATGTTGAAATTATCGGTGTTTATGTGATAGAGAAAAGAACAATAAGTTTAACATCTTCTTTTGATATAAAGTCGCTGATATGATCAATGTTTTATGTGCGATAACTAAAAAGAAAAATTAAACCAAATGACTTATAAATTTATTAGCGTTCCAATTGAAAAATAAAATAATTTACTCAAATAAATCACTAATAAGTTTAGAGATTTAAGCTGATAAGTTTTTTATCTCGTTAGTTTAAATTTAAATTTACATGTGTAGTAAATTAGATTTTTTTAGTATTAAATTTGATTTATAATATATTTTGATAAATAAAATGCAGGAGACTAGTTTGGTAAAAAGAAAGAACACCCAAAACATGAAAACAAGTAAGTCATATATATTTTTCGTAAGTTGACTATTGAAGAAACTCCGACTTCCGAAAATACCTTTCTTTTTATCGATGAGGTAAATCTCTCTCTCTCTCTCTCTCTCTCTCTCTCTCTCTCTCTCTCTCTCTCAGAAACAAACAAGCAGCCGTTCGATTTTGTTTGATTTCCGTGGACCACAGTCCACGCTCTCCTCCTCCGCGCGTCTCGGACCTCTCTCTCTCTATATATATATATATATATATATATATATATATATATATATCTCTTCCAAAACCCAAAACCCTAGTCCTTCTTCCTCTTACCTGGCCTCCTTCTCAATTCAAAACCTTAACCCCTTCTCCCCCTTCTTCCCATGACCTCCATCGAACGCCATGCACAAGCTCTGGCGCGGAACCTTCTTGACCCACTCCAACCCTATCCTCTCCACCGCCGCCTCCCTTAACCCCAATCTCCCCCTCCTCCTCCTCCTCCATCGGATGCCCTCTCTCCGCCTCTCCCTTCCTCCACTCTACACCCACCGAAGCCCTAACCCCGCTCTCCGTCGCGCTCTCCTCGCCGGAGCTCGCTTAGCTCCGCCGGAGGCGGCCTGGATGCGGTCCGGAGGTCGGAGGAACTTCGCGGCGGTCGAGGCTTCGAAGAATCGCGAGAAAGGTAGGAACTTGGAGGGGTCCGATGGCGAGGAGGTGGAGGAGGAAGAGGAGAAGGATAAGAAAGGTAGAACGGCGTCGGGAAGTGAGAGGAGGCACAGAGGTGGAGCCGTGGGTGCTCCGCCGGTAGGAAGTGTTGAGCTCTTGGCGATTCCTGGTGTTGGGCATCGCAATCTAAAGAAGCTGGTGGATAAGGGTTTTCAGGGAGTCACCCAGCTAAAACAGCTTTATAGGGACAAGGTACATTACCAGATTTAAAGTTTTCTTGTTTTCTTGGATTTTGCATTTATTATTGAAGAAGACAAATTAGAATTAGAGTATAGTGGAATGCATAAATGTGACTATAAAATGAGTAATTCCGCTGGTTTCTTTTCTGGGTTTGTAGATAAACATTTGAGTTAGTCCAAGTATAGACTGTAAAAGGAGACAGTGTAACGGAGACTTGGCTCCAATTAATTGCAATCTTCAGTACCGTGTGGATGGGTAATTCCAGCTCTCTATTTCCTCTGATGCATGATCCCATATTTTTTAGATGTCCTAGATTCAAGGTTTTAGTACATATGCTGGTTTTTTTTTATCTTTTATTACACATCTGTTTATGAGTGTTTCATTACCTTATTATTCTGAAATCTTTAGAATGAACGATTTCATGATTTCCAACTTGCTTTTCTTGTATGAATGTTTATGCATTTCGCCTTTTAATGCTGTAATATTCCTCAAATTTCTCTTGGTGAACATTTGCAGTTCTTTGGTAAGTCCAGTGAGAAGATGGTTGAGTACTTACAGGGCTCGGTAGGTATCATCCATAAGAACCATGCAGAGAGTATAACCTCCTTCATCAAGGAAAGTGTTGATGAAGAGTTAAGAGAGGAGGATACACAGTGTGATTTGAAGTCTACACAGAAGAAAAGGCTCACATTTTGTGTTGAAGGAAACATTAGTGTTGGAAAGACTACCTTCCTCCAAAGAATAGCTAATGAAACTCTTGAGCTGCGTGATCTTGTAGAAATAGTACCAGAGCCTATCTCCAAGTGGCAGGATGTTGGACCTGATCACTTCAATATATTGGATGCTTTCTATGCTGAGCCACAGAGGTATGCCTACACATTCCAGAATTATGTGTTTGTTACAAGGGTCATGCAGGAAAGAGAGTCTGCTGGTGGAATAAAGCCCCTCAGGCTGATGGAACGAAGTGTTTTCAGCGATAGAATGGTAAGTTAAATTATTGTGTAATCTGATTCTATCTTTCATGCCTTTCTTTTATTTCGTTGACATCAATTTATTAATAACTGCTCTATTGTAATGGTAAAGGGCTGATTTGTCTTGCATGCAGGTCTTTGTTCGTGCTGTTCATGAAGCTAATTGGATGAATGAGATGGAGATCAGCATTTATGACTCATGGTTTGACCCTGTCGTATCATGTCTTCCGGGTCTTATCCCTGATGGCTTCATTTATCTTAGAGCTAGCCCTGATACATGCCACAAGAGAATGATGCTCCGCAAGAGAGCAGAAGAAGGTGGTGTTTCACTAGAATACTTACAAGGCTTGCATGAGAAACATGAGAGCTGGCTGTTCCCTTTGCAACAAGGAAATCATGGTGTATTATCCGTGAGTCAGTTGCCCCTACATATGGATAGCTCCTTACATCCTGAGATAAGAGATCGTGTATTCTACCTAGAAGGGGATCATATGCATTCAAGTATCCAAAAGGTAATCTTACCATATAATTGTTCTTTAACAATCTTTGATACTAAATTTCACTTGAGTTTATGGCTGAATCTTTTTCCTTTTTATGAATAGGTTCCTGCTTTGGTACTGGATTGTGAACCCAATATAGATTTTAGCAAAGATATTGAAGCCAAAAGGCAGTAAGCTCTCTCTCTCTCTCTCTTTATATATATATATATATAGCAGTTCCAAAAGAGAAATCTGAACTTATAAATATTTTATGGCATATCAAAAGCTGAAGCTCAATTTTGATTTATCTTAAAGCATGGTTTGGGGTAGTACCTCTCACCTTGGATGTGCTCGATGTTGCTTTCTTTATATCAAAGTTAGACTTGCTATTGACTTGTGAGATCCTTTCATAGCTACTTTTGTCCACTTTTTACATGGTAATGACTGTGACTTAATAATACTACAATTGAAGATACATGGTTAGGCCATTTAAGTTAATATCTCTAAATTTTGTCCTTGCTCAGCATCCACATTGCTCAGCATGCAACAAAGGAATTTATAAGCACTCATATTTTAGCAGATAATCACCATTGTTCTTTCTACTCAATTTGTATCTATTCCATCAGTTGATCTGAAAAATTTCCAGCCGACTTTGCTTATTAATCAACATATCAGGTTGTTTGCTAGCTGGGTTTGTGTATAAAGCATTAGGTTTATGACGTGAAGCAAGTTAGGCAATTAAATTACCCGACTGAAATGCACATTTAGGTTTAAAATTCTGAAACCTAAAGCAGTTATTACTGAGATATGCAAACCCCCATCATTCTGTGACAAGAGTTCTTACTGTGTGTCTTGGTTTCATCCCCCGCTCTAACTGCTTGGTTTTTTTCCTAGAAGTACCCCTATTGCATCTTATAAGTGTCTATATGTAGTTCCGCTGCCAGCTGGTGTTCCTCATCTGGCTAATGAACTACGACATTGCCCAAGGTTTTAAATTTATCTATTGCTGACCAGATAATCCTCAGTATGATATGTTCTTAATGTGCATACCATATTTATTGTCCTTGATTTTGCGTGATACTTTTTATTCTTATATCATATTTTAAAATGTTGATCAATTATTTTATTTGTTATTGTCAAGGTATGCTCGGCAAGTGGCAGAATTTTTTGAATTTGTGAAGAAAAAGAAAGAAACTTCACCTACACGCTCTGGTTCTGATGGAAAGAAGAAAGACCAACAAATAGTAGTTCCTCACAGAGGTGGTTTGTGGGTTCCAGGTCAGAGTCATTTCCCAGAGTCTGCTCTAGAATCTCTGGACTTCCGAAGAGCTATGTCATTCCTTTCTGGTTAGCAGGTTTCATCATTCCATCTAGAAGTCTCTTATCTGCAGTTATGTTATTTCAAAATCATATATTATAATATGGTTCTGGGCCAGGAAGAGACCTCAGGAATTCTGGAATTGGTAACTTTGTAAATGTTGTGATGGCTTTGTTCTAATGTCAAGACTAGTAAGCAATGTAAGATACCACTGTTGTACCTTTGTTGTTCTGTAAATGGTTTAATTGTTATCTTAAAGTTCCAGCTGCTGATATCTCTGTTTGAAAGATTGATTGCCAGTGGTTGTCATATATATAAAAGGAAAAGGAGATATGTCATGGTTAAGTAACCAATTATTTTCTTACTTTTAACTGTTGGATATTTCATCCAAAAATAATAAGATGTCTTTTATCCTAAAAATTGTCATGCGTTTGAGCAACTGAAAGTATGCTTTGTGTCGCTGATCTATCTTGAACTTTTGTATCCTGAACTCTCTCCCAGGTTCTCTCTCAATTTATATTTATCTAACAGAAGTAGTATTATTGTAGCTGCAATTTAGATAAAAAGTTCTGTGGTAAAATAATTTTCGTCCAAACTATATGGAGTAAAAATGTAAAATATATTTAATCAACAAAGAAAATCCTTCTATTTTATTTGTGTAAATTTATTCAACTAAGAAAAACAGCAACTATATGGATTCTTTGAATTCAGAATTTTTTTATGTCAAGAGGTCTATATAGTAAAAAAAATTATGTGAAAGTTTGTGATAGTTAATACAAATTTGAATCATAGATATCAATGTCATAACACTAATTATTGTCGAAATGATTCAAAGTGATTCAAAGTAGGATTGCTTTGACTAAGTTAAACGAAGTATCTATCACTCTACAGAGTCAAATATTAAACTGGGAAACTTGCGAAGCCTTTTCACCTATTTATAGTTTACATCCTGTATCTTTTATATTTACAAATAGGGTCATACTTTTACTAAACATTTATACAAAATACCCTGCTTTAAGTTAACACTAACATTATTTGATCAGATGAGAATATTTTATCAATTGCAAACTATTATTTTCTAGAATATTATAAAATACACATATCCCTTTCTCGTGGGGCACCATAGATTTAATAATTTCTTTCAATCTTAAATCTCAAAACAAAAATAAAATGAGTCACTTTTTTTTTTCCCCATTTATCCTTTCTCATGTAGCCTCTTAGTTTGGAAAAGGTTTTTTGGGTAAAATATTTGGGTTAAGAAAGACATGTTGAGTTGGACAAAGAGTATTTTGATAATTATACTAGTATAGTTAAATTAACTCAGTAATCTAGTTAAGTTAAGTAAACATAAGCAGAGCATTCTGTGCATCTATTTGATAAAAATGAGAGGGGTCAATTTTGCAAATGTTAAAAATATTAGACGCAGTAGAACTGTAAATAGGTGAAAAGGGGAGGTGTTAAATGTAAATTTCCCTATTAAATTTCTTTACAAGTTTGATTCATTTTCTTTAAGGTCCATTTGAGTCGCATTTGTCAAAACGAAGGACAAAATAGAAAGACTGGACTTACTTGACAAAAAGTGCATTAAAATTCTAATTAACCATCCTTTGTAGAATGCCAAATAAATCTCTCTCTCTCTCTCTCTCTCTCCCACTGCGGAACTCCGCTGACCAAAAATTTATTTCTCAGGCAACTCGTCAGACTTGCCGGCCCACACAAACCCAGTGTGAACGCACAATATGCCGTTGAATTCGCTTCCGTTGTTCCGTCGGATCACTTTATAGAGTCAATTTGTATCCAACTTTGGCTGTGAATTTAAAAGATTTGGACTTATTCTGGAATAAAGAAACTTTTGTATTCCAATTCTAATTTACGGTTTGGTTACGTTAAAAAATAAATGATTGTTGGAATAAGATGGTATTTTATTTAATTGTTGAGAAAATAGATTAAAATAATTAAATTGACATTATTGCTCTTGGGCTTTTTAGAATAAGTGGGGTGAGTTATTCCAACATTTTTATCCCAATTAAATTTTAAAATAAAAATATCTAAAATTAGACGGTTTATTCTATTTTTCTACTCCAACATAGTATTTTAGCATGAATTGTATTAGTAGAAATAAGATTACATATGACTTAATTTATAAATATTAAAAAAAATAAATGGGCTAAATCTTAAATAGGGTGGTAAATGTAAAATTTAATAATAAAATCGCTCAAAGACCAATTTTAATAATAAAATCACTAAATTAAACCTTCAACTTAGAAATACATTGCATACATAATTTTTTATTTTCTTTAATATTGCATACATGATAAGGAGCTAAAAGTGAAGTAGGAAAAAGAGAAGCATGTTACTTATATATTGTTCCGCCGGCACGTCACAACGCAAGCCTCGGGCCCTACCTTATGCCTTGGCTACGGGATAGCAAGGCTAGAGAGAGAAACTTCACAACTACCCAAATTTAAGTATATATATATATATATAATATTATTTATTTATTAAAGATGTCATCCTACATACAAAGCAAGCCACTTAAACTCGTTTTTTTTTTGAAATAGTTAATTTATTAATTATAATTATCTAACTTATAATTAGGCCACACTGTCATAATCTATCAAAAAATAATAATAAAAATAAAAAAAATCTATGTGATTTAAAACTTAAAAGAAAAAGGAGGAGATTCCTATTTAAAAAGATTCAAATTCCTAAAATCCTAAAATCCAAAGGGACGTAACTTTTCCTCTGAGCAAATCGTCAAAAACGCGTAATCTTTTCATGCTGTTCTCCTTGACATCCCAAAAAGAATACGAAGTTGTGACAAAGACAAAAGAAAAAGAGAAAAAGAAAAAAAAAAGGTTTGAAAGCTATCTATCTAGTCGTCGTTAGAATATCTGGGATATAATTTCAAATTATCCTCCTAAAGTTTTGCCTAACCCATGTCATTTAGATCAATATAAGATTATTGACTTTTCTATCTATATTTATCTATAAAATCAGCATTTTTTATATTCTTAAGATGATTGAAAATATTTATGATAACAGTTAAGATTTGCGTTTAGTTCGAAGCAATCGTTCGATAGCGGTGCACATAGCAGCTTGAAGCTTAGTTTATTATATTCTAACTCTTATATTGAGCCTTCGGGCTTATGAATAATAATAATAAAAAAGGAATTCTGATATTTTTTTTAATATGATAAGTTTGGATGGAGTAATTAACCGTTTTACGTTAGTTTAAAGGTAATTTGTAATTTAAGCTAATAGCTTAATTAATCAGGCGCTCGTATTTGAGCACCGGGGGTAGTTATCCTGGTGAGCATAGTAGGCATGAGGGACTTGGGTTTGACCAACTCCTCACACTTCATGACTTGAAGTGGGCTTAATAATGTTTGGGTGGTCTGCTGCTAGCCTGCTACAGAGAGGAGCGAGCAAGAAAATCTAGTCTCAAATCTCTCTTTCTCTCTCCTGCGGCTCGGTTTTCGATCGGTAAAATCTCCAGCCGATGCCGTGGGAGGAGTAAAGATTCGTCTTGATCGGTCGATTAGTCACGCAATCGTTCGGCTCCTCACTGACAAAGGTTCGGCTTTTTTTTTTTTTTTTTTCTCTTTCTCCCCTGGTTTTCGTCTGTTGGTTTCTTGTGAAAATTGGATCTTTTGATGTTCTTGCTTGGATTTTGGATGAGGGTTTCTGATATGGGCAATTGGGTCGTTTCTCTTACAGGGTTCGGTTGATGGATTGGAGTTCTGGGGACAATCTATGCTGGATTTGCTGTTGGAATTGTCGGGTTGAATACTCCATTGGGTTCCGTTCTTGCAAAGGTCCTGGTTCTGTGAGCAATCTGTGAGGGAGAAGTGAGATCGGTTCAAGGGAAGTTTGAGAACGAATGGGTGGGCTTTGTTCCAAGAGATCGGCGGTAGATAAATCTCCCAGTGAAACCACAGTTGAACCCAATGGGCTTAGGGAGCCCGAGCCAAAATCGCATCTTGCTCGTGAGAAGATGCAAGCCAGTTCGGCGGCGCGGCCAGCCGCGGAGGCTATGGATGAGCGGCTGCAGGAGCAAAACTTCTCCTTTTCCGAGACGGCGCTGCCGGCTGCCGGTGACAGCCTGGCCACTGACGCTGAGTCAAGGGAGCCGCAGCTGTCCAGAGCTCTCTCCCAAAAATCCGGGTCAACTAAGTCAAAGTCTTCGTCTTCTGCAAAAACTGGAACTAACAAGGCGAGTCCATTCTTGGGTATACCTGCCTTGTTCTTCTTAAAGTATGTAGATCCATGAATGCCACTTGTTAGCTTTTGGCCACTTCTTTCTTGCAAATGCAAGGCCACAAATTAATGCTGATCAATGGGATTTATAAGAATCTAAAATCCTTCTCACTAGAGTTTTTTTTAATAATTTATTCATGTTGAGCATAGCAATAGGAATTTCATGGAATTCGGGATAATGTCTGTCAGTTTTCAAGATGCCTTCCAAACGTTTTGCATCAAGTTAATAAAGCCTCACTTTCTGTGTTTCATATGGATGCAATATGCTGTTGTTGATCTCACTTTCTAGGTTTGAAATAGATGTATTAGAATGTGAATGATCAAAACATGATTAATTATTAGCGGCAATTTAGTAGAAAGCTGATGAGTTTTAAGATTTTTGTTAGCAATATTTTTGCATCTTTAGAAGCCAAAGTGCTGCGATAACTGACAAAATATTGCACCATCTATCAAGAATCAGCCTCAATACGCAGGAAATCTCATATGTCAAGCATTGGACAAATGCAGAGTAAAATCACATAATGTGTGCCAGAATGGCAGATGAGACAAATAACTAGCCTGGAAAAACATGTTTGACTTTCTCTGTGAAAGTGTGATGATAGGGCATTTAATAACTGATATTTGACTTTCTCAGTTTATAGACTTTTGTTTTTATGAAATCCAACTGTTAAAGCACTACAAACTGGCTCTGGCCTGTAACATCATGTGATGATAAAAATATTTGCTAAAAAGATTCCATTAGAAGGACAGAGATCACATTGAATTGGACATCACCAAGATTAACTTGGCAATGAGCCAATAGACCATCACAACTAGTCATGTATCATGCTGCTTCTCTGAAACTCAATTCTTGCAGAAAGATGGTCACTGAATTGTAAATAGAGTCTTTCTTTGTTCTCCAAAAAGTTTTGTGCTTTTGCTTATGAGGACTTGGCACTAAGCAAATTCTGACAATCTGACTCTTGGATTAAGACTCTTCAATTGACAAGCTAAATATCATTATGTTTGCCTTAATCTTTACTTCAATGAACTCTTAAATTCTTTATATTTTTGAAGTTGAACATGAAGTAATAGTTGGCACTAGCTTCACTTGCTGGAGATGGATCTGGAGATAAATCAGGGAATGCCCAATTTGGTTGGGACATAAATCCATAATCACATAACCTTGTAATAACATGGCAAATTAATTCTATAAGTTGGTCTATTCAGACTAAATTATCGTGTCAAGCGCAAGTTGTTTACAAGTTACTCACTAATTTTTAAATGACTTGGTTGTTTGATGGTCACTTATCTTCACGTTTATTCTAAGTTCGTATTATTACAAATTTACAATTTAACCACAAAAGTACTAGGTTGTAGGGAGAAACAGTGGAAATATTTCCTGGCATGGAATACTAATGTGTTGAATATTTTATGGTCTATGGGTGTTCGGGTAATCGTACGTTGACTACGTTCAGTTAATTTTAAGTTCCTTTACTTTTGTCATGAAGCTTTGATTTAATTTTAAAATTGGTTTATACTTAGTTCCCAAATGCTTATATGGGTGTCGAGGGCTTTCAAGATTAGTATGGGATTAGAAAACCTTAAAGTAAGAGCAAACATCGAACCTAGTCTTAAGAGGGTTTGAAGGTAATTCCCTAATTTATGGGTATCTAGGTTGTTATCAATGAAAGGTAGGGACTAGGTACAGCTGGATACTCTAACTAAGGTGGCTGCACATTGTTTGGGAAGGAATTATATGATCCAAGTAATTATGTGTAGTAGATACAACAATTTATTGTTGGGCAGTCCTATTATCACTTGTGAATGATCTTATGTGTCCATTAGTCTGTCTCATAGTGCTTTGCTTCCACAGTTTTCAAAATGATTCAATTGTTTCTTGCAAATAAATCAGTTGAATAGTTAATCTATTTGAAGTATGTTGATCTCCAACTCTTTATTTAGCTTGATTACCCTGAAATTTAATTTATACTTCATCATCTGTTCAGCCTCCTTTATCAGTTACTAAAGTTCTTTTAGCTATTGTGAAATAGGTCTCAGAAGTGAGCTCAATTTTGGGCCGAGCCGGTACTGTTGGGCTTGGGAAAGCCGTGGAGGTATTGGATACACTTGGTAGTAGCATGACAAGTTTGAACATTACTGGTAGTTTTGTACCAGGAGTGACAACAAAGAGCAATAAAATAGCTATTTTGGCTTTTGAGGTTGCCAACACAATAGTTAAAGGTTTCAATCTTATGCAATCACTTTCAAAGGAGAGCATAAAATATCTGAAAGAAGTGGTACTTCCTTCTGAAGGTGTGCAGCATCTAATATCCAGAGATATGGATGAGTTGCTTAAAATTGCCGCTGAAGACAAAAGGTTAAACTTGAAAGCTGCCCTACTCAAATTTGCAATCACTCATATGGTTGCTACTATGTGAATAGCTACCCTATATTCCCATGGTGGAACTGTAGTTTTGACTGTATGCTCCTCTTCTAGTGAAAAGCACTATGTTTTCATGTTGACAGGGAAGAATTGAAAGTGTTCTCGAAGGAGGTTGTTCGTTTTGGAAATCGTTGCAAGGATCCTCAGTGGCACAACTTGGACCGCTATTTTGACAAGTAAAAACTTACCTAGTATTCTCTTATGTTTTAAAACCAAGAATATTATAGTGTTTCATAATAATATTTTTCTTCTATCTTGGACAATGTTAGACTGGTATCGGAACATACACTACAAAATCAGATGAAAGAAGAAGCAGAATCAGTTATGCAGCAACTGATGACGTCTGTTCAATATACAGCAGTGAGTTTCTTAATAATAAAAAGAACACTTCATTTCCTACAATTGTATGAATTTAGTCTTTTGTGATTGAAAAATGCAGAATAGAGTATGCACATGTAGGTTGCTAATCTAATATGGCTTCACCAATGAAGCTTTAGCTCTTGGTAAGCGTGATTAGAAAAGGATGACTTTGCGAATAACAGGATGAAAAGATTCTATGGAAGCTATTTCTCAGAAACTAATGGATACTAGCATAGTGAATTTCATTTGCAAGTTGTCATGCATTATTAATCTGCATTTCTTGTTGGCTTGGCACATCACAAATGACATCTCACATGCATGGCATTATTCTTCTTTTGTTCATCTAATATTTTCATTTTGAGAAAACTGGATTTTGTCCTACATATACCCAAGATAATCTTTTATCAAGTCTGATCATCCTTTTCATAATTAGATATTTATGAGCTTATACTTATCTCATGATATATATGTCAAGGTATCATGAGAGCATCTTGCAATCTGATTTTCTTGGTACCATTTAAGTTGAATCATTGTGCATCTACTAGAAAAGGAATAGTAATTTATATATTTAGAGTAGATCAATTGTTGTTCCTTATCTTTCCTACCTTATCTATAAGAGCAAACAATTTTCATGTCCTTTAAGGTGTAAAATTCCTGTCTAGGAAGAGGTAAAAAAAAATTCTTTCTAGAAAACCAGCAGTACCCAAAAGAAAAAAAAATACAATTATGTGTTGATGCTTTGTAAGGAAGTTACATGAATCTGTTTACCTTTTCTTTCTCATGCAAATTTTTTTTTGTTGATCAATTTAATATACTGTATCAGATCTCAAATCAGATCTCAACTTTTGTGATGTAAATGAATTATCTCTGTGCTCATGTGCTTATGGATTTGTGCTTAGTGCATAAATATGTCTGACTATTTTGTTTTACTTTTTTTTGCTTTTCTTAGGAATTATACCATGAGTTGCATGCCTTGGATAGATTTGAACAAGACTACAGGAGGAAAAATCAGGAAGAGGACAATTTGAGTGCAGTTCAAAGAGGTCAGTTTCTCTTGTAACTTTCTGTATATTTTATAGATACGGTGGCTTATCAACTAAGCTATATTCACATTAGATCTGTTTCTGGAGAAAATAGTTGCTGCTTCTTAATGCATTCCTAGCCTAGGTACATTTGATGCTTCTTTCTTAATGTCTAAAATCTTAATTAGCCTTCTTTCTTATATAACTCAAGCACCGTTCAAATTCCCTATTCTTCTTCTCTATCTCTCTCCCTTGCCCTCCCCTCCCCTCCCCTCCCCTCCCAATGCCACTCCTCTCCCTCCTCATGTCACTTTTGGCTCAATGCTCTACAAAGGTGGCATGCATCATGCCACCATACACATCTTGAACTACCAACATCACGTCCTAGGGTTTGCCACACTCCTCAAAACTTTGTCTATTATCTAACATCTTTCCATAAGCATTATATGTGTGAAAAGTTACTACTAGTACCAAGTCCAACTTGAATGCTGCATATGAAATTGGTTATTAGCAATTCAGCATTATAGAGACCGAAGCCCACCAACTTGGTCATTTAAACAGAAAGATGAAACTGTAGATTCTTTATTGAAGGCTTGTCTACATTTGTTTGGTCAAGGAAAAAAGGCCTTTAATTAAATTAAGAGATTTTTACATAAATGCCACTACTTAAAATATCATTATTACCACTGTGTATTTCAAAATATCACAATTGCTTTGAGTTCCTTGCACTCTTTCAAAAATGCCATTTATTGGTTAAATTTCACTAATAATGATTCAGACCGAGCTTAGATATAAAAAGACCATTTTGCCCTTATATAAATTATTCAAAATGGTTCCAAGGGTATTCAATATTTTATTCAATAATCAATATCTTGTTACAGGAAAAATACCTTCTTTTATACAAGACAAAAATTGTTGATAAATATTTTACGCTCTAAACTTAAAGAAAGAAAATATTTTAGTCATTCATATGAGTTTGTTACCTTTAACCACAATTTTTTAGGGATATTCTATTAAAAATTAACAATAATGGTAATCCAGAAAGAGTCAAAAAAAAAAATAGTGGCAATTATGGTATTTAAAAATTTTCGGTGGTAATTATGTAAAGCCCTTAAAATGAAATGTGATAACATTTGGCTTCCTCCAAAAGTATTTTGCTTTCCAACTAATTCATTAAGTTCCCTTTTGTCATATGCTCATAGCGTTGTTTTGACTTTGGAGGTCAATCAAAAATTTTGCAGCCGCTATTACATTCTGAGTTAAACGGTCACGACCCGGTTTTAAAATCATGACCGACTATATATCTCAATACACTTGAGATGCACGAAGCCATTACTAATACTTTTTAAGTTCAAAATGACAAGAATTAATATGAATATCTAATTCTAATAAATATAATCCTACAATAATGAAAATGACCAAATGTTACCACTAATGTGTCTTCAAATAAATTAAATTAGCAGATGATTTAAAATATAATTAATAATGCTACTGAAAGATAAATGAGTAAATCCTAAATGAAGGTAAGGTCTTGATGCATCTCGCTCAGTTGCCACACTAATCAATATATGAAATGTTAGAAAATGGATCTCATGAGCTAATAACTATAGCTCAGTGAGTAAAATTCACCTAAAAATCAAATAAATCCAAAATCTATAGATATAACTTTAAATAAATTCAAGTCCAGCGATATAAAATGACAATTTCACTAAGTATATCTATAACAATAGTAATAACAACAACACATATTATAACAGAGTAAGTCATATTTCATAACATGCTTAGTATCAATACTGATTTTTTTCAATAATAATAATATCTTATGTCTTAATTGGGTCAATGCTCTGTGGAACCACATCAACTAGAAATTACTTTGAGATGATGCTCAGAATTTTTTTTTTTTATAGCTGTGGTTAGAGTCACCAGAAGATGTCACTATGTGATAAGTACATCCTTTCTTTTCTTAAAGTTCATGGTTCATGGTTTTTTGATTTTATAGAAAGAAACCGAATTGGATTCGGAGAGGCTGGACATTCTGCGACTACTCCTCTTGTAGCATAATATCGAAGAAGGGTGAAGAGTGCACATGTGTAGTGCATGTGAGCTCCTAGTTTTTTTTTCTCAGTTCCTACATAAACCATGATAACACAAATTCCACAAATTCCTTGCTGATCCCAAAGTTAGCATGCGCCTAAGCTTTGGTTAAGATTAAATTAGTCATAAATGATCCTTTCTTAATCCTTAACTTCTGGCTATTATTTCCTTTGAAGCCAACTCAATCAATATTCCTTGTCTTATTTTTCATCTTCATATTTTTCTCTTCAGGATTTGTACATGACTAGTCCAAAAACATCAGCTCAAACTCTAGGTTTATAATCTTATTATTGCTGATTCAAAGGAGATCACGTGCTTTGATTTTTATGTAGGCAACAATATTCGAATTTTGGGCCAAGAGCTGAAGAGCCAAAAGAAGCATGTGAAGGGTTTAAAGAAAAGGTCACTTTGGTCTAAGAATTTGGAGGAGGTAGGTGGGAAATATTGCTTTATCTTTTGATCTATTTGTGAGATTTAATATGTCAGTCAATTATTTTTTATTAGGTGATACAATCCAGTAGATACTTATTATGTTTGTACTTCATGCCTCTTATGTGCCTTTGTTTTCTCTTCTTACTAGTAAATGTTCCACCCTTATAATCCATTATTGTCGCAAAGCATGGCAATGTCTGTCTGTGCTGCAAAAGGTCCTATTTCTAGTCTAAATGAGACTACATACCTTCTTGTAGGTCATGGAGAAGCTTGTAGACATTGTTCACTTCTTACATTTGGAGATCAATGATGCCTTTGGAAGTGCTGGTATTAGTTCTTAAAACAACTCTTGGTGCTCTTTACCTGCGTAACATGATCATTTTCTTATCAATACGAAGTTATGAACTCGAACTTCTATGGGATTTTCTGTTCAATCTAAACCCAGATTAATTTCTGCATTGTCTTGTGCATATTTTTAGATTTTTCTTCAGTTTATTTTTGATGTCTATATTATTATTCTTTACTTAGATCAAGTACCAAAACTCTTTCCAGAGAACAAAGAACTGCATCTGCACAAGTTCGTTTATATCTTTTAACATATTATTTCTCCTCAGTCTTTCTTGGCATTAGATATTTTGATCAGTATCTCATATGTCATTTAGTTATTTCCTTTTATAACAACAAAAAATAGAACATGGACTAGGAGGAAATGCTTCATTCTAGGCACACTGGCAGCTAGAATGATAGAATACATAGAGAGGAGAGCAAGGTTCTCTGGAGGAGCAAGTATTTAGTTGTGCTAAAAGATACATATTTACTTGAATGCTCTTGATTTCTGACATACTAACATTAGTATACAAATTAATTTGTGTTGGGCTGTTACAGTGATTAACTGCTGGTTTGGTATGCAATTGCTATGAGCCAGCATAGGTTAGGGAAGTTTGTTCTTGCCTATGAAATTACATAAGCCAGGAAGTACACAGGTTTTTGTTGTTAGAAAACATAGTAGAACTGTCCGTATAACATCAGCAACTGACTTCGTTTATTAGCTGCAGTTGTGCTTAGTTAGAAGAATACTTGAAAACTCTTTAACTAATACATCCTTTACTTGAATGCTCCTTAAACATCTATAGATTTGAGATATTCTTGTCAATTAAAAAGATCTACCGCGGTACTTCCTTTGCACGATTTTGCCTCTTATCTTTACTATTCTGATTCATAGTACTAACAAAAGATGATGTTCTTTGTAAGAGAAACGACTATTATTGTTATGAACAAAAATATTGCATTTTTGTTTGTTATGGTTTAAATTTGAATTTAGTGCTTATCAAATTGTAGATCATGAAGAACAAGTGGATGTATCTAGCAACCATCGGAAACGATTGGGGCCTGCTGGCCTTTCACTGCACTATGCAAATATCATCAGTCAGATAGACACTCTTGTAAGTTCATGAAATCATCTGATCATTAATATGGTTTCGCAGATTCATGGTGTTGCTTTTCTTTTGGTATTTGTGCAGTGGATAACTTGTGAAAACCCTTCTATGATCAATTTCTTTCCTCGCTTGGTGCAATTTTTTTGGTGCTATCTAGTTTATTTTGGACAGACATGTTGTAGATGAATGTGGAGTGGCATACCCTTCTCTTCAATTGTTTTGATCTGGTTTGCTCAAGTTACAGCTCCTCTAATATATCTATTTGCAGCATAGTTTCTCAATTTTTTTTCTTCATGTTTTGGCTTATATATTGCCTATCTGCATCTGTTCCTCAAATAACAATGACATGGATGCACTTTTTATATGTTGATCTTGTTGTGTGATTAGCGAATGTTAGGCTTAGGATTCACTCAAAACTGTGTAGTTGTACATGCTAGTCTGTACTCATGCAGGAAGCACTGAAGTGCATAATGAAAAAATCAAACTTAATTCTTTTTAATTTAATATGGTCTCCTATTGTCTGTTAGGTGATGATAAGTGGTTTTCACCAGCGATTATGGCTTTCATTGTGCTAACCAAAACTGGCTTATGGTCAGGTATCTCGATCAAGTTCTGTCCCTCCAAATACAAGGGACACTTTATATCAAGGATTGCCACCTAGCATAAAATCTGCTTTGCGCCCTAAGTTGCTATCATTTGAATTCAAGGAAGAGGTATGCCTATACTTCACCAGAACCTGTCCTATGTTAGCTATCATATTTATCTTGCTACATGTATATATATCATGTGTGAATTCCTCTTCTGCTTGCACACATGCAGCTTACTGTTTCTCAAATCAAAGCAGAAATGGAGAAAACTCTGCGGTGGCTTGTCCCAATTGCCAATAACACAACCAAGTAATCTTACACATCCATGTCTGCTGTATTACTTTATCATAGTACACCAGGTGTTTCCTGAATTTATCTGACTCATAAATGACATCTTACTCTTTCCTGCTTGTTGCTGCAACTGCTATCATAGGGCACACCATGGTTTTGGTTGGGTTGGAGAGTGGGCAAACACGGGGTGAGTGTCTCTCTCTCTCTTGATCAGTTACAGTTTCATTCATAACATTACTTCCTTTTCCTCCCTGTGTAGCAAATGGCAAACAATTTCAGATTTATATCTCTCTCATACAGGTCTGAAATGAACCGCAAGCCAACCGGGCAGACCGACTTGATCCGAATGGAGACATTGCACCACGCAGACAAGGAGAAGACTGAGGCCTACATCCTTGACTTGGTAGTGTGGCTTCACCATCTCATCAGCCAATCTAGGCCGGCAAATGGAGGCGTGCGATCTCCGATTAAATCCCCAGTTCGCTCTCCCACCCAAAAGGGTCTAACAGTTACCCTACCGGCGAGCAAAACAAATAATTCATCTTCTGTCCTCACCCAAGAAGACCAGGAAATGCTAAGGGATGTGAAATATAGAAAATTTATCCCAGGAATAAGCAAGAGTCAGGAGTTCAACACCACAAGATCTAGACTGAGCAAGCATGATAGGCTAAGCAAGAGTAATAATCATTCTCCAACCAGTTGTGGCGGTAAAAGAGACTTCTCAACTAGAAGGGCATCCATGGTCCCCGTCATCGACTTCGACATTGACAGGCTAAAAGCTCTGGATGTGATTGATAGAGTAGATGATCTAAAAAATCTATGAACTCTTTGATCTATCATAGAAATCCTCACTTCTGTGGCCGGGTCTCGGTCATGATCTCTACAGGTATGTGCACCAAAAGCACTACTAGATGGATGACAATTGCAAATCATCAGTAAGCAGCAGCTATGTGAGATATAGCCTTTGGCAGCACAAATGTTTCCTTTTGTATGTAGAAATAGGCATGGTGGTGGTCATGACTTGTATTATATGATGCATTCGCACGATCTTACACGGGAGGGGAACAGAGCGTTTGCTGCACTAGTTTGTACTTGTATAAGCATGCAAGTTTTGAATATAATAAAGCTCTAGATACGGTTCGTTGTCTGTCGAAAATCATTAGTGCCATGCCCTGATGAAATGTTCTATCCCAAGGTAATCCAACGAACAGACTAGTTTTAAATATAATAAAATTTTGAAACTGTTTAGTAGTGTGAAAATAAGATACTTTGATGTACAAGTGCCAAGTGGTGTATGTTAGTGAGCTACTAACGGGCCGGATCCAACAACTCAAACTGGATCGGGTTTGGGGTTTGGAAAAAGAAATCCGTTAACAAGAAATGGATCTGAGGCAAGGTCGACCAAGGGTATTGAGACATGGTCAACCATGGCACGTTGAAACGCACGACAAATGACAATGAGAGGAAGAAACCTCACGTTGTACGTGTGTATTTTAATGCTATGTTGACAATGTTGTGCATGTTGCAGACCTGCAGTGCCACATATTAACAGGACAAATAGAAGCCGCCTCCTGTGCGTCGGCCATTGATGGATACCCGACCTTGGTCGACCAAGGACGCCATCAATCAATGGATGGTCTTAATTAGATATCCCCAATCAAAATTGAGCAGTAAATCTGTACAGTAAATGCTAGCTAGCTGTCGTGTTTATTTTCTCTTTATTGAAAGCCTCTAGGTAGGTAGGTGGGTAGGTAGGTTGATAACTTTATTAATTCCAATCAATGATTTACTAGCTCCGTAAGTCAAAAACAAGCAGCAAACTCTACTGAATTGAGGAAATATCCTACTAACCCATATCCTTCCTTTATTAGCTAGCTAACGTTAGCTTCTTCTTCTTTATCTCGATTGGATCGTGGTCGTGAAGCAGTGTAGCTATAACTTACATGACACTAAACATGAAACGCAACCAAATAAACTAAGTGACGGGACGCCGGAACGGAAGGATGAAGGCGAGTGGAGATGGAAAAGGAGGGCGACAAGCCGGACGGCGGGACGAAGCGGATACGGAGGAGGAGAGGGGCGGCGAAGAAAACTTTGGCTGAAAGGGAGATCAAAATGGAGGGGATGATAAAAAGTAGAAGCGGCGGCAAGAGGAAGACTAGGACGGGCAAGGAAGGGGCAGCGAGGGATGAGGACGGAAAGAGACAAGGAGAGGGGGAAGAGGAAGAAGAAAAGAGAGGCAAAGAGAAAACATGAATCCCGGCCCCATGGGAGTGGCGGGAGAGGGAGGAGCGTAAATGCTAGCTATCGTCTTAGTCTCATCAAGTTCAAAGTTTTAAAATATTTAGCATCGTGAAATGAATTTCATACATTTTTTCCGAAATTTTTCGAATGTCACAGTTCAACCGAACAAGAGTGTTAAGAAACCAACCAAAAAGAAAGAGTAGTAGTAGTAGTAGTAGTAGTAGTAGTAGTAGTAGTAGTAGTAGGAGTATTTACACAAGCTGTTTTGAATTTTATTAACAAACAGCTATTGAATTATTATTACTACCAGAGCCGGCTCGCATCAGATCAAGCGATCCGGTTGCTCAAGAGCCCGTAACCGCCGGTCCGGATCTCGGACCGTGGAAGATAAACCGTTGACTCCACAACAGAGCACGTCGCCTTGCAGGACCCGATGCCTCCGAGCCGGTAGGATATCGCCCTTCGCCGTCCCGGCGGCGGAGCCGCCTCGCTGCTCCGCCGCCATATGTCCTCCATCTCGCTTGGTGACGGCGGCGGTGGATCCTTCGCGCACTCCGCGAGCGCAGCCGCGAAGGGATCGGCGGCGATCCCTAGCTCGGAGCCGGATCGGGATCGCCGCTTGGGGAAAGTTGAGGAGATGGATCGGAGAGGAGGAGGGAGCGGGAGGAGGAGGAGGGGATGGGTGGGGCGGGAGGCGAGGTTACCGGTCGGCTTGGGGATCCCTGGGCAAAGCTCCCAGGAGAAGGGGACGGCGGCGGACATGGATCCTGTCGATCTTCTCCGCCGGGGCGGCGGACGCGGGCCCGGCAATTTATTCATCGTTCGAGAGAGAGAGAGAGAGAGAGAGAGAGAGAGAGAGAGAGAGATCTCAGATATCAAGAGAAGCGAGTGCCTTTTATATGGTGGGACAGGAGAAGGTAAGATAAGAGTAGCGGAGTTGTTAGACTGGTAGTCTTACCAGTCTTAACGGAATGCTTCATTTATTTATTCGTCGGAAGAAGGATTAGCACGAACATTACAGCAGATGATATTATTGCAAGTTAGCGGGTCGGATAAAGTGCTACCGGGTTCGAATTCGAGTAATTTGTGAGAGCGAGTGATGTCCTTCCGGGCCTAATTACACTTTAACTACTTACTTACTATGAAGCCATTCTCAGTTTTACCCTTCCATCTTTTCTTCTCTTCAACTTGACACGCTCTCAGCTATTTAAAATCATCAACTCTCGGTTTAGTGGAGTGAAAATGTGGAATTAGTATGTTATTTTCGAATCAACCGCATTTATTCCACAATCTATATATATATATATATATATATATATATATATATATTACAATATCTCATCCATTTATTTTTAAACATAGATTAATTTGCCGTCATTTATTTATGCACTATTTAAGGTAATATATTATGATTTAGATTCAGGTTGAACAATATAATTTGACTATAGTTGTAAAATAAAATTATAATTTTCTAATAAATTCTAAACTTATTTCTGTATTTCTCCATACAAAAAAAGAAATAAATAGATGTCTAATTAATTAATTTGGTTATTCTTAACTCTTATTCCAACTATCATAATCAAGCACTAACTTATTCCAGCATTTATCCTTATTTTTGCAACTAAACACCCAATGAGAAATTAAAATAATTTTTTTCAGATACATTGCCGTGATTTTGCAATTTAATTGCATATGTTTCTTTTTATTTGCTATAATAGTATAACAGTATGCACTACATATATAAATTATATGTATTTTATTATAACAAAATATATATATCGATATAAAAAAAAATATGCACTCAACTTTATATACTAAATTAAAAACCAAATTTAATTAAATTGGAAAAGCCTCAAATATTGACTTGCTAATGAGATTAGTGACTTAACCTACAAGGAAGAAGTTGAACTCGTTAGCGATTTATCTTCTAAGTAAAGTATTAATCAATTTATTATTTAGTGGCAACCTTATGATATGGATGTTGAGCTGATAAACCTCTTTTGAGGAGGGCTAGTTTTGTCAAAAACTCAAAACTTTAATGTCTTTTGAGGATTTATTTATGATGGTAGTACAAGTTAGCTAAAAGTTGTTCAACGATAATATATTCCTCTGCATAAAAAAACACCAAGGAATCGATGGATATCAGCTATTTTAGCAGAATAAAATCCTCTTAAACGACCTGCATATGTACGGATGTCTCCTTTTAAGATGAGACTTCTACGGAAGTCTTGTGGTTCTTGTTATCAGTTTCACTTATCTGAGGGTTTATCCATGGATACGAATAGCAAACGATGGTTATCAGTATTTTCCATGGATAAAACCCCCGTTATCCCTCTCTTTCCAATACGTAAAGATACCTAATGAGAGAGTGAGAGAGGTTTATGGTAAGTGAAGCAAAAAATATAAAATAAAAAACTTTGTTTGTACTTGTTTTACTCCAAACAACATCAAGTGCACTTGAATAAGCATCTGTTCAGTAATCTACAGCTCAACATATTTGTAAGGTAGTTGGTAATGCAGAGCACTCAGGATTTCACAAATTATGCAGCCTATTTATAATAAGATCATTTATGCAGTCCTAAGTATTACATGATCACAAGCATTTGCTAATATGCTGTTCTTATCTGCCTGACCACCTTGCACAAAGTTAATAATATACCATTCTCAATTCAGTTGACCAATATGTTTACACTCCTTAAGGTAAAAGGTAGAGTACTTAATTGTCAAGTGAAAAGATTGAACAAGTAGCAATACACAACTTGCACACTCCAATAATATACCATTCTCAATTTCAGTTGACCAATTAGTTTACACTCAAGGTAGCCATAGAAACAATGGAGGACTGAAGAATATTTTTACCTCTCATGTTATGGATAGATGAAATCCAAGTTGAACGGCCTTCTCATAATCCTTCCAAGGGCTGAAAAAAACTTACAGACAATGCCTAGATCAAGTACAAAGCAATATTTTGTAGCACTAGAATTCAGCCACATAGTTTGTGTCTCCTTCCTATGTCTTCCTTGAGGGAAAAGGTTACATCTTAAGAGGATGTCAGAGGGACAGATCATAGATGCCTTCTGTAATATTATAACAGAGTAGATCTTGCTTACCTCAATTAAGATATAAACAACAATGACTTGGGACTTGATGCTTGTTGTGTTACTGTTCAAAACTTTGTCCTATGATAGTTTACCATATCTGTTATTCCAAAAGCACCAGCATATGAAAATTAAGACACTCACAATATTACAGCCAAAATAAAAAGGCAAACACAGATAGGAAGTCTGAAGTACTGCACAAAACAACAATCTGTTACATTGATAATGCCTATTGATAGCCATCATAGCTGGGAACTAGTGAGTGCCATTACTAAAAACACTGTCCTCATGGAGCCCTGATCAGTTCAAAAATAATTGCAAGGAACAATAAAAAGTGCCACGGTGAACAAGGCTCCTATCTACTGGTGGTCTAGGGAGGAAATATGTACACAGCTTTACGCTCATTGCTGAAGAGGCTGTTTCTAAGACTTGAACTCATGATTTATTTGATACAAGAGGCAAGTCCAACATGTCAATTTACGCCCTCATTTATAAGGATCAGCGCAACAAAAGAAATAAGAGCAGAGACCAAATCTCAATTTCTTTTGAATGAGAAAGTCATGTATAGTTCTCGCAATTACTACTGGCATTCCTGTTTTAGTAACGTTGGCAAACTTCCTCCTGACAGCATACACTACAGGCAAGTTATATTCAGCAATAACTTTGATAGCTCCCATTAACATCCCGGTTAATGATTGATTTTCTTACCCCTATCAGCAAATTCTAAAACTTTTAACCAGATTGCCCACAACCTCCCTCCACCCCCTACCCCCCTACTAAAAGGACAATGAATAAGTCCCAAGAATCTTGGATTTTTTTCTGTATGTTCCTCTTACAGCTGGGTAAAAAGCCCATAGGACCTTGCCAAATTGCGAGCACACTTAGGTGTAGGCCCAAGTGTAGCCCCTATCCTCCTTCCGGCGTCTGGCCTGACCCAAGTTAGCTGCACAGTCTCTCTGAATATCTTGTTTATCCAATTCAACAAAAATACCCCTTAAACAACCAAAAACAACTAGCTTATGGTGCACAAGTGTTAATCAATGCAATAAGCACATTTAATTTCAAAAAAAAATATACATTTAAATATTAGTTATGTCTTTTCCCACCTTATATTTTTTTTCTGAAGGTCATTTCATCTATTTTTTTTGTCTTAAAAGTTAAGAACCAACCTTTTATTAAATCTCATTTTCCTAATCTCTTCGTGTACATCTAATTCTCTAACTCTCTCTTGCAATGCCTAAGTAAGTCATGATCTTCAGATGTCTCTGTAGTCTCTACGAGTTGCATAGATCTTCATTAGGTCAACAAAAAGATCACGACTTAATAAGATTTTTAAAAACATAAAATACAACTTTGCTTCAAACCTTGAAAACAAAAGCTTGGTCTAAAATATCAAATATGATCCCAACTATTAAGAACATATTGATAAAAAAGAATCTATTTGGAAGCTGAGACATTCCAAAAGAGAAGTATCAAAATTATATTCAAGAAGATAAGTTCCATTAGCACTAGTAGGCTAGTTGGATTGGGCATATTACTCCTATTTGAGAAAATTCGCATAGGCTAAACATCAATGGATCTGCTATCTTGTTCAATTGTATAGTATCAGACACATTATAATGACTGCTTGTCGACTTTAACCAACACACCATTAACAGAGCCAGGATGCAAAAAAATGCTACCACACACTTTTAACATTTATCATCTATTCATTGATAAGCCTACAGCGAAAACAAGTCGAATCAGAAAATAAACAATTTCCCAGATACCCATTTCAAGACTATTCAAAGAGATTATAGATAAGCACATCTTGTCCAAGTATCAAACAGAGGGAGAATTCAATAAAGACTAATCGATTCCACTCAAGCAACATTAAATTCGCATCAAAATCCAAACTTTTAAGCTAAATCCGAGACAAACCAAACCAAACCACGAAACGGGTCGCATTACACCGGCTGCTGAGACTGGAGGGGGATTCCGAGGAGGTCGTCGGGAACATCGTCCAAAGACTTGGGCGCATTCTTCGCCGTGACGGCAACGGCGACAAACGTCTTGGTCTTGCTTATGGGGCGGGACTTCTCGAGCTGGACGAAGTCCCCAACCTTGAACTGGTTCTCGGGGTCGTGGGCTTGGTACTTCTTCTTTATGCGGACGCGGCGCTTGTACTTCGGGTGGGGGGCGAGGCGGACCACCTCGACGGCGACGGTCTTGTCGCTGGTGGCACAGACGACGCGGCCCTGTAGCTTCTTCATGGCTTGGATGGAGAGGGAAGAAGGAGGGGAATTGGAAGGGGGGGAAGATGGGTTTTTGGTGAGGGAGAAGAGGGAGGGAGATGAGCCATGGAGGAACTGGGAGGAGTTGGGTTTGAGGAGAGAGGGGGGATGGAGGAAGGAGGAGGACAGGAACATGGTGGGGAGAGTGAGAGGGAGAAGAGGGAGAGAGCTCTTTCTATCTCTATGGTGTGGATGAGGTGAAAGAAAGATGTGACGGGGAAATGGCATTCGTGCTTATAATAAATTTAAAATTTATTTTAATGTCCTCAATTTAATATTATCTTAATGTATTTATAAATATGATAATTATACTTAGCCTTCTTAACTTTCTAAATAAAAATTCTGCATAAACCCCTCAATTCAAGGGTTTTGGTGGTTAAAAAAACTCTTAGTTCACGTAGTCTAGTTTGAGACAGGCTCAACGTATAAATAACGATAGTGTCACCTTAGTTGTTCATTCTATTATGTGGATAAAAAAGCTAAATTTATAAATACTTTAAATACATTATTAATTTTTTTTATTAAACTGATATTAAATTAAAATAATTTATTTTGGTGGCAATCTCTCTTTGTCTGCATTTTTAAAACATAGAAGAAATTGTGAAATTTGACGAGCTAGTTTATTCTATAGAAAAGTTTAAACGCAATGGTACTTTCCTCGTTCTTATAATAAGAACTGGAGATGACAAAGGCCTTAGATCGGATCAATTATCACACAGCTTCCCTTCTGTTTGGATATCCTGGATCAACTACCTTCTCCTTTCTTCTTAATGGTGCCCCTCCTCCTCAGTTCAAAAGTGTTTGTGATAGTTCTTCTACCAGTCCGATGAAGGATCCTTGGCTATTTAATCTTCCTCTGGCTTTAAATCCAACACCAACTCTTATGAATATGAACATTCCCACTAGTGATTCTAAGGAGGAGGCTTGACTCATTTGCTGTCAATCTTTGGCGTTTGGATAGACATTCTCTTTTATTTGGCTGAGTCTATGGCGCAGGTATGTGGTTACTTTGGAGAAAACTAAGATTCCCTTGTTTTTTAGAAACTCAGTTGAATCTCTGGACTCCACTTTTGTCAAATTGGTTGCAATGGCTTGGGAATTCCCTTGTTTTTAGAAACTCTTCCACTTCGCCTCCAAGAGCAGGAATGATCAAAATTAATGTTGACGGCTGCGGTTTTGTTTGCAGGGATTATTAGATTGGGAGTTGTCTCTCTACAGCTGCTGGTAACCTGAAATGAATTCTGGTCTTACATGCAGAAGCTGAAGGTATTAGGCAAATCCAAATCCTCAAAAGTGGTCTCGGAGGAAGAACATTAACGCTTGTTAACCCATAATAAAGGCTTTTCACCACCACTTAAATGGTTGTCGTTGCTCAGGAAATCAGTTGAAAAGTTTCTTTGTCAACATTCCCCCTTTGCTAAATTGATAAAGACCCCACTGTTCACCTGGCAAGAGCGAATAGTTGATGGACAACTCTTGTCCTCAATTTCTCCAAACCAGTCTCTCCATCTGAAAAAGCAAGAGATCACAGAGGGAGAGCTTTACCAAATTACAGTCATTTTTTTCCTTAAACATATCAACCTGCATCCCATATGCCATTCACTGCAGCTATATGAGCACTAATTTCAGGTCTTGATTGGCCAATATAGAGGATATTGCATCATACAACATCAGATAAGGAGTCCATCAAGACAACTGCTAAGATTTATTTCAACAAGAATCTAAAGATTTTATTAATTAAGCTGAAAGTGTAATGCACCTTCATCAGGATGGAAATCACCTATATCATTCGCCAGAAGATGGCAACAAAGATGCATAGTATCACAAGCTTTAGGCCGGAAATGATCTAATAGCATAGTCCAGATCTGCTATCAGATCTTCTACGTCTTCGATGCCGACGGAGATGCGAACAAGGTCATCAGTCAAACCCCTGGCTTCACGAACTGAAGCTGGTATGCTTGCATGTGACATGAAGCATGGCAAGCTTATGAGTGACTTCACGCTCCCTGCATACACATGGCAAGGTAAAGTGATTACACATAATCTATAGTCAAAAAAAGATGTGTACACTAATTCAAAATAACATGCTGAATTATCAGCGAGAAGGTACAACAGTCAGAATAGACAAGAAAGTGTCTAATTTCTCGGTTGATTTCCAGAGATGAGCAACAGCAACAGTTTTTAACTCATTTAAAATTGGATGTCAATGAACTCAAAAGTGCAGTATTGTTCCATAAGCATCATAATAGTCTTAACACTAAGTTAGCAAATCATATGCAAGTGATTATTTATCAACAAGCAAAGCAATCTTCTCACATCTATTTCATGTCAATAGGATGATGGGAAGAGTGGAAAGTATGAGAATCATTACCAAAACTAACAGTCACATGGAAGTACTTGGTGGTCTCAACAATGTGCTTCGAGAGAGGTAGTGAACCAGTCGAAAAACTGAATACTGATCCAGCCCCTTTTGCCTGCAAAGCAGCACGAGCAGAACAATAAAGGATCATAGTTGAGATTCTTTTAATTCTTCTTCTAATGACTATTGTTTTCTACCTGAGAATAGTGCAAAGAACGTCCAGGATGATCAGGAAGTCCTGCATAGTTAACTTGCTTCACCCTTGGATGAGAAGATAAGAATTCAGCAAGCTTCTGTGCATTAGCCTGTTGACAACAAATACTAGTAAAAAAGAAAAAACACTACAATTTTCATTAAAATCAAGCTTAAAGTATATAAAAAGCTGATGCTGACTGGCCTTTCCAGCATTAATGGAAATGGATATGCTCCAGCTGAAATTTTAGACCTATATATAAATGTCTTACTGATGTAGATGGCCTTTGCAGAGAGTACTTAAAATACTTTCTCCAATAATCACATTGTGCACGATGATTGTCACCCATAAGTTGATAGGACCATAGGTGAATTTCTTCATACAAATGCATACTTTACCAGATAAAATAAGTGAGCAGAATTCATTGGGCACTATTAGTGATGAAGAGACCAACATCATATAGGGAAAGCAAAGATGTTGAACCTGTTGCTTCTCCACACGTAAAGCCATTGTTTTGATACCTCGCAAGCAAAGCCAGCAATCAAAAGGTGCCAATCCAGAGCCTTCTGCATTCTGTAGAAATGCAATCTCTTTTGCCAAGCTGGTAATGCATTAAAAGAATGGCATTTAGATAATTCAATTCATACATCACGTCAGATGTTTTGCATTGAAACATCGTTGAGAAATCAAAAGAAGAGGAAAACAGTTACATGGCATCATGGAAGAGATATAACGAAATTGGCAGTATATGGACAGGAAAGGAAGGATAAACATCAAGATCTTAACATATTCCTTGCACAAGACCAAAAGGAATCAACAATTTCATAAACTGCTAAGTTGCTAATGGTCCCATATTATCTCATTCAGATAAATTATCCAGCCATTCAAGAAACATATGTGACTCCATAATCCACTTAAAAGAGTTGTGAAAAACTTCCAAGTACATTAGTGAATTATAATTAGCCAATGGACCTGACATGAAATAATTTGCAGCACTCTGCCAGAATTATTCTCAATAAATAAAGATTTAGAACTTCTCTACATGCAAGAAACAAGCCTACTTCAAAATCCAAATACAGTAGCTAAATACATCAACGTTAATATTATATGGTACTTTCTTAACCTCAATGATACAAAAACTTGAAACACTGCCATCAGGTGTTATAAAATGGCAAATATGTGAAAATTATAACCATGAGTACATTGCTTAAATCTACAGGCAAATCATCTATGTCAGAACAAGAAGGTTTACACCTTCAGGTTAGGTAGCTGAGTAACTGACTTTAAAAAACATCTTGCTGCATTCTAAGTAACCACGTTTAGCTTGCATAAGTAGTAATAAAAAAACAATTGTTTCTTGGAAGATAGCTAATAATACATACTGGTAGCAGTAAATACTGGATAAAAGCAGATAAAATGAAACAAAAATATAACTAGAGAAAGCTAAGATGAAATGTGCCAGACTGGATGTAAGAGAGACGCTTAGCAATATATAGAACAAAAGGATCTTCTTCAACCTTTCACCCTTTACAGCAAGAATTCCAGCCATGACATCACTATGCCCAGCTATAAATTTCGTAGCCGAGTGCATCACGATATCTGGAAACAAAACAAAAGTGCATCAGAGTGTTAACATAGGCAATACCAAAGCAGCTTCTTCAATATTTTACTGGTGATCCAAAGTAGCAATCCTTTTAGTACCTGCTCCGAGTTCTAGGGGATGAGAAAGCACCGGAGACATGATACTATTGTCCACCAAAACAATAGCACCATGTGAGTGAGCCATCTCTGAGATTTTCTGTAGATAATATTAGTATAAACCTCTATGAGATTGGCAAAGAATACTATCCCAAATGGTGAAGGAAATTGAGCTAGGAGACTTCATATATGGACCATGGGTGCAAGTGCAATGCAAAACTACTAAGTTGAAAGACCTAACTTCTGCATCACAAAATATATCTGCATGCTAATTATGCAACCATAGCATTTACTTAAGCAGCAGTGTTGTTTAAAGAGTAGCAGTTCACTTGTACATCAGATTCACAATACCCATTCTCATACCTTTATGTCAGTAATTTGTTGGCGAGGATTTGTTGGACTTTCAAGCCACACTAGTTTAGTCCAGGGGCCAATTGCAGATGCCACCTCATTAAGATCAGTTGTATCTACTCGTCTGTCATGTAAATATGGAGATAGTTTATAACTATGACTGAATTGCAAAAAATGGGATAAAATAAACAAGTCCACAGAAAAGGGGCACAAGACTAACTTCACCAGAACCCCTTGCTTTGGAACCACTTGCGAGAGCAGCCGGTCTGAGCCACCATATATGTCACTTCCAGCAACGATTTCTTGACCTTAATAATACCAAAGTTGAATAAAGTCAACATTCATTTTATGGAAATTAAGATATACAAGTGCAGAGATAAAGATGCATACCAGTTTCAAGAAGATGAGTTACGGCAGCCAAAGCAGCCATCCCACTAGTGAAGCAGAACGCTTGATCAGCCTTCTCAAGTTCAGCCATAAGACTGGTCAATTTTTAATGCATGCACTTTCATCAATACAAAGTCAAAAAAAAACAAAAAGATTGAAGACTATCCCAATTGTACTTCTGGTGCCAAAATATTAAGGATTAGTTAAATGGACCTCTGAAGCACATCACGAGTAGGATTGCCACTTCTGGTGTAATCATATGGACCATAGCCTGTTGCTGAAGGCTGCAATAAATATTTCTTTTAGTAGTGAAAGTTGAAACTGATAAAAAGAAGTAAAGAACAAGGAACAAACAACCAATTGGAGCTATGGTAAAAAAATAAATTCTTGTCATAACCCTGGTACTCCCTAGCATGGATGACCCATATCATACTCCGAGATATGGTAAAAGAGAATCTTTTTCGATCTTTTGATAAAAAGATACGCAACAAAATTACCTGAAATTTTCAAAACCCACTCTCATCTATCACTATTCCATTGCAACCAACCTGCTTAAAAGTGGCCGTTTGGTACAGTGGAGTGCTCATAGCTCCATAGGGGTCGAAAGAATTATCGCAACTAGTCAATATCGTCGATATGCCAGGCTCCCTTCTTTTAAAACCTGCAAAGTTTTTCACTTTTTAATCATAAACCAATCGAACTAAGTAAGAAACAACCAGCCAGAGAGGCCAACCAACCCAATTCAGCAGTCGATTCATCCAAGCAATCAGCAACTCCTTCCGCCATGGCCGAAGCGCTCAGTTCCAATCTCTTCAACATCGCCAACTGCGGTAGAGATCTCCTCGACGGGAACCCTAAGCTCCTCTTCTGGACGCTCCGGTCGCTTAAACCCTACGACAAACGAGACGCTGGAATCAGACCATCTCAGAGATTTCCTGCTCGAGAAGGGAGAGGGGAGGAGCGTCCGCTTGGGATTCCTCTTACGGGGTTAATATTGGAGGAAAGGAGTCGAACGATAGAAGAGGAGGAGGAAACGGAGGCGGCCATGGAAGAGGAGAAGGAGGAGGGCGGTGCAGGTGGGGGTTAGGATTACGATTAGGGTTAGGGTTTAAGGCCGCCTCCGCCACTCTCCTCCGGGGAATGGCCGCGTGTGGTGGATGGAGGGAAAGCGGTGGTATTAAATAATAATAATGGAGAATTAGAAAAGGAAGACGCTAATCGTCACAGTTGTTGTCCGAGCTGGCAGTGACCGATGAGGCGATGACACATCCTCCCTTTCTTTGCTATCTTCTATTTAATCTCTTCCTAAAAAAAATAATAGCGTATTAGGAGAGCAATGATTCGATAACACACCGACTATTTAGTATTAAAAAGAAATTTCAATTTAATTGATTATTTTTAACAGACAATTCAATAGAGAGAAACAGGATAGTTAGAACCCTCCGTACATCTATGAATAAATTTTCACTCTATTATTACAAACAGAGCCTTTTCATTTATTATAAATAGGGTTAAATATAATTTATAATCACCTAGCTTTGTCAAAAATCACTTTTAAAACTCTAAAATCAGTGATAAAAGTAGGACTGCTAATTTTTCTATCAAATTTAATTAAGCATTATAGCTATTTTGATTACTTAGTATTATTATCTCAAAAGCTTAAATATCTTGCTTGCCTCACAAACACAATAAAAATATTTTGATCATTTTGATATCGAATAATTAAATTTAATAAAAATTTAATAATTATGAGTACAATGATTAATTTGATGGATAAAATAATTTTGCACATAAGTATACAATAGTTTAACCCTTCTGAATAAAAAATTCTAAGCTGTAATCATGCCCGAGAGCTAGCTGTTGCTACCCAACGGCTCCGACAAGGTGGGGAATAGGAAGCTGCTTTTGTCGGCCAAGAAGCAATGGGGATTCGACGGTTTCAAGAAGTGGAGGAGGAGCAACTCATAAGAGGAGCCCATTGCTTTTAACTTACCTCCTCATGATGAGCGATCCGATGGCGATGGTGCTTTGCCGTCTATGAAGCTCATGGGGGCTTCGATCGGTGTAGGGCCAGACACGAAGAAGATAAAAAAGGAGATGCTCTTAGATGGCTCTGCTTCATATAAAGAAGAAGATAAATAGTGAGGCCAAAGGAACTAAGGAGGTGAATAGTAAACATTTGTGAAAATATCCAGGATGCAGCTAGTTAGTCACCTTCGATAGTTTTCATATGTTATATATATATTGCTGCAATAACAAGCCTAATCAAGCGAGCTAGCTCCAACTCGACTCGACTGGACAATATGTTCGAGCTCACAATATCAGCTTGGCTCAACTCATTTAAAGCTCGAGCAAATCCCATATCCTTTTTGACTGCCATAGGATCAAATTATAAATATTAATGCTTCGTTTTCTTCTCTATTTAAAACAATTGGTTTCTCGACTTGAGCTCCCAACTACGTTACTAAAATGTGTATGTTTAATGCATTGATGCGAATCCAACTACATTCAAAAATTTTCACGGAACAGCATGGATCAATGTGATACTTTTCTTTTCTTTTCTAAAAAAGAAATTAGTAGTGTTGGTGGTGATATTAAAGAAAAACCCTATATAATAATAATAATAATAATAATAATAATAATAATAATAATAATCCTCTAAATTTTATAATTCTAATCTAACGTAGCCAGTTTAATTCTGTAGACTGATTATTGCCTTACAACAATAAAATTAGAGTATCAAGCATGATCAAACACTCAAGCACAATAAAAAAAGAGGAGATATCGCGCTTGTCCAATTGCAGCTGCCATACAGCTTTAGTCTTGAAGGCGAAGCTCTCGACAAAGGAGAGCCCCTAGATGGAGAATCCAAGTACATCAGTGATAGAGTGCAACAATTTATCAAAATCCATATGAGAACTCTATTTGAGTTGTGAAACTAAGAGAAAGAAAGCAACAAAGAAAAAGATAACAAGATGGGGATGAGCGTGCTAAATCTGCTGGTAACATCTGCAAAATTGAAAATCCTATTCTCTAAAAGTCCAGATGAAGGCAGTAGAGCAGAGGGGGGGTGAAGGCGAGTCGGGCTCGAGCGTCTACAGCTTGTTCCGATGGGCCATGACCAAGGCTAGTGAGATCCACAACAACCAACAGTTGGTGTAAACGCAGCGATGTAGAAATGTGGCAAGCGAGATCCTAACCTCCGACGCAAATGACAGTGAGGCAGCAGGAAAGGGAGACCAAGGCGAGATCCGCTACCTAGCCTCAGTGCTCGGCGTAAACAATGGATACACAGAGAATCAAGGAAGGGATGGCGGCAAGATGGATGTCGTTGTCGCCAACGATAATAGAGAGGTGAGAGTAGACGGTGATGGGGATAGAGAAACCGAAGAGATAGAAAAAAAAAAAGAGAGAAACTGAGGCAAAACGCCAAAAGCAAGGAGAGAACCATTGTAGGAAGGGAAGGGGGAGATATATACACATTCTCTCATAATATATATATATATATATTATTTGATTAAATTATTAATATAATATAATTGTTAAAAAAATAATGTACATGATAATATATTTTAAAAATAAATAATTACTTATTAAATCGATAATATCTTTTAATTTTTTTATATGTTTATTATATTTTGAGTGTCTAATTAACCATTAGATATCAAACCGATTGGTAAATATTTACCCCACAAGCGACTCAATAATAATAATAATAATAATAATAATAATAATAAAAACCCTATTAAGTCTGACAAATTTCTTATTTTTCCTTCGTTCCGCGAGAACGTTCTGGATTGTGTCATTAACGACTTCTCAGCAAGATAGAAATACGAGAAACAAAACTGCAATAATTCTCGCCCCCCCACCGTTTGTAAGTGCACAAATCGACCGTCGTCTTCCACTTCTAAACCCTAATCCCCAACCTCCAACCCTAAACACCCGAAGCTCCAATCTCCCGCCATTAGAGGTCAAACAACACACACGAAGCCATGGAGGGCTCAGGCGAGCTCCAGTGCGTGGGGAAGTTGGAGATATCAAATCCGAAGCCCGTCGGATTCCTCTGCGGCACCCTTCCTGTCCCCACCGACTCCACCTTTCCTCTCTTCCAATCCGCTCTCGTGCCTCCTCCCAACACGTATTCACTCCCCTTTGCCAAGTTCGCTCCTTGATTCTCTATTCGATCTCTTTGAGTTGTAATTTCTTGTTTGGTCTCGTTGTTGTTGTAGAATTGGAGCTCCGAGGTATCAGATGCTGCCGGCGGAGACCGACCTTAACACGCTTCCGCTGCTTTCTGATTTCTCCGAGAAGGTCTTCCCTTCTGCTGCTAGGAGTAGCGAAGGTGGTAATGTTTTCCTTCTCTCTTTTTCTTTTGTTTGTTGTTGCTTTTAATTTACAAGGAAATTTATTGTAACTGGTTAAAACATCCATATCTTGCAGATTCGGAAAGAAAATAGAATTTCTTGTCTGGATTAATTAGTTTATCATCAGATGGATGTGCAGGTGGTGAAGTCTTCGTCTATATAATATTTTGGATTTGCAACATCAACAACATCCCTTTACGTTCTGAACATAGTGATAGTGAGACCATTAGTTTGTATGCTTTAGTCTGATTTGATTTGGTATCATGCTTACTTTACTATCACGGTACTGTGTTCATTAAGAAGTCCCAAATGTATGCCATTGTGATTTATGAGTGGTAATTGTTTTGCGGGCAGTCTTTATTTATGTTTTAGGTGATTCAAAATATAGATATAACAATTTAAATATATATTATATATATGATTTCAAGTATGACATAGTGGAAGTTTACATTTAAAGGTCTCTAAAGATATTGTTATGCAATATCCAAACAATGTTTCTTTACTATTTGCTTACCGATTACTCCATCCTCAGGTTTTCACTATGAAAGTGGGCTTGTTAGCCAAAATTTGTCACGAAAATGTGAAGCACTCGCTGTGTCTGGCCTGACTGAATATGGGGATGAAATTGATGTAGTTGCTCCAACTGACATCTTAAAGCAAATCTTTAAAATACCTTACTCTAAGGCCCAATTATCTATTGCAGTTCATCGTATTGGAGATACCCTCATTCTGAATTCAGGGTATGCTGTTTAATGGTTGCAGTCTAGCTTCCATGCTGAATATATTATATATCCTTATATCTTGAATCCTTTGTTTGAAGGATAGACCTGATCTTGAAGAAGGAGAGAAGATGTTCAGAAGACAAAATAACCAATCTAAATGTTCTGATCCTTCTATTTTGTTGAATTTTGCAATGCACTCCGTGAGAGCAGAGGCCTGTGACTGTCCACCAAGTTATCAGCCATCAACAGAGAAGAAGACAAGTTCCACCATCTTACCCGGACATTTCATACATAAAGACGACCCTTTTGTGTCTTCAACAACTGCCAATGCTGGTCGAAAGACTTCACAAGGGAGTCCCGATAACTTCTCTTGGGGAACACAACACAACAAGAGTAAAGGTAAAAGACCAGAGCCCACAAAAAAGGCCTCACAGGTTGGTGAAAAGCACCGATGCCCTGTACAAGAATCTGAGAAGCACAGGAGTGTTGGTAGCAATGGCTTCTTGAGGGTTTTATTTTGGGAATTTCACAATTTCCGGATGCTCTTGGGTAGTGACTTGCTTTTATTCAGCAATGAAAAATATGTTGCAGTAAGCTTGCACCTCTGGGATGTTTCACGACAGGTAAGGCTGGGTTGCTTAATGTTTCACCTAATCTGCAGGCTCTATTTCATTCATTAGTTCATATGACAGGTGACTCCATTAACCTGGCTTGAAGCTTGGCTTGACAATATCATGGCAAGCGTCCCTGAGTTGGCTATCTGCTACCATCAGAATGGTGTTGTTCAAGGTTATGAGTTACTGAAAACAGATGACATTTTTCTGCTTAAGGGTGTATCGGAAGATGGTACGCCTGCATTTCATCCACAAGTTGTCCAACAAAATGGCCTTTCAGTGTTGAGATTCCTTCAGGGTAACTGTAAACAAGACCCTGGCGCCTACTGGGTATGGAACCTGAACTTCTGGATGTCTCAAATTGGAATGGCTAATCAACTGATTTTCATCTCTCTCCCCCCTGTAGCATACCTACATATATGCATATACTAACTATTATTTTAATATTATGTATTCATTACTTGCGTGTGTGAAACTTTATCTTATTCGTTTTTGTGATTAAATATATGAGATTCACAACTGAACTGATTATATACTGTGTCAGCTATATAAAGGTGCAGGAGAGGATGTTATACAGCTGTTTGATCTATCTGTCATACCCAAGACCCATTCATCTGATGATCATGATACCAGATGTGCCACTTTGCCATCTTTGATGAACAAAGGGAGAAGGGACTCTTTGTTTTCGCTTGGAATTCTACTCTATCGTGTTGCTCATAGGCTATCCTTATCAAAGGTATTAAAATTAGTGTAATTCCAGCTTTCTGCCACATAGATTGGCTGATTATGAACTTTGCTTCCTTGATGCAGGTACTTGATAATGGAGCAAGGTGTGCGAAGTTTTTCAAGAAATGCTTGGAATTTCTCAGGGATCAGGATCACCTAGTATGTTGACTTTCTTACTAGGCTATGTTAATTTCCAATCTTTTGCCTTATTTATAAATTCTTAAATTGTAACTGTAAAAATGTAATTTGTCATATGCTAGGTAGTCCGAGCATATGCTCATGAACAGTTTGCAAGACTCATCCTGAAATGCTATGAGCAACTGGAATTGACATCAGAGTCCTTTCTTCTAGAATCCGAAGTTTCTGTAACTGATTTAGATGATGAATCTTCAGAATTTACTCTCGAAATGCTTTCTTCACAGCCCCAAGAGGAAGGTGCGTCTTATGCTGCTGAAGATGCAATTTCAACCAAAGATGGTGCTGCTATACTATATTCAGGGTCAGAGACATCTGGTACGTCGAAGTTGGCAACTGATGCAATTTTAACCAAAGATATTCCTCTGCCTGCAGCTGTAGAAACAGAAATTTCTGCAGAAAGCTTGAATAGTTCCCTAACTAATGATGCATTGGTTATGTGCCCAATTGGAAATTCTCCTCATGTAGTTAGAACACTCTCTGATCCAATCTCCTCTAAGTTGGCTGCAATACATCATATATCCCAAGCTATCAAATCTCTTAGATGGAAGCGCCAGCTGCAGAACATGCAAGGAGATTTTAGTGACAGTGAAAATAAGATGCACGAAAGATCTTCTGTCGATTTCTCTTTATGTGCATGTGGTGATGCAGACTGTATTGATGTTTGCGACATCAGGGAATGGCTACCAAAATCCAAAATGGATCATAAAATGTGGAAGCTTGTTCTTTTGCTGGGTGAATCTTACTTGGCTCTTGGGGAGACTTATAAGGAAGATGGACAAATTCATCGGGCACTAAAGGTTGTCGAATTAGCATGTCTAGTATATGGATCAATGCCTCAACATCTTGAAGATGCTGAGTTTATTTCATCTATGCCTAATAGCTTATCGTATCTGAAATTCAATGGAGATGAAACGACAAATTTGGTAGTAAATAGCACAAAGGGTTTGAGCCAAAAGTTCTTTCATGATGATCTTGCTTCTGACCAGTTCTCTCCTACTTATTTATTTTGGGCTAAAGCATGGATGCTTGTTGGGGATGTATACGTGGAATATCATAGATTGAAAGGTAATGAAGTTCCGATAAAAAAAGGAACAATATCAGGTGGTGGGCTAAGAATGTCAAATGAAGTTGTGAAGGAGGTCAAACGTCTTACAAAAAAGCTGGGGCAGTACAAGCAAAATTGCAGCACTTGTTCCTTGATAAATTGTAGCTGTCGGAGTGATAGGCAAAACAGTGGTGACAGCGCAAGCAGTAGCACTGTAGACACCTCCTCCTACGGGAGAAAGAAAAACAGAAAATCATTGAGAAGAAACCCATTTTCACACTCAAAGGGAATACAAGAAAGTTCAAATGTTTCTGAAAATGAGCAGTTGCAGAGTGCTACTGATACTCATGATTTGATATCAAACACTTCTGAGCTTGAAGACAACTCTATAAACACTGCTGTAGTACATAGTGATCATGTCAAGGAAATCAATGCTAGAGGTGGTAGAGAAGTAGTCAACTCCAGACTTTCCAATGAAGATGAATTGGAGGTGAGAAGTGGAGGTATTTTTGGGTTTCTTGAAGGTCCTCTATACGGAGATGTCGAGTACAACCTGTCTTCTGCTGCACATTGTTATGATGCAGCTAGGAAAGCATTGGCTGGATTTCCTATGCATTCAGAAGAGTTCTACACTATTTTGAAGAAGAAAGGCTGGGCGGCCAATGAACTAGGTCGTTACAGACTTGAGAATAGGGACTTAATCAGTGCTGAAACTGCATTTGCAGATGCTATAAAAGCATTTCAAGAAGTTTCTGACCATGCAAATATTATACTGATCAACTGTAACTTAGGCCACGGTAGAAGAGCTTTGGCTGAAGAAGTAGTATCTAAGATGGAGGAACTCAAAACATATGATCTCCTTCAAAATGCATATAGCCAAGCAATAAAATCTGCTAAATCGGAATATTTTCAATCACTGAACTACTATAGTGCTGCAAAGAGAGAACTAAGTTCTTTTGGCAATCGGGTTGATAAACTTTTGTACAGTGAGGTGTATACACAGTATGCTCACACATACCTGAGGCTCGGAATGCTTCTGGCAAGGGAAAACATTTTAGGTGAGAGCTACGAGAGTAGTTTTGATGAATTTCCTAGTGATGGGAGATTAAAGAATAAAAGCAAAGATAACATTTCAGCAAGTGATGCTTTTAGGGAAGCTTTGTTTACATATGATTCTCTTGGTGACCTTCGCAAACAGGAGTCTGCTTTTGCTCATTTTCAACTTGCTTGCTACCATAGAGACTTGTGTTTGAATTTCTTGGATTTGGATAAGAATGAACTAAAGCATACTACAAGTGAGAACAAGTACCGTCAAAAGGCTAAGTGGTATGGTTCTCTAGCAGAGAAAAGTTTTCACAAGGCTATAGAATATTATGGTCCGAAGACGCATGCTACCATGTATCTAAGTATACTTCTGGAGCAGTCAGCCCTTTCTTTGAGCTTCTCAAACTCATTTCGCTCCTACACGGTATGCCATTCTAGGCTTGTTTATATGTTAGTATAATAATGGCTGTAATCATGTTGCACAACTAAAACAACCAAGCCTTTAATCCCAAATAATTGCTTTGACCTATGTGGATTCTTTTCCTTCACTCATTTCTTTTTAGTGGGAGGCCTGTGTAGACTTAAACTCTATCATGTCTCTCCTTTTCAAAAGCCATATAAATGTTGATGTCCCCTTCCTCCGAAGAACAATCTATTTGAAAGAAGTGAGTACTCCATATTGATGCACTATGTAGTAGCCTTTGGGAGTTTGGGCATGTCTAAACTCTAGACCGTCTTAATGGATTGTCACATAACCTATCCTTTATAATTAAGTTGTTTTTATTTATTTATTTTTAGCATTATCATTCATTGTTTTATCATTTCTAGTGATTTTTTTTATCTACCTCAACATCCTAATTGTGCATTTTCTTCTAGTTGCTCAACATTTAGATTTATTAAGCACTATTGGTCTTCTTTATCTAAACAAAAAAAAACCCTACTGGTCTTTTAGTTGTATAAAATTTTCCTTTCAGCTTTTTAGAAGGTATACGGTAACCACTTCTCCATTTAAGCCATTCTGCTCTGAGATTTTCATTTCAGCTTAAACTTGTGCTTGGGTTATGATCAGCTAAGCGAAATCTGCCCTTGTCGTGATGACTAGGACTAACAGAAATGTGGGAGAAGGGATAGGTTTGTAGAATTCTTCAGGATAGCAATTTGTTGATGATGAATCATGAGTAGGTAAATATTCCTGGATCATACATAGAGGAACAAGAATATATAAAACAAAGACCCACTACACCTATCAATCAAGAAAGTGACAATTGATTTCTGTCATGTCAGTTTGTTGCCGTGCTATGTCAAGCAGCATCAGCCATGTGAACTTATCTTTCTTAAATGCAAGAAATGTTGCTTTGGCACTTTGTGGCTTTGTCATCTCATGAAAGACCCAAATTCTTCTTCTTTTGTAGTTTCTGGAAGCTGCAATACTCCACCTACTAGAAGGTCGCCATGTCGTTGAAGCTAATGAAGATTGCCCAAAAGATGATAAGGACCTCGAACTCACCACAAAATTTTGGAATCAATTACAAGTTCTTTTGAAGAGTATGTTGGCAACTTCCCTTTCAGGGAATACCAAAAGAACTGGTTCCACTAGTCAGGCAATTACATGCAATGGTGCAGCTGGAAATGCTAGCAAGCTGAGGGAGATGTATCGCATGGCACTAAAATCAACCAGTTTGGTTCAACTGCATGCCATGCACAAGTTGTGGATCTCTTAATTTCTTGGGTTTGGATTCCTAATATATACAAGGGGCAAGTCTTACCTTGTCCTTCTATATATAATCCCTAGATGAATTTCACATATTAAAATTGAAATTTGCACTCTGTTTTTGTAAATGTTTCTTTGTCTTACATTGACAAGTATTTTATGCAAATTTCCAACTGTATACAAGATGTATGATCGACGTAACTTCAGGGTTTTTCTGTTCTTTTACAAGAAATGATAACTTACTGATTTTGTTCAAATTAAATCGATGCTGCTCGGATTCTAACTTTAATATCAATATCTGAGTTGGGACTTTTCACTTCAATTGATGGAGCTCGCTTTGGTTTCTAACAGCGCAATTCTTTGATATACTCCAGTTAATTGAATGTTCTTTTCATTTCCCCCTTTTTTTTCAATTATGTTTGCTAGTGAAAACTGGTTAGGTATCAATAAAGTTTTAATGAAATATAAAGGAAGCAAAATTATGTACCCTCTTGTTCACTTGTGGACTGCACGAGGAGCCGCCAGACCGGCTGGAGCGAATCCTCTCGCCCGCCACCACCAAATTGCTTCAACCTCGACGGCTCGACCTCACTATATTAGAATAAATTTATATTGATCCCACAACCAAACGGGTTTGCATATGCTAAAAGAAAATGTACCAGGAGATGTTTTGGGTCATTCTATCTTTGATTGATCCAAGATCAAAATAACTATTTTCACTACTTAAAAAGATGGACTGTACAGTGTATATCAAATTACACACCTGCAATACAAGACTGGTCCTGTTGCTCTAGCATAAACTGGGTCAGAACAACGGCTACAACCATGAATAATAGCATGAAAGACTCAAGGAAAAAATTGCTTCCAAGAAAGACAGACAAGGCTTGTTTAACAAAACATAGATCATAGGGAGCTACATTATATGTAACTGAGGCCAGAAAAAAGGAGACTCGCTTAACATCACCAACCAACAAGTCCTTGTGTACATCTGCAAAATTTTGAGATAACTTAGAGCCAACAAAAAACCAAGACAGATCATGGGACTGTAGGCGATGAACATGCATGGGGAAAGGGGGGTCGAGTCTCCATTGGGCCACATTTGTGAGTTCAGTAAGAATCAAGCTACCATCCATGAGCTCTCTAAATAAAGTAGTCTTGTCGCACAACAGCAATGAAGTCATTGGATAACAAGTCGTCATCTTTGAATTTTTCTACCTCCCCATTCCCTTGGATATGCCAAAATATTCTAGGAGATAGTGGTGTATACAAATCTACAATACAAAATGAACATTTAGTCACTCATCATACATAGTATCAGGCATTTCTACAAGTATGTTTTAATAAATCATAGTGAGGAATTAAACTCTAATTTTCTACTGAGCAGTGGGGAGTTTGTCATTTCCTCCCCACAAGCTCAGTGTTCAATTAAACATTAATTCTCCTGAGCAAGACTTAGTTCCAAAAGAAAAGTTCCTGCATAGAGGTTTTGCAGTCCTTTATTTTGCTGATATAACTAAACTCCAAAAATCAATCTAGTATAATATATCAGTAGCTTCTTGAAATCATCTGCATATGAGTCAAAGGAAAACAGTAGTACATCCATACATATCCATCAGAAACTTAATTGCACCCTTGATGCTAACAAAATGTTGGGTAGGGATAATGGCTGAATTGCTAAATGTTTTAGAATTTCATTTATGCAGTTAGTCAAAACCCAAAGGATGATAGTATTTAAAGTTCACTAGTCTAGATATTTGAAATCTTCTATTGTTGGGAAGTGAAAAAAGTATGGAGGGATAGACATATATATGACAAAAAAGAGAGAAGGATGATGTACTTCTAACTAGCCATGCCAAATACCCACAAAAAAATTCTCCAATTTATCCGTGATTAAAGAATATTTAATAATAAAATATCATAATTTTATTGGAAGTATGAATAATAGGAAACTTGATAAGAAATAACATAATTTTCATTCATTATTTAATCTTAGTTGTCTGGCTATTAGGGGTGTAAATGACCGAGCCGACTCTTGCTCAAGGTCGGCTTAAAATTAGTTTCGAGCCGTAATTTGATGTTTAGACTCGGCTTTGCTCAACTCGAGCCAAGCCCAAACTTGATTAGAGGAGGAGGCAACGGCGACGGCGGCTTATCAAGCCGAGTCTGAGCGAGCTGGCTTCGGCTCAGGCTCGGCTCGAAATTAAATTTTGAGCCCTATTTTCTATTTAGACTCGGTTCAACTCATTACGAGCCGAGTGGAGCCCAAGCTGAATATGAGCAGCTCATTTATTTTGACAGCCCTACTTGCAATTGCATGAGCTCAAAGTATGGCATCCTCCAATTCATATATTGTAACCAAAATATACATGTAAGGCCAAAATTTATCACAAAAAGAAAGACCAACAACATGAAATGCTATTTGATTTATACATGTTTATCTATTAAAATTTGCAAGATCAGAAAGAGAATTTTTTTGGACAAAAAATCAGAAAGAGAATGAATATTGGAATAAAACAGTATCTCTTACAGCATTAAGATAGCAATCATGTACCTGTAGAGGAAGGTGAGTCTGGTTCTCTTGTGGAATGCAGTACCGTAGTGCCAGAAAGCACTGTAATAAAACCACAAATCTCAGATGCAATACTGCTTGCACTCTGTCCAGACCAGTCCTAGACAATTGGAAAGTCAAAGTTAGTTTTCTCTGGAACAAAGCCAAACCACCATGTATAAGCTTTTTGGATCAAATATACCTTGAACATGATGGCACTTGCAAGAATTGTTAGAGTTGTGAACATGGCATAGTAGATAGGAGAAACAACAGCAGTATTGAAAGTATCTAACGCCTGAAAATATTGGAAAGTAAATATGAAATCATAAGCATTATTTGGATCTCAGAAATGATACCTGTAAAGGTGAGAAAATGTATTATCCTGGATAACTCCCACATTAAAATTCACATAATCACATTGCTAGCTAATTAACATACTCATGAGGTAACCACATATTGCAGAAGAAATCTAACAGTAATGGCAATCCCAGATTGTCTCTGCATCATAAATTTGCATACAACAATATCATAAAAAGGTAGCTCATTAGGTTTTTCCATTTTCAAAATCAGATGTTTCTAGAAGAAATTTATATAAAATGAGGTGCATTCTGAAGGTGATAGTATCACTGTCACATAGAACATACAGATGAATAGGTGAATTTGCAACTGATGGCTGTCAAGCAACTTCTACTACTGCTACTAACCATGTTTTCACAACTAGTTTAACCCTTTTCTCTATACTACCATGAATCAAGATCAAGCATAGAAATTACTATGAGTATAACATCTGATAGGGAGACCACTAAGTTTCGAAGAAAAACACCTACTTTAACAGTTAATTTTTCTACAGAGAATGCACTTAAAAAATGCTTGTAAAGATTTCAGCTCTGTGGTTAAAGGGATCAAATAATTATTTCCTATGTAAATTGATAGATATCTAGGCAAATTCTAGAAAATGACAATTTCAGCAATTTTGATTGAGTTCAAACATTGTATCGATTAGTGATTACATTACAGAGAAAATTGCTATATATAAAATATTTCATACGAGAAAGTTGTAATGCACTGGAGACTAAAATATTGAATTTTAGATATATGTACAAAGGTCTCAATCATTACAGTCAACATAAAAGAAGACAAATTTGCAACATTTCAAAGGAATGTTCAGGCTCAAAATCATAGACAGATCCAGATGGCAGTTTGAAAGTGAATGGTTTGCTTCTCGTGTGCACCTTGTTCAGATAATTTAATTGAATGACGATGCAGGAGACAGCAACCATAGCAAATATCCAGGTCTGGAAATAACCAGTCTGGTTTATTCCCTGCACAGTTAGTTTGATGGCAATGCCTATGGCCTTGATACTCATCACCTACAAAACAACAAGCATACATCAAAACATTTCACCAGAAGTCACAAAAGACAAACACTTAAATATCATCATTAGGAACAACATTTACCGTCAAAGATCCAATTACAGAGCATATACCCAAGTAGACCATTATGTTTGTTTGTCCATACCGTGGAGAGCAATGCAGCATTAGAACTAGCGAAACAGCAGCTGCTGATGCCATGTACAAAAGAAAGGCTATACAAAACACATCATGCAATGAAAGCATGCATAAGGAGTAGTCAATCTCAACATCCCATGAAGAAAAGGAATAACCCAAGGCCACCACACATACCTGGTTGTGTCGCCAAATTCCATATCTGATCCACCGAGCTAGGTGTCTTCTCCTCAGGAGCATGAAGCACAATCACCGTTGAACCCACGATGCAAAGCACACAACCCAACACCCCCATTCTCTGGAGCTTCTCTTTCAGGATAAAATGGGCCAGGACAGCACTGTTCAACCAATTCTCCAAATCAAATTAGCACAAAATGAACAAAAATTACACCTCGTCTTGTTCTTTCTTTCTTCCAATTCCTACCTGACTATGATGCTCAATGCACCCAGCGGCGTCACAAGAACTGCCGGGGCAAAGATGTAAGCCACAAAGTTCGCAATTTCCCCAATAATCACTGCAAAGTTCCAATTTCTACCATAATTCTTTATTGGATTTCCATTAAATCAACCTAAAACAAATAAAAAGGGGAGCAAAAAAGAAAAAAGAAAAGAAAAAACACTTACTGGTCACCATCCCAACCCACCAGAGCGGTTCCAGGAGATACCCATATCCTCCTACACCTACCAAATCACCAAGGCAACCAAAAGGAACGACCTTTCCATGTTAGCACGCAAGATTAATACTTTGGGAAGCTAAAACTAGGGCTAGGGTTTACCGGCCCGTTGCCCGGCGGCGCCGGCGCGCTTGAGGCCCTTCTTCTTCACGATGAAGCTTGCACCGATGAAGGCACTGGAAACGACGGCTAGGAGCACGCCCTTGAGGTTGTCGCCGAAGAGTGCCGACGACGACTCGCCGCCGTTGATCGGAACGGTGTCCATCGATCGGACGGCGGGCGGCAGTTCATCTATGCTCCGACCTCCACGTGGAGCGCATCGGACCACCGGAAGAGGCGGTTCGAGAAGAGAGACGCGAGAGAGAGAGAGAGAGAGAGAGAGAGAGAGAGAGAGAGAGGGAGAGATAGGTTCGAATTGGAATTATTAAAATAAAAAGGCGTTTGACTGGAAATTGGATCCGAGATCGAGGATGAGAGAGAGAGAGAGCGAACGAGGGTTAGCTAGGCGGAGAAAAGTAGTTGGAGTATAAATATAAGTATCTATAAAATATGAGGGTCGTAAAATTAGTAGAATTAATTTGTTGGGGTTAGACCACGAGGCTATTGACCATATTTAAATAAAAGTAGTTGGAGTATAAATATATAGAACAGATCTGAGATTTATTTTCCGGAGCATTTTTCACCCACCTTGTAGTCGGCTATTCTAAATACATACAACCCTAGGGGGAACTCCTGATTATCTGGGATCCAAGGTCTCACCTAGTAGGCCGAGCATTAAAGATCACGAAGAGTTCATCTCCAAAACTAATGATGGACTTGTGGGTTGAAAGAGAACTTTTTTTAATCAGGCTAGACAGGTTACTTTAATTAACTCAGTCCTAAACTCTATGCCTATGCCCGTAGACTCTGATCAGGTTGCTAAATCTCGCGTAAATTTCTCTAGAGGAAAGGCAAGTCTAACAAAAGTCTTCACCTGATTGGCTGGGACACTGTTATCCAACCCAAAGTTAATGGTGAGCTTGGCATCAGGGACCTACGTTATGTTAGATTTTCTTGTTAGCCAAGAGTATCCATAAACTCCTAAATGGAGAAGGTGATTTGTGGACCTAGGTTATGAGGGCTCGCTATTGCATCCCCTATCCTTGGGCTAAAAACAAGCCTAAACATTGTTCCTAGGCTTGGAGGCTCCTTCTTAATGCCTTGCGTGAAATAAGAGGTGGGCTGCTCAAAGTGATTTGCAGTGATAAGGGTTTGGATGTCTGACAGGACCCTTAGATGTCACCCATCCTCTTGGATCACTAGCCTATCTATGTGAACATGAATTACATATCGTCTCTATCTAATGTCTCTGGACCTAATGTCTCGACCTAATCATCAATGGTAGGTGGAATGAAAACCTTATTTACTCAGCTTTTGGGGCCGACTTGATGCATAAGATTATTAACATGTGTATCCCCCTTAATGGTGGAGCTGATCGCTAGATTTGGCGGTCCCGTCTATTCAGGCGTCCTCCAAAACTGCCTATTGCTATCTTCGAAATTCGCTCAGTAAGGAACATTGTTAGGACAGATAAAAAAGTCTCTAAACTTTTAGCATTCCTACATAAATTAAAGCCTTCTTATGAAAGTTTTGCTGAGAGAAACTACCACTCAAATATTCTCTTCGTTCATATGGGGACTTATCATAGATCCTTATTGTTCGGTTTGCTCACTGCATGATGAGACAGCTGCTCATGTTTTCTTTTCACTGTTGAGTGGCTGTAACCCTATAGAGTTAGTTATAAATAATGTTCATGTTGTGATAAATTTAATATAATCTCCTTTGTTTTTTTTAAATTATTATGGTTACTTTATTTATTTGCATATTATACTTGTTCCACGCTGTCGCCCCGAGTAATAACAAGTGGGGAACAAAATAAGTACCAAATAGCTACCCCAATTACTACAAAGGCAAAAGATAGTGCTTGGGTATACCCACAAATATTACCTTTATAATATTTATTATATTCTTTGTATAATACTTTAATCTTTATCACGAAGAACATCTTAGACATTGATATACTTTAAAAAGACTTTATAAAATAATATACTATTAGCTATCGACGGTCATTATCTCTAGTAATTATGACTGGCTTTATATTTTAGAAAGACTTTATAAAAGATACAAGGTTAGCTATCGACGGTCATTATCTCTAATTATTATGACCCGTCGAGCCCATTCATAGGCTTTGGAATAAAAGTTTACCTATTGACTTACCACATATCAAGTTCTGGGAGTCTGAATCATTAACAACAGTTTTGGTATGTATATTCCAAAGTATTGGACTTAACCAATAGAGTTGGGCAGATATGCAAGAGTTTTAAGATTGGGGTTTTACAATTCTTCTAGTCCTTATTAATGAGTTAGTTGTGACAAATTGAATGCATAATTAAATGAGTTTGATGTGATTTGTTCCTAGGTTTTCTTTTCTTTTCTTCCTACAAGTATGCATGGCTTTTGGCTTCTATCTCTTCTTTAGAACCAAGTGTCAGTTTATCACGTGAGCACACCGAGAAGTTTAAATCGGTTTGGTCACCAATTGCAGGACGTCACGTACATGGTTGTCTCTTTCCTCGGATCAGGTTTGCAGAGAATCCACTTTCGTGATCCACAACGACACCAACCTAACTGCCCGAGGTAAGTAGTTGGGGAAAGGGAATTAATTATATTCTTTTCTTTTTAAATTAAAACTTTTTTTTTTAATTAAAAGTTGGGCATGATGTATATTATTTTCTTGGGTACATTATAAAATCAAGGGTTATACAATTCATCAAATTTTCCTGTAGTCCTTTTGTTTGGGTAAGATATTTTGATAAGAATATTTTTAATTATTTAGTATTTTGGGATGAGTAGAATATTTAATTGGTTTAAATAAAGGATTTTCGTAATATTTAAGTTAACCTAGGAATTGATAAGTTTAATTAGCAGAAGTAATAACATATACTTTCTGCACATATTTCATAAAACAAAGAGCTTAATTTGCAAATATAAAAAATATAGGATATAAACAACAAATATGTGAAAAGGCACTGGATTTCTATTAACATTTCACTAAATGATAACGGCTAACAAGCCTAACACAGATCAAGCCAGTCTGATATCTCTGCATATTTGCTCGTCAATAACCTTTGTGCAAAAGTTTTCGAGCGTAAAAATTATATAAATACTCCAGGTAACACTAACTTAAGATACTGAAACAAATGTGGATAAACTACGACCAAGAAAAATGTGTATATCCTTTCCTTGTCATTTTCAGACACTATGAATCCTTGAGAACAAAAAAAAATCTCATACACGGATACACCTCAACAACTGGAAAAATAAAAAAATAAAATAAGGCCTTGTCGTGATGATGAATGTCCTAAATGGTATATATTTATAAACAAATAATATAAAATCAACAACTACAAGAAATATTTATCAGATTTTCTCTCCAAACTATAGTAACAGTAACATATTTAAAACCTTTCCTTTATTATATAAGATGTCAACACACAGCACATAGACCTCTATTTGGCAATCTGAGACACAATTTTATAGAACCTATAAATCAGACAGGTATCCCAAAATGCATGCTAAGTTTGCTAACGCAGCAGTTTCAAACACATTGCACCAAACGGCTCCAAATCATTTCTATGGATACAAAGCAAAAAAAAAAAGGAAGGAATCGGTCTCTCTGGAAGTTGTTTGATCATTGATGTGCCCAATCCCTCGCATTTTCTGGAAAACAACTTTCACTTGTCTTGTGCTTTAGGTCGGTATGTATTAGTCCAGGAAAGACTATCTTTTCAGCACTGTTGGGCATCTAAATCACATGCTTTATATACATCTTATTCCTAGCGGTTGACAAACCAAATGCCAATTAGTACTTCATCTTCCTCGATGGAAGATGAACTAACATGGTACTGAACAGCCATAGAGTAGGATCCTTGGGCACTCTTATACTCCGTATCTTGACAGTCTCTGCATAGCACTTGGTTCTAGTGTGGACATGCACTGTTCCCATGCTCCATTTCCAAGTATCTGCAGCAAGAAAATTCGTTATATTAGCACTAGTATGAATCATAGCCATCAGGAAAGGACTGATAAAAAAAACAAAGGAAACTTTACCTGTTTATAGCCGATCAAAATTTGGCAAATTTCATTGTGTAAATCCTCACTTCTTATGTACTGATAGATGATTGAAATCAGCTAAAAATTACATTAAATGGTAGATCCGAGATTTTCTACATAGAGTTTGTATTCTCACATGCCAACTTGCAATAGCTTTGCAGATGTAAGGTAATGAGTTCACAGCAGTGGATGGATTTGCCTTCACCTAACAAGACAAAAGCAAACTTCAGCATACTTATGTGCAACAAAAGCCTTTAATGTACCATGAAGAAATAAGTGAACACACCATTGAACAAAGGCCACGGAAGGCATCCTCTTTCTCAGAATTGTCTCTTATCCTGCATGGAAAACCTACTTAAGACTTCCATAAAAACCAAAATGTGTGATGGCTGAGAAACAGTTAAATTTCAGATATATCAGCTTTCATTACCTCTTATCTCATCCATGTGTACAAGTTAAAAAATGAATCACATAGAAAAATCGAAAGAACACAACCAATATTTGTGTCTCTGTCAGAAGATTAGGTTAGAAGGGGCATAGTTCTCTGAATAATGGAGGATCCAAGGGGACCAAGTCATCAATGTGGGGTGGGTCAGATGAACCCCTTGGACCCTTAAGTTACTTCATTGGATCCCAGATCCTCCATAGCATTAGAACAACAAATGAATGTCTAGATGGTATAGTCGTTTCTCGTTGTGGTATTGTAAAGTTCCTCTTTCACATATAAATATATAGCTAACCTCCAAACACTAAATAGAAGTAGATAGCTATTCTGGTACTAAAGATGAGTATGTAAACTAAATTTATTTCCAATCATGCACTCACAGCAATCCATTATAATGCTTCTCTGTCACTATGAGTGGGTCAAAATAAAAATCAGTAAGGATGGTGCCTCATGCAAGGAATGATCGTTAGAGATAAGTAAGCTAAGATGACATGAAGGATTCTGCAATAGCATGCAGTAAAAATGTGGGTTCAACTGACATATAATGATTGGGAATTGATTCACCTTTGATAGAAAGATTTGAGTTTAAAAGTCATCCAGGAAAAAATAGCATAATATTGTTCGATAACTAGCTGACCCAAAAGTTTAAGTTGTTAGAAAATGATCATTTTTATATTCAAACACTCCCCACATGAAGGATTCTGCAATAGCATGCAGTAAAAATGTGGGTTCAACTGACATATAATGATTGGGAATTGATTCACCTTTGATAGAAAGATTTGAGTTTAAAAGTCATCCAGGAAAAAATAGCATAATATTGTTCGATAACTAGCTGACCCAAAAGTTTAAGTTGTTAGAAAATGGTCATTTTTATATTCAAACACTCCCCCTCTTCCAAGCTAGAGACATTTTTGATGATAAACCCAAGAAATAGGCTCAATTTAAATGGAGGGATGTTTATATTGTAAATAACAAATAAGCTTAGCAAGAATTAAACTCAGAACCTATACCATGTGACTTAAACCAACTATTCAAAGATGGTTTTTATAATTTATAGTCATGTGATACGGGTCTGATTGGATCAATTCACCGAGACATTGGGCTCGATACAAGCGTCCATGGCAAAGATAGTATTCACTATTTGTGAACTCCGTGACGAATGGACATGACGGACACAAGCAGAGAGGCGTGCGGCAGAACCATGGCAAACGGCAAACGATGTGTCTCTCGAACTGATAAGCACTGAACCGGTCAAAAAGGTGGACGCCCTAGGTTTTGGAACAGACCCATCCCTTAGGCGTGTGCATAAATAGCTGACTCCACTAGGGTTAGGCATATGAGATGGAGTTCGACGCATTGAAACTCTATCATGTCCAACAACTAGGGGTTGTTCTAAGTCGACGGCGCCTAAGGCTTGGCCCCAACCACCTGCACCTCGGGCTTGGACCGAGCCACCCATAACCAAGGCTTGTCTTGAAACTAAACAGGATAGACCCTGGCATGAACCACCTACATCAAGACCAGGGCTTGAGCGACCCATGGCCAAAGATTGGCCCGAGCCACCTGTGACTAGGGCAGGCAGCGATTTGAAATAATAAGTCATGAGTCGACGCCACAATGGGCCCCCCTTCACGTGACGAAAGGGACCCACGAGAGGAACGAGGACATGCAATCTATAAAGACGGGTCGTTTAGGGAGACTCAAGTCCGGACCATACGACTCAAGTTCCCTAAGTTTGCGGGAGGTGATCTATCATGCTCTAATCCAAAAACATGATGGCCACAAAGAACTAGTTTATTATTGACTGAACCAGGATCACATCATGAAAAATGTACACCATCCTATTTGCAACCTACAAATTTACATGATTACATACATCAATGCCTATCTATCAAATATCTCATAAAATAAACTTCCATTTAACAAAAAAGCAACCAAGGCTACACTGAAAGTTAAAACATGTTACCAGTCATTGAAAAGGAAAAAAAGGAATGTAACATCTCACATGCATAAAGCAATACACCATGGTTCCATGAAATGTTCCATGTGTGGTGCTACAAAATCTGGACAGACCCAGCCAAGCCTCCCGAGAGTAATAGCACTGCTTACTAGAAGTGATTTGTTGAGACCCTATAATCATCACAGAAGATCAGCTAAAAAGACTTGGCAAATAAATTCGTAAAAAAGCTCAAAAGACTGGCAAACAAAATCATAAAAATCAAATCACCCCCGCATTTTGAAGAAGGGGAACCAAAGAAGAAACGACTGTCAATGCTACAGGAGAGACTTCTTGATTAACCTGAAATAGAATCACAGAAATAGAAGTGAAATTTCTAGTATCATTGCTTACAAAACAATCTCAAATGTCAACATCCATTGACGCATTAAATTCTGATGACAAAGTATAATTATGGAATGATGCACGGGTTGCCAAAACAACTGCCTTGAATCTCATTATCACTTCATTATGAAATTGTCTACTGACGAGCACTGAAGTAGATCATAAACTCTTTTTACTTTGCCCTTTTAAGAGTATCACATCTTAGTACTGTTGAGTTAAATGTCATAAAGTTCCTACTATAGTGCTTTTCTTCATAAACACACCTCTATACATGATAATATATAAACACATAGTTTCCTCCAAAATAATGTCTCCAGTTTGGGAATGCATTAATATTTACCTAAATCAGTAGGTCCTTGGTTGGATCTAAAGGAAGGAAGAGGATTACATACTCAAATTTACTAAACTGGAATAGCAACAAGTCAGAGCATAAAGTATTACCCAAATAACCCAAATAATGGGATAAAAATGAAGAGTCCTTGATTAACAAACTAAATAATGATGTCCTTCTTTGTTAAAAGATAAAATATAAGACATTACTACATAGAAAAGTAATGCAATCAATTTTAAAAAGCTATTCATGCCATTAACACAGAAAATCCCTGTGTCAGATTTCATGCTTGACACAAGCTTCGACATTGCTAAAAAGAAGCTCATAGCTCCCTACCAATGCCAGAGTTACCACCTTCATTAAAGCACTGGTCATACATGAGAGTAGTTGAAAGGCTATGCTACACAAACAAAATAATTGTAAAATCAGTACTTTTGCAGAGGAACTGATTCAATGATTCAACCATAAAGAAAAATCAAGAAATTAAGAAGAAAGAAAATTTTGAATGACGGTCTTGTTATGCTAGATAGTGGAGTTACCATAAATCACAATGACATCTAATTAAAAAAAAATCAATATTCCTATAATATATTAGTCCTATGATGGCCAACTACAATTTCACTTTTACTGGACATATTTAGTACTTGGCACCAAATGCACTAACCTTAATCACTAATTCTCCAATTGCCCAACAAGAATAGGTTGCCACTGATACAACCTCCTTGACTGCAAGAGGATTCTGCAATAGCGAAATTCTATGAGGATTGCCTGCCAGATATCAAGATTTGGAATGTCTAGTAGTACATCACCAATTGTTTGGCTGCAGCATTGAAGAACTCGAGCAGGCGAGGATGAAGATGAACAGAGCAAACCTGTTTATCAAGGAAAGATGTGCTCCATTCAAGCATTTACAGTTGGTAGGGAAGCAAGTTGCCAGAGCCAAAACTGTTGACCATCAATGTGTTTAACTCACTCTTGCAAGGTACCCAAGAAGAACAAAGGCACTTTGGCGAATATCAGCAGCATCATCTGTGCAGCATTGCAGAAGTAGGTCCCTCAAGTTGCTTTGTGCAACCTATAAAAGATGCAAGAAATGCCAGATTACGTTATCTACCACACTAGGAGCACTAAGGGTACATAGCTATAATAGAATATCTTTGATTAAAAGTAAATCAAGCTTTTAGTCAACTTCCTACAGATTGGTCTCACGCCTACAAAAGAATACTACTATAAAAATCTACCACTTTTGTTGATTTATCAATTACTCTAAAAGCTTAAAATGATAGAGAACAATTATTAAATTATATTATACTCTAACATTTCCCCTCACTTCTAGGCTCAAAATATTTTGAGAGGCCAAGAAGTGGGCTTAACTTAAATAGGCGAAGGTTCTTTTGTTTTATACAACATATAGTCTAGCAAATTGAAACTTAGGACCTCTGCTTAGATAACATATTAACTCATCAATTACTTTAAAAGTTTAAACTGATAAAGAACGGTGGTTTTCTTTTTTTACTATGTTAGACTCTCAACATCTTTATTTAAGAAAACCTTCTGTCATTATGATTATAATGTGAAAAACTATAGAACTATTTTTAATGATGTCATAGATGATAAGAAGGGTATAATGAATTCTAACGCAACCACTTTGTAACTTCATATATAAGAAGAAAATAACAAGTCCTCTTCAAGGCATAATATTGAGAATGCTCATTGAATAACAATTCAATAATAGTTTTCGGGTCTAATCATTATTGATATACTGAGTATCTTATTCGTTGATGCGAAATATTACGTAGCCATTGTCAACAACGTCAACAACCACAGTAGTAGAATTGCTAGGCCAAGAGAGGATAACTATAAGAACTAAAAATAAAAATAATCATAAATAAGAATAATAATAATAAAAAATATGTTTTGGAGCGCATGTGCACTGCACATGCGCACCCTTCACCCTCTCCCTCATCGACATGCGACGAGACAGCCGCGAGTATTTCGGCTAAATCCAAATCTGATTTAGATTTGAATTTTTCTATATAAATTAAACCCTAAATTATCTCTCTCTCTTTTTTACCCCAGCCTCCTTTCTTTTTCCTCTTTTTCTTTCTTAGCCATCAAAGTCATAACATGAGATCGTACCGCCGAAGCATCATCGGAGTAATAGGAGACTACCATGCGACTCGTCAGTAAGCCCTCTCCTATCCCTCAATTTTAATTAAAGTTTAATAGGTTAAAATAGAAATACATAATTTAGAGGATCGCAGCTTCGTCGGCTAATCATGTTGACCGACGGCTTCGAGTTGCCGCTGCTCATGCTCAGGAGCTTCACGTCGTTGTCCTCATGCCATGGCTGCCTTCAGGGAAAGCTCTTATGGCTCGAATCGCCACCGGCCAAGGAATAAGGTTGTTGGTCGTTGCCAGTGGCTTCTCCTCCACCTCGTGTAGTCGGCGTGGTCGTGAGGACCCTTCTCTCACTTCCCTTTCCTCCTTTCTTCTTTCTCCCTCATCAATCTCATTGGGGAAGAAAAGATTGGGCTCTAGTTCAACCCGAGTCAATCCTTTTCTTCTCTACGGTTTGGGTTTGGGTTTTAGACCCAACCCGACCCTTTCATAGTAAGTTATGGGCTGTGGGATAATCTGCAGCCCGGTCCTTCATTGATTTTAAGTTGTGCCTTGGCCCAACCCAATTAGTATGAGAAGAGAAGGTGAGCTACGGATCAGCTACAACCCAACTCAATCCAATGGGTTTAAATCAACCCATTTTAGCCATTTATTTAGTTTTAGAATTCATAAATTTTATTAGGGATAAATTAAAATTTATGTTATTTTTTTATTATTTAAAAGTGATGATTTTTAACATGTGGACTGGAGATTAGAAATTTCAATTGTATTACCTAGACTCAGGTGAGTGGGTTCACTCACATATTTATTCATATTGTATTTCGTACATTTTATCAAACCACGTAGTTCTTAGTGTACAAATTTATTTATTATATTTTCTGTATGCAATTTAATTATTATAATTCTGTGCAAAAAATATATAATTCAGTGCATCGCTATACTTCATACAAATTGCAAATTTTAGTGGGAAAAAATATAACTGGTATTTAGTATGATTTACTAAACAATCCCGGTATAAATCGCTTGCGACTTTTTGTGATGACTCAAGTCTAACTAGAAGTCCAGAAAAATGTCCTATTTCAAATCACTGCAGTAACTTTCTTAAATGACTAGCAAAATTAGGAAACAGTCACAGAATATATCGAAAGATTTTCTGAGGTGACTCTAATCTCTTTCAACGGTTAGTGGAAGAGATAGAATGTGTTTATCATATAGTGACACCTCCTGATAACCCTAACCAGATCAGCTATGAAGATAAAACCCGAGCGTCATCTTGAGGTGTCTTCTAGTTGATGGATCCATAGGGTATAAATCCAATTGAGACAAATGACATTTTACTATTAAGAAAAATTTTGCTATGTTGAAACTGAGCATGTTATGAAATATGACTTTCTATTATTATTATTATTATTGTCATTATTATTATTACTCTAAGAACTTGCTTAATAGAATTGTCATTTTATATCACTGAATTTAAATTTTTGTTTAACGTTATAAATTTTAAATTTATTTGGCTTTCGAATGGATTCCACTCACTGAGCTATAGTTGTTTGCTCATAGACTTTTCTCTTCTAATATTTCAGATATTGGGTAGCGAGGTAATTGAGCGAGATGCACCAAGACCCTACCTCCACTTAGGACTTACCTCTTTACCTTTCTGTTCTTTTGGTCTTTATGTTTTAGACTATTTGTTAATTCAATTTGTTTAGAGATACATTAGTGATGACATTAGTTATTTTTATTACAATTGGGTTAAATTATATAAAATAAATTCTTCTCTTTAATTAATTTTTATCATTGTATACTTAGATAGTTTTAGTAAGGCTTCATGTATCTCAAGCGTATTAAGGTACATGACTGATCATGATTCCGATTCGGGTCGTGACATAGATGCTTGGAAGTTAAAAAAGGTATACATTATGCACTAATGACTAGCTTGACTTAGATGACTAATGCCTTCTCTCAAGCACAGAATGTTTTTATCCATTCATGTTTGATTACGATTAGGAATATTACGCTCGAAATGATCACCACATCAAGCATCTATATCATCATAAGATTTTTGCCCTTTCAGGTCATTGAAATAGCTTCTTTGGTCAGTAATTGATTTTGTTCTATGATTGGAAATTTATTACTGTCAAGCTTATTTTGGATGTTCCTAGTTCATTTGTTCGAGAAAAATGGATCCTATAAGATTGGTTGTCTCGAAAAATGTATTGAAGATGTAGATATTAAATTGGTTGTCTCAAAAAATGTATTGAAGATATAGATATTAAATCTTATGGAAACTAGTTTATTCCTCCTTTTTACAAATATGTTCCTTTCATATGATAAGAGTATAGGGTTAAATAAATTGGATCTCTGTTAAGCCTTCTCCGGGTTAAATACTTATCTATCCATAAATAGTTTTCTAATAGATTGAGAGACAAATAATTCAACTTATTCACATGCACATGAATGTTGGGAATTCATATTACGCAAATGTTACATTGCTTTTTCTTAATATTGCTTTTCCTAATTCAAAATAAAGGTACTATCAAATCTGTCTTCTGTCTTACTAAAGTGCAATTAAAGAGGCTATCACTCGATGATCTTCTTCAGATCTTATTGTCTGGGCTCTGGTATCCGTATTAGCAGGCTTGATTCAGAGAAGAACATGCTCTTTCATCAAGGGAGAATAGGGGTATTAAGAAGAGGGATTTCCAAACCCCAAGCCCTTTTAGGGTCAAAAGTCTATACATTTGATCCCTCACTTAGTCAAAATTGTAATAAAATACACACTAGTGGGTGGGTAAAATCTTTTGGTCAGACATTAAGGCAAGGAAGGCAAGTTTCCTACTTGATGCTTTGAAAAAGGATTTCCAAAACCTTATTTCAAACTAAGGGAACTCTAAGATCACTGCTTTTAGTATAGTCTTAAGGTGATGGAAGGTATATAGTTCCATGGCATCAAGTTGTATCTTATAAAGTCCTCTACATGGATGTAGTCGATGTACAAGTATCACATTTTTCAGTACCAAAAGACCAAAAGAAATATATCAGGAATCAAGACACACCTTTTTGTCAAGAAAATGAGAAGAAACTAAGAGGAAAGCAACTCCATACATGTTAACCATTATGATAATTACTTTTAGGAGACTTATACTTGTTCATCATTCTTCAGAAAAAAATTTACCAGTTTCTCTATGACACTTCCAAGGCCTTCAGTAAGCTCTATTAACAAGTCCAATGAGCAGACAACAAACTCTTTATCATATGGAACACCGGCTGAAACATGATCAATCTGCAATTAAAATCCAAAGGTCACAAGCAATTAATAAGATCTACAATGACATATAGAATGCAATTCAGAAGGGGTACACTCTAATTTGTATTGCTGAATGCCATATGAAGCAACTAGGTGAATTACTGAGTTCAATGCACCTTATACTGATTATTTAACATACAAAACAGACAGTTATGGCACAGATTATCACCTAAGCATAAACACGCTAGAGTTCTAGGTATAGGTGCATCCAAGATGATACATTATTATGCTTTAACATAATTTCTCAAACCCCTAATCATTTTCTTAAGCCCTCATCAGCCAAGATAGAGGCCAGCATGAACTTGTCTGGGGGATGCCAAGGAGACCACAATTAGGACTGTCAAAATAATCAAGCCGGCTCGAGCTCGGCTCGATATGGCTCGATCAAGCTAGCTTCAGAAATGAGTCAAGCTAAGCCGAGCTTGATCTTCGAAATAGGCTAAAAAAATCATTTCAAGCCAAGCTTGATCATGAGCTCTCTAGATCAAGTAGGTTCGATAAGGCTCAAAATAATAATTATTATTATATATATATATAATGAATAATACTTGTTATACTACACTATACTTATGTTATATTCTAAAATTTATTTAAGTAAATTATTATGTACCCTGATTCTAAATTCTGATCCTAATATATCTTTTCTAAGTACTTGGATAATTCTGCTAATTTATATTTTTGAATTAGACCTTATTTTAAGCTTCATTAAGCTAAATTTAATTCAAGCTTCATCAGGCTCAAAATTTGGTATGAATTGATTAAGGTTTAGAATTGCTTATTGATCAGCTCGTTTAGGCTCGAGCTCGAAATTGGCTCGAATTAAAATTATTCCAATTCAAGTTTGATCACAAATCTAGGCTCAAAATTATTTTCAATTCAAGCTTGATAAAAACTAGGCTCGATTACACCCCTAACCACAATCAAGGCAAATTTGTCTAATTGCTCCTTAATTCCTGCTAACTTTGAAGAAGTTTCAATAAATAGAATCCTAATCACATGTGGAAGCGCTCACAACCAGCAAACAAGCAGACTGACTATTGATAAAAAACAGAAGACTTAAAACAAAATTACTAGCGCTACTTAAATAGTTAAAATTACTCATTTGAGCAGTAGTTAGTCACTTGAAAGTTTGAATTTGTGAAGGTAACACCTTCAAACTAATCCAGTGGTCATTTTTCTCAGTGAGCAAACATGAATATTAGCTAAATTATCTAATATTATAATAAAAAGCCCAAAAAACTTTATCTGACAGACCAAAATAGTAAGACCTCCATGCTAAAAGAATACAAAATATGATATCTCATAATTATAGTACACTTCAGTTGCACTTATAGGTTATCTTTCCAGTCAGTGCTGTAGCAAATTATTACAAGTCCATTAAGAATTGAAAAAACAAATTGCGCACATGTGGTCACCCTTCTCCTCTCGCCCGTTACGCGACGAGGAGGTGGTGGCTATGGAAATACCAGCCACTCTGAATCTAATTCGGTTTCCAAATCAAAATAAAAAAAAACCTACCTTATAAATCAAAATCTAATCCTAAATTTTGTTCTACAAGCCAATTGCAGCCCAGCCCAAGCCTTGGGTTTGAAGTAACTCAATTTAATAATTAATTAATTTAAATTTCAGAAATTATGATATTGATTAAATTTAAATATGTTATTATTTAAGGTTGTGATTTGCTGTAACACGTGGACTAGAGATTTCAATATTTTTATCTATATTCAGGCGAGTGAGTTTACTCACATATTTATTCGTCTTATACTTTGTGCTATTTATCAGATTATGTATATTTGTGTGTGTATATTAATTATTAGATTTCTATGTGCAAAAAATATGACTCGGTGTATTACTATACTTCATGCAATTAGCAACTTTAATGATCATATATATTTGTCAAAAAAAACATAATAGATATTTTGTATGACTTAGGGAATAGTCCCAAAACATAGATCACTTGTGACTTTCCGTGGTGACTCAAGTTTACCTGAAAGTTTAGGTAAATTATTTTAGATTATTACAGTAACTTTCTTAGGTGACTCTAATGAGATTAGGCAATAGTCTTAAGTTAAATCAAAAGACTTTCTTAGGTAACTCTAATCTCTCTCAATTATTAGTGGAAGAGATAGGGTGTGTTTATTATATAATGACACCTCCTGATATATTCTTTAGAAAAAGAGACAGGATGCGTTTATCATATAATGATTCTTTCCGATGACTCTAACTGAATCAGCTATAACGAAAAGACCCCAACGCCATCTCGAGGTGACTTTAGTTAATGTGGATCCACAAAACATTGACTCAATTGAGATAAATAACATAATTATTATTGAGACAAATTCAGTATGTTGATACTAAGCATGTTGTGGAATATGACTTACTTTGTTATTGCTTGTGTCGTTATTATTATTGTTATTATAAATATGCTTAGCAAAATTGTCTTTTTATATCATTGAACTTGGATTTACCCAAAGTTGTGTATGAATTCAAATTTATTTGGCTTTTGAGTCAATTCCATTCATTGAGCTAAGAATATTGGCTCATGAGATCTCTCTTCTAATAGTTTCATGTACTGATTAATGTAGTGACTCAGCGAGATGCATTGAAATCCACCTTCATTTAGGATCTACCTCTTTTCATTCTTAGTTCTATTAGTCTTTACGTTTTAAACCATCTGTTATTTCAATTTGATTGGAGACACATTAATGGTAACATTACATTGATCATCTTTACTTATTGTTGGATTATATTTACTAGAGTTAGATATTTATAAAATAACGTCATTGTGCACTTAGAATAATTATTTTTAGGGCTTCGTTTATCTCAACTGTATTGAGGTACATAGCCACTAATGATTCCAATTTTAAGTCTTGAGATCAAAAACTAACATGTGTCATGAAACTTGACTTAGAAGAGAACAATATAAATATGATGAACTTTTATACTCAACAATTATGTACAAGAAAAGAATATGCTATTTACAATGGTATTATGGATTTTAAATTTAAGGTCCATTTATCGGTCTTACTCAAATGAACCAACCAAAAACAGTAGCACAAACCAAAAGATGATTAAGACTTAAAAGTAAATGAGGAGAAACTCAAAAGCAAAAGAGAATACCTTTGCTAATTCTTGGGTCTGGATAAGATTGATACACCTATGAAATACTGGTTCAGCAAACTGAGAAAAACCTGGTCCTAATGCCTAAAAAGTTGGATACAGCAGGTCAGTTCTTCTAATTACAATCGATCTTCAAGCATAGAAATGAAAGGAAACAAGCCATACATAGCAGGTGTGCAAACATGGGTTAGAGATGGGCTGTATAGAGAAAAGTTAACAAAGCATTACTTTTTAGAGAGCAAGAAATTTACTCAAATCTAGCATATGACTGGGATATAAATCCTCATCAACTATTCCTGAGATTCTATTGACCAATGACTGTTGAAACAACTACAACTTCGAAGGTGCTAGAATAAATTCAATAGGAAAAGTTAATTAGGACAAAGATGACAGTAACAAAAAACTCAGGTCAAGAATTTGACCATCCGTAAGAACCATGAACAATGAAGTCCTGCATTTTTTTTTCTTATCTACTGTGTCAGTATATTTTGAATTTCTAAGAGATGCATTTAACAATAATATGCTAATGAAAAGAAAACTTCAGCAGATGCATGCTAAATTTGCGACCAAGAGATAAATGCAAATAAACTGTCTTTGGACCTAGTATTCATGATCTGAAAATGATTAGTATCACTTAAAGTATACACCATATAATGTCAAATTCAAATCAAATTTTCCAACAGGTCATATCAACAATGACCATGCCATTGGCACACCCCTACGTGCCACTGGCACGTATTTATAATATTTTTAATAAATTTTTTGGGATATTTAAAAATGTTTTAAGTTTTTGATATGTCAATCTTTGGTTTTTAGTTTAAATATATATATTAAAAGTTCAAAAGCTACATTATAATTCTTTATCTTTAGATTATTTTTTAAATGATATACTTTATTAAAGATAAATCAACAGTTAAATATAAATATTATTCAACACATACTATGATTGAAAATATTCATAAAACTAATATTAATGATTGAACACTCTATAATATAATTGAACACATAATATAAATTGATAATAGTTTAATAACTAAATTCAATATCTAGTTGAATGTAAAATAACGAGGATCAAAATCTTCACTTGCTGGTACAAAAATAGCACAAGAATATTGTATTAAATACTATTAATATTTTTCACAACTCATTCACTGATAGTATTGCTCATTGTAACATTTCACATAGTATTTATAAAAATAAGAATTTTATATTTCTCCTATGATATGATATGATATGGATATTAAATATGCATGGGAATGAACATCATCGACACAGGCACACACATCATAAGCATATGCAAATTGTGGATATAGAGTATAATAAATGTGTTGTAGCTCTGGTGGGTGTGATTGATATAATGATAATTATAATAAACTTATATCATTCTGTGGGCGCATCTCTCTTGATGTCGTACTATCTACAGACTCAAGTCCTCTATAAAAATAATACATTTCTAAAAAGGTTGTGTAACAGGAACATATGTCTCATCTCTATCATCACCGTCATCAAACTAAGTCTCGTTATTATCACCATTACTATCACTGTCATCATCATCATCATCTCTAATCTCATTACCATCAATTTTATCTAAGCCTTCTTAATAATCAATTAATCAGTTGATTTGATAATGATCGATGAAAATAGAAAATTTTGAAAAAAAGGAATCCACATGGCACAACGACCAGCACATGGCCGTGCTGAACGGCACGCATCACGCTGGTCATCCATGTGTCATATAAATTTTAGTGTGCCAAAACTGAGATCCAATTATCTTTACCTTTGTAGGTTTTCTGATGCAATTATGAAGAACATAGTAATAGAGTCAATTGTTTCAGGAAGTGAGTTCAATGCCCACTCAAATACATCCTTGAGAAACCACGCTTACAATTAGTTGGACCCAAATAAATACATGCATGTAACTGATACTGCACCTACTGGAGCAAAGTTTGATCCAAGATTGCAAACTGATACTGCACCTACTGCAAACTTAAAGCTACTTTAATTAATACCAAAAACAAGCCTTCACTAAACTCCAAAGCAGGTGACAAGAGAAAATAAAGACTTTATCTTAGAACATTTATATGAATATAGGATGTTGAAACTTCAAATTGGAGTGAATACCACTTTTAGACACATGTACTTGCACAAGCGCAGAAGAATAGCCCACCTTAGTTACACTCTAGCAACTCTTGCTAGGCAACTGGTCATCAGAGAGACTTTGATATCAAGCATATTTTAGTTTTTATATGTTAGGGTATTTCGTCTATTTCTCTTTTGTTCTTTTCGCCTATATAAAATATAAGAACAAAAAAAAGAGTCACACATGCACCCCCTCCCCTTCCTTCTCCTTCGTAGTTACGCGACAGAGAAGTGGTCGCGAGATTTCAACCACTCCGAATTCGATCCCAAATAAATATTCAAAAACCTATCCTATAAATCAAAACCCTAACCCTATTATTTTCTCATACGCCGTTCTCTTTCTCTCTCTCTTTTCTTTCCCTCGGAGCACTTACCGTCAGATCGGAGCATCAAAGCACTGCCGGAGTGATCGAAGACTACCCAACGACTCAACAGTCAGTCTTCTCATATCTCTCATAATTAATTTAAAGTTTAATAAGTTAGAATAGAAATACCTATTTTTGGGTAAAGCAGTGTCGCCAGTGAATCAAGTTGGGGTCACTACTGCTAGTGTGCTGGAGCTTCATGCCGTTAGCCTCATGACGTAGGCATGCTTTGCTGGAGCCCTCGTAACTTGGTTTGCTGTAAAAGACGATTCCATGGCCGACGGCTAGAGAGTCAAGCGGCTAGTCATCAACGATGGCTTCTCCTCCACCTCATGTGGTCTGGGTGATTGTGAGAGTGTCGGGGAGCTTGGAATGTGGCCGGTGGACCATCGACGGTAGTGGTCGCCGATGGACTCTCTCCTTCTCTACCTCGCATCGATTACCATGGGGAGAAGATTTGGTTAGGCTCGATTCAAACCCAAGCCAACACTTTTATTCTTTTAGTGTCTTCGTGTTCAAGTTTGGTTTTTGGATCCAAAGACCCGACCCAAACTACTTTAATGGACGGTGGTGTGCGGGTTAGCCCGCAGCCCAATCCATTGTGTTTCGGTTAGGCCTTGGCCTAGCTAGATTAATATATTGGTGTGAGTTTGCGGGCCAGCCACGCCCAGCCCAATCCAATGGGTTTAAATCAACCTATTTTAACTATTTATTTAGCTTTAAATTTGAGAAATCATGATATTATTTAATTTAAATTTTTTTTGTTATTTATTATTAAAGGTGGTGATTTTTAGCACGTAGACTAGATATTAGAGATTAGAGATTTCAATTGTCTTATCTAAACTCAGGTGAGTGAGTTCACACACATATTTATTCACAATTGTATTTTATACCTTTTATCAAACAATGTATTCTCACTCACTCACATATTTATTCATAATTGTATTTTATGCCTTTTATCAAACAATGTATTTCTCTGTGTACAAATTTATTTATTGTATTTTATGTGTGCAATTTAATTATTTATAATTCTAGGCGAAAAATATATAATTGAGTGCATCGCTATACTTCGTATAAATTGCACATTTTAGTGGAGAAAAATTTAACTAGTATTTGGTATGACTTAGAGAACAGTCCTAGTATAGATTGCTTGCGACTTTTCGTAGTGACTCAAGTCAAACTGAAAGTCTAGGAAAAGTTATATTTTAGATTACTGCGGTGACTTTTTTAGATAACTCTGGCGGGGTTAGGAAACAGTCTAACCTTAGATCGAAAGACTTCCCGAGGTGACTCTAATCTCTCTCAACGTTAGTAGAAGAGACAGAGTGTGTTCATCACATAGTGATACTTCGTGATAATTCTAACCGGATCAGCTATGAGGAACAAACCCGAGCGTTATGACTTCTAGTTGATGTGGATCCATAAGATATAAACTCAATTGAGACAAATGACATTATTATTGTTATTGGAAAAAATTCTAATATATTTAAATTGAGCATATTATGAGATATGACTTTCTGTTATTATTATTGTTGTCATTATTGTTACTTTAAAAACATGCTTAATAGAATTGTCATTCTATATAGTTAGATTTAGATTTTATTTTAAGAATTTAATTGACTTTTGAGTGGATTCCACTCACAAAGCTATAGTTGTTGGCTCATAAATTTTTCTTCTTCTAATATTTCAGGTAATTCTCAGCATAACGATTGAACAAGATGCACCGAGACCTCACATCTACTTAGAATCTACCCCTTTATCTTTTCGTTCTTATGGTCTTTATGTTTTAGACTATTTGTTAATTTAATTTGCGAGAGACATATTAGTGATAACATTTATCATTTTCATTATTATTGGGTTAAATTATATAAATCATATTCTTATTTTCTTTCATTCTTGTCATTGTGTACTTAGAAAGTATTAGTAAGGCTTCGTATAACTCAAGCGTATTGAGGTACATGGCGGTCATAATTCTAATTTCAAATCATGACATAAAAGCTTGAGATGTTTATGTTGAAAATTAATGAATATTTGGATATTTTGAGGTTGCCTACTTTTTCTTGTTGGTGGATTCCAACACCATGTTGGTAGATTCCGCGAGTTTGTTACTTTGTTCTTTGTTGATACTTTCGTTCTACAATTCACATAATTTCGAACTACATAAATGTTCTTTAGAAGGTCAAAAGATGCAGAACAAACTAAAGCTAAAATGTTCGATAAAGGATACCTGTGCTATGGAAGCAAAGCACTCAAATAATGGAAATAAATCTTTGTCCAAGTTCAATAGTTGTTGCCACTTTGAGATCAATGGTGGCATCAATATGCCAATATACTTTGGCTGCAAAGAACTAACATATATAATTAGCATTCTGTACATGTTATGTCAAAATTGAACCATAATTATAATTTATCTCAAAATGTCACCAAATAATTCATAGAAAGAATATTAAGAGGAAATTAGGAGAGCACAAGCACTGCTATATGAAGAATGCCAATACCTGATTTAACTCTGCTCCAACAGCATCTGCAAGAGCACCAATAGCATTACAGACAATCTGGAAATTGCATCTCTACAAAAGACAACGAGACTTAAATTAGATGCCCAAGAAAAATAACAATTAATCTACAACACTAATAAGATGCATTAATCACTTTAATGGTACAGCATCTGTAGTACTGTTCTGCATAAGTCTAGCTGCAATAATGATAAGATCCAAAAACACTCAACTTTAAGAACAAACCTGGTATCTTGCAAAAGCACATAACAAGTGTTGCAGAATTATTTCCAAGTGTGGCACTAGTTCCTCAGCTCCCTTCTGTCAGAATAAATCAACGCTGCCACAAGTTGATACAAAATCAGCAAGAAATATAACCACTCAAGTTACTCAAAGAACCTCTTCAAGAGTTGCAAATGCTGAGCAAGCAGCTTCTTGCACACGCTTATTGGGATCCAATAATCTTCTGAGCAGTCCCATGAGAACTTTATCAAATTGTTCACGCCCATTTTGCTGATGAATTCCCTGGATTATCATTGAAATAAAAATCAATTTCGTGCTGATATGCTGAATCGCTGATTGATCAAAATACAATACACAAAAAAAAGAGCTACCAAGAAAATGAAGGATAGTTGGGACAATACTTACAAAAGACCTTCCAACATAGGTAAAGAGGATTCTTCTGTTGTCAGAGAGGGATTAACAGACAACTTGATACTGCTATACCCCCAAGATAAATCACAGTGCAGCCACTATAGTGACAAATGGAAAAGGAAGAAATATAGCTGTATTATATGACAACACATCAATGAGGAAAGCTTCTTCGCCACATTGAAGGTCATAAGTTATGTACTCTACTATTCTCACACTGAGGGAACCATTTTCTTCAATGACCATCCAACCAAAAGAAATCCCTCATTATAAAAGAGGTACTAACAAATGAAATATGCAAAACAAAGGTACTTTCATCTTCAATAACAAGCTCAGGGTCCTCATATCTGAATCGTGGTAGTTCTTATTTATTCAATTAAATAGTATACTTCTTTGCTACCATGATTATCCATTATTTAGTATGTGTTGCATTTTAGTTCATTAATTAAATGAAATGTAAGTGTGACTAAATCTTACAACATTTTATTTGCATACAGCTCCATGTTTAACACAATAAAAAGGATA